>NC_135803.1:21330311-21930311 GCF_964213995.1 Mustelus asterias | reverse complement strand
GCGAACATCCCCATTTATGACCTGATGATGGAGGAAAGTTCATTGATGAAGCGGCTGAAGATGGTTGGACCTAGGACATGACCCTAAGGGACTCTTGCAGTGATGTCCTGGAATTGAGATGATTGACTTCCAACCACCACGATCATCTTCCTTTGTGCCAGGCATGGCTCCAACACAAAGAATCATAGAATCTACAGTGCAGAAGGAGGCCAACCGGCCCATCGAGTCCGCACTGACAACAACCCCACCCAGATCCTATCCCTATCAAAAGATTGAGCTTCTTTGATAGCGCCTCCCAAATCTGCAACAGCTACCATCTGGAAAGACAAGAGCAGCAGGGGCATGGGAACACCATCACCTACACATTCCCCTTCGAGCCACATAGCATCCTGACTTGGAACTGTATCACCATTCCTTCACTGGCGCGGGGTCAAAATCCTCAAACTTGCTCCTGAACAGCACTGTGTGTCTAACCAGACGGGCTGCAGTGTTCCAAGAGAACAGTTCGCCACGACCTTCTCTTCAGTAATTAGGGATTGCATTAAATCCCGGCCTTGTCAGTGACACCTACACCCATGATGGGATGATAAAAATGAATGTTGCCTTGTCAGTGTCAGCCACATCCGAGGACAAAAAAATCCTGAACCGTGAGAGAATCTTCTAAATCATCTCTTCTCAGCCTTAAGTGTTCCCATCAATACATCTGTGGATCTGCTGTGGAGCTCAAGGGAGTGTTTTGCCCTCATATGTCTTGTTGCTGACTAAAACAAGCTCTGCTGGATGTCAGGAGCCAGTGTGCTTCATATAATTGACGAACAATGACCTCCACGCTGAAGGTGTAAGGATCAGGGCTGGCTAAAATACTTTGTTGTTAATGTAGCGTTTAAATGTTCTGCAAGCTTAATTCCCCATGAATTTCACTCTCGGTTTGCGTTTTCATAGGTTGGCCACTGGTGGGGTGTGCAAAGACTGAATGTTTCACTGTCTTCTTAATTTGGCTCTGGTAATGATTTTGATGTAATTGTTTAAATGTGCTAATTTATTATTAATCAGCAAGATAGAACACTCTGAATAATGTAAGAAGTCTCACAACACCAGGTTAAAGTCCAACTTTGGAATCACGAGCTTTCAGAGTGCTGCTCCTTCCTCAGGTGAGTGGAGAGTTGGATTCACAAACACGGCATATATTGTGTCTTTGTCCATATATGCCGTGTTTGTGAAACCTACCTCTCCACTCACCTGGTGAAGGAGCAGTGCTCCGTTAGCTTGTGATTCCAAATTCCCAGTCCAACGCCGGCATCTCCTCCTCACTCTGAATAATGTTCTGGAGGAAGATTATAAAGTAATAAGAATTATTTTTACCTAAATCCACATGAGCTATCTTCAACTTTTGGCAGTTGAGAGGGCAAATTTTGTTTTCAGTTCTGACTTTGACGCTCCTGGATATAACTAGTTCATGTTAGGCAACAGGAAATAAAACTACAAGCCATCCAGT
Source organism: Mustelus asterias (assembly GCF_964213995.1). NCBI lineage: Eukaryota > Metazoa > Chordata > Chondrichthyes > Carcharhiniformes > Triakidae > Mustelus > Mustelus asterias. The sequence continues at coordinate 21,928,816 of NC_135803.1, read as the reverse complement.
GATCATTTGGGTCTTCAGCTGTGCCACCAGTTGTGCTATTCCCTGCTCAGGTCCTGAGGGTTTGGGTTCAGGCGGTGGGGTATAGCTTGAAGGTAGATCAAGTCCCTTGGTCTTATAATCTCTCAGAGGTTTACAACACTTACAATCATGGGTCAAGTGATCTGTTCTCATATAATTATAGCTAACAGGGGAAGTGATGGCCTACTGGTATTATCACTAGACTATTAATCCAGTAACTCAGCTAATGTTCTGGGGACCTGGGTTCGAATCCCGCCATGGCTGTGTCCACAGATTGGGGGGGACCAAGAATGATGTTGATGACCCCGGCAGAAATTCGCAACCCAGAGAAGATGTCATCATCGAATCAAGGACTGCCAGGAGTCATCAACATCATTCTTGGTCCCCCCCAAATTTGTGGGCACATGGGGCAGGATGCCCCACCAGGCAATGGGGTCCAGAGTGCAGGATTTGCTACCTTTTCTTTCCTTCTCTGTCGCTGCTCTGCCTCATCATTAAGACATTTGGACTCAGAAGGTGATGCGGCTTGATGGATGTTAAAGTCTCCCCAGAAGGATGACATAATCTTTAAGAACGGCAGCATGAAGTTCAGCAAGGCCCAGATAGAACTCTTCCTCAACATCCTCATTGGAATGAAGTGTCAGGGCCGAAGGGCTGATGACGATGGCATATTAACTACAGCTGAGCTGGAGGTGAAGGGTCATAGGCCCTTAATTTATACAATTGGGGAGTTCTGGAAGTGCATCCAAGATCCCAGTCTGGATGGCAAAGCCTTGGAGATTAGATTTTCTGTCAGCCTTTCCTTCCCAGAAGCAGATGTCCCTCTTTTTTTCCTTCAGTTGCCTCTCTCCAGTAACGCAGGATTCCCTGAGGACAGTGATGCAAATCTGCTCTTGTAGCCATGCTATCTATATGGCTACTCCAGTTCAGTTTCTGGTCGATGGTAACCCCCAGGATGTTGATAGGGGGCTTCAACAATGGTAATCCATTGAATGTCAAGGGGTGATGGTTAGATTTTCTCTTGTTGGAGATGATCATTGCCTGGCACTTGTCTGGCAGGAATGTCACTTGCCACTTGTGAGCCCAGGCCTTAATATTGTCCAGGTCTTGCTGCGTTTGGACATGGATTGCTTCAGTATCTGAGGAGTCGTGAATGATGCTGAACATTGTTCAGTTATCAGCGAACACCCCCACTTCTGACCTAATGATGGAAGGAAGGTCGTTGATAAAATAGCTGAAGGTGGCTGGACTGAGGACACTACCCCAAGGAACTCCTGCAGTGATGTCCTGGGACTGAGATGATTGCCCACAACCATCTTCCTTTGTGCCAGGTTTGACTCCAACCTGCGGAGGGTTTTCCCCTGATTCCCATTGACTCCAGTTTTGCTGTGGTTCCTTGATGCCACACTCAGCCTTGATATTAAGGGCAGTCGCTCTCACCTCACCTCTGGAGTTCAGCTCAGTAGAGAGAATCCGAAAACTTCTCATTTGTTCCTACACTTGGCATCCTGGCAATGATCCAAAACACTGCAGCCATGTTTTTAACTTATGTATGTTAAACTGTACACCTAATTGTGTTTTCTTAAATTGCCCATCAAATGTGTTAGTTCAGTCACAACTCCCGTAAAAACCATCCCCAGCATCTTTTGAGCTCTATGGAGTTGCCCCCATCCTGAATATTCCCTAACTCCTGCAAGCAGACATGGAGCTCAGTACGGATTAACAGCACAGAGTGTTTATCTCTCTCCACTACTTCACCGGAGCGATTGGTCAAATGATATGGGTTGTTACAACCACTACTGGATCAGACCAGAATGACCCTGGGATCCAAAGGTTTTCTCGGGACCTGGCTAATTATCACACTGGTTGTATTGAGTTGCCTCCTCAGCTAGATTGCTCCAATCACCCCCCCCCCACTCTGCCAATCACTGTCACCGTGCAGACAAAAGCCTGCTGTTTCCCTAATTGTTCCTTCAGTTTCCTGATTTTAAGCTGACTTTGGGAATAATCAGCTTCCCTTGGGGCCACCTGAGCATCTGTTAATTTCTCTCTGAAGTTTTACATTTTCTTTAGCACAGATTTACAGTTTCCCCTCTTGTTGCTGACATACATCTATCAATAAACAGGTAAAACTTTGTCACTGTCACATCACCACATTGTCGTTTTTCTATTTCTAAATTCCGAACTTGTTTCTTTTTCTATTATGACTTCTTGATCTTTCTGCATTTGTAATTCCTGTCGTGCTATTTCAAATTCTTGTTTTTGTCATACCCAATCATCAGCTTTATTAGTGCAATGATTTTTTTTGTATTTGTTGCTGGAACATGGCCGTCGCTGGCTGGGCCCACATTTATTGCCCATCCCTAGTTGCCCTTGGAAGGCAGTAGAGAGTCAACCACATTGCTGTGGCTCTAGAGTCACACGTAGGCCAGACCAGGTAAGGACAGCAGATTTCCTACCCTAAAGGACATTAGTGAACCAGATGGGTTTTTCTGACAATCGGCAATGGTTTCATGGTCATCAGCAGATTCTTAATTCCAGATATTTTTTATTGAATTCAAGTTTAATCATCTGCCATGGTGGGATTTGAACCCAGGTCCTCAGAACATTAGCTGAGTTTCTGGATTAATAGTCTAATGATAATACCACTAGGCCATCGCCTTCCCTACCCTAAGCAAGTAAATCTCTTGGTTTTTCCTGCATTCAACTTCTTACCCATTCTCATAAATAAACACAAATACTTCCTCGAAGGGAACTTCCTCCCCATTTGCTAAACATTCTGTCAACAAAACCTGGACCTCAAATAAAAGCCAAACACTGCGGATGCTGGAAATCTGAAATAAAAACAGAAAATGCTGGGTAAACTCAGCAGGTCTGGCAGCATCTGTGGAGGGAGAGAGAGATAAACAAGAGTTAACGTTTCTGCAGAACTGTGGAAGGGTCATATGGAAACGTTAGCTCTATTTCTGTCTCCACAGATGCTGCCAGACCTGCTGAGTTTATCCAGCATTTCTGTTTATAAATCTGGACTTCACCAACATAATTTCTCGCTATGCTGACAGAACATTATTCTTGCCTTTCCCTGATATATTTTCACTTGTCTTTAACCGACTGGAGGATTTGCCTAATCCCACAACCGTTATGGTTATGATTATGTCTGTGTGGAGTTTGCACATTCTCCTCGTGTCTGCTTGGGTTTCCTCCGGGTGCTCCGGTTTCCTCCCACAGTCCAAAGATGTGCGGGTTAGGTTGATTGGCCAGGTTAAAAATTGCCCCTTGGAGTCCTGAGATGTGTAGGTTAGAGGGATTAGCGGGTAAATATGTGGGGGTAGGGCCTGGGTGGGATTGTGGTCGGTGCAGACTCGATGGGCCGAATGGCCTCCTTCTGCACTGTAGGGTTTCTATGATTTCTATGATTTCTAACCCTGGACCTTCCTTTTCTAGTGTGAATGATGGCCTGTCCAAACACCACTAAGATCCTAATACACCAAGTATTTCCTATCCTGGTCTGGTCTTGCTGTTGTGCGCCAATTGGAAGAGGTTCAAAGCCCAAACAATAAGGTTTGGAACAGGAGACATTGGGATGCAATAATATCAGGATAATGTATTAATCAATAAAGTTATACAGAACCAAACAAAGGCAGTGCGAACCAAAAGAGAAAATGCTGGAAAATCTCAGCAGGTCTGGCTGCATCTTTAAGGAGAGAAAAGAGCTGACGTTTCGAGTCCAAACGACCCTTTGTCACAGCTTTAGGCCATCTGGACTTGAAACGTCAGCTCTTTTTCTCTCCTTACAGGTACTGCCAGACCTGGTGAGATTTTCCAGCATTTTCTCTAGCATCCGCAGTAATTTGCTTTTATAAAGGCAGTTGATATCTTAGCTTAGATGGTTCTTGCTTCCCACCTTCTACCTTCTAGTGACATAAGCAGCTGTGACTCGCGTTCTTCCTTTCTCCATGTCTTCCTGAAATTCATGCAGTGAATTTTTCTGAGTCTTTTCCTTTTATCTCCTGTAACCAGAGGCTCCTCCAGTGTTGTGCCTGATCTTGTCTGTCAATGCTTACTTACATTAACTGTCAATTGTGATCACAGCCCTTGGTTACGACCCCTCAGCCATTGTCACAACCCAAAGAGTCATACCTTTAACATATAAATAACCCTGTCTAGGCCCAAACTGTTCAATCTTTCCTCATCCCAGGAATCAGCCTGGTGAACTTTCTCTGAACTGTATGTCCTCTTTAAGTAAGGAGACCACAACTGCACGGTGTACTCTCGGTGTGGTCTCACCAATGCCCTGTACAGCTGTAGCAAGACTCCCCTACCTTTGCACTTCACCCCTCTTGCAATACAGGACAACATTGTTTGCTTTCCTAATTACTTGCTGTACCTGCAAGCTTTTTGTGATCCATCTAAAAGGACATGGAGATCTGTCTGTACTTCAGCATTGTGTAGTCTTTCTCTATTTAAATAACATTCTGTGTTTCTATTTTTCTTGCCAAACTGGACAACCTCGTATTTTCCCACATTATACTCCATCTGCCAAACTTTTGCCCATACATCTAACCTATCTATATCCCTTTGTTTTTCTTTGTAACCTTGTTACAACTTGCTTTCCTACCTATATTCATATTGTCAGCAAATTTGGCAAAAATTTGGTCCCTTCATCCAAGTCATTAATATAGATTGTAAACATATGAGACCTCAGTACTGATCCCTGTGGCACTCCATTAGTTACTGTTTATCATCCTGAAAATGACCCATTTATCCTGATTCTCTGTTTTATGTTAGCTAACCAATCCTCTAGCCAGGCTAATATCTCACCTCGAACACTATAAACTCTTCTCTTGTGCAGTAATCTTCACAAACCCAAATATGCTACATCTACTGGTTCCCCTTTATCCATCCTGCTTGTTACATCCTCAAAGAACTCTAATAAATTAATAAAGAACCAAATACCCCCAGGTCAGGTATAGATTCAGCTATGGGAAACCACCTTGTGTTCTGGTAGCAGAAATTAAACTATACAAATGTAATTTCTTTCTTCAGTTGTATGTTGTGACTTCCTAGCACCGTCAAGAGATTTGAGACTTTGTTAGGAACAAAAGGTTTATAGTTTAATGTTTATTTATTAGTCACTTGCTTACATTAACTTTGCAATGAAGTTACTGTGAAAATCCCCTAGTCGCTACACGCCGGCGCCTGTTCCGGTTCACTGAAGGAGAATCTAGCACGGCCAAAGCACCTAACCAGCACGTCTTTCGGATTATGGGAGGAAATCGGAACACCTGGAGGAAACCCACACAGACACAGGGAGAACGTGCAGACTCCACACAGAGAGTGACTCAAGCTGGGAATTGAACCCGGGTCCCTGGCACTGTGAGGCAGCAGTGCTAACCACTGTGCCACCGTGCTGCCCACAAGAGAAACTTGATCCAGGAGTTTGCAGCCCTTGTCTGCCCTGGACCAGCAGCTGCAGTCCTTACACGTCTACTACATGGTTGCTCGATGATTCTGCCTGAGGTAGGGAGGACTCCACCATCTGGTGTGATCACTCAGTCTCAGCTTCCATTGGTTCCTCAAGTCAGATGACACACTTCTGCTGTGCTGATTTAAAGAGACAGACACCACATGCACAACAAACTGCAGAATGAAGCTTCTTTTACTCAAATGTAACAAACTGGCCAATAGGATAGCAAAAGGATGGCATGATGGCACAGTGGTCAGCACTGCTGTCTCACAAAGCCAGGGACCCAGGTTCGATTCCCACCTTGGGTTACTGTCTGTGTGGAGTTTGCACATTCTCCCCGTCTCTGCGTAGGTTTCCTCCGGATACTCCAATTTCCTCCCACAGTCCAAAGATGTGCGGGTTAGGTGGATTGGGCATGCCAAATTGCCCCTTAGTGTCAGGGGAGACTGGCGAGGATAAATGCATGGGGTTATGGGGATGGGGCCTGGGTGGGATTGTCATCAGTGCAGACACGATAGGCTGAATAGCCTCCTTCTGCACTGTAGGATTCTATGATTTTATGAAAGATAACCAAAGTAAACAGAGTAAATAACAGAAGGCATTCCAGGAGAGTCTTGTGAAAACAACAAGAACAACTTACATTTATATTGTGTTTTTTATCTCTCAAAACATCGCAACATGTTTCACAGGCGCATTATAAAGCAAAATATGCAAACCACATAAAGACAAATGACCAAAAGCTTGGTCAAGGCAGTCTTAATGTGTGTCTTTCAGGATGAAAGTGAGAAAGGGAATTCCAGAGCTTAGAGTCTTGGCAGCTGAAAGTATGGCCACCATTGATGCTGCAATTATAATCAGGGATGCTCAAGAAACCTAAGTAAAGGACTGGGGATACTTTGGATATTTATGGGGCTGGAGGAGATTGCAGAGGTAGGGAATGGTGAGACCATGGAGGAATTGGAAAGCAAGGGTGACAATTTTTTTAATTGAGGCCTTGCTTAACCAGGAGCCACAGTGAACACAGGGGAAATGTGTGAACAGGATTTGCATGAGTTAGGCTACAGGATTTGGTGTTTTCGATGACCTAAGGTTTATGGGGGCTAGAATGTGGGAGTGCAACCAGGAGTGTGTTGGAGTTATCATTGCCTAGAAGCATGTCAAAGAGAGTTTGAGCAGCAGATGAGCTGAGGCAGGGCAGAGTCAGATGATGTTACAAAGGTAGAAGTGGGTGACCTGAATAATGGCACAGATTTGTGTTTGAAAACCCCATCTTGGTGTTAAATAGGACACGTTTAGCTTCAAATGTTTGCCAGGGAGGGGGGGGGGGGGTGGGCGGGGAGTGAAGACAGTAACTAGGGAGAGGTGTGGGGACCAAAAACAACAGCTTCACTTTTCCAGAAATGTTAGATGAAATCAGGTGCACAGAATAAGAGGAAATGTGGCAAATGAGTGGAAAGTTATTTAATTGAAGGGAATTATTCGCTTAGGACAATTGAATGTTTAGACTGACAAAGGGATGTAAATCCAAAGTTAAAGTTAATTTATTAGTCACAAGTTGGCTTACATTCACACTGCAATGAAATTACTGTGAAAATCCCTTAGTCGTTACACTCCGGCACCTGTTCAGGTGCACTGAGGGAGAATTTTAGCATAGCCAATCCATCTGACCAGCACATTTTTCAGATTGTGGGAAGAAACTGGAGCACCCGGAGGAAACCCACACAGACACGGGGAGAACGTGCAAACTCCACACAGACAGTGACCCAAGCCGAGAATCTAACTTGGATCCCTGGTGCTGTGAGGCAGCAGTGCTAACCACTGTGCCACCGTGCTACACACTTTCTCTCAGTATATATAATTTAGGCTTGGATGTGGGGAAACAACAGTAATGAAGTTTGATGCAAATGTAGGATATTTGGCAAAAAATGAAGTGGATTATAAGATCCTTAAGCAAGGTAGGTGTGATGATCAGACTGATGTCAGATGTATAATGTGGGAGATAATGGAGCAAATTTTACCATCCTGCCCACCATGGGAATCGTCGCGGGCATTGGGTGGACAATGGAAAGGTCTGTTGACCTCAGGCGGGATTTTCCGAATTCAGGGCAAGTGCAGCCGGAAAATCCCGCCCGATATGTTTGGGAAGGAAAACAAGAAATGGGTAAATATGTTCAATGGAAAGATAAGAAAAGAGTGTGTTACAAAGGAAGCTGGGATCCAAATATATAGGGGAGAAATTCCAATTATATACTACCTTTCACAAGCCCAGAGTCTCCTAAAATACCTCATAGACAATGAAATATCTCCTGAAGTGTCGTTACTGTTGCAGCATTCAGAAATACTGCTGCCAACTTTCACACATAAAGGGGCCTGTAAATAGCAATGGGCACCTGACCAGCGAATTTAAATTATTCATGTTAGTTGCGAGGTAAGTATTGGCCAAGGCCATTTCTCTGCTCTGCCTTGAACAATGGCATAAGATATTCGAGATAAAGCTACGGGTAATTCTATGAAGATGAAGGATGTTGTGGTGATTGTCCCTTTAAGGATCAATGCCTTGACAAAGCAGCCAGCATAATTAAGGACCCGGGACATACTCTCTCCTACCTTCTTCCATCGGGAAAAAGATGCAAAAGTCTGAGGTCACGTACCAACCGACTCAAGAACAGCTTCTTTCCTGCTGCCGTCAGACTTTTGTATGGATCAACCTCACATTAAGTTGATCGTTCTCTACACCCTAGCTATGACTGTAATACTACATTCTGCACTCTCTCCTTTCCTTCCCTATGAACGGTATGCTTTGTCTGTATAGCACGTAAGAAACAATACTTTTCACTGTATGCTAATACACGTGACAATAATAAATCAAATCAAAGTGCAGAGTAATGGTCGCATGACCCAGGGAAGCAATTGGGGAGCAGGGTGAGGGAATCACCCTGGTAACCAGAGGCTGCTAACTTTCTGGGAGCTGATTGCAGCCAAGACGCTGCAAGCCTCTCTATAGCCTTCACCTTAAATAAACGTGTCATTGCTTTTCCCTAAACTGGTGAACAAGAATTATGACAGACGTGTTAACAACAAGAAAACTCAAGCTTGCAACCAGGAAAGAAATCTCACAAGCTGCTGCATTCTATCCATTTTCCTGACTGTCTCGGAAATGTGGACTATAACCAAAGATCTGTGGGAGAAAATCAAAGCCTTTGAGATGTGGATGCTAAGACGAATGATAAAAATTCCATATACCGACCATAAAACAAATGCTTAAAATTGCAAAGAGAAAAAGAACTCTGAAAAGTAACACGCCAGAAAAGAAAATGTCAGCATTTTGGCCTTTTGATCAGAGCTGAAGATCTCTTCTGTCTTCAAAGTGAAGGACAGCAGAGAGAGAGCTTGATCCAGGCAGCTGGGCAGAGTTGGAGCGACGGACATCACAGAGTGGTTGTGGGCGAGCCACAGTGTATGTGTGAGGATGGTGCAAGACAGACGCGCGTGACATACTGTGATGGCAGCTCTCTTGGTACGAGTATAGCTACAAGCAGCAGCAGCATTTTACATCAAAGGGACAGACAGAACCTTCGTTTAACATTTCATCCAAAAACAGAGCCACTCTTGCATAGCAGCATTCCGTCAAATGCTGCACTGGAGCAAAGATGATGTATTTAAGTCTCCGGAATGGGATTTGAACCCATTACCCAGAGACAAGAGTTGCACCACTGAGCCAAGGCTAACAAGTGAAATAATGTTCCATAACCACAGCCTCGGAAGGGAATCTTTTGTTGCATCAACGTGACAATTTTCCATTTCCCATAACAGTATTCCCAGAGTGATATTTCTAATTCGCTGCCAATTAGTAAGCATTTTGATGCCCTCGATTCATATCAGCTAGAATCTAGTCTGAGATAGCCGACTCTCACTGACAGTGAACTTACAGCCAACAGGCAGAATACTTCCACCCCCTTCAGTCTAGTTGGAGTTGAGCCTGGTGAAGGGACTGTCTGTTAATTTGCTCTGGTATCTAGCCTCCCTTTTCAGTTATAAATAAAAACAGGCTGGAAAGACTGAGCAAGTCCAGCAGCATCCGTGGAGAGAGAAACAGAATGAGCTTTTCCAGCACCCATCACTCGTCTACCTTTCTCAGTTCCTGCTTGTAAAGAGGAGTCGCGGAGTGGGGGTGGGGGGGGTGGGGGGGGTGGGGTGGGGGGGGGGCAGGGTGGGGGGATGGTGAAGTGAGGGGAAGGGTGAGGGGCAGGGGGTGTGAGGGAGGGTGAGGTGGGGAGAGGGGGGAGTGGAGGCCCGGGTGTGGATTGTCACTCAATATGTACAAAATCAATCAATTTATTTCCAATTTGCACCTGATTTTTTTCCATACCTCAGTTTGACACTTGTATCACAGTTCAATCTGTGTTCCATTTACAGTGTAGATCAGACACTCACTGTATTTGATGCTGATAATGGTATGACTCATATCATGTTCTGTTTATTGACTGAACCAATCATACAATATGGTAGATTTTATCACTCTAACACTGTATATCGCTCTACATCTCTTCACTGTTTTATTTCACATGTCACATTCTTGTCCGAAATTTTGGAACAACTTCTCCTCGGAACTTCCATTAATGAAAACTTTTTGATAAAATGGTTCAAGTGACCTCATCAACAAGTGCGAGTTTGTGGAAGGGGAAAGGCTATCTGAGTGTGGAAATACTGAATGGTTTCACTAACAAAATGTTGGTAAGTTATTCCTTCTTCTTGTCTATCTCACATAGCATAAGTGCCATCACTGACTCATCCTTTAAATATTCGCCTTGTCATTCACAATAAAATCTAATAATACAGGATATCTGTCACAAATGCTGCTTACCCATCTTGTATGCCTCAAAATCAACGTGTCTGTAAGTTCTGAAATGCAAATGCAATTCATAAGTTCATAAGATAGAGGAGCAGAATTAGGCCATTCAGCCCATTGAGTCTGCTCCGCCATTCAATCGTGGCTGATATGCTCCTCATCCCCATTTTCCTGCCTTCCACCCTTAACCCTTCAACCCATTACCAATTAAAAATCTGCCTAACTCCTCCTTAAATTTACTCACTGTCCCAGCACCCACCGCACTTTGGGGCAGCGAATTCCACAGATTCACAACCCTAGTTTCGCCTCAACTCTGTTTTAAATTTGCTACCCCTTATCCTAAGACCTCTTGTCCTAGAATGCCCCACAAGAGGAAGCATCCGCTCCACGTCTACTTTATCCATATCTTTTATCATCTTGTATACCTCAATTTGATCAGATCCTGCATTACTAAGTAGATAGATCTCAAGTCCTACTTTATGTGATGTCTACAAACAGCAGCTGAAACTTAACGGGAAAATCTGTTTTAAACATACCCAACACAAGAGAAATTTCAGTAAATAAGAAAACAATGGTGGCTAAACCAAACTAAACTGGAGGCGGAGAGATATGAACATAAAGGAGCACTAACAGACATTATTTGTCAGCAAAGGCAATTGTTAACCAAGGGCAAATCTTGGTTGCTATGGAATCGGCAGAACATAGTTTATTTTATTAGTGTCATAAGTAGGTTTACTGCAATGAAGTTACTGTGAAGATCCCCTAGTTGCCACGCTCTGGTGCCTGTTCGGGTACACTGATTGAGAATTTAGCATGGCCAATGCACCGAACCAACACGTTTTTCAGACTGTGGGAGAAAACCGGAGCACCCGGAGGAAACCCACGCAGACACAGGGAGAACGTGCCAACTCCACACTGACAGTGACCCAAGCCGGGAATCGAACCCGGGCCCCTGACGCTGTGAGGCAGCAGTGCTACCCATTGTGCCACCATGCCATCTGAGTGGCACAGTCTTCAGATAAGTCACTGCTGAACAGCGATAAGTAACAAGAAGTACGAGACGGCACAGTGGTTAGCATTTCTGCCTCACAGTGCCAGGGACCCACCTTCAATCCTGGGCTCAGATGACTGTCTGTGTACAGTTTGCATGTTCTCACCCGTGTCTGCGTGGGTTTCCTCCGGATGCTCTTTCCCTATACCTCTCTGCCTCTCTACACATGCCACCTTCTTTGAGCTGTTCCTTGAAACCTATGTCTTTAACTAACATTTTGGGCGGCACGGTAGCACAGTGGTTAGCACTGCTGATTCACAGCTCCAGGGACCTGGGTTCGATTCCCGGCTTGGGTCACTGTCTGTGTGGAGTTTGCACATTCTCCTCGTGTCTGCGTGGGTTTCCTCTGGGTGCTCCGGTTTCCTCCCACAGTCCAAAGATGTGCGGGTTAGGTTGATTGGCCATGCTAAAAATTGCCCTTAGTGTCCTGAGATGCATAGGTTAGAGGGATTAGTGGGTAAATCTGTAGGGATATGGTGGTAGGGCCTGGGTGGGATTGCGGTCGGTGCAGACTTGATGGGCCGAATGGCCTCTTTCTGTACTGTAGGGTTTCTATGATGTTAGTTATCTGCCTTAATAACTTTTATTCATTCATGGGCAAGTGAGCATTGCTGGCAGGGCCAACATTTGTTGTCCATTCCTAGTTGCCCCTGAGAAGGTTGTGATAAGCCTTATGTGATCTCTTTATGTGACTCAGTATCAAATGTTGTTAACATTCCTGTGACGTGCCTTGATCTGTGCTTTACTACAATAAAGCTGCTATATAAATGCAAGTTGTTGCTGTTGCTGCCTCACTGATAGTTAAGTTTGAAATCAAATACCAATATCTGTTAGCTTCGGGAGATTGGGATATCCATAAATTAATGGGAATGTTGATTTAAACATTTTTGGTCCTTGTGCTTACGTGATAACCATCTCAGCAGCCTGGGAAAAGGAGAATCTTGTTCATATAACTCTACTTTGATTTTTTTAAAATTTGCTTCTCATTGGACCTTTGTCTAATTGAGATTCTCCGACCTCCCAGCCCCATGTTTCCCGCTGGCGGGAGCGGAACGATGTTTGCTAGCGGTGGGATTCTCTGGTCCTACAGCTGTCATTGGGAAATCCCATTGACTTCACCCCATGCTGGCAGGAAACCCGCGGGGGTACGCTGCCGGCGGGCCTGGAGATTCCCGCTGGCGTGAACGGCTGGAGAATTCCGGCCAACTCCCCAAACCATTTTCAATCCCTGAGCACTTTCTCAGATGCCCTCATCCTTGCCCAGAACTTTTAGGCAACGTAGACTGGTCAATTGGTCCATTATTCCTGCAGGTTGTTCAGAGTTAGCAATGAACTCTACCCGACCAAGTTAATTATGCTGTGGAGTGTTCTGAAAGCCCTTCATACATGGAAAAATAAATAAATCCAACCTCTAGACTATCGATCTAAATCTCACACTCTGAACATTAAATCTTTAACTGTTTATCTTCCTTGACAGAGTGGTTTAGGAAAGGGGTTATACAAAACATAATATGCCCCTGATCCTCTGCCCAACTCCTAATCCTCTTGTGTTTCAACTGTTTAGAAGCAGGGTAGGCTTGTCCCATTCAATTAGCACCTAGGACCACGTTTGCCCTAATGACGCAGGTACCTTGAGTCAGGAAATTTTGCAACTCACTGCACCCATCTCAGTAGAAAGTGCCCACATCTTTGCTCCAGTGGAGAAGAAGTGTGTGTGTTTGCGGGGGGGGGGGGGGGGGGTTCACAGAATGGAGTAAGGCTCACCGACCCCTAAAAGCAGATTGGAAATGGCCAAAAGGATGGCCCTCTAGCCTTTGCCCCTCACACCCTATCACCCATCCCCATGGCCCCTTATACCTTCCATGCCAACTTATCCCTACTAATGTCTGGTCATAAATCCTTATCCACCCCAAAAGTCTCATCATACCCTCCATGCCAACTCAAATCTCCCACCCCAATGGCCCCGTTATCCTCCTTGGCCATTCCATACCTATTTCCCCAGTATACGCTGTGTACAGAGTCAATGAAGCCTATAGTATAATGGCATGTGTGAAACCTTTTGAGACAAAAAGCACCCATTCATAATTCTTGAAAAAAAAATGGTTTACAACTTCTATAAAAGTGTCAATCGGGCAGACTATTAAAATACCAATAACAGAAATTTTAAGCACTTCACACCTCTTAATCTTGTGTAAATAAACTTTGAGACATTGACAAAAGAGATCACAGAATGATTATAGCCTCATAAAGATGTCAATCAAGCAAATTTAACAGTGGTCTCAGCAGTGAGAGCCCTAGACTCTTAAATTGATTAACTCTTTGGGAGCTTGGTTTACACAGTTGAAGAGAACTATTGACTTTGCTTGATGGACACCTTTATGACCTTATAACAAATTCTCTGTTCTGTGATTCATTCAGTCAATGTCTCAATGATAGTGAATGCACAGCATTTTAAGCAGACAGCAACTTAAATTATTGGCATAATGTACTTGGAATGATTTGCTCTGACCTTTGTGGTGAATAGCCTATCCCAATTCCCACTGATATGAGAGAGAGAGAGAGACTTGGCAGAAGGACTCCTCTTGCTCCCTCTTCTGTGGAGATCACAGCAGTTTTATGCCCCAGGCAACATAAAATCCATATTTGGCAAAAATAATACTAAAATCCACTTGCAAATGAAAGCAGGGTTATTTCAGGGTAATATTCCCCGAACTTAAAATACTGTTAAATCTCAGCAGGTCTGCTAGCCTCTGTGAAATGTTGGCTCTATTCTCTCTCCACAGACGCTATCAGACCTGCTGAGATTTTGCAGCATTTTCTGTTTTTTTTTCAGATTCCAGAATCTGCAGTAATTTGGTGGCATGGGTGGCATGGTGGCACAATGGTTAGCACTGCTGCCTCACAGAGCAAGGGACCCGGGTTCGATTCCTGGCTTGGGTCACTGTCTGTACAGAGTCTGCACATTCTCCTCGTGTCAGCGTGGGTTTCCTCCGGGTGCTCCGGTTTCCTCCCACAGTCCGAACGAGGTTAGGTGCATTGGTCATGCTAAAAGTTCTCCCTCAGTGTACCCGAACAGGCGCCAGAGTGTGACGACTAGGGGATTTTCACAGTAACTTCATTGCAGTGTTAGTGTAAACCTTACTTGTGACACTAATCAATAAACTTAAAACTTAATTTGCTTTTATCCCCTAACTTAACTCTCCCTAACAACGGGGAGAAGGGGGGTGGGCAGTGAGTGGGACATAGAAATGGCTTTCTGTCGCATTGTGACTGCTAACTTTAAATGATCTCCCTGGATATTAATTAAGTGGGTCAGTCAATGTGGTGGCCGAATTAGAGAAAAATAAGGTTTAAAATGATGGATAAGGCGTGGGGAGGAGGGTTCCTGGTCACGGTTATGTGAAACTCTGCCCTCCCTCCTTTAAGAGCAGTCTCCAGTAAGCTGCTGCCATATTCAGAGCAATGGGGATGAGATCCATCACTGAATGAGCTGTGTGCATACAGAGCTCTGCTCCTTTCTCTCACAAGGAACGTCCTTGTCCTCTGCACGTATAAAGCGACAGAGAGAGAAAATCATTCAGTGACAGAATTCAGTCCAGCCGGGCTTCAGGGTGTGTGTGTGAGAGAGAGAGAGAGTGCTGAAAGTAGGTTGCTCCCACCAGGATTCAGGCTCTCGTCAACCTGTCGTCACCAGGAATCCAGTTCTCTTTGCTGTGCAGCCGCGATCTCTCAGTGTGCGAGGAGCCGGGTTACTCACAGAGACACAGGGAGAAGGGGGAGCTTCAACCCCAATTCCCTAACACCCCCCAGCCCAGAGAGGAAGGCAACGTTACAGCAGTCGGGCTGCCAAGCCTTCAGCAATCCTCACTCCCTCTCCTCTCCAATCTGCGATGCCACCTCTCTTGCTGCTCCTGGGCACCGTGGCTGTCCTCTCTGCCGCCCATGCCAGCCCCCTGAGCCCCTGTGTCAGCCAGCCCTGCCTCAACAATGGGACTTGTGCAACTTTGCAAGGTCAGCCGGCTGCCTACAACTGTAGCTGTGCCCCTGGATTCGCGGGACAACACTGCCAGGTAAGAGTGAGGGGGGCTGCTTGGCATTCCTGCATTGGGCATCGGCTGCATGTGTGAGAGAGCGTGTCTGTGTGTGTGTCATTCTGTGTGTGTGTCTGTGTTTGTGTCTGTCTGTGTTTATCTGTGTGTCTGTCTGTGTTTGTCTGTGTGTGTCTGTGTGTGTGTTTGTCTGTGTTTATCTGTGTGTCTGTCTGTGTTTGGCTGTGTGTGTGTATGTGCCTGTGTGTGTGTCTGTGTTTGTCTGTGTGTGTGTCTGTGTGTGTGTGTGTATGTGTCTGTGTTTGTCTGTGTGTGTGTGTCTGTCTGTGTGTGTCTGTCTGTGTCTGTCTGTGTGAGAGTGTCTGTCGGTGTGTACGTGTGTGTGTCGGTGTGCGTGTGTGCCTGTGTCTGTGTGTGTCTGTGCGACTGTGTCAGTCTGTGTTTGTCTCTGTGTGCCTGTGCTTCTGTGTGTGTGTGTGTGTGTCTGCCTATGTGTCTGTGTGTGTGTGTCTGTGTGTGTCTGTGTGTGTGTCTGCCTGTGTGTCTGTGTGTGTGTGTGTGTGTGCCTGTGTGTCTCTGTGTGGTTGTCAAGTGTGTGTGTGCCTGTGTGTCTCTGTGTGGTTGTCTATGTGTGTATGTGTGCCTGTGTGCCTCTGTGTGTGTGTGTGTGTGTGTGCCTGTGTGTCTCTGTGTGGCTGTCTATGTGTGTGTGTGTCTGTGTATTTGTGTGTGTTGATATCTGTCTCTCCCTCTGTGTGTGTGTTTATGTGTGCCTGTCTGTGCGTGTCTGTGTGTATTTATATCTGTGTGTGTGGGGGGGGGGATATTATGAGGGGTGCAGACTGAGTTTAAGGGGGTGAGGGGAGGGGGTGAGGGGAGGGGAGGGGAGGGGGTATTGCTGTCTCTCTGCTCCATGTGTTGCCTCATTCCAGTCTCAGGCTGATTCTCACTCTGCCCCTTCCCATGGATCTCAGTGACTGGGAGAGCAGCTTCCCCTCGGGCGCAAAGTGGAGTAGGTGCCGGGAGATTCTCACTGACCCCAGCCCCGTCCCTGCCACAGCCCCGCCGCCTGTCCCCAGCCCCGCCCTAGCCCTGCACCTGCCCCAGCCCCGCCCCTGTCCCCGGCCCCACCCCCAGCCACACCACAGCCCCACCCCCTGTCCCTAGCCCTGCCCCCAGCCCCACCTGTCCCCAGCTCTGCCCCCTTTCCCTGGCCCCGCCCCCAGCTCTGCACCTGCCCCCAGCCCCGCCCCCTGTCCCCAACTCCACCCCCTGTCCCCAGCTCCGCCCGCTGTCCCTGGCCCCACCCCCAGCCCCCCCAGCCCCGCCCCCCAGCCCTGCACCCTGTCCCCAGCTCCGCCCCCTGACCCCAGCCCCGCCCCCAGCCCTGCACCTGTCCCCAGACCCGCCCCCTGTCACAGGCTCCACCCCCTGTCCCCAGCTCTGCTCCCTGTCCCCGGCCCCGCCCCCAGCCCCACACCTGCCCCCAGCCCCGCCCCCTGTCCCCAGCTCTGCCCCCTGTCCCAGGCCCTGCCCCCAGCCCCGCACCTGCCCCTAGCCCCGCCCCCTGTCCCCAGCTTCACCCCCTGACCCCGGCAACCGCCCCCAGCCCTGCACCTGTCCCCAGCCCTGCCCCCTGTCCCCAGCCCCACCCCCTGTCCCCAGCTTCGCCCCCTGACCCTGGCCCCGCCCCCAGCCCTGCACCTGTCCCCAGCCCCGCCCCCTGCCCCTAGCTCTGCCTCCTGTCCCAGGCCCCACCCCCAGCCCCATCCCTGCCACAGCCCTGCCCCCTCTTCCCAGCCCCGCCCCCAGCCACACCTGCCCCAGCCCCGCCCCCTGTCCCCAGCTCTGCCATATGCCCCGGCCCCGCCCCCAGCCCCGCACCTGTCCACAGCCCTGTCCCTGCCACAGCCCCGCCCCTTGTCCCAGGCCCCATCCCCAGCTCCACCTTCTGTCCCCGGCCCCGCCCCACCCCCATCCCTGTCCCAGCCCCGCCCTTGTCCCCAGCCCTGCACCCT
This sequence comes from Mustelus asterias, assembly GCF_964213995.1. Lineage (NCBI taxonomy): Eukaryota > Metazoa > Chordata > Chondrichthyes > Carcharhiniformes > Triakidae > Mustelus > Mustelus asterias. The sequence continues at coordinate 21,911,364 of NC_135803.1, read as the reverse complement.
GTCCCTGGCCCCGCCCCCTGTCCCTGTCCCCAACTCCGCCCCAGCCCCGCCCTTACCTCCAGGCTCCGCCCACAGCCCCGCCTCCTGTCCTCAGCCAGGTCCCCAGCCCCGTCCCTGCCACAGCCCCGCCCCTGTCCCCAGCCCCGCCCTAGTCCCCAGCTCCACCCCCCAGCCACACCTCCTGTCCTCAGCCCCACCCCAGCCCCGCCCCCTGTCCTCAGCCCCACCCCCAGCCCCACTCCTAGCCCCGCCCCCAGCCCCCATCCCAGTCCAGCCCCTGCGGTCTAACCCCAGAGGCAATCGCAGTGTGTTTATGTGGTGGGGAGGGAGCCGGGCTACACTTCACTCCCCCGGGGTTCAGATTGTCAGTAACTTGCAGGCCAGTCTCAGCACTGCCAGCTCTCAGAGGCATTTGGTTCTAAAGGCAGAGTGGGGGAAATGCTCACATTGCTGTATCATCTCAATCTCCTTATTCCCAATGGGTGACACTCTGGCGATGGGATCAAGGTGATTCAATGACATGAGCTGTTTGATTTGATTTGATTTATTATTGTCACATGTATTGGGATACAGTGAAAAGTATTGTTTCTTTCGCGCTATACAGACAAAGCATACTGTTCATAGAGAAGGAAACGACAGAGTGCAGAATGTAGTGTTACAGTCATAGCTAGGGTGCAGAGAAAGATCAACTTAATGCAAGGTAAGTCCATTCAAAAGTCTGACAGCAGCAGGGAAGAAGCTGTTCTTGAGTCGGTTGGTACGGACCTCAGACCTTTGTATCTTTTTCCCAAAGGAAGGAGGTGGAAGAGAAAATGTCCGGGGTGTGTGGGGTCCTTAATTATGCTGGCTGCTTTGCCGAGGCAGCAGGAAGTGTAGACAGAGTCAATGGATAGGAGGCTGGTTTGCGTGATGGATTGGGCTACATTCACGATCTTTTGTAGTTCCTTGCGGTCTTGGACAGAGCAGGAGCCATACCAAGCTGTGATACAACCAGAAAGAATGCTTTCTATGGTGCATCAGTAAATGTTGGTGAGAGTCGTAGCTGACATGCCAAATTTCCTTAGTCTTCTGAGAAAGTCGAGGCGTTGGTCGACTTTCTTAACTATAGTGTCGGCATGGGGGGCCCAGGACAGGTTGTTGGTGATCTGGACACCTAAAAATCTGAAGCTCTCGACCCTTTCTACTTCGTCCCCGTTGATGTAGACAGGGGCATGTTCTCCTTTACGCTTCCTGAAGTCTATGACAATCTCCTTTGTTTTGTTGACATTGAGGAAGAGATTATTGTTGCCGCACCAGTCACCAGATTCTCTATCTCATTCCTGTACTCTGTCTCATCACTGTTTGAGATCCGACCCACTACGGTGGTGTCGTCAGCAAACATGAAAATCGAATTGGAGGGGAATTTGGCCATACAGTCACAGGTGTATAAGGAGTATAGTTGGGGGCTGAGAACACAGCCTTGTGGGGCACTGGTGTTGAGGATGATCGTGGAGGAGGTGTTGTTGCCTATCCTTACTGATTGCGGTCTGTGAGTTAGGAAGTTCAGGATCCAGTCGTAGAGGGAGGTGCCGAGGCCCAGGCCACAGGGTTTGGAGATGAGTTTCGAGGTAATAATAGTGTTGAAGGCTGAGCTGTAATCAATAAATAGGAGTCTGACATAGATGTCCTTGTTATCTTGGTGTTCCAGGGCCAGGGAAATGGCGTCTGCTGTGGACCTGTTGTGGTGGCTCACTGCCTCACCCCCACCCTGGACAGTGTGTGTGTTGGGAAGGGGGGCGGTTTCTCTACGTTCATTCTTCTGGGCGCTTGTGTGCCTCTTTCCAAAGCCCTGAACACCCAATTGGTTCAGGGACAATATTCAGGGAGGTTACCTCCCAGTCGGTGCAGTGTTGACTGTGCCAACTTGTTCAGGCAAGAGGCCGAGTCCAAAGGAACTCCCCCGGCGTTGCTACTGTGGAAGGGCAATGGTGAGATGTTCACTTAGCTCTCGCTGTGAGAGTCTTTCTCAAGGATATCAACACTGATTTGCTGGCTGCTTCTCCCTCATCTCATTTGCAGCCAATTCTATAGATTTTTTGAGTGTTAAAATGTTTGTAATCTGCCCATGTTTGGAAACAGCAGCCCTGGGGATGGCACAATGGCACAGTGGTTAGAACTGCTGCCTCACAGCACCAGGGACCTGGGTTCAATTCCGGGCTTGGATCACTGTCTGTGTGGAGTTTGCATGTTCTCCCCGTGTCTTTGTGGGTTTCCTCCGGGTGCTCCGGTTTCCCCCCACAGTCTGAAAGACGTGCCAGGTGCATTGGCCATGCTAAATTCTCCCTCAGTGTACCCAAACAGGCACCAGAGTGTGGCGACTAGGGGATTTTCACAGTAACTTCATTGCAGTGTTAATGTAAGCCTACTTGCGACACCAACAAATAAAGTTAAACTTTGATAAAGCACCAGAAACGGCCATTTTTCAGGGAATTTAATCTGTGCGTTAGAAACCCAGATTCCTCAAGAAAGCTGGTATGATACTGATCCAATGATGCACATTAAGAAAGTTCCCAGTGTTTCCTGCTCCTCAGCTGATCCTGTGCTTGCATTATGCTGTCCCCAATTCTTCTCAAAGATCTGTTACAGCATTTACTTGAAGGATAAATCCCCTCCTGTTGTCGGAATCTTCCAATTCCACCCCCCCCCCCCCCCCCCCCCCCACCCCCACCCAATAAAAGTACCAGTTAGAGTTTCATTTCAGGAATGTATAAAACGAGTTCATAGAATTGTTGCAGCACAGAATGAGGCCAATGGTGCCATCTGTCTGTGCTGGCACTCCATTGGAGACATTTACCTGGTGCCAGTCCCCCACCTTCTTCCCGTAACCCTGCGCATTCTTCCTTCTCAGATAATAATCCAATTCCACTTTGAATGCCTCCATTGAACCTGCCTGCACCAACTCTCGAATACCGCATTCCAGATCTTCAGTTTAAGTTTATTTATTATGTCACAAGTAGGCTTACTTTAACACTGCAATGAAGTTACTGTGAAAATCCCCTAGCTGCCACACTCCGGGGCCTGTTCGGGCACACAAAGGGGGAATTTGACATGGGCAATGCACCTAACCAGCACGTCTTTCGGACCCTGGGAGGAAACCGGAGCACCCGGAGGAAACCCATGCAGGCACGGGGAGAATGTGCAGACTCCGCACAGACAGTGACCCAAGCCGGGAATCGAACTCCAGGTCCCTGGCGCTGTGAGGCAGCAGTGCTAACCACTGTGCCACCCTGCCTTAAGCACTCGCTGCGTGAGAAGGTTTCTTCCTATGTCGCCATTGCATCTTCTGCCAATTACTTTAAATCTATGCCCTTTGGATCTCCATCCTTGCAGCAATGAGAAGTGTTCCTCTATCTACTTGGTCCAGATCCCCCATTTTACCGCATCCCCGGGATACCTCTGTTAAATCACTCAACCTTTGCTTCTCCAGGGAAAACAGTTCCAAATTCTTCAATCTATTTCTGTAACTTAAGTTCCTCATCCCTGGGACCATTCTCATGAATCTTTTCTGCTCCCTCATTAATGCTTTCCTTCCTAAAGTGTGGTGCCTGGAGCTGGACACAATACTCTAGCTGAGACCAAACAAGTGTTCTAGACAAGTTTAATTTAACTTTTTTTGATTTTATACTCAATGCCCTTATTAATAAAAGCCTAGGACATTGTATACTTTATTAATCGCTCTTAAACTGCGCAGGTTAATGGGAGAAAGAATTGAGATCTTGAAGGATAAAGGAATCTACACAAAGCAAACCTGGTTAATCTTTCAATAATTCTGTTCCCCATACAGTATAGTGCATATACAGAATATTCTAGTTGATGTCAGTGGAAAATCAAAATATCCTGTAACAAGAATGATCTTCAGCCCAGGTGTTTTGAGGAGAATGGATGCAATAGTTCATTTTGGGGCGGCACGGTGGCACAGTGGTTACCACTGCTGCCTCACAGTGCCAGGGACCCAGGTTCAATTCCTGGCTTGGGTCACTGTGTGTGCGGAGTCCGCACATTCTCCCCGTGTCAGCGTGGGTTTCCTTCGGGTCCTCTGGTTTTCTCCCACAGTCCAAAGATGTGCGGGTTACGTGGATTGGCCAGGCTAAATTGCCCCTTAGTGTCAGGGGGACTAGCTAAGGTAAATGCATGGGGTTCTGGGGATAGAGCCTGGGTGGGATTGTGGTTAGTGCAGACTTGATGGGCCGAGCGGCCTCCTTCTGCACTGTAGGATTAAAGAACAAAGAACAAAGAACAGTACAGCACAGGAAACAGGCCCTTCGGCCCTCCAAGCCTGTGCCGCTCCTTGGTCCAACTAGACCAATCTTCTACGATTCTACGATTCTTTGGTGCTTCGCTACTGTTGACTTTCCAAAGAGTCAGATGGTCATCAAGTTGACATGACTTGGTGAAAACATGATATTTATTTATAGAGAAATGAGCGTGTAATAATACAGGCAGTAGCCAGAGAATCACTTATCTTCAGCTGTTGATTATTGTTTAACTTCTTGAGCTTTGCTGAATCAAAGGAACTCAACAATTACCCCCCCATAAACAACTAGCATCATGACCAGTGTTCTGAATTTGCCAAGAGCAACCAATCATTTTTTTGATGAGCTTTATATGTTTGATTTGTCAGTTAACTAAGATTAGATAAATATCTTGCAAGATGCTTTTTATTGTAGATGGAGGTTTTAATTGCGTGGTCGAGTGCATCTGTTCTTGCAAATCAATTACATTTCATTGCTGTTTTTAATTTCTTCCTCCTAACTCTCTCTACTCGCCATGCTTTCTTGCTGCTGCCTTTCGGCAGGCTATTTAAGAGCCTTGGGCAAGCAATGCAAATTGCCGTTGACTGAGAGAATGAGAGAGATTTGCAAACAAGTTCACTCTCCCCAATGCTCACACAGGCTTGCTATTTTGCAGCAGCCCAGTGAGCAGAATCCTCCCACATCCCCCGACCCAAATGCTCGTAGACCTTCTGATGTTAGTGAAGGGAGATCAGTGGGTTCATCTTTGCCCAGTGGGGAATCCCGGGATCTTTATGCTGCGTATGGATAAACTCGGTGACTCATTGATGCAGTCACCATACTATTCGGAGAGGAATAAAAACTAAAATAAAAGCAAACCTTATCATTCATGACACAGTAATCCCCCTTGGTGCATAGATTTCCAGCATCCAACAATGAGGGAAGATCTCTGTGTATAATCTGTATACAAATTGTAAGCCTGGTTATGAAGAACATGATTTTGCTATTGTCCAAGTGGAATTCTCCTCTGCTGAATATTACAAGGTCAGTTTTTGCAGTGTGATATTCCACAAAGTGAATTTGTCTACTACTTCCCGAATCCCTTTTATTGTATCCTTGATAAACACCAAACCATTGAATGACCTTCCACTTGGTTACTAACTGGACCAGCAGAATGTATAAAGTGACAATTTTATTTTAAATCATTTCAGGATTTGGGCTTCGCTGGCCAGGCCAGCATTTATTGCCCATCACTAGTTGCCCTTGAGAAGGTGGTGATGAGCTGCCTTCCTGAACCGCTGCAGGGCCTAGCCAGCGACACCCACATCCCGTAAATGAATTTGAAAGAAAACTTGTCACTTTACACATTCTGCGGGTCCATTTAGTGACTGAATGGAAAGCCATTCAATGATTTGGTGTTTATTCAGAAAAATCCAGGGCACGATTGAAAGTAAGTTGGCTTCAACTTCAAACTCAATGATAAATCTTTATTGTGTTCCAGGACTGGGAAATGGTTTGCAGGGTGATGGACATCTTTTGTTTAGGGCAAGTGAGAATTGATAATGTTTTGTGAAAGTGAAGGTGCATTTTAACAAACTAGGTAAAGCAGCTGAATGTCAAAATGTAGAGGAACATTCTGCATCAGGATGGATTTCATAGAATCATAGAATCCCTACAGTGCAGAAGGAGGCCATTCAGCCCATCGAGTCTACACCGACCACAACCCAACCCAGCCCCTATTCCTGCAACTCCACATCTTTCCCCTGCTAATCCCCTGACACTAGGGTCAACTTAGCATGGCCAATCAACCTAACCCGCACATCTTTGGAGTATGGGAGGAAACTGGAGCACCCGGAGGAAACCCACACAGACACAGGGAGAATGTGTGAACTCCACACAGACAGTTTTTCCAAGGCTGGAATTGAACCCGGGTCCCTGACACTGTGAATCAGCAATGCTAACCATTGTGCCCCTGTGGGGACGGCAGCTCATTAATATGCTATCTTTACTATAATCATCAAGTAGCTTTAATGAATGGCAGGAGGGCAATTTACAAGGGTCTGGGGGATTAAGAAATAAAAGAGTTTGCGCCACTCTGATATTATTTTTCAGCTGCCTGGTTCCAGAACCTCATGATGTCATGAATGCGACATCATCCTCTGATGTCGGATGTAGGAACATAGTTTTAAAGTTTTAAGTTTATTTATTTTTGTCACAAATAGGCTTACGTTCGCACTTCAATGAAGTTACTGTGAAAATTCCCTAGTCATCAAACTCTGGCACCTATTCGGGTACACTGAGGGAGAACTTATCATGGCCAATGTACCTAACCAGCATGTCTTTTAGACTGTGGGAGGAAACCGGAGCACCCAGAGGAAACTCCCCCAGACACAGGGAAAATGTGCAGATTCTGCACAGACAGTGACCCAGGCCAGGAATCGAACCCGGGTTCCTAGCGGTGTGAGGCAGCAGTGCTAATCACTACGCCAATGTGCCGCCCCAATGGAGTGGCCATTCAGCCCGTCGCGTCTGCTCTGTCATTCAAATAGATTATGACTGATCATCGACCTCAATGCCACTCCACCACACAACATCTAGTAATTGAGATTCCACAGCCCTCTGTGGCGGAGAATTCGAAGGATCCACCACCCTCTAAGTGAATACATTTCTCCTCATCTCAGTCTTGAATGGCCTGCTCCTTATCCTGAGACTATATCCCCTGGTTCTAGACTCACCAGCCAGGGAAAACATCTACCTCGTCACACCCTGCAAGAGGTTTCATGTGAGTTTCCATGAAATCACCTCACATTTGTCGAAACTCTAAGAAATGCAGGGCCTGTTTCCTTAATCTCTCCTCATAAGACAATCCTGCCATCCCAGGGATTGGTCTGGTGAACCTCTGTTGCATTCCCTCTATGGCAAATGTATCCTTCCTTAGATAAGGAGAGCAAAACTGTTCACAATACTCCAAATGCAGTCTCACCAAGGCTCCATACAATTTCAGCAAGACATCTTTACTCCGGTACTCAAATCCCCTTGTGCTGAAGGCAAACATAACATTTGCTTTCTTTATGGATTGTTGTAACTTCACGCTAGCTTCATGTACAAGGACATCCAGGTCACTTTTGACACCAACAATTCCCAATCTCTCACCACTAAAGAAACATTCTGTCTCTGTTTTTCTACCAAAGCGAATAACTTCACACTTTTTCACATTATATTTCATCTGCCATGTTTTACCCCATTCACTTAACCTATCCAAGTCCTCTTGAAGCCTCCTTTCATCCGCCCCACAATTTACATTCCATTTAGTTTTGTGTCATCAGCAAGTTACATTTGGTCCTCACATCCGAATTATTTATATAGATTATGAACAGCGGTGGCCCAGCGCTGCTCCTTGTGGTAGGCCATGAGTAACAGCCTGAGAATGAGCCATTTACATAGAAACATAGAATCTAGAAGCAGGAGGAGGCCATTCAGCACTTTGAGCCTGCTCCACCATTCATTTTGATCATGGCTGATCATCGATGTCAGACCCATTGAGATTTTCCAGCATTTTCTGTTTTTGTTTCAGATTCCAGCATCCACAATATTTTGCTTCTGTTTATTCCTACTCCCTGTTTTCTGTCTGTTCACCAATTTACAGTCCATGTTAGTTTTCTCCCCCCCAAGCCCATGCATTTTAATTGTGTTTACTAATCTCCTTATCAAAAGCCTCCTGAAAATCCAAATACACCACATCCACTGTTCCTCCTTTATCTGTGCTGCAAGTAATTTCCTGAATAAATCTAAGAGGTTTGTCAAACATGGCCCACCTTTCATAAATCCATGTTAATTCTGTGCAATTATTTTCGTCTGACAGCATCTGTGGAGGGAGAATAGAGCCAACGTTTTGAGCCACCTCTGACGAAGGGTCATCCAACTCGAAACATTGGCTCTATTCTTTCCCCAGATGCTGTCAGACCCACTGAGATTTTCCAGCATTTTCTGTTTTTGGTGTAATCATAGAATCATAGAAAGCCTACAGTGCAGAAAGAGGCCATTCGGGCCATCGAGTCTGCACCAACCACAATCCCACCCAGGCCCTACCCCCATAGCCCTACATATTTACCCGCTAAAGATGTCAGTTGGTACGTGTTCTCAGGCTTTTGTATCTTTTTCCCGACGGAAGAATGTGGAAGAGAGAGTGTCTGGGGTGCGTGGGGTCCTTAATTATGCTGGCTGCTTTTCCGAGGCACCGGGAAGTGTAGACAGAGTCAGTGGATGGGAGGCTGGTTTGCATGATGAATTGGGCTTCGTTCATGACCCTTTGTAGTTTCTTGTGGTCTTGAACAGAGCAGGAGCCATATCAAGTTGTAATACACCCAGAAAGGATGCTTTGTATGAATCCCATTTGTGGTGTGTTTGTTTATTTGTGAAGAGGCAGAGGTTAGAGAAAAGGCAGGCCATTCCACCATGGCAACCTGTTTTCACTGTGACTGACTCATGCTATTCGAGGATACCTGAGAGAAAGTCTCTAATCCCTACCCCCATATGGAACAGGTATCTGATGCAAGGAGACTGTAGGAAGATTATTGAGGACTACTGGGAGTAAGTTGCCTTCTTCCCCGTCGGCCAAGAAATTAGAATGTGGGAAGGGTTTTGATATTACTTCTCAAACTTTTTGTCAAATCTCTAACAGCAACAGCTTAGTTATCCTAGCTGAAACAGTATGAATAATTGAACTTTGCATAAACTCCCTGAACCAAGGACTTGTATTGCTGCATTCAATACCACGATATCTATAGTACCCTAGCATTTAGTAATCCCTGGGTTCTGGTGAACTGCCTTTTTTGTAAATCAGCCAATATGAATATTTAATACTCTCTTTGTTTCCATGGTACCGGATGCTTGGCATTAAAACATATATCAGTGTGGTAGGATCCACATCACCAAGTTAGTCTGCTCTAATATTAATTAATTACTAATTGCTCTAATATAAGTTATCACATATAAAAATCAAATCACGCATAAAATCTAATGCTCAGTGACATTTCAGGCTAATTATGATGCTTTCTGCTTTCCACAAGAGATCCTTAATGGATGTGAGTTATGATTAAATTATTGGTGCTTTGTCAATTCAATACTTGAGTATTGAGAATTACAATCCAAATTATCTGAGAAAAGCTAAGCTGTTGCACCTTAACTCTTTAGAAAAGTTTCGCACGTTCATTTTATGGTGATAGTTTTCAAAAAAATAAATCCTATTGGGTCCTGCTCTAACCAGCCAAAACTGTTCACTATTCTGGCATCATCTTGGGGTGCAAAGATAACCTCTGGCTTCTTTTATTAACTGCAAACCGGCTTCTTAAATCTCTCTCTCCCCGGTTTCCCCAACAAGAATTTCTTTGTCATTAGGACTGAGACCACCTAGTCTGACATTTGCCTCACTTCCCCAGCTCAGCAGACCAAACTTCCTCTCAACCGACCGACTCAAGAACAGCTTCTTCTCTGCTGCCATCAGATCTTTGAATGGACCTGCCTTTTTCACGGTGGCACAGTAGTTAGCACTGCTGCCTCACCGCACCAGGGAGCCGGGTTCAATTCTGGCCTCGGGTGACTGTCTGTGTGGAGTTTGCACATTCATGTCTGTGTGGGTTTCCCCCAGGTGCTCCGGTTTCCTCCCACAATCCAAAGATATGCCGGTTAGATGGATTGGCCATACTGAATTGCCCCTTAGTGTCAGGGGAATTAGCGAGGGTAAATAGGTTGGATTATGGGGATTGGACCTGGGTGGGACTGTGGTTGGTGCAGGCGCAATGGGCCGAATGGCCTCCTTCTGCACTGTAGGGATTCTATGATTCTATGAATTCTATGATTCTAAATGACAAAGATGTTATGGAACAAAAAGCAACGAGATGGTAATGGCATTGGTGAGGACAAAGCATTGGTCCCTCTAACCTAAACCTTGATCTTTCCTTTCGCTCTACCTGACCCTCCCTCCTTTTTCAACAGCATAAACCCATCAACAGTTCCACTTCCCTTCATCTCCTAGCAACAGGACCAGGCAATTCATAACCTTCGTGTCACTTTGACTCAGAGATAAGCAGCTGACTACGGGGAGGATTTTCTGGTTGCGCCTGCCCTGAGAGTGGAAAGTCCTGCCTGAGGTCAACGGGCCTTTAAATAGCCTGTCACGTTTCCCATCCCGCCCGCGACAATTCCCACGGCTGGTGGGACTGGAAAACTTCCCCAAAATAATCTGTACCATCACAAAGGCCAATTTCTAACTCTATCTCCCCCTACTCTACATCACTTCTGTCTCAGTTCATCCAACTGCTGAAACCCTCATCCCATGCCTTTGTTAGTTCTAGGCTTGACTATACAACGCACTCCAGGCTGGTCTCTCTCATTTTACCCCACTGAACTATATTAGCGCCCAATTAAGCAATGTCTAGATTTTATATTGTCATCCTTGTTTTTTAAATTCCTCCATGGTCTCACCATACCCATTTAATCGTCTCCAACCCCACAACCCTCTGAACTACCTGCACTCCTTCAATTCTGGCCTCTTGCTCCACCATTGGCTTTCAGCTGCCAAGGTCCTAAGCTCTGCAATTTCCTCCCTACACCTCTCTGCTTCTGAAACACTGCCTTCTTTTAATGTCTGAACATACGAATCAAGAATAGCAGTAGGTCAGCCTGCTCTGCCATTCAATAAGACCACTTTTCTTCCTTATCTTTTGCCTTCCTGGGCAATCAAGAATCTATCTAACTTAGCCTTATAAATATTCAGTGACCCAACCTCTACTGCCTTCTGGGAAGAGAGTTCCACAGATTCAGAACCCTATGAGAGAAAAACACTTCTTCTCATCTTCATCTTAAATGGGAAATCCCTTATTTTTAATCTATATCCCCCAGTTTTAGTCTCTCCCACAAGGGAAAACATCCTTTCAGCATCCAGTCTGTCAAGATCTCTCAGGATCTTACATGTTTCAATAAGATCACCTCTCATTCTTCTAAACTCCAATGGATATAGGCCCAACCTGTCCTGGTGACATGGTGGCACAGTGGTTAGCACTGCTGCTTCACAGTGCCAGGGACCTGGGTTCGATTCCCGGCTTGGGTGACTGTCTGTGTGGAGTCTGCTTGTTCTTTCCGTGTCTGCGTGGGTTTCCTCCGGGTGCTCCGGTTTCCTCCCACAGGCCAAAGATGTACGTGTTAGGTTGATTGGCCATGCTGAATTACCCTTTAATGTCCCAAGAAGTGTAGGTTAGGGGAAATTAGTGGGGTAACTACTTGGGGTTACAGGGATAGGGCCTGGGTAAGATGCTCTGTTAGAGAGTCGGACTCGATGGGCCGAATGACCTCCTTCTGTATTGTAGGGATTGGATATCTTTTCCCCATGTGATAAACCAGTCATCCCTGGAATCAGTTGAGTAGGCCTTCTCTGAACTTCTCTATCCTTTCTTAAGTGAGGAGATCAGACCATACACAGTATTCTAGATGTGATCTCACCTTATACAATGGTAGCAAAACTTCCCTACTTCTATATTCCACTCCCCTTGCAATAAACAACAACATTCTATTAGCCTTCCCAATCACTTCTGTGTCTGCATTATAACTCTTTGTGATTCCTAGGACACCCAGATCCCTCTGTATCACACAGTTCTGCAAACTCTCCCCTTTTAAATAATATGTTGCTGTTTTATTCTTCCTGCCAAAATGGACAATCTCACATTTTCTCACATTATACTTCATCTGCCAAATTTTTGCTCATTCACTTAACCTATCTACATTCATTTGCAGACTTCCTCGTTGGAAGCCTCTTACCCCGCTTGTAGCTGAGATTCTCTGGTGCTGCTGCAGTGAATGGACTTTTGACTGAGTGCCAAATTCTCCATTCTCGCTGGCAGCAGTGTGGGAGCAAATAAGATTGGAGAATCCCGCTCTTTATCACTACTATTTTCCTACCTACCTTCATGTCATCAGCAAATTTAGCAACCATTTGGTCCCATCATCCTAGTCATTGATATACAGTCATAGAGTCATAGAGGTTTCCAGCATGGAAACAGGCCCTTTGGCCCAACTTGTCCATGCCACCCTTTTTTTTTAAACCCCGAAGCTAGTCCCAATTGCCCGCACTTGGCCCATATCCCTCCATACGCACTTTACCCATGTAACTGTCTAAACGCTTTTTAAAAGACAAAATTGTACCCGCCTCTACTACTACCTCTGGCAGCTTGTTCCAGACACTCAACACCCTCTGTGTGAAAAAATTGCCTCTCTGGACCCTTTTGTATCTCTCCCCTCTCACCTTAAACCTATGCCCTCTAGTTTTAGACTCCCCTATCTTTGGGAAAAGATAAAGACTATCTAGCTGACCTATACCCCTCTATTTTATAGACCTCTATAAGATCACCCCTCAGCCTTCTACGCTCCAAAGAAAAAAGTCCCAGTCTATCCAGCCTCTCCTTATAACTCAAACCATCAAGTCCTGGTAGCATTCTAGTAAATCTCTTCTGCACTCTTTCTAGTTTAATAATATCCTTTCTATAATAGGGTGACCAGAATCTAAATTCTAAATTGTTCCTGTAGCACTCCATTCGTTACATCCTGTGAATTGAAAAATGACCTATTTATGCCTACTCTCTGCTTCCTGTTAGCTAGCCAATCCTCTATCCAGTCTACTATATTACTCCGACACCATGAGCTTTAATTTTGTAGAGTAACCTTTGATGTAGCACCTTGTCAGATGTCTCCTAGAAATCTAAGTATACCACATCCACAGGTTCCCCTTTATCCATGTTGCCTCTTCCTTCCTCAAAGAACTCTGTGAGTTAGTCAAACATGAGATGGCACTCCTTTAAAACTACCTCTTTAACCAAGCTTTTGGCCATTTCCCCTAATATCTCCTTATTTGGGCTGGTGTCAGGTTTTATTTTATAACACACCCGTGAAGTGTCCGGGAATGTCTGTCTACATTAAATACAAGTTGTTGTCATTGCAAAGATGTGGTAAATGTAAATTGATTTTTTTTTTAATAAAAGGAGAACTGATGGTAAGGTTTCAAGTAAAAAATCCTTCAAGATATGCCAGGCCCCATTTTTACTTTTTTAATTGAGTGTATTCTCACTGACTCAGGTGACAACCACAGTAATGAGTCCTGTCAGTTGTTGGCTCCCTGCTGTGTGTGGCTCAGAGGAAAAAAATAACACGATTAAAAACCACAGCAACGTAATCAACAGTCAGAAGACAGTCACTTTTGTTCTTGGACATGGAAACCTCACCTGTCTGCTATCATTTATATCTATATATGGAAGAAATATTGGAAAAGGGCCCAGAAGTTGCCTTGGGCCTCAATACATCAGACTAGTGGGTTTGGTAAAGCCTATACAATACATACGTCAGATACAACTAAGTGTCATTGCTATACAATAGACATCCTGTTGTTCAGCAGATATATACCTTTCACAAGGATATTCTGCAAAATAAATGTTTATGGTTTTTCCATCACCAATCCCAGGTCTCATAAGTTTTTTCTTTATTTATTTACGGGATTTGGGCATCGCTGGCCAGGCCAGCATTTATTGCCCATCCCTGGTTGCCCTTCAGAATGTGGTGGTGAACTGCCTTCTTGAATGGCCTAGTGGTATTATCGTTAGACTATTAATCCAGAAACTCAGTGAATATTCTGGGGACCTGGGTTCGAATCCCGCCACGGCAGATGATGGAATTTGAATTCGATTAAAAAAAATCTGGAATTAAGAATCTACTGATGACCATGAAACCATTGTCGATTGTCGGAAAAACGCATCTGGTTCTGCCATCCTTACCTGGTCTGGCCTACATGTGTCTCCAGAGTCACAGCAATCTGGTTGACTCTCAATTGCCCTCTGAAAAAAGTCAGCTAGGGATGGGCAATAAATGGTGGGCAGCCAGCGACGCCCATGGCCCACGAATGAATAAAAAAAAGTCCCTGAGGTGTAGGTACACCCACAGTGCTATTAGGGAGGAAATTCTAGAATTATAACCCAGAAACCGTGAAGGAACGGTGATATGTTTCCAAATCAGGATGGTGAGTGACTTGGAGGAGAATGTCCAGGTGGTGGTGTTCCCAGGCACCTGTTTGCCTTGTCCTTCTAGACGGTAATGATCGTGGGTTTAGAAGGTGCTGCCTAAGGAACCTTGGTGAATTTCTGAAGTGCATCTTGGAGATGGTACACATGGCTGCCACTGTTCCTCGGTGGTGTAGGGATTGAATTTTTATGGAAGGGGTAGCAATCAAGTGGGCTGCTTTGTCCTGGATGGTGTTGAGCTTTTTGAGTGTTGTTGGAGCTGCGCTCATCCAGGCAAGTGGAGAGTATTCCATTAAACTCATGACATGTGCCTTGTAGATAGTGGACAAGCTTTGGGGGGGGAGGTCAGGAGGTGATTCACTTGACACAGGGTTCCCCACCTCTAATCTGCTCACATTTTGCTGAAATCCTCCTCCATGCCTTTGTTACATCTAAACTTGACCATTCCAACGGGCTCCTGACTGGCTTTCCAAGCTCCATTTCTTTTAAATTTGTGGCTATCTTAAACTCTGTTGCCCATGTCCCAACTTGTACCTCATCCAGTTCCCCTGTAATCCTGCTCACTGACCTACTCCTGGAAAAGCAATGCCTCAATGTTAAAATTGTCATCCTTGATTCCATATCCCTCATGGACTTACCTCTCCCTACCTCTCTGGTCTCATGCTACACTCTACACTCCACCAATCCTGGCCTTTTAAGCCTCCCTGATTTTTAATCATTTCACCATTGGTCGCCATGTTTTCAGTCGCTCTGAAATTCCCTCACTAAACCTCTCTGGCTCTCCGACAAAAGCAAATTCCTGTGAATGCTGGAATCTGAAGCAAAAACAGGAAATGCTGGAAAGTCTCAGCAGGTCTGACAGCATCTGTGGAGAGAGAATAGAGAAAATTCCGTTCTGCCCGCCATGGGAATTGTCACGGGTGGGGTGGGGGGGTGGGGGTGGGGGGCAACCATGCAAAGATTTGTTAGCCTCGGGCAGGATTTTCCGGTTTTGGGGCGAGTGCAGCTGGAAAATCCCACCCAACGTTTCGAGTCAGGTGATTCTTCACAAGAGCTAATGAGTCTGGAAATAGGATGAGATTCCACTACCCCACCCCCTGCAAACAATATAAATCTAATTCCAGTTCTCTATAGCTCTGAGAAAGAGCTATCCTGACTCAAAACGTTGGCACTATTCTCTCTCCACAGATACTGTCAGACCTGCTGAGATCTTCCAGCATTTTCTGATTTTGTCTCTCTGCCTCTCTCCCTTTTTACCTCTTTGACCAAGTTTTTAATCAAATGCCCTAGTATATAATTAAAAGTGGTTCAGTCACTCCTGCGAAGCACATTGAAACATATATAGATATATAGATTAACATAGACATAGAACAGTACAGCACAGAACAGGCCCTTCGGCCCACGATGTTGTGCCGAGCTTTATCTGAAACCAAGATCAAGCTATCCCACTCCCTATCATCCTGGTGCGCTCCATGTGCCTATCCAATAACCGCTTAAATGTTTCTAAAGTGTCTGACTCCACTATCACTGCAGGCAGTCCATTCCACACCCCAACCACTCTCTGCGTAAAGAACCTACCTCTGATATCCGTCCTGTATCTCCCACCACGAACCCTATAGTTATGCCCCCTTGTAATAGCTCCATCCACCCGAGGAAATAGTCTTTGAACGTTCACTCTATCTATCCCCTTCATCATTTTATACACCTCTATTAAGTCTCCCCTCAGCCTCCTCCGCTCCAGAGAGAACAGCCCTAGCTCCCTCAACCTTTCCTCATATGACCTACCCTCCAAACCAGGCAGCATCCTGGTAAATCTCCTCTGCACTCTTTCCAGCGCTTCCACATCCTTCTTATAGTGAGGTGACCAGAACTGCACACAATATTCCAAATGTGGTCTCACCAAGGTCCTGTACAGTTGCAGCATAACCCCACGGCTCTTAAACTCCAACCCCCTGTTAATAAAAGCTAACACACTATAGGCCTTCTTCACAGCTCTATCCACTTGACTGGCAACCTTTAGAGATCTGTGGATATGGACCCCAAGATCTCTCTGTTCCTCCACAGTCTTCAGAACCCTACCTTTGACCCTGTAATCCACATTTAAATTTGTCCTACCAAAATGAATCACCTCACATTTATCAGGGTTAAACTCCATTTGCCATTTTTCAGCCCAGCTTTGCATCCTATCTATGTCTCTTTGCAGCCTACAACAGCCCTCCACCTCATCCACTACTCCACCAATCTTGGTGTCATCAGCAAATTTACTGATCCACCCTTCAGCCCCCTCCTCTAAGTCATTAATAAAAATCACAATTGGATGGCACGGTGGCACAGTGGTTAGCACTGCTGCCTCAGCAGGGACCTGGGTTCAATTCTGGCCTTGGGTGACTGTCTGTGTGGGGTTTGCGCATTCTCCCCGTGTCTGCGTGGGTTTCTTCTGGATGTCCCAGTTTCCTCCCGCAGTCCAAAGATGTGCGGGTTAGGCGTATTGGCCATGCTAAATTGCCCCTTAGTGTCCCAATATGTGTAAAATAAAGGATTAGCAGGGTAAATATGTGGGGTTACAGGGATAGGGCCTGGGTAAAATAAAAAGGTGAGACGATGCAGACTCGATGGGCTGAATGGCCTCCTTCTGCACTGTCGGGATTCTATGATCTAAACAAGTTGTTTTTTTTTGCTTATATATCCAATCCAATCATAGTCCAATTCAAAGTCTCAGCAAGTGAGACATTCCATATCCAAGCTGACAGGATAGGCTCACCAACTCCTGCCTTGGGCTTGATCTATGTGATTCACACTGATTGGAGCAGGCATTGCACCTCCTCCAAGGCTTGATCTCATTTGCATCTTCGCCAAAATTGCTTCAAGTGAAGCCTCAGTGTAACCTCATGACTTCAACCAAGTGCAGGACAACCAAACCACACTTGATCTTAGCCAAAAGGCCGAGACGTTGTTGCTCTACCCAGTATCAACTTACTATTGCAGAATTGCAGAGCCTCAGGGAACTCACAGAGACACAGGCAAGCATTCTGACTTCTTAGATCATCTGTTTTTGTTTCAGATTCCAGCATTCATTTGCTTTTATCGGAGAGCCAGAGAGGTTTAGTGAGGGTATTTCAGAGCTTAGGGAATTGGCCGTTGAAAACATGGTGACCAAGGGTGAAATGATGAAATCATCGATGCATAAAAGGCCAGGATTGGTGGGGTGTAGAGTCTAGCATGAGACCAGAGAAGATACCCTTACTAAATGAATATTTAGACACTTTGGATCTGAGAAATAGGAATACTTTCTTACCGATGGAACAATCGATGTTGTGGGGAAGTTAGGTATCATGTACACATCATTAAAAGCTCCTGCACCAGTATAAAAACAATCAAAAAGGCTAATGGAATGTTAATCTTTATCTCCAATGAATTGGAATTCAAAAAAAGGAGGAAATAGCTCTTCATTTGTACAGAACTTTGGTCACAGCCCATTCAGAATAGTCCATTTGGCCCCCGAACATCAGCAAAGGAATATTGCCTTGGAGAGGATACAGTGCAGATTCACTAGCGTGTGACCAGAGATTCAAAATAACAACAGGTTTATTGCAGGAGATGTTGACTGCACAGAGTAGAAAATGAAACTAAAACAGGAGCTTGTGAAACACCCCAATGACATCACCATCAAATCACATGACCAGCTCCTAAAGCAATCAGGCAACCACTTAAATATACAACGGGCTTAAAAAATTTAAATATAAGGACAGTTTGCGCAAACGTCATTTGTTTATTTGCTTCAGTTGATAGAAGATTGGGAGGTGATTTAATTGAAGTATTTAGAATGAATACGAGATTTGATAGATTAAGCACAGAAAAACTAATTCCCCTGGTGGAGTAATCCAGAACAAGAGAGCATAAACTTAAAATTAGCATTTGGCCGTTTTGGAGTGAAATTGGGAGGGATTTTTATTTACACATCGGATAATGGAAATCTAGCACTCACTCTGGTGAATGGTGGATCAATCACATTTTTAATAATGAGGTTGATAGAATTTTTTTCAATGTCTCGGAGGGGAGTGTTGAACCGTTGGAGAAAATCTCCATTACAAGGGAGGAAGTGTTAGGTTTGTTAGAGAATATAAAGACTGACAAATCCCCAGGGTCTGATGGAATCTATCCAAGGCTGCTCAGGGAGACGAGACATGAAATCGCTGGGCCTCTGACGCAAATCTTTGTCTCGTCACTGGACGCAGGTGAGGTCCCAGAGGATTGGAGGATAGCTAATGTGGTCCCGTTATTTAAGAAGGGTAGGAAGGATAACCCGGGTAATTATAGGCCGGTGAGCTTGACGTCCGTGGTGGGGAAGTTGTTGGAGAAGATTCTTAGAGATAGGATGTATGCGCATTTAGAAAGGAATAAACTCATTAACGATAGTCAGCATGGTTTTGTGAGAGGGAGGTCATGCCTCACTAACCTGGTGGAGTTTTTTGAAGAAGTGACCAGAATGGTTGACGAGGGAAGGACCGTGGATGTCGTCTATATGGACTTTAGTAAAGCGTTTGACAAAGTCCCTCATGGTAGGCTGGTGAAAAAGGTTGGATCTCATGGGATAAAGGGGGAGGTGGCTCGATGGGTGGAGAACTGGCTTGGTCACAGAAGACAGAGAGTGGTAGTGGAAGGGTCTTTTTCCGGCTGGAGGCCTGTGACTAGTGGTGTTCCGCAGGGCTCTGTATTGGGACCTCTGCTGTTAGTGATTTATATAAACGATCTGGAAGAAGGTGTAACTGGGGTGATCAGTAAGTTTGCGGACGACACAAAATTGGCAGGACTTGCAGATAGTGAGGAGCATTGTCAGAAGCTACAGAAGGATATAGATAGGCTGGAAATTTGGGCAAAGAAATGACAGATGGAGTTCAATCCTGATAAATGCGAAGTGATGCATTTTGGTAGAAATAATGTAGGGAGGAGCTACACGATAAATGGCAGAACCATAAAGGGTGTAGATACGCAGAGGGACCTGGGTGTGCAAGTCCACAGATCCTTGAAGGTGACGTCACAGGTGGAGAAGGTAGTGAAGAAGGCATATGGCATGCTTGCCTTTATAGGACGGGGCACAGAGTATAAAAGTTGGGGTCTGATGTTGCAGATGTATAGAACGTTGGTTCGGCCGCATTTGGAATACTGCGTCCAGTTCTGGTCGCCACACTACCAGAAGGACGTGGAGGCTTTGGAGAGAGTACAGAGGAGGTTTACCAGGATGTTGCCTGGTATGGAGGGGCTTAGTTATGAGGAGAGATTGGGTAAACTGGGGTTGTTCTCTCTGGAAAGACGGAGGATGAGGGGAGACTTAATAGAGGTGTATAAAATTATGAAAGGCATAGGTAGGGTGAACGGTGGGAAGCTTTTCCCCAGGTCGGTGGTGACGTTCACGAGGGGTCATAGGTTCAAGGTGAAGGGGGGGAGGTTTAACACGGATATCAGAAGAACATATTTTACACAGAGGGTGGTGGGGGCCTGGAATGCGCTGCCAGGCAAGGTGGTGGAGGCGGACACACTGGGAACGTTTAAGACTTATCTAGATAGCCATATGAACGGAGTGGGAATGGAGGGATACAAAAGAATGGTCTAGTTGGACCAGGGAGCGGCGCAGGCTTGGAGGGCCGAAGGGCCTGTTCCTGTGCTGTATTGTTCTTTGTTCTTTGTTCTTTGGGTATAGAGTATAAAAGCATCTCAATCAAGTTGAGATACTAATCAATCATTACCTTGTTGGATGCAGGGTCTGACTGTTCTACCCCTGTTCCCATGACATAGAATCCCTACAGCACAGAGGGAGGTCATTCGGCCCATTGAGTCTGCACTGACAACAATCCCACCCAGGTCCTATCCTCGTAACCCCACATATTTACCCCGCTAATCCCTTTAACCTACACACTCCGGGACACTAAAGGGCAATTTCATGTGGTCAACCCACCTAACCTGCACATGTTTGGACTGTGGGAGGAAACCGGAGCACCCGGAGGAAACCCACGCAGACGCAGGGAGAATGTGCAAACTCCACACAGGCAGTGACCCAAGTTGGGAATCGAACCCGGGTCCCTGGCGTTGTGAGGCAGGAGTGCTAACCACTGTGCCACTGTGCTGTGCCATGAACCTTGCTGTGCAGGGTGGCTGGCTGTGCTTGATTTACTCAACACTGAGATCATTATTAAAAATGTAACGGTAGAAACTTGTCTTGGACGGCGATGCAAAATAAGTGATATTGGATCTGTTGTCTGTTACACACCATACCTGATAGTCAGTTCCATTTCAGTCAATGGAATTAAATATCTGGTGTTGCCTACAACAGGGACAGATCCTGTACCACCTGTTTTGAATCACCCCAGACACATTTCTACTCCATTCTGCTTAATAATCAACTTTCAGACACAAGCCACCGTCAGATTCAAGTTAACTTAGCAGTTAAAACAACATGGAGATTCAACATAATTCAATCGTCCAATTCCTGTAATAACATCGATATTTCTGACAGAATTGCTTATTAAAAGATCAGACTACTAAGTTTGTGTTGGTGTGTCCACTATTTTAACTGCAGTAACATGTGGAGTGCAGCGTACCATGTTGTACACCTGAAAAGACACCAAGGATAGTGGATTCATATATTACAGGTGTCTTATACTAACAGCGTTCTTCAAATAATTTCTATTTTGAAAGGACATTTCAGGGATGATTGGTAGCTTACAATTCACAAACCACTATTTAAGATCTGAATCGCAGCTCTTATAAAGCCTCTGCTACTGGTCACAGACATTCCCAAAACCAATTTTAGTCAGACACTAATGTGAATAAAATGTTGAAATCTTCTCTCTCTGATTGCTTCAGTTTGTCCCTGCTGACATTGTATGAAATTTTATGACATGGCTGCAGCTGTAAGTTATAACATATGAAAATGAATTTACTAAAATGCAACTGTGATCATGAGCACAGAAACATTAATTCTGAATAGAAATAATCATAGAATCCTTACAGTGCAGAAGGAGGCCATTCAGCCTATTGAGCCTGCACCAACTCTTATCCCGACTTACCCCATATCTTTACCCCACTAATCCTCCTAGTATATATCATGGGACATCAAGGGGCAATTTAACATGGCCAATCAACCTAACCTGCATATCTTTTGGACCGTGGGAGAAAACCAGAGCACGCAGAGGAAACCCACACAGACACGGGGAGAACGTGCAAACTCCACACAGTCACCCAAGGTTGGAATTGAACCTCGGTCACTGGTGCTGTGAGGCAGCAGTGCTAACCGCTGTGCCACCGTGCCGCCGTGGAGGGAAAGAGAAAGATGTTGTAGTGGGGTGAGTGCTAACCACAATGTCAAACTGACATGGCTGCTACAACATTATTGCTGCAGTTGTGAATAGAATTAAACAGTCTGGAGTTTCAGGATTGGGGCCTGGTCACTGAAGACACCAAGCTGCAGCCACTCACCAAGGTTCCTTCGACAGATACATTCTACCCTGGGTCAAATATGGACCCCGACAAGTGGCTTGCTTGCGTGAAAGATGGCTTTTGAGTTTATTTTTCTCCAAATTTAGGTAATTCTAAGTCAAATTGGATTAATTTTATGTTTATCGGGATAATATGTCAAAATACACACGTAACCGGCATTGGTGGCACCGATTAGCACTGCTACCTTACAGTGCCAGGGACTCGGGTTCAATTCCAGCCTCTGTCCGTGTGGAGTTTGCACGTTCTCCCCATGTCTGCGTGGGTTTCCTCCGGGTGCTCTGGTTTCCCCCCACACTCCAAAGGTGTGCTGGTTAGGTTGGTTGGCCATGCTAAGTTGCTCCTTAGTGTTGGGGTATTAGCAGGATAAATACGTGGGGTTAGGGGGGTAAGGCCTGGGTGGGATTGTAGTCGGTGCAGGCTCCATGGGCTGAATAGCCTCCTTCTGCACTGTACGGATTCTATGATACCTTTAAAACGAGTACCTTATTAACAGAGTAGTCTTTCATTCAGTTCTAATCAACTCAATAAACAGCAGAGAGAGATGGAATGGTATTTCTCAGGGTGCAGATACCTGTGGATTAATTGACCTAAATCTGAGTTTATGTGACACAGGCTTACTGCGCAGACTCCATCTGTTTAATTACGTGTGGGTTAAGGGGGCGGGGGGTGGGGGGGGCGGGAGGGGGGGGGGGGCGGTGGGATTGAATTCGGTTTGATTCAAGTGAAGAAATAAACAATAGGGTCTGATTACATTTTGCAGATCTGCAATAGCTAACTGCAGAGTATTAAATTTACAGAGCACCGTAAACTGAGCTGCGGATAATTAAGGATTCTTCTAATGTTCAAGAGACTTTCTCTGTATTTTATTGCGGTAACAAGATGGTGATTGAACATACTGCTGTTCCCGATTCAATCTCTGCCTAAGAAACGGGAATTTTTATATCTGTGATTATGCAGATCTTCATTTATTGATGTGTGTATTACTGGCCATTATGTTGCACATAATCAAAAAAAACAGCTCATCATTTATATCAATAATGTAGAAAGTCTATTTTATCAAAGGAGAGATGTATTGATCAAGATCCATCCCTCATCTAGTCCTGGTGTGAATTTATCGGGTGTCATTGTAAACTTGTGAAGGTCTGCAAATGCTTTCTGAGAAAAATATAGTGTTGCAGCCCCTTGATGCTATGCCTTATTGAGTCGCCTGGAAACCCAACACAAGGTGAATTCCTGATCTTTGCAGGCTCTGAAAGGGGGAGGAGAGGACAGGGTCATGACTGAAAGGGTAGCTACTCCCTGAGTGAAAGGGAATGTCCTCCAGCAAGTTATTCTGCCACACGTTTAGCACACAGAAGCTTGGAGCAGGTTCCTATCCTCTTGGCTTCTTGGCATCTGCAGGATTGTCAGGGTTAAAGTCGGCCCTGAGCGTTGAATTGAACCTGTCTCAGTTGGATTACTTAGATGCCAGTGTCATTTGAGATGATCTTTGCATCGAGATAAATTGCATTGTTGCTTATGAACTCTTTGCTAATCAAGGCTCTATTTTGTATCTTGTCAAGACATTGACCACCAGTGAAGACCAATGAGGCAATGGCACCATACAATCCAGCTTTATATCAGACAGCATAACATAGGGGAAGCAAAATGGGCCACATTTCCCTCACCTAATCCATACCAATGGTGGCCAATATAGATGGAAATTAAGACTGGACTGAGTTGTGGTGTCTTTCACAACCGAGCTGCCCAGCAACACTCCCAGTCATAGAATCCCCACAGTGCAGAAGGAGGCCATTCAGCCCATCGAGCCTGCACCAACAACAATCCCACCCAGGCACTATCCTCTCACCCATTTACCCTGTGAATCCCCCTGACACTAAGGGGCAATTTAGCACGGCCAAGCAACCTAACCCGCACATCTTTGGACTGTGGGAAGAAACCCACACAGAAAGGGGGACTATGTGCAAACTCCACACAGACAGGCACCCAAGGCTGGAATTGAACCGGGGGTCCCTGGCGCTGTGAGGCAGCAGTGCTAACCACTGTGCTGCCCTAGGTTTAGGTGTACAAATGCTGATGAGATAACAGGATGACCATGGTGTAGAAGCATGCCCCAAAGAGAGAAAGTGCCTTTAAGCTCATGTGAGCAGAACAGGCAAGATCAAAATTCAAATGCAAATTAAATTATTAAAATGATTACATGAAGTAGGCTTCATTTTGACGGTTAGAAATAATTATGCCATCCAGCAGTGAAAATGTAAATGACTGGCATTTCAATTTCCAGGCTAAGCAAGTCTCAGCACAGTTTCAATGTGATATATATGTATATTACACAAATGGAAAATCAGATAGTGAACAGAGGGAGCTGTGATGACGTGGAAATCAGCAGTTCTTAAATTCATGAATTTTAATCAGGTATCAACTCTTTAGGAACTGGAGAAATCATGTATATCTCTGGAAATATCAACTTCTCTCCACATATGAAGTGACATAGTTGGAACTGACATTAATTTTTCCAGAATTAGCGAGACAAAGTTAATATTTGAGCATGTCTTGCCTCTTCTGTGAGAAACATGTTTCTTTATTCTGGCTGATGTGGCTAATATTGGATCCTAATAATTTCCCCAAAGAATCCCAAAAATCAGACACGACAATCACAGGAGTAACATTGCAGCAAACCTGGGAAATGGGAATGAACTGTCTTCCCGATAAGCACGGCGACACAGTGGTTAGCACTGCTGTCTCACAGCACCAGGGAGCTAGGTTTGATTCCCGGCTTGGGTCACTGCCTTGCGGAGACTGCACGTTGTCTGCATAGGTTTCCTCCGGGTGCTCCAGTTTCCTCCTACAGTCTGAAAGATGGGCTGTTTAGGTGCATTGACCCGAACAGGCGCCGAAGTGTGGCGACGAGGGGAATTTCCCAGTAACTTCATTGCAGTGCTAATGTAAGCCTTACTTGTGACTAATAAATAAACTTTTAAAAAGCACATCCTAATTTGCATATAACAATACAGTGAACTAAACTGTTTGCTGCTATATCCTTAATATAGATAACAAGTTGACTCATATGTTTCCTTTTTTACTTCAAGTAGCTCAGTGAATAAAGGCAGCTTGAGTTCCAGTTCTGATCTGAACAGAGACATGTTAGCTGGTTGGATCCTTGCTGATTAAGCTGACCATATAGAGCTATGGCAGCAGTGTTAAAGTTGACCTCCCTGTTCTCAGAGTAGAGAGTGGAAAATCTATCCAAGGTGTTCACAACTGATTCCTGTCCAGTGCATTGATGGGAGCTTTTTTATTTATTACTGGGCATCGCTGGCTGGGCCAGCATTTATTGCCCATTCCTAGTTGCCTGAGGGCAGCTGAGAGTCAACCACATTGCTGTGGTTCTAGAGTCACATGTAGGCCAGACCAGGTAAGGACGGCAGATTTCCTTCCCTAAAGGACATTAGTGAACCAGATGGGTTTTTCCAACAATCGACAATGGTTTCATGGTCATCAGTAAATTCTCAATTCTAGATATTTTTTATTGAATTCAAATTCCACCATCTGCCGTAGCGGGATTTGAACGCAGACCCCCAGAATATTAGTTGGGTTTCTGGATTAATAGCCTTGCGATCATACCAGTCGGCCATCACCTCCCCAGGGAGGGCAGGGTGCAATTTCCTGAAATGTTAACTTGGATCTCCGCAGATGCTGTCTGACCAGTTGAGCCTTTTCCATGATTTTCTTTCTGTTCCAGAATCTGAGTGTTTTGCTTTTGTTTGTCAACCAATGACTTTGTTGGATGAATAAGGCTCCTGTCTCCCCATGGCTTTCTCTCCTTCCCTTTCTTGAAGGTGTTGGCTTGTGTTGGAGTATTTGGAGTATTGAGTGCAGTTCTGGTCGCCACACTACCAGAAGGATGAGGAAGCTTTGGAGAGAGTGCAAAGAAGTTTCACCAGAATGTTGCCTGGTCTCAAGGGTGTTGGTTAAGAGGAGAGGTTGAATAAACTAGGATTGTTTTCACTGGAAAGATGGAGGTTGAGGGGAGACCTGATAGAAGTCTACAAAATTATGAGAGACATAGACAAGGTGGATAGTCAGAGGGTTTTTCCAAATGTGGAAGTGTCAATTACAAGGGGGCACAGGTTCAAGGTGAGAGGAGGAAAGTTTAAGGGAGATGTGTGGGGGAAGTTTTTCACACAGAGAATCATGGGTGCCTGGAACGCGCTGCCAGAGGGGGTGCTGGAAGCAGGCACATTAGCAACATTTAAGAGGCATCTGGATGGGTACATGAATAGGAAGGGAATAGAGAGATACGGATCGAGTAAGGACAGAAGGTTTTTTTTAGTTTAGTTGGGGCATCATGATTGGCACAGGGTTGGAAGGCTGAAGGGCCTGTTCCAGTGCTGTACTTTTCTTTGTTCTTTCTTTGTTCTTTGGCAGCGAGGGCTTTTGCCGCCCCCTGGTACAAGTGGCCATTCTTCACATCTGAAGCTGGGTAATGTGTGTTCACAAGGTATCTGGCTGAGCTTGATCCCTTCCTTTGTTGTTCCACCACTCTCACTGACCCAGGTCGATTCTTTCCCCACACGGGGAAGATGTTGTCCAATAATGTTCTATCTTCATAGGCACAAAACCTTTCTTTAAAATCACTGTTAACTTTTCACATAGGTGCTGGGATAAATGTTTTTCACTGAATGTCTTTCGACAGAAGATTTTACAGCAGGGTTGAAGGAAACATGGAAGAGTCGGGTACCACTCAATGCAGGCTGCAGTGCCTCCTGGTGGCAGGTTATTGGCAGAGATCACGGAGCAGTCAGCTTGCATTTTATGATGTTAACAGTGCTAAATATAAATGCAAGTTGTTTTGTTGTAGAATTATATTTGGCATGGGAAAGGAGAAGGTGGGAAAAAAACTAAAAATAGCTAGAAAATAAACAATGCAGCAGTTACATATTACAAAAGAGTAAGAATACATAGGACTGAATTATTCGTAGGGTGGGGGAATACATCCCCACTGACTCACAGCCAGTTTATGCTCCAATGAGCACTGTTTTGTTGCAGTCGGGACTCCGCCCCTCACAGGAGTGTTGCAGTGGACAGACGAGGAACCGTACCACCTTGCCTGAGCTTAAGTGCCAGAGCCGAGGACAAGGTAAGTGGAAAGGATCCCAAGGCGTGCAGGGTAGGGAAGCCCTGGGGAGTCGCAAAGGTGGTAATCGGGGTCTTAGGGAAGAGGCTGGAGTAGGGGTGGGTGGGGGGGGGGGGGGGTTGGCTCAGGTCCAGTGGTCATAGTATCACAGAATCATTGTAGTGCAGAAGGAGGCCATTCGGCCCACCGAATCTGCACCCTTCTCTGAGACAGCATCTTACCAAAGACCACCCTCCTGCCCTATCCCCGTAACCCTGCGCATTCACCATGGCTAATCCACTTAACCTACACATCTTGGGACACCATAGGGCAATTTAGCATGGCCAATGCACTTAACCTGCACATCTTTGGACTATGGGAGGAAACCGGAGCACCTGGAGGAAACCAGGGGAAGAGTGTGCAAACTCCACACAGTCACCCAAGGCTGGAATTGAACCTGGTTCCTTGGCACTGTGAGGCAGCAGTGCTAACCACTGTGCCACTGTGCTGCCCGCCAGCAGGCCATAAATGAGAGGGCATCCCCAGTCCGTTCCCACACAAGATCTAAGTCTGATTGTGTCCGGCCTTTCCCCACAGGGGTTCAACGTTCTCGCCAGTCTAAAAATTCAGGCTGGGTGGAAAACAGCCTCTTGAGTGGCTACTAATTGACCAATTAAGAGCCTCAACTGGGGAAAGGCGGGCTTCCCATCCGAGGCCTTGCCCATTGCCCCGTAAAATTGCTCCGTGGTCAGGGTAGGTGGGGATCGCATCTCTGAAATGTTATGCTCCCGCCCCCACTGCCCCCAACCTAAAACCCCTCCCGTAGGGGAGTGTAAAATTCAGGCCATAATTGTGCAAGAAAATCACGACAGGAAAAGTATTGCTCTCAATTCATGTTATGGGTGCTAGTTGCTAAGCAACAGCAGCACCTCTCCGCTTCTGGTTTGCCTCAGATCAGGAGGGAAGCTGGAAGAATGATGCAGAATGGAATTTGTATTGTTTTCACCCGATGGTACCTTGAGACTCTTTTCAAAACCATTTCACCATGCCCATTTACAAAGAACACCTTGAAGAAAGTACATTTTATTCATGACGAGTTGCTTCCTGAACGTCATAGCTAGCCACTGCAGACACTGTCGAGTTGGAGTGTAAATAACTGGCAATTCTTTCATCCGTCTGTTAATTATGGATTATTGAAGCTAAGTTAAACCAATTTTCACTAGAAGGAAAGTCAATAAGGCAATGGTATATGGAAGGTCAACTTCTGGTGGAGATTTCAAATGATGCTTCACTGGGATTAGCTTATCAATAAATCATTTGTTATAAATCATAAGGAAGAAGCAACTGAGTCAGACAAAACGTGGAAGAAAAACAGGTGCACGGTTATAAGGGATGACCTACATAGAGCTTAATGATCATTTGCATTGAGAATAATTGTAAAGTATGCAGAGAATAGCAAATAACCATAGAGAAGGTAACTGATTAGTACGGCAAGTAACAGATGGTTATGACAAAGTAATTAGTGCAATGACGTGTGTCCTAGGCTCAGCCATCTTCAGCTGCTTCATCAATGACCTTCCTTCCATTGTTAAGGTCAGAAGCACAATGTTCAGCCCCTTTCAAATACTGAAGCAGTCCCATGTCCTTATGCAGCAAGATCTGGACAACATTCAGTCTTGGGTTAATAAGTGGCTGGCAACATTTATGCCACACAAGTGTCAGGCAATGACCATCTCCAGCAAGAAAGAATCTAACCATCGTCCCTTGACATTCAATGGCATACCATCATTGCATACCCCTCCATCAACATCACTGACCAGCAACTGAACTGGACTGGCCATATAAATACAAGAGCAGGTCGGAGGCTGGGAATTCTGTGGGGAGTAACTCACCTTCTGATTCCCTGAAGCCTGTCTAGCATCTTGACAAGGATTAAGTTAGGAATGTGGTGGCATACTCTCCACTTCCCTGAATGAATGCACCATCAACAACGCTTAAGAAGCTCAACACCATCCAGGACAAAGCAGCCCACTTGATCAGTACCCCATCTACCACCTTCAACATTCACTCCCTCCGCCATTGATACACAGTGTGTACCATTTACAAGATGTACTGCAAGAAGTTTTCTTAATTTTAAAGTTTATTTATTGTCACAAGTAAGCTTACATTAACACTGCAATGAAGTTACTATGAAAATCGCCTAGTCACCACACTCTGCCGCCTGTTCAGGTACACTGAGGGAGAATTTGGCATGCCCAATCCACCTAACCAGCACGTCTTTCAGACTATGGGAGGAAACTGTAGCACCCAGAGGAAACCCACGCAGACATGGGGAGAATGTGCAGACTCCGCACAGACTGTGACCCAAGCCAGGAATTGTTTTTTTAAATTCCAACTCAATCAAATCAAGTCCAATTCAGAGTCTCAACAAGTTGAGACATTCCTGATCCAAGCTGACAAGACAGGACTCTCACCTCCTGTCTTGGGCTTGATCTACATGATCCAAGCTGATTGGAGTAGGCATTGCACCTCCTCCAAGGCTTGATCTCATTTGCATCTTAGCCAAAAGGCCGAGATGCCGCTTTTAAAACTTGCTTCAAATTAAGCTAAAATGTAACCTAATGAATTCAACCAAGCACAGCATGTCGATACTACACTTGATCTTAGCCAAAAGGCCGAGAAGAAATGACCCAAGCCAGGAATTGAACCCGGGTTTCTGGCGCTGTGAGGCAGCAGTGCTAATCACTGTGCCACTGCGTTGCCCTCGCCAAGAACTCACCAAGGCTCCTTTAATAGCACCTACCAAACTCGCGACCTCTACCACCTCAAAGGACAAAAGCAGCAGATGCATGGAAACACCACCTGGAAGTTCCCTTCCAGGGCACTCACCATCCTGACTTGGAATTATGTTGCTGTTCCTTCACTGTCACTGAATCACAAATCTAGAACTCCCTTCCTAACAGTGCTGCGGGTGTACCTACACCACATGGACTGAAGCGATTCAAGAAGGTGTCTCAGCACCACCTTCTCAAGTGTAGTTAGGGATGGGCAATAAATGCTGGCCCACCTAAAGATAGTTAGAAGTCTAACAACACCAGGTTAAAGTCCAACAGGTTTATTTGATAGCAAAAGCCACTAGCTTTCGGAACGGGCTGTTCCTTCGTCAGGTGGGTGGGAGTTCTGATCACAAACAGGGCACAAAGACACAATCTCAATTTACATGAATAATGATTGGAATGTGAGTCTTTACAGCTAATCAAGTCTTAAAGGTACAGACAATGTGAGTGGAGGGAGCATTAAGCACAGGTTAAAGAGATGTGTATTGTGTCCAGACAGGACAGCCAGTGAGATTTTGCACATCCAGGCAGGTTGTGGGGGTTACAGATAGTGTGAGATGAACCCAATATCCCGGTTGAGGCCGTCCTCATGTGTGCGGAACCTGGCTATCAGTCTCTGCTCAGCGACTCTGCGCTGTCGTGTGTCGTGAAGGCCACCTTGAAGAACGCTTACCCGGAGATCAGAGGCTGAATGCCCATGACCGCTGAAGTGCTCCCCAACAGGAAGAGAACAGTCTTGCCTGGTGATTGTCGAGCGGTGTTCATTCATCCATTATCACAGCGTCTGCATGGTCTCCCCAATGTACCATGCCTCGGGACATCTTTTCCTGCAGCGTAACAGGTAGACAACGTTGGCCGAGTTGCAAGAGTATGTACCATGTACCTGGTGGATGGTGCTCTCGCGTGAGATGATGGCATCCGTGTTGATGATCCGGCACGTCTTGCAGAGGTTGCTGTGGCAGGGTTGTGTGGTGCCGTGGTCAGCCTGTTCCGAAAGCTAGTGGCTTTTGCTACCAAATAAACCTGTTGGACTTTAACCTGGTGTTGTTAGACTTCTTATTGTGTTTACCCCAGTCCAACGCCGGCATCTCCACAACATGACCACCTAAAGATATCCATAGTCTGTGAAAGAAGTTTTAAAAATTGAGAGAAGCCTTAAAATATCAGGGTAAAATTTCCACAGAGTATCCCCTAGTCTCCCATCATAACTTCAACATAAATCTTACAGAAATATTCGGAGAATCACCTGTGGAGATTTTACTCCAATGTTGGGTTTTGTCCGTAGGTGGTTCAATATAATGCACAGTTAACACCAGTTCGAATTTACAAGGATGTTGTCAGGACTAGTGGGCCTGAGCTTGAGGAAGAGGTTGGCCAGGCTAGGGCTTTATTTCTTGGAACGTAGGAGAATGAGGGGTGACCTTACTGAGGTGTATGAAATCATGAGGGGCTTACATGGTCTTTTTCCCAGGATCGGGGAATTGAAAACTAAAGGACATAGGTTTAAGGTGAGAGTGGAAATACTTAAAAGGGACCTGAGGGACAACTTCTTCACGCAGAGGGTGGTGTGGATATGGAATGAGCTGCTGGAGAAAGTGGTTGAGGCAGGCACAATAGAAATATTTAAAAAGCATTTGGATAAGTACAGGGATGGGAGAGGGATATGGGCCAAACATGGGCAATTGGGACTAGAGGATTTTAAAGGTAAAGTTTTGGAGGACTGGGAGCTAGTAGGGTTCAGAAAGGACATGAAGCTGAGTGAGCAGACTTGGTTCAGGTTAAGATAAGGGCAGCAGGGTTTTGGAATAAATTGAAGTCTACAACTGTAAAAGATGGGTGACCAGCCAGGAGAGCGTTGGAATATTTCAGTCTAGAGCTGATAAAGATGTGAATGATTGCTCTTGGCTTTTCCCAATAGATTAATGGTTATCATTATTTGGATTACTGGGTATCTGTGTTTAAATGTGTCAAAAGGTCTTTGTTTTTATTTTTGGAGAGTTTCAGACAGGTTTAAATTTGGGCTGAACCAGCAACACTTGCCAAAAAGTCAGAGACAACATTTTTAAAAAAATCATTCGTAAAAGCTGAATGTAACCATTGGGTGGCTGTGGGTACATGTTCTGCAACATGAAGGTATCAAATACTATGTTATTTTTTTCCCCAGAATTGATTGTTTTACTATTGTTGTAGTAATAACCCAACTATGTGCCACAGGAGTTCCATGTCAAATGAGGTCCCAAGTCGTAAAACAAATCTGGCACTCAAATAAACGTAATGTACTGGCTTTCGACACTCTGAGCATAACAATGAGCATAACATGCGCACCTCTGAATGTTAGCAAGTATCTGGAGAGACGCATCTGTCAGAAACTCACAGTTCTGGCTTAATGCGACCAGCTATCAAACCTTTCCATCCCTTGTGGAATGTGTGGAATGAATATTTCCAGAACCAATCATTTCCTTTCTACATAAGCAACTGAATATAAATCTGCAGAAAATTTGAATTAAATCTACAATTACTCCATTGATAAATATTTATTGGGCCTCCAGACATGTTTCCTGATCCACATATTGTTCTAAGATGACTTTAAAAACAAAATCTTTGTGCACGCGGATGCTTACCGTGTAACTCATTTCTCTAATACCTGTCCTTTGCCTGCGAGTGACAGTTTTCACCCTGCAGCTATAAAATATATCGATAAGCACTAATATCATTTTCCTGTTCTACTGGAGTGCCACTAGCTGTTCTGGAGAACCAACAGGAAAAAGTAGTCTTAAATAAAATCAGAAAGAATTCAATAGAAATGGAAACTATGAAACCAAACCAATTTTAAAACTAACAGAAATTGTATTTGTTAAAGATTGTTGGTGCTGTACTGTTGATGGGGAGACTTCCTCTTTAATCAGAGTAGTCACTTGTACCCATTTGTCCAATTTGTCATTATAAAGCTATGTAGAGAAGAAGGAACTGTCAAAATCAACAAGAAAGATCATAAATTAAGCTTTGCACCTGATGACGTAAATCCTAGTATCATAGAATCCCTACAGTGCAGAATGAGGCCATTCAGCCCATTGAGCCTGCACCAACAACAATCCCACCCAGGCCCTATCTCTGTATTTACCCTGACACTAAGGGGCAATTTAGCATGGCCATTCAACCTAACCTGCATATCTTTGGAGTGTGGAAGGAAACCCATGCAGACATGGGGAGAATGTGCAAACTCCACACAGACAGTGACTCAAGCTGGGAATCAAACTGGGCCCCTGGCACTGTGAGGCAGCAATGCTAACCACCATGCTACCGCGCCACCCAGGGCAGGATTTTCCGACTCCTCCGACTGGTCGGATCTTCAGATCCCACCAAAGTCAACGGGGATTTGAATGGGTCATCGCATGTGTCACAGGAAGTCTCACCATGGGAGGGCTAGAAAGTCCCGGTGAAGATTTCTCATTGTTTAATTCACAAAGCTTTTAGAAGTATGTGTGGTTCCAGCGTGAATAATTTAGTGTTATCATCTCCTTCCCCAGTGAAGACATGAGCCTGATGCTTGTTGCACACATGGATCTAGAATACTTAATGAGTACACTGTATCTGTGTTTGCTAAGGAAGAGGATGCTGGCAAAATATCAGTAGAAACGGTAACGATAGCAGTAATAGATGGGGTGAAAATTGAAAGGCAGGATGTAATAGAAAGGCTGGCTGTGTTTAAGAGTGGATACGTTGCCCGATCCAAATGGCTTGCACCCTAGGTTGCCAAGGGAAGTAGGTGTGGGGATAGGAGAAGAGCTTGCTTTAATCTTCCAATCTTCCCTAGATACCGGGGAGGTGCCAGGGCATTGGAGCATGGCAAATGTGGCATCTGAAAGGATGTAAGGATATTCCTAGTATCTAGGGCCTGGTCAGTTTAACATCAGTGGCGGCTGACATTTTCGGAACAATGATCAGGTGATTGTAGAGGTTTGAGATGTGTAAAATCTCAGATTTGTAAAAGGCAGACTAATCTAACTGAACCTATTGATAAAGTAACAGAGAAAGTTGGTGAAGGGATTGTAATGGATGTTGCCTGTGGAATTTTAAGAAAACATTTGCCAAATTACCACATGAAAGACTGGTTCACAAAATGGAGGCTCATGGAATAGGAGGGTCAGTGTTAGCCAGAATAAAATAATTAATTTAAGGGCACAACATGGTGAGTTGTGCTAAATGGTTGTTTTTCAGATTGGAGGATGGTAGATAGCTGTGTTTCCCAGGGTACTAGCACCACTGTTTTCCTTTTGTTAGATATATGGGTGGCACGGTGGCACAGTGGTTAGCACTAATGCCTCACAGCACAGCGACCCGGGTTCGATTCCCGGCTTGGGTCACTGTCTGTGTGGAGTTTGCACGGTCTCCCTGTGCCTCCATGGGTTTCCTCTGGATGCTCTGGTTTCCTCCCACAGTCCAAAGCTATGCGGGTTAGGTGGATTGGCCATGCTAAATTGCCCCTTAGTGTCAGGGGGACTAGCTTGGGTAAATGTGTGGGGTTATGGGGATAGGGCCTGGGTGGGATTGTGGTCAGTGCAGATTCGATGGGCCGAATGGTCTCCTTCTGCACTGTAGGATTCTATGATAAATGACTTGGATATCAGGATACTGAGTAAAATTTCAAAATTTCCTCATGACACCAAGCTTTAAGATATGGCAGACATTGAGGATGATGCCAATCAGCTGCCACAGGACATGGGTATGGTAAAGTTGCCATAGTACTAGATGACCATAGGCTGCTCTCCCCTTTGAGAGGGAGAGTTGACTGGTGGTGATTTAACCCTGAGGATCGCCACACCTCAGGAAAGGGTCGAGGTTGAGAAGGCGGGGCCGACATGAATAACCTCAGCCAGTACGGAAGTTGAACCCGCGCTGTTGACATTGCTCTGCATCACAAACCAGCCGTCCAGTCAATGGAGCTAACCAACTCCCCAAGTCTTCAACAAGCTTGGCTAGCAGAATGGGTAGACAAGTGGAAGATGGAACTTAATACAGAGAAGTGGGAGGTGATTGAATTCAGCAGAGCAAATAGGAACAGGCAATATAGAGTCAGTGGCATATTTCTAAAGAGCATACGGGGGCAGAGGTGGTTCACCAGATCCCTCTTCTTTCTTTGAAGGTGGCGGGACATTTTGTGAGATTAGTTAGCAAAGCAAATAAATCTTGGACTTAATTAATAGAAGCATTGAGTATAAAGGAAAGGAAGCTACGCTGAACCTTCAGAAAGCTCTGGTTAGGCCCGAATTAGAGAATTGCATCCTGTTCTATTCACCAGACTTTAGGAGGCCCTTAAGGAGATTTATCAGTATGGTTGCAGTAATGAGGGATTTTAGCTGCAGGGTTAGTTTGGAGAAGCCGGATAGTTCTCCTTGAAGCAAAGGAGATTGAGGACAGATCTGAAAGAGGCATATTAAGATTATGACAGCTTTTGATAAATTGGATGAAGAAAAACTCTTTCCATAAACTGTTGGCACGGGATAGGGGGCACATATTTAAGGATTTGGGAAAGAGATATGGGGCTGGGTTTGGGGGGAAAGGTGATTTACGCAGCAAGTGCCAATGACTCCACTGCCTATGAGGGTGGTGGAATTGGAATTGGATGATGAGTACAATCTCAGAGAATCACCATTAAACAAATAACAGAATTCTGACACTTTGAGTGCGCACTGCAGAGCTCTGGAATGAGAGTTTCAGGCTTGTGAATTTTTCCACACATGCAGTGGAAGGTAAAGGTCTCTCCTGAGATGTGTTTTGCATCATTACACAGCCTTTCTTCTACCTGACGGCTATCAGGCAGCTCTTTTAATAGAACAGCTGCTGCCTTTAGGAGCTGCAGTGCTGTGTTGTTTCTTGCTCCTTTCTAACAGTGAGTTTGTTCCAGTGAGACCAGTCTGCCCAGGGAGCTCACAATGAATGCACAATATGCAAACCCTGTGTGTGTGTGGTCCAGTATTATGAGCTATTGTCCCTATTTTCCAGTCTTCGCCCTTTCTGTGAATATGGAACACTCTTCAATTTGTGCAAGTTCAGCAACAAATTCTTTACATCTGTGGTTTCTAATTTTTTTTATTCATTCGTGGGCCATGGGCGTCACTGGCTGGCCAGCATTTATTGCTCATCCCTAGTTTCCCTTGTAGAGCAGTTGAGAGTCAACCACATTGCTGTGGCTCTGGAGTCACATGTAGGCCAGACCAGGTAAGGACGGCAGGTTTTCTTCCCTAAAGGACATTAGTGAATAGGATGGGTTTTTCCGACAATCAACTTCATGGTTATCAGTAGATTCTGAATTCCAGATTTTTTTAATTGAATTCAAATTCCATCATTTGCCGTGCCGGGATTTGAACCCGGGTCCCCAGAACATTAGCTGAGTTTCTGGATTAATAGTCTAGCGATAATGCCACTATTCTTTAGAATAACGGACAATGCCACTTTTTAAAAACAAAAATGGCACAGTGGTTAGCACTGCTGTCTCACAGCGCCAGGGACTCGGGTTCTATTCCCAGCTTGGGTCTGTGGGGAGTTTGCATATTCTCCCCGTGCCTGCGTGGGTTTCCTCTGGGTGCTCCGGTTTCCTCCCAAAGTCCAAAGATGTGCGGGTTAGGTGGATTGGCCATGTTAAATTGCCCCTTAGTGTCAGGGGGACTAGCTAGGGTAAATGCATGGGGTTGTGGGGATAGGGCCTGGGTGGGATTGTGGTCGGTGCCGACTCGATGGGCCAAATGGCCTCCTTCTGCACTGTAGGGATTCTATGATACTATGAACTAGGCCATCACGTCCCCGTCAATTCTTGGCTCACTTCAACAAAATCACTCCGTATGAATGTGCCTGTTAAAGAAATTCCAATTCTGACCTTGATACTGATTACAAGGGATCTGCCAGTGGTGGCCCTGATAGGGGAAGGGGCTGGTTAGCTCAGTGGGGCTGGCCAGGTGGCTAGTGTGTGGATCAAATTAATTCAACTAATTAGAAAAAAAGAAATCTGGGATTGGAATCCAGTCTTGGTAACAGCGATCATGAAGTTACCATCGACTGTTGTGAAAACCCATCTGGTTCACTAATGTCCTTTAGGGAAGGAAATCTGCCGTCCTTACCCGGCCTGGCCTACATGTGACTCCACAGCAATGTGATTGAATCTTAAGTGCTCTCTGAATTAGCCGAGCAAGCCACTCAGTTCAAGGGCAATTAGGGACGGACAACAAATTCTGACCTTGTCAGCAATGCCCACATCCCATGAAATAATAAAAAGACTGAAACAGCATGTCAGAATCTGTCATCATAAAAACAGGCACGAGTTTATAGAAAGGAATAAATGTATTTCTGTTCATTCTGCGCACTTTCTCGTTAATGGAGAGGAGACACGGAGGACAGGCGTCTCCCCAAAGAGAAATGAAAGCAATATTGAGTAGGATTTTGCCTCGGGCATCATTCGTTTTACTTCCAGAAACTTCATGTGAGCTGCGCTGAAAAGAGAGCAAGGAGAAGGTCACCTAATCACCCTCCAGGCCATGATAGCATACAATACAAGTCAATAAGAGGAGGGGGAGAAAGCTACCTCTGTGTAAAACCGGAAGAACGAGGAATTCTGACAAACAATGGAAATTGTGTGTGTGTATGCCATTTTGATTTGATTTGATTTGATTTATTATTGTCACATTTACTAACATACAGTGAAAAATATTGTTTCTTACGCGCTAAACAGACAGAGCATACCATTCATAGAGAAGGAAAGAAAGAGTGCAGAATGTAGTGTTACAGTCATAGCTAGGATGTAGAGAAAGATCAACTTAATGCAAGGTAAGTCCGTTCAAAAGTCTGACAGCAGCAGGGAAGAATGTATGACATATTGTATGACACATTTATTTACATCATTGAATTTATGACATATTTATGTATATCATTGAATCATACAGTGTCGAAGAGGCCCTTTAGCCCATTGATATGACCGACACCTGAATCCCCACCTAATCCCATTTGCTAGCACTTGGCCCATAGCCTTGAATGTTATGACGTGCCAGGTGCTCAGTAGGTACTTTATGAAGGATGTGAGGCAACCCGCCTCTACCACCCTCCCAGGCAGCACATTCCAGACCATCACCACCCTCTAGGTGAAGACATTTTTCCTCACATCCCCCCTGAACCCCCTGTCCCTCACCTTAAACCAATGTCCCTATATATAATACAAAGTTTTATAGATAGATTTAAGTATGTCATCCTCAGTATCAATGGACTGCCTATGAAGAAGAGAGGTGTTTTTTGTGAAGCTTAATGAAGCATACTAGACTGAGTTGAAAGGATACAGGATTTTGAATGGAGTGTAGGGGGAAGCGTAAACATTATTAGCCCGTTTGGATTTTACCCCTTACAGAGAAATCCACGGGCGATTAAGGGTGAGCTAATTGTAGTGTTTATGATAGTTAAGAGTTTGAGAACATGGATAGGGATGAAATATTTCATCCAGTGAGGGATGCTAACTTTAGAAGTTAAGCTAGGCTATTCAGGAATGAAGCACCCCTTCCCACAAGGTGCAGTGGAAATCTGTTTCGATCTTCCCCAGAAAGTTGTAGAGGCAAGATCACTTAAGACATCTCAAAACTAAGATAAAAGCAAAATACTGCGGATGCTGAAATCCGAAACAGAAAATGCTGGAAAATGTCAGCAGGTCTGACAGCATCTGTCAGATGCTGAGATGCTGTCTCTCCACAGAGGTGGTCAGAACTGCTGAGATTTTCCAGCATTTTCATTTCCAAACTAAGACTGATAAGATATTTGCTCGACAAGAGTGTTAAAGAATGTGAAACCAAGACAAGTAAATGGAGTTTTCATTCAGATCAGCCTTAATCTAATTGGAAACCAAAAGAGAAAACGCTGGAAAATCTCAGCAGGTCTGGCAGCATCTGTAAGGAGAGAAAAAATCTTACAGATGCTGCCAGGCCTGCTGAGATTTTCCAGCGTTTTCTCTTTTAGTTTCAGATTCCAGCATCCGCAGTAATTTGCTTTTAATCTAATTGGACACAGGGTTTGGCGAAGGGTCATCTAGACTTGAAACGTTGGCTCTATTCTCTCTCCACAGATTCTGTCAGACCTGCTGAGATTTTCCAGCATTTTCTGTGTTGGTGTTGAATAGTGAACAGGTTCAGGGAAGGCGGCAGGGGGAATGAATGATCTACAGTTGTTTCAATGTAAAGGAATGGTGGAATCACCAATCACTCTGGTTGATCACAGAAATATCCATTTCACATCGATTACGTAAAGAACTTTAGAGTTGAGAAAGAACTACTTTGTCGAAGATACGAAGATAAGGGCTGGAATTCTTCAGCCTAGCCCGTGGCTAGGATTCTCCAGTCCCGCTGAAGTAAATGGAGTCTTGGCTGAACGCCAAATTCTCCGTTCTCATTGACTACGGTGGTGGGGAAAACGAGATTGGAGAATCCCGGCCAAAATCTCCAATTGTGATTCACGAGTCGGATTTGGTGCCATGGTAAATTTCCCCTTAGTGTCCCAAGATGTGTAGATTAGGGGAATTAGCAGGGTAGATGCATGGGGTTAAGGGAATGAATGGAGCGGGGAGGTGGGCCTGGGTAAGATGCTCTGTGGGAGAGTCGGTGCAGGCTCGATGGGCTGAATGGCCTGTATGGCTTCTGATGAAATGTCAATCTTGGTTGCCAGTGTTAAGAAAAATTGCAAACAAACTCTTGCAAGGAATCTCAGACTCCATGTACGTGTAACTGCAGAGAGCGTGAGAGTGGAGAGATGTGCTATCTGAGTTCTTCCACATTTTCTGATGTTGCACTTGTTCTCCAATAAGAATTTACAAAAAAATATTCTGTGTGAAATTGAGACCTTACTGTGGGGAGAATTGTGAATAAGGAACGTGTAAATAGTCATCTTGTTCATTCCACTCATATTTTTCCTGCTAGTAGCAATCTCCCAATCTTGCTCCTGCTTTCGGAAATGTTCCGCAGTCTGTGGATGACGGAAACCCTTTCTCAGCATTTTCTTTCATAGATCGACTGGCCTGTCTTTTACAAAGCGCAGCATTATTTGTCAGCAGCTTTCGAGTTTCCATTCAGTTCTCAGTAGAAATGCTTCCAAATTTAACTTGCTCCTATAACAAAACACCAGCCAGTGATAACAACAGATCATCGTTCAAATATTTTCCTCTGCCCACATCCACCGGATCCAATGGGGTGAATTTTCCCATTCCGCCCACCACAGGAATCGCAGCGGGTGAGGGGTGGACCATGCCAAGGTCCGTCGACCTCGGGCAGGATTTTCCAGTTTCGGGGCGAGCGCAGCCAGGAAATCCCACCCAATGTGTTCCGGTGTGTATGCAGAACACAATTAAAACCACATTACATAGCAAGAGGCAATTTTGGTGCTTGTAATCATAGACTAAAAAAGGATGCTGCTTGCAACATTAACATCTGTATTTACATTCCTTTGTTATAGTTAGCAGTGAAAATTAAGTTCTGACTGTTGGGGGGGACATTCTCCAGACCCGCCCGCCGTGGGGATCATCATAAGCAGGATGGATGGTTTGGCGGACATTGCAAGGTCCGTTGACCTCGGGGAGGAATTTTCAGTCTTGGGGTGGATGGGACTGGAAAATCCCATCGTTAAGATCCTGTTATAATTCAAGGTCAGAAACTCCAAAGTGTTTTATGAAGTCCGCCTGGATCATAAGTTTTGCACTTTGAACTTGGCTAGGATAAGCATGATACAGTTCACTTCAGGTATGATTCAAATGACCCACTAGGGAGCTTTTATCAAACAAAGTTTATTTAAGAATAAAGTTAACATGTATGGAAAGAAAATTAGCAATAACTTGTATCAATTGCAAACAAAAACAAACCAATCACAATAATGTATAACCCTTAACAAATATATCTAAAATGTTCCAATCAAACAAAACTTCCCATCGACAAAACCCTTTCCACAGGTTTAACACAGCAAAGACTAATGGTCACGTAATACTGGAACTGAGTCATTTGGTTAGAGAATTGAAACCCTGACTTCTCAGCCTTGTAACTGCCAGCAGCCCTCTGGATACACTCAGAACAGTTTGAAGTCAGAACAGCTTCCCAGAACACCAGGGAGAGACTCTGGTCAAGCCACCAACAGCAGATTTTCTACTCCAGGAAGGCAAGAAGCCTTGCTTCCAGCTAACCAGCAGAACCTCCAAAACCAGGGAGAGAGAGAGAGAGAGACACTCCTTTTCAGCTTGATGTCCCTTCTAAAACTAAACTGCTGCCAGCCAAAACAGAAAATGAAACATTAAGTTCCCTAGGAAAGAAAAAAAGACGTCCAGAACATATGACCTGCCAACCAGCCCTCCTCCTAACAATGTAGGTCATAAAAGATCCCAAAGTAAAAATAAACAAACCCCATTTAAGCCACTTAAGGAGCAACAAAAGGACTGCTCCAGCCAACTCGGCAACAATGGCAAAAGCTGAGGCTGGGAGAGCTGCGGAGAACATGATTTTAAAAAAATTCTTAAGGGTACACTAACATCACAATCCACTTATTGTTTTCATTCCCCTACGTCCTGTCAATTCCATTAAATGACTCATTATTCCCTGTTTTTAGCTTTAAGTCTGCATTTTCTTTGATTCAGTAAGAAGTCTCACAACACCAGGTTAAAGTCCAACAGGTCTATTTAGTAGCATAAGCCACTAGCTTTCGGAGCACTGCCCCTTCATCAGGTGAGTGGGAGTTCTGTTCACAAACAGGGCATATAAAGACACAAACTCAATTTACAAAATAATGGTTGGAATGCGAGTCTTTACAGGTAATCAAGTCTTAAAGGTACAGACAATGTGAGTGGAGAGGGGGTTACAGGGTTACGAAAGGACTACAGATCACGAACCCACTCAGGTCAATCTATAACACAGACTATGCTGAGAGATTTTGCAGTCGCACCTCTCTCGCACTCCTCAACCACCTCATACACCAGCTCTACAGCGAATGTCGCAACTCTCTGTCCACTCACATTGTCTGTACCTTTAAGACTTGATTACCTGTAAAGACTCGCATTACAACTATTATTTTGTAAATTGAGTTTGTGTCTTTATGTGCCCTGTTTGTGAACAGAACTCCCACTCACCCGATGAAGGGGCAGCGCTCCGAAAGCTAGTGGCTTGTGCTACCAAATAAACCTTTTGGACTTTAACCTGGTGTTGTGAGACTTCTTACTGTGTTTACCCCAGTCCAACGCCGGCATCGCCACATCATTTTCTTTGATTCACAGTGTATTACATTGTATTTGTAGCACAGAAAAAAAAGTTCCTTGACCCACTGGATCCAAACTGGAGAGGAAAGGGAGGGAGTGAGGTGGTGAGGTTCGTGGGGGCGGGGCGGATTTCAGAGCTTCGAGTCCGAATGGGAGCTGAAGCCATGGCCTTCAATGCTGGAGTAATTAAAATCAGGAATGCACGAGAGGCCAGAATTGGAGGATTCTGCGTATTTCAGAGGGAATATGGAACTGGAGGGGATTACAAAGATAGGGAGGGGAAAGGCCATGGAGAGATATGAAAATGAGGATGATAATTGAAATATGAAAGCATTGCTTAATCAGGAGCCACTGTAGATCAGTGAGCAGAAGGTGGGGTAAAGTTGATAGTTGATGCAAAAATATTCAATTTCTAAGGCTGTTGTGTCTCATTTTATTTAGAAAATTTTCTTTACCAAGAAACTTTAGGGTAATTTTGACTTTGTTCTATTGTATAAAACGGGTGATAGTGAATTGCCAGCCCTTTTTACATCTCTTCTGATTTTGCTCCGATTTCAAAGAGAGATACTCTGGTCTTTCTACCCACTCCTCGATTTGGACACATCTCTTGGGGGAGGATTACTGACCCTCACGATGGAAGCCGTTTAAATCCAGGAGGTGAATTCTCTAGCTGGTATTTTTGCAGTGGTCTGACCAAACTGGAAGAATGGAAGTCTGGCTATGGCAGGGTCCTGTATCTAGACGTGAAGCTGCATGGATCCTCTGTGCTGCCTACAAGAAAGGATTCATTATCAGGCACTTTTATCCCTTTTCCTTCCGTGTAACCATGACAATTGGCATTTATGTACCACCCGTAACACAATAAAACAAGGGGTGGAATTCTCCCAAACAATTTCTAAGGGCACAGTCTTACTGGCTGTTCATGCCACACCCCCGCTGCAGTGAAGTCGGAGAATTTGGCGCCCAATCAAATCTCTGTTCACTGTGACGCGATGGAAAAATCTAATGTGATTTGATTTATTATTGTCACATGTATTAACATACAGTGAAAAGTATTGTTTCTTGCGCGCTATACAGACAAAACATACTGTTCATAGAGAAGGAAACGAGAGAGTGCAGAATGTAGTGTTACAGTCATACTGAGGGTGTAGAGAAAGGTCAACTTAATGTGAGGTGGGTCCTTTCAAAAGTCTGACAGCAGCAAGGAAGAAACTGTTCTTGAGTCGGTTGGTACGTGTCTTCAGACTTTTTTATCTTTTTCCAGACAGAAGAAGGTGAAAGAGAGTGGGTCCGATTTTACCATTGCGTCGTGCCCGCAAATGGGTGCGAAAACGTGCTAAAGTCGGGTGTGAGGCCATTAACGTGATCCACACCCGTGTCCGCGTAGATTGCCACTTTACCGAAACCCGGGAATGGCGGCGATTCGATTCGCGCCCAAAACGGGCGCAACGGCGATTTAAATGTATTTGCATGCATTTAAATTGAATTAATGAACTGCCTGC
Source organism: Mustelus asterias (assembly GCF_964213995.1). Classification (NCBI taxonomy): domain Eukaryota; kingdom Metazoa; phylum Chordata; class Chondrichthyes; order Carcharhiniformes; family Triakidae; genus Mustelus; species Mustelus asterias. The sequence continues at coordinate 21,867,833 of NC_135803.1, read as the reverse complement.
CCAACTTTATCATTATTTCCCCCTTTACCACCGCGTTTGCCAATCCGGAACCGCGCCGTAACGAACCTGCTGAATTAAAGTCTGAATCGGGCGCTCCAGCTGCTGAAGAGCAAGTTCAGAGCTTCCAACAGCTCTCTGACGCAGATCAGTGGTGGGGGGGAGGAGAGAGGCGGGTCAGAACATTCTCTGGTTGGGGTTGGGAGGGGAGTGAGGCCAGATCGTTGTCTGGTTGGGGGGGGAAGAGGAGGAGGCGAGTCAGATGTATCTCTGACGGAAGGGGGGGGGGAGGGCTGATTGTTGTCTGGTGGGGAGGGAGGAGGAGGCGGGTCAGATGTTCCTCTGGGGGGGGTGCGGGGGGTGGGTGAGTGAGGCCAGACCATTCTCTTGGAGGGGGGGTAGGGGGAGGTGAGGCCAGATCATTGTCTGGGAGGGGGTGGGGGAGGAGGGAGGCCCGATCGCTCACTGGTGGGAGGGGGGCAGATGGATCTCCGGTGGGGAGAGGGGGGTCAGATGGATCTTTGGTGGGGGTGGGCGGGGGGGGGCAGGGGGGTCCGCTGCCAGTCTGCGGGTGATCTGTGGGGGGGAGGGGGGACAGGGTTGGCGACCGGTCTGGGTAGTGCGGGGGTTGATAAGGGGGACAATGATGTGTGTGGGAGCCATCACTCCCACTTTTCGCTCCCGGGCCGCTTTCTCCACTTCTTGCGGCCTGCGAGCGATCGGACACGGGTGCGCTTTTTCAAATTTTTTTCCAACTGCGCATGCGCAGTTCAGAGCTCCGATCGTTTCGGCCGTGCTAAGCTCCGCCCACAGCGCGAATGGGACTGGAGATTTTTTTTTCAGGCTGAGTGCGTATGGGGGCGCCTGAAAGCAGATTTCTAAGTCGGATCTGCATTACACCCAGATTCAGCACTTAGAATGAAAATGGTAAAATCAGGCCCAGTGTGTCCGGGGTTCGTGGGGTCCTTGATTATCCTGGCTGCTTTGCCGAGGCAGCGGCAAGTGTAGACAGAGTCAGTGGATGGGAGGCTGGTTTGTGTGATGGACTGGGCTACATTCACGACCCTTTGTAGTTTCTTGCAGTTCAGCCGGGGTGAACGTCTGTAACATTTTGGCCTAAGAATCATAACGACGAGAATGGAATGTTGGCACATATGGCTAAAGGAATAGAATATAAAAGTGAGGAAGTAGTGTTGCAACTTTATATGGCAGTGATGAGACTGCACCTGGAGTATTGTGCACAGTTTTGGCCCCCATATTTGAGGAAAGATGTAGTGACATTGGAGGCAGTTCAGAGGGGGTTCATTAGATTGATTCCAGAGATGAGGGGTTTGTCGTATGAAGAGAGATTGAACAGTTTAGGCCAATACTCTCTGGAATTTAGAAGAATGAGGAGAGATCAGAAGTGAGGTGTACAAGATGATAAAAGGTATGGGTAAAGTAGACGTGGAGTGGATGCTTCCGCTGGTGGGGCATTCTAGGACGAGAGGTCATAGTCTTAAGATAAGGGGTAGCAAATTTAAGACAGAGTTGAGGAGAAACTATTTCTCCCAAAAGGTTGTGAATTTGTGGAATTCCCTACCCATAAGTGCAGTGGATGCTGGGACAATGAGTAAACTTAAGGAGGAGTTAGACAGATTTTTAATTGGTAATGAGTTGAAAGGTTATGGGGGGAAAGCAGGAAAATGGGGATGAGGAGCATATCAGCCATGATCGAATGGCGGAGCAGACTCGATGGGCTGAATGGCCTAATTCTGCTCCTATATCTTATGAACTTATGAATAATGGAGTGATCCATACCATTCTCTCAGGTGCACACCGCACTGTAATCCTCCCACACTCAGTCACTTCTTTGGAGCTATGCCCCCGACCACTGGGAGGGGCTTCAGGGACCCCCGAATCCCTCTGGCCATCACCATCTTGCCAGGTCTCCGGCCAGTGGAGACCAGTAGTGATTCTTGCTGTTATCGTACCACGCCCGAAGGTTGGTGAATTCCATGCGCTGAGATTCGAACGGGCTGTACAGATTTAAATTTTACTTTAAATACGATAATCGGACTCAGGGCGTGATCCAGTTTGCGCCATTAGGAAGGGGCTGGGAGAATTGCAAGCTGTTTGGCGCCGAGTGTGAAACGGATTTTTAGGCCTACAAGCTATTCTCTGGGACTGGCGCGATCTACTAATGACACGGCGAGCTCGGAGAATCACCCCCAAGGTGATTAAAGGCCAGATAAAAGCAAAATACTGCAGACGCTGGAAATCTGAAATAAAATCCGAAAATGCTGGATAAACTCAGCAGGTCTGGCAGCATCTGTGGAGCGAGAAACATAGTTGATGTTTCGAATCCATATGACCCTTCTACAGAACAATCTTGGTGAGTGCTATCACAGTTTCTGCAGTTGCTAAGAGCTTGAGGTAAATTTGTCACTTCACCACTGGCACCTGGGATTCTGATAATGTGAATAAATAGTAAAGGAATTCAATTTCTTAGCAGGGATTTCTCCTGAAGTTCATTAGTTGGGGTGGCTCGATGGCGCAGTGGTTAGCACCGCTGCCTCACAGCGCCAGGGACCTGGGTTCAATTCCAGCCTCGGGTCACTGTCTGTTTGGAGTTTGCACATTCTCCCTGTGTCTGCGTGGGTTTCCTCCGGGTGCTCCGGTTTCCTCCCACAGTCCAAAGCTGTGCAAGTTAGGTTGATTGGCCAGGTTAAATTGCCCCTTAGTGTCAGGGGGATTGGCAGGATAACTATGTGGGGTTACGGGAATAGGGCCTGGGTGGGATTGTGGTCGGTGCAGACTCGATGGGCTGAGTGGCCTCCTTCTGCACTGTAGGGACTCTATGATCCTATGAAAATCCATACTTGTTTAAGTGTAGGAGTTTAATGCTACCCATACATGTTCCCCTGTGGGTGCTATAAAAATGCAGCCTGTTCATCAGTCACAGGAGAATCATTCCTAATGCGCCATCTGGTTACTCAAAATTCTCAACCTCACCAGATGTGAACCATTTTCTACTATCTACATAGAAGAGATAAGCAAAAATGTCAAACCTGAATTGAGTGTCTTTCAACAATAAGAAAAATTTGCATTTATATAGCGCTTTTCATGACTGCCTAACGTCTCAATGTGCTTTTCAGCCAAGGAAGTATTTTTTCAATGTGTGGTCACCGTTGATAATTTAGGAACATTAATAAAACATAATAAAGTGCAATAAACATTAAAAGGCAAAATAATAAACCATTTATCCTTTAGTTGCTACTTTTCAGCCTAGTGATGTCTCACGTTGAGTGTTTAAGATTTATTAATGGTGCTAAATTCAATGGTTAATTAGGGAATCCTTTAAAGTTTCATCTACCCAGTTGGCACAGCATGTTTTCCAACCTTGTGTTTAATATCTTTAAAGCAACAAACCCCTTGCTGCATATTGTCCTTGCTTTGATCCCTCAAGAGGTTTATATTTTGAGGAATTTCTTCAGACAGAGGGTGGTGAATCTATGGAACTCATTGCCACAGAAGGCTGTGGAGGCCAGATCATTGAGTGTCTTTAAGACAGAGATATTTAGGTTCTTGATCAATAAGTGGATCAAGGGTTACGTGGAGAAGGCAGGGGAATGGGGATGAGAATCATATCAGCCATGATTGAATGGCGGAGCAGACTCGATGGGCCGAATTGCTTAATTCTGCTCCTGTATCTTATGGTCTTATCAGCCACTGGGGGTAACAAGTTTTTAATAATAAGATTGGACTTTAGTTTGAACGTCCAGAGATTAATTTGTTAAAGTTGTTCTCTTCCAAGGATTATTCACTGCAAATGTGTTTATAGCAAAGACAGATTTCATTCGTACTCAACCTTGTGTTCCAATACATTTACCCTCCGCTCTTTGCCCAGTGGGGTTTTTGGTTTTGCGATACAAAGGAACTGATTGCAAAAGTTAGAGGACACAAACTAGGCATTTCTGAAATTTAGCTATTACAAAAAAATCCTGCCTTCATAACAACGACATTGGCCTGAATTTTGTGGAGGTGATGTTGATAAGACTATCAGTGTTTGCTGTCATTGAATGTTCTGAAACAGATCACAATCTCAGGTGCCCAGCATGCACAGAATAATGCGACCATCCAAAAGTTGCTGTCAATGAGTATAGGCCACTGCTCAGGGTGAGCTGTGTTTCGTGTTTTAAGACCACAGTACTTTCTCATTGCAGGGGTTGGATTTTCCGGCTGCGCTCGCCTCAAGGCCAGAAATACCCACCCAAGGTCAATGGACTTTTGCATGGTCCGCCGAATTTAGTGTCCCGCCCGCTACCATTCCCGTGACGGGCGGGACAGGAAAATTCCATCCTCGGTTTTATTGAACTGATCATGAGATGGAAGCTTGCAGAGTGCGCCCCCATGGCAGAAATCACATGACTACAGCAAGCCAGACTGGACAGGTAGTCCCGTTGCACTTCCAAACCCAAACATCCCACTTTTCATGTTGAACAAAAGACATAAACATCCCCCTTTTCTGAACAAAGAAAAGACACATTTTTATACATGATAATGTGTAACTGTGACGTATCCAAGTGATCCACTATACACTGACTGTTTTCGTACATTGACAAATGCATGGTCCATTAGTCAGTCTCTGCACCTGCATTTCATACACAGCTTTTAAACCATGCAAGTTTCTTAATGGTACACATGTGCATTGTCAGTGACTGTTTGTCTGGATGATGTTCCTTGTCTGAAGAGTGTTGTTCCCCTGTCACTTGTTGTGGTTTCTGTTGTTGCTCCTTTGCCGTTGTTGGTGATCTGTGGACATCTGGGAGTGATGGTCATTTTGTCCTCTTGCCTTTCTCCGAATTGATTCAATTTCTTGATAGCTTGCCTGCGCTAACTTCTGCATCTCTCCTTTTCTAAAATTAATTTACAGGATGTGGGTGTGGCTGGCTAAGTCAACAGGCGGCACGGTGGCACAGTGGTTAGCACTGCTGCTTCACAGCTCCAGGGACCTGGGTTCGATTCCTGGCTCGGGTCACTGTCTGTGTGGAGTTTGCACATTCTCCTTGTGTCTGCGTGGGTTTCCTCCAGGTGCTCCGGTTTCCTCCCACAGTCCAAAGATGTGCGGGTTAGGTCGATTGGCCATGCTAAAATTGCCCCTTAGTGTCCTGAGATGCGTAGGTTAGAGGGATTAGTGAGTAAAATATGTAGTGATATGGGGGTAGGGCCTGGGTGAGATTGTGGTCGGTGCAGACTTGATGGGCCGAATGGCCTCTTTCTGCACTGTAGGGTTTCTATGATTCTATGATTTATTGACTATTCCTAGTTACCCTTCAGAAGGTGGTGGTGAGCTGCCTTCTTGAACCGCTGTAGTCTCTGAAGTGTAGGTACACCCACAGTGACAAGAGCCAGGAGGAGGACATTTACAGTGGCCATGCTAACTCACTCAGTATATTATTTGCAGCCTTTGGTTTATGTTTGTTTTTCTTTGCTTTTTATCAGCAGCTTTGCTGCAGATTTGGACATTTTTGTGTGCCTTTCTGAGCTGTGTTGGTTTCTCTGCAGCAATACCAGGATCTACAGGAACTATTTTAAATCTTACGCCTTACACAATCTTTCATGCTCCATGGCCACACTGCTTTCTCACTGAAGGTCAATATTGACTTGATTGCAAGATGGCGGCTTTCAGAGCTTCCCTCCTTGCAGAGGTCACATGACGACAGGAAGCCAGATGGAACATGTGGTACTGTTGTATTTCAAAACCCAAACAATCTGTTGAGGTCCCATCAGACTGTAATCAATGGTAAATCAATTGAACTGATGCGAATATTCACTCCAATGCTCTTAGTTTCATTGTACAAATTCCGGGAGAAGTTATTTGATTTGATTTGATTTGATTTATTATTGTCACATGTATTAACAGACAGTGAGAAGTATTGTTTCTTGTGCGCTATACAGACAAAACACACCGTTCATAGAGAAGGAAATGAGAGAATGTAGTGTTACAGTCAGAGCTAGAGTGTAGAGAAAGATCAACTTAATGCAAGGTAAGTCCATTCAAAAGTCTGACAACAGCAGGGAAGAAGCTGTTCTTGAGTTGGTTGGTACGTGACCTCAGACTTTTGTATCTTTTTCCCGAAGGAAGAAGGTGGAAGAGAGAATGTCCAGGATGCGTGGGGTCCTTAATTATGTTGGCTGCTTTGCTTTGTGGGAAGTGTGGACAGAGTCAATGGATGGGAGGCTGGTTTGTTGAATGAGATGTAACTGGGCTTTTAACAGAGTACTAACTTCATTATTATTGCTAAGTACTTCTCCAGGCTGAAAGAATAAGTTTATAATTGTGGAATGTCAAATTTCTCCAACATGATAAGAAATTCCACATATTTTTAAAATAATATTTTCTTTAATTGTTAAATTTTTATATCGTTTTCAGTCTCTGCTCCAAATTCTGTTCCCTAGCAATTGACTCCTGATCTCCCCTTGGCAACAACCTGAGATTGAGCCAGTCTCATTGTAACCTTGGTGCCATATTTGATTTTGACCTGAGCTTCCAACCTTATTTTTGTACCATCGTTGAAAATGTCTATTTCCACCTCTGTTCCACGACCGGACTTTGCCCTGTCTCAGCTCAATAGCTGCTGAAATGCTCATTCATGCCTTTGTTACCTGTAGACCTGACTATCCCAATGTGCTCCTGGCTGGTCTCCCACATATTATCCTCTGTAACCTTGAGGACATGTAAAACTCTGCTGCCTGTGTCAAAACTCGCAGCAAGTTCTGTTCCCCCATCACCCTTGTGCTCATTGACCTGAACTGACTCCTGCTCAAGCAATGTCTTGATTATAAAATTCTCATCCCTGCATGGTCTTTCCTCTCCCTATCACTGTAATCTCCTCCAGCCTCACATCTCTCTGATACATTCCTCTGATTCGAAGCTCTAGTACATTCTCAATTTAAATTGGCCCACTATTGGTGGATGTGCCTTCAGTTGCATGGGTGCCAAGCTCTGGAATGTCCTCGCCACATCTCTCTGCCTCTCTCTTTCTTCCTTTAAGACATTCCTTAAAACCTTTGACGAAGGTTTTGGTCATCTGACCTAATATCTCCTTATGTGGCTTGTGCGCCGTACTTGCTTTGTAATGGGCAGCACGGTGGCACAGTGGTTAGCACTGCTGTCTCACAGCACCAGGGACCCGGGTTCAATTCCTGGCTTGGGTCACTGTCTGTGCAGAGTCTGCACATTCTCCCCGTGTCTGCATGGGTTTCCTCCAGGTGCTGTGGTTTCCTCCCACAGTCCAAAGACGTGCTGCTGGTTAGGCACATTGACCATGCTAAATTCTCCCTCAGTGTACCCGAACAGGTGCTGGAGTGTGGCAACTAAGGCATTTTCACAGTAGCTCCATTGCAGTGTTAATGTAAGCCTATTTGTGACACCAATAAATAAACTTTAATGCTTCTGTGAAGGGCTTGGAATGTTTGATCATATTGAAGGTGCTACATGATATAAATTGTTGTTGTAAAGCTTTTGTTTATTGAAAGGTTAGCTTCTATCTTAAGCTAATCACCAGAGAAATGAAGGATACAGATCTTATAACTTCCTTGTTAAATGATAGTGAAACATTTCAGTGTGATTTGCTGTTTAGCCTGCTTGTTGCTTGCTTGAAGATTCCCCTTAACTTGGAACCAGATTTGAAAAAGTGGGTGCCTGTTCCCCAGAGATTGTTATATTTTGCAGGTAGCTTTCTTTAATGTTAATGACGAGTACAAGTAGGGTCACAGAGTCATAGAGGTTTACAGCATGGAAACGGGCCCTTTGGCCCAACTTGTCCATGCCGCCCTTTTGTTTAAACCCCTAAGCTAATCCAATTTGCCCGCATTTGGTCCATATCCCTCTATACCCATCTTATCCATGTAACTGTCTAAATGCTTTTTAAAAGACAAAACTGTATCCGCCTCTACTACTACCTCTGGCAAATTGTTCCAGACACTCACCGCCCTCTGTGTGAAAAAATTGCCCCTCTGGACACTTTTGTATCCCTCCCCTCTCACCTTAAACCTATGCCCTCTAGTTTTAGATTCCCCGACCTTTGGGAAAAGATATTGATCTTTTCTTATCTATGCCCCGCATTATTTTATAGACCTCTGTAAGGTCACCCCTCAGCCTTCTGCACTCCAGAGAAAAAAGTCCAAGTCTATTCAGCCTCTCCTTATAACTCAATCCATCAAGTCCCGATAGCATCCTAGTAAATCTTTTCTGCACTCTTTCTAGTTTAATAATATCCTTTCTAAAGCAGGGTGATCAGAACTGCACACAGTGTTCCAAGTGTGGCCTGACCAATGTCTTGTACAACTTCAACAAGATATCCCAACTCCTGTATTCAATGTTCTGACCGATGAAACCAAGCATTCTGAATGCCTTCTTCACCACTCTGTCCACCTCTAACTCCACTTTCAAGGAGCTATGAACATGTACTCCCAGATCTCTTTGTTCTGTAACTCTCCCCAACCATCTACCATTAACTGAGTAATTCCTGCCCTGGTTCAATCTACCAAAATGCATCACTTTGGATTTGTCGAAATTAAACTCCATCTGCCATTTGTCAGCCCACTGGCCCAATTGATCAAGATCCCATTGCAATCCGAGATAACCTTCTTCACTGTCCACTATGCAACCAATCTTGGTGTCATCTGCAAACTTACTAACCATGCCTCCTATATTCTCATCCAAATCATTAATATAAATGACAAATAACAGTGGGCCCAGCACTGACCCCTGAGGCACACCGCTGGTCACAGGCCTCCAGTTTGAAAAACAACCTTCTACAACCACACTTCTGTCAAGAAGCCAATTTTGTATCCATTTAGATACCTCACACTGGATCCCGTGAGATTTAACCTTATGCAACAACCTACCGTGCGGTACCTTGTCAAAGGTCTTGCTAACGTCCATGTAGACAACATCAACTGCACTGCCCTCATCTACCTTCTTGGTTACTCCATCAAAAAACTCAATCAAAGTATGGGGTAATGAGATGGCCTAGTGATATTATTGCTGGACTATTAATCCAGAAACTTGGCTAATGTTCTGGGGCCTGGGGTTCAAATCCTGCCATGGCAGATGGTGGAATTTGAATTCAATAAAAAATATCTGGAATTAAGAATCTTCTGATGACCATCTATCTCTATTGCCATTTGTTGGAAAAACCCATCTCATTCACTAATGTTCTTTAGGGAAGGAAATCTGCCGTCCTTACCTGGTCTGGCCTACATGTGACCCCAGTGCCACAGCAATGTGGTTGACTCTCAACTGCCCTCAGGCAGCTAGGGATGGGCAATAAATACTGGCCAGCCAGCGACGCCCATGTCCCACGAATGAATTAAAAAATCCAGGCGATTTACACGCAGTGCAGATACTATACTTGTATGGAAATACAATAATGTTTTGGTGAGAGGTATTACAAACATTGCTATAAGAGATGATGTGATCATTATCTCAATGTAGGTTTTGGGACCTTATTCACCACAAATTGACTAGTGTGTTTGCTACATTGCAACAATGACTACACTTCAAGGGTATCTAATTGGTTGAAATGTTTGGGGTGCGTTGAAGCAATGAAAGGCACTACATAAATGCAGTTTTTTAAATTACTTGTTTAATAGAAGGCACAATTGTCATTAAAAATAAATAGTAAATAGTTGGCATGCACATTGTATGTTGATTCGCATAAATTTGATGCACATTTCGCAAGCTTGCTCAAGTGTTTCAGAGCAATATCTCAACTTGCCAAACCAAACAAAATTACGTCCCACTAGAATGAGTCTTTTGTAGGACTTGTAAATATATTTTGCGCTGTGATTGCAGTCTGCAGAATAAAATTGAGAAGGCTATTAGGAGCATAAATATTGTGAGAGGGGTTACAGCTGCGAAGGGAATTCACAGATTCCCCCAGTATTCAGTTAATGAAGTTACGTTAAAGTTACATCTTGTAACAAATGCACTTCTCTCTGCCCAGTTCCTATCTAGTCTCTTAGATTTATTCAGTATAGTCCATAGATATATTGGAGCCATTAATCTAAGAGTACAATGCACAATTTTACAAACGCGTCTGTCGGTATATTGGGCTTCCGTGTCTGTGCCTCGCTTCTCGCTCCCAGTAGATTTCAGTCTGTAGAAATGGCAGAGCAGTATCCATAGCTTCTAATTAGAGTAACTCTTCAGTGTGCTGCCTGGTGATTAATGACACTGTCCGACTGTCAATTGTTACCTGAGCTCCAGCCTGTTCCTTCCACCAATAATAAAACCTTTATTAGTGAGTGTACGCTGCAGACCTCTACACAGCCTTCAAGGCAATTGCAAAGCTATATAGCTCTTGTGAGATATTCCTAAGCTTTGTTTTATTGAGGATTGATGGGACCACAATATACATCCATAAGAATAAAAGCATCGACTGGGGGGTTGGTTGGATCGTGAACATTTTTACTCCGGTTTTTTTGGTGAAAAGTCGATGTTGCAATGGGTGAATTTTGGCCATGATTTTCCTTTGCTGCCAACTTGAAAGCACACACGTTCTGACATGGTTGTGGGTGCCTTGCGTATATAACCTCAGGTTGTCACATCCGTTGTAGTTTCCCGATGATATATTGGTCATCAAATGGCCAATTTAAACTCTGCACTGTTGGTCTGGGCGTTATGTGGAGATGCCGGTTTTGGATATAGACTGGGTCTGGGCATTTAGCAGCCTAACCAGTGCTCCTTATGGGCACCGCTTGAGACTTCCAGAGCTCGATAAGAAAACATTTTTTACAGGGCAGCATGATGGGCATAGTGGTTAGCACTGCTGCCTCACAGCGCCAGCTACCCAGGTTCAATTCTGGCCTCGCGTCACTCTCTATGTGGAGTTTGCACATTCTCCCCCTGTCTGTGTGGATTTCCTCCAGGCGCTCCGGTTTCCTTCCACACTCCAAAGATGTGCAGGTTAGGTTGATTGGCAATGCTAAATTGCCCCTTAGTGTCAGGGGGATTAGCAGGGGAAATATGTGGGGTTACGGGAATAGGGCTTGGGTGGGATGTGGTCGGTGCAGTCTCGATGGGCTGAGTGGCCTCCTTCTGCACTATAGGGATTCTACGCCTGATCATGGATTTTACAAGGGCCTCTTGCTGACTTATTGGTTCATGTATTTGGATTGTGTCACCCAATCCTCACAGGAAGATGCCATCACGTTCTCTTCCCATGTACACAATTTCTATCGCTTTTGGCAAAAGAATTGCTCTTTATTCCAGTTTTACACAGAAGTAGCTTTTTTCCCGCTCCTCTTATTAATTTGTATTGTGCATCATTGCGGCCTGGAGGGGGATTAGGTGACATCCTCCTTTTAACTGCAGCTTCTTAAGAAGTTTCTAGAAGTAAAATGAATGGTGCCTGAGGAAAAGTCCTGCTCAATTTTGCTTTCATTTCTCTTTGGGGAAAGACCTGTCTTCTGCATCTCCCCTCCATTAATGGGAAAGCAGAGAGAATGAGTATACTGAAGTCTATCAGTTCTTGCTTGTTTTAAGGATGACGTATTCTGATTTGTTGCTTCAGTTTTTAGTTATTCTTTCATGATGTGGGCAGTTGTTGCCCAGTCCTAATTGTGCTTGAACTGATGGGCTATTTCAAAGGGCAGTTGAAAGTCAACCACATTGTTGTGGGTCTGGAATTATATGTAGGCCTAACATGTAGGCCTGACGTGTAGGCCCAACCAAGTAAGGATGACAGATGGATTTTTACAACAATCAATGATAGTTTCACGGTCACCATTGCTGAGGCTGGTTTTCAGTTCCAGACTTTTATTAATAGAATTTGGTGGACTTGATGGGATTTGAACCCATTTCCCCAAGGCATTAGCCTCTGGATTATTAGTCCAGTGACATTACCACTACACCACCATTTACTACGCCACGATCTACCAGGATCTGTCCAACTGGTGCTCAAATCTTAACACGAAGTGCATGTGACTTTATCGGGCAGCATGATGGCACAGTAGTTAGTACTGCTGCCTCACAGTGCCAGGGAGTCGGGTTCGATTCCAACCTTGGGTTACTGTCTGTGTGGATTGTACATTCTCCCCGTGTCTGCCATGGGTTTCCTCCCACAGTCCAAAACTGTGCAGGTTAGGTGTATTGGCCATGCTAAATTTCCCCTTAGTGTCCCAAGATATGTGGGATGAGGGGATTAGCGGGGTAAATATATGGGGTTGTGGGGATAAGACAGGAGGGAGGGCCTGGGTATGATACTCTGTCGTCGAGTCAGTGCAGAATCGATGGGCTGAATGGCCTCTTTCTGCACTGTAGGGATTTTATGATTCACTGTTGTTACAGGTTAAAAATTTAGCTGATGTAAGGCTTGAGAAATTGTGAAACCTAGACACCTGTTGTTTACTCTGTGTCAAGTGAAATAAAGTGTTATTTAACTAGCATCAAATGATATTGGAATACTGCTCTGCAGTGATGTGACAAAGCTTTCAAAGGCTCTTGAATTTAGATTGCATTTTTGATGCTCAAGCTGCTTCTAAACACTTGAAAGTGGAGCCATCTTTCTGGCTGAGCTGCTGTTGTAAGTTATGGGGCAGGTGACCATGTCCATGCTGCCTATAGTTCACGGACAACAGGTTGGTGATGGGACTCGAAGGACATTTCATGTTCAGGAACAGGAAGTCCTGCCAGGAAAGCTGAGATGCTGGGAGCGGGGATCAGAAATTCAGCTCTGCACAGGCTCAGTTTTCTGACCAGCCGTTTCAATGGTCAGAAAGTGGGAGCTTGAACACTGACAATGTTTTCTTAATGACTGAGACTCTCTGTTTAAAGTTCACTCTCAGAAAATTAACCATTATATCTGATGAAGATTATATATTAATTTTCTCCCTCACCCCATTCAGGCATGACACTGTCTTTAAACAAGTCAAATAGCTCTTCAAAACTTAACAATTTTCATTATAATCTCATTTGAGTGAGGATGCTTGTATTATAGAATGGAATATTAATAACATCTGACACTCTGCCAATTCCTATGGTAACCTGCAAAGGTGGACCTGGGACAAGATGGTGGCACAGTGGTTAGCACTGCTGCCCCGCAGCTCCAGGAACCGGGGTTCAATTCCGGCCTTGGGTGACTGTCTGTGTGGAGTTTCACATTCTCTGCGCGTCTGCATGGGTTTCCTCCGGGTGCTCCCATTTCCTCCCACAGTCCAAAGATGTGCGGGTTAGGTGGATTGGCCTTTAGTGTCCTAAGATGTGTAGGTTGGGGGGATTAACAGGGTAAATGTACAGGGTTATGGAGATAGGGCGGGGGGGTGGGCCTGGGTAAGATGCTCTGTCAAAGAGTCGGTGCAGATTCAATGGGCTGAATGGCCTCCTTTTGCACTGGAGGGATTCTATGAAAGACAGATCTGCTTTCCGCTCCATGAATCAACCTTTGACGCCTCCAAAAATTCTGCGGTCAGAGCACCTGCATACTTCGGTTTGGTGTACATCCTATTTTCCTTTAGCTTTATCGGCATGCCCACCTCGGCAGGGAGAAAGGATACTACTGGAACATCTTGAGTCATCGAATCTGAAATGCCATGTCAGCAAAGGTCAGGAAATAAAATGTGAAAATAGATCTTCAATTTCAAATGTAACCATTTCCCAGATTGATTGACAGCCATGGGAAATTGCAAGATCTACTCTCTTTAGGCTCACTAGCACATTGGGACACAACTCTAGGAAGCAGGGTTTGCAATTTCCCATGGAAATCAATCACAAAGAGGTAGTATCAGCAATATCACCTCTATGCGGGGAGGCGATGGCCGGCTGGTATTATCGCTAGACTATTAATCCAGAAACTCTGCTAATGTTCTGGGGACCCGGGTTCAAATCCTGCCACGGCAGATGGTGGCATTTGAACTCAGTAAAACAAACATCCGGAATTAAGAATCTACTGATGACCATGAAACCATTGTTGGAAAAACCCATCTGGTTCACTAAGCTTCAAGTTTTTAGGTGTCCAGATCACCACCAACCTGTCCTGGGCCCCCCATGCCGACACTATAGTTAAGAAAGCCCACCAACGCCTCTACTTTCTCAGGAGACTAAGGAAATTTGGCATGTCAGCTGTGACTCTCACCAACTTTTACAGATGCACCATAGAAAGCATTCTTTCTGGTTGTATCGCAGCTTGGTATGGCTCCTGCTCTGCTCAAGACTGCAAGGAACTACAAAAGGTCGTGAATGTAACCCAATCCATCACGCAAACCAGCCTCCCATCCATTGACTCTGTCTACACTTCCCGCTGCCTCGGAAAAGCAGCCAACATAATTAAGGACCCCACACACCCCGGACATTCTCTCTTCCACCTTCTTCCGTCGGGAAAAAGATACAAAAGCCTGAGGTCACATACCAACCGACTCAAGAACAGCTTCTTCCCTGCTGCTGTCAGACTTTTGAATGGACTTACCTTGCATTAAGTTGATCTTTCTCTACACCCTAGCTATGACTGTAACACTACATTCTGCACTCTCTCGTTTCCTTCTCTATGAACGGTATGTTTTGTCTGTATAGCGTGCAAGAAACAATACTTTTCACTGTGCGTTAACACATGTGACAATAATAAATCAAATCAAATCAAAATCAAATAAATGTCATTTAGGGAAAGAAATCTGCTGCCCTTACCTGGTCTGGCCTACATGTGACTCCAGAGCCACAGCAACATGGTTGACTCTCAACTGCCTTTGGGCAACTAGGGATGGGCAATAAATACTGACCAGCCAGTGACACCATGTCTCATAAATGAATTAAAAAATGAAGGTTTACAGAGCAATACTGAGTAGGGAGGACTACTAGAAAATGAAGTTCCACATTCACCCAGATTGTGGCTGCATTATGCCCCAAAATTGGGGGAGTTTTGCCACTTCAGTATCAGCTTGTGATTGCCAGCGTGTATGCTCTACAGCCTATACAATCCAACTGGCTCAACTTTTGCATTTACTGAAAGCAATTGAAGAAAGGCTCGACCATCCTGAACTAACCCCCTACACATTCCAGGGCTTTTAGTGACCATATTGGCTGCCTGTACATGCAGCCCACTTTAACTGCCTGAGATAAAATTTGTAACGTACTACACCTTAGTCACAAAATGTATCCATGAACCTACCATTTTGATCTTTCAATGCCTAAAATGCCTCTCTCTGAAGTCTCTGGCTTACCCTCTGCTCTGTTCATGCATCTAAGATCCTTCAGCAGGTACCAGAGGCCTGATAGTTTTTGGGCCTTCCTATTTTCTTTCCTCTCAGCCCCACTAGTGACTCACGGTGTCATCGCCTTTGGTTCGAACTAGCCCTGCCTTCAAAATGCTGCCAGTCCCTGGACTTCCCCGGTGCTCCCAGGACATGGTTGTAGTTCAAGGGTGTGGCACATACAGGGTTGTCTGAGTACAGTGCTGCCCACACAGTGATGTAAGAGAGCATGGTCAGTCGAGTGTTGGACAGAGCCGTGTGTACTAACAAGCATGGACACAGCTCATGGCTTGCACCCTTTACTCTATATTTGTAAACAGCTCTAAAAGTCTGGTGCTGCTGAAGTCAATGGACTTTGAGTTGGCTGGCTGCAGGTATCCCCTAATTCTAAAAAAACAAGGGATTAGGTTTTTAAAAATTCATTCGTGGGACATGGGCGACGCTGGCTGGCCAGCATTTATTGCCTATCCCTAATCACCCTTGAACTGAATGGCCTTTTAGGCCATTTCAGAGTCAACCACATTGCTGTGGCTCTGGAGTCACAGGCAGGCCAGACCAGGTAAGGACGGCAGAGTTCCTTCCCTCAAGGACATCAGTTAACCAGATGGGGTTTTCTGACAATCGGCAATGGTTTCATGGTCATCATTAGATTGTTAATTCCAGGTATACCAGGTATAGCCAGCGTTAAGCCTTTGAAATCTCATGAAACTTCCCCAACCTTGTGCACGCAAACACTTGATTTTGGATGAGACCTAGCCATACCCAAATTCTATATTGCATTATGGGATGTGAGGTTTGAGCAACCACTCCTGTCCCTGATACGTATAATGTATCACTTCCCAGAAGAAATGTCTTTGCAAGCAATCACTTCTGATTTATTCAATATTCAGAATACACACAGATATGGTTTATATATATTTATTCAAAGAAAAAACCTTTTCCTGTATATATCTATATTTTTATATTTAAAATAAACTGAAAATACTTGTGTGCTTAAAAATATTAGCAAATTACCCATTTAAACATAGTATTTCCTTGTTGTGTAAAATGTATAGCTAGTAAACAACGTTGTGATGCATCTCCATTAGTCGGTGAGACTAAGATGAGAGGGCACAGCCTCAGAGTAAAAGGACCACCCTTTGGAACCGATATGAGGAGGAATTTCTTCAGCCAGAGGGTGGTGAATCTGTGGAATTTATTGCCACACAAAGCTGTGGAGGCCGGGTCATTCAGTGTGTTTAAATCAGAGATAGATAGGTTCTTGACTGGTAAGGGATTCAAAGGTTACGGGGAAAAAACGGGAGAATGGGGTTGAGAAACTTATCGTCCATGATCGAATGGCAGAGCAGACTTGATGGGCTGATTGGCCTGAATCTGCTCCTATACTTTATTGTCTTATGGCATTATTGATATGAGTTACGGCAGCATGTTACTTAACTATTTCCTCTCATCTCACAATAATTTTACTTCCAAATTTCAAAATATTTGCAGGATGATCAGAGCTTGTAAGAAATCATTTGAAGGGGCCAGTTTCATTAAAGGCGGTTTGTATGGCTGAGGGAAGTGTAATTGTATGAAAATGTAAACTCCTGTACTTGAACGTAAGCTGTCAGTCCAAAGCAACCAATGAGATAAATGTGATTTCAATAAAAGGTATCGCCCATTAAATTTAATAAGATTTACCAAATCTTAGAATAATCCACTTAAACACCAACAAGAAAAGCATTATCAAAGTAAAAGGTCTGTACAACTCAGTCTATACGCATTTTCACAGCTAATCTTTGCAAAGAGCACTCAACATTTCAAAGACTGCGGCACAGTGGCGCAGTGGTTAGCACTGCTGCTTCACATTGACAGGGACCCTGGTTCGATTCCTGGCTTGGGTCACTGTCTGTGCAGAGTGCTCCAGTTTCCTCCCACAGTCCAAAAGACTTGCTGGTTAGATGCATTGGCCATGCTAAATTCTTCCTCAGTGTACCCGAACGGGTGCCGGAGTGTGGCGACTAGGGGGTTTTCACAGTAACTTCAGTGCAGCATTAACCTCTTTAACCTGCGCTTAACCCTCTCTCCACTCACATTGTCTGCACCTGTAAAAACTTGATTACCTGTTAAGATGCGCATTCCAATCATTATCTTGTAATTGAGTTTGTGTCTATCTATGCCCTGTTCGTGAAACAAATCCTGCACTCACCCTGATGAAGGAGCAGTGCTCCTAAAGCTCATGCTACCAAATAAACCTGTTGGACTTTAACCTGGTGTTGTGAGACTACTTACAGTGCCAACCCCAGTCCAACGCCGGCAACTCCACAACACTGCAGGGTTAATGTAAGACTACTTGTGACACTAATAAATAAAATATTTTACTACTGTGTGAATGCACAATTGGCTTCCAAATCGTCCTCCAGAAATTCTTTTTTACAAGGCTTTGAAAAATTTCATACAATCAAAAACCCATGTCTACAAACAATTCGCATTTCTCCAAATGCACTCCAGATTATTAAAATACTTCTCGGTGTGCTCTGGGATACACGAATTTGCTCTCCTAAAACAATTCAAATTGCATTATACTGGCTCAAGATAGTCAGGGATCGAGGTGTCCTTGAGCTGGCTGTGAATTTCTGCTCAGTTTTTGGATGTTAGTTTGGATATGTTTTGAATTCTGTTGAGTCCGCTTGAGGTGCTACCTGATTTGGGCCTCCCAGGTGCCTCTTCACATGATGGTAGAGCTCTTTAGCTCTAAACCCAAATACCACCGGGCACAGGCACCGAGGTAAGATAGAGAAAAGAGAGATGTTGATCAGATGGAGCTGAGTGATGACTTCCACTCTGATGGCCCTATTTTTGACCAAGTTGGAGTACACAATGTAGTTTGCAACGGGTATGAAATACAGGAAAAGCTGAAGGCCGTGAAGGAGCATGGTTTTGCGCGCGCGCACTTTTGGAGAAGTCTGACGGGCTTCTTTGTATATCATGCAGTAAGAGAACACTATGGTCACTCCGCTCGCCAGGAAGGTGAGAGCAAGTATGGCTTGCTGGATTTGAAATAAAGCAAAGGAAGTTGTGAGAATCCCTTCTTCAACCGGAGGGAAGACGCAGCGAAAGGAGTCCACAAGCAGCGTGGGGGGCCTGGCCACGAGGAGCATCAGTAGACATACCGAGGGGTACAGCATTGCTAAGACCCAGATGAGGATGATGATCTTCTGAGTTTTACTAGAGCTGCAGATGGAACGATAGTGCAGAGGCCAGCAGATTGCTATGTACTTATCCACGGCCATAGCAGTGACAGTAAAGAAGCCACTGATGAAGCTGGAGAAGACCAGCATGTAATTGAAGAGACACAGCAGGACGGGCATGGTGATGACAGCTGTCCGCATCACTGTTGTGGCCATCACCAGGCTTAAGTAGACCAGGTCACTTATAAGGAGGCTGGCAAGTAGCAGGTGCCTTGGTTCCTTCCGGAGAGCAGAAGTCCGGAAAATGGTATCCAGCACGGTTCCGCTGAAGAGCAGTGTAAACATTAAACATATTCCCTCAGGTAGCAATACAACCCATGAAGGGCATTCGAGGTACGCTGTGGTTCCATTGAACGAAGAAGCATTCAGCATTTTCGAGCACCTCTTGAAAATCATGGAGGCTTCAGGTTGTCCTCTTGGAAGTGTTTTGTTCTCTTCCTCAGTGCTTTTTGAAGAAGGTTAACACGGGGGTGGTGTTTTTCCGTTGTTCTGTGAGAAGGCTGCGCAGAGTAAGCGACTGGTCACATGGCAGTCTTGAATTTTTTTTAAAAAGACCCACTGTGAATCAAAAAGCAGCACATCAAACCAACCATGATCAAACGGAATATGAGGATAAATATCTTGTGAGGCAGACTTTGTGCATTAGTGAGCTGTGTAAAGGATGCATTGCTTTAATGTTGCCAATTTATAAACGGGGGAGAAAAAAACACGATTGATTTTTATATCCCACAATGAAAGGGACTCAAACTTCTGATGGCTGAAAATGAACAGAGAGGAAAGGTCGCTGCTATCGTTTACAGGCCCCCGTATTTCCTCAGTTTGAACTTCGTAGAGGAAATGTTAAATAGTATAGGACAGGGCACCGTTTCAAAGATAGGTAAATGTTGATTGATATTCATGATTAATATTCATGTAAAGAGGGTTCTTAATTCCCTAATAATCCCCGCATTAGAATTGCAAACTAATTCCTTTATTATCACCTACTGAGATCATGCGACAACGTTACTGTGCAGTGGCGAGATCACGTTTCAGGAAGTCACTGATGTACATTCTTTGAAAGGAATACTCCAACCTCCACTTCAGAACATAAGAGCAAGATAAATGGAAGCAGGAACAGACCTCGAGTTTGCCCCGTCTGTCAATAGCACCATGGCTAATCTTCTACTTCAACTCCTTCCTGTGATCACCCCCCATGACTTGAATGAGGAATCACTGATTGACCTCCCTGTTGGACCCGTTGAATATGAGCTCCCTGGGGATTGCTAATTATCCAACCAGGTTCAGCCTGTATTCCGAGCCCTGTATGAAGCAGGTCCCTGAGTGGGTCCATTACTCCTTTTGTCTCGATTGGGACCAGAAGTGTGCACCACAGGCTTGTAGTTCTGTTTGACTTTCGTTTGTGCCTTTACAGCCGACTCCTGGAGTTATTATACTTTCCCACCAATTCCATGTTTTCCCAAGAGATCAAAATCTATCGATCCCAATCTTGAATACTCAATGACAGAGAACCCTCTGGAGCAGAGACTTCCAAAGCATCAGTCACTGAGTTCCCATCATAGGGGACTGGACCAGGTTTTGGAAATAAAGAAGCATATTCTTGCTCTGACCACATATTTGATCCACAAAACTTTACTCTCTCGGGTGTATTGTATATGGATCTTGTAATCATTGGCATATTTTCTCCCTGAAGATGACAAGCAGATGTTATGACAGAATTCTATGATCAATTCCCCTTTGCGGGACATGGAACTGCAAATTTTAGCTTGGTTCCATATGAGGATGTATCCTGACATAATTACTCAGCTGTCATTGTTAACGATTGTATTTTAGTAAAGCTATATCAATAACGAAAATGCATTTCATTCATATATCATTCTAGATGCACAAAGTGGGTGGAAAGAAAGCTGACAGATATGATGCTAAGTCACTAATAGAGATAAATGGTTTTGATTTAATCATCATTGCGGAGATATAGTTACAATGTTGTGAAATAAATATTCCTGGATGCGCAAAGAATAAGATAAGGACATTAGTGAGAAAGAATCTGGATTCTGCCCCAAAATGTCTAAGTGCCCAACGGTTGGGAAAACGAGTACTTCCCATCCATGTTTTGGACGTACTTACCAGAGCGATTCTCCAACACTCTGAGCATTGCAGAGTGCCTCAGCGGGATTCACTCTGGTAACTGGTGGGTGGGGCCTATTGCCACCTGAGAGGCTGGCAGCATGGCACTGGGTGGGCCATTGCGCATGCACTGATCTGTCAGAGCGGAGATCGGCGCATACGCAATGGCCCCCCCCCATTTCCGGGCTCCCCATCACTGGCCTTCCCAATCGCCAGCCAACCCTGCAAACCTCCCCCTCCACCCCCTCCGTTCCCCCCCCACCCCCCCCACCCCCCCCCCCCCCCCCCCCCACCCCCCCGGCGATCGCTGGCCTTCTGACCCCACTCCCCCCGATCGCTGGCCTCCCGGAACTCCCCGAGTCAGCCCTATATCCCCCCCCCCCCGCCCCCAGCAACCAGCCCTGATCTCCACGCACCTCCCCCCCAGCCTGACCCAAACCCCCACCTCCGTCAGCCCCGATCCCTCCCACACCAATGGCCAGCACTGCCCCCCACCCCCTCCCCGACTGTCCCAACCCCCCCTAACCCAATGGCCAGCTCCGACCCTCCTCCCTCCCCCTACCACGATGGCCAGCCGAGAGACCCCCGGACAATCCATACCCTCTCCCCACCCCGGTGGTCAGCCCCGATCACCTCCTTCCCCCCCCGTTCCAGCTATCTCACTTACAGAGTGGCAACGGGTCCTCCACCCCCACTGATTGTCCCCCAATAAGCCCAGTCCCCTCTGGAACCACCGCCAGTGGGCAGTGCCAGGGTGCCAGGCTGGCACTGCCCAAGGGGCAGACCCCCTTACCCCAACCTTCCGGGAGCCTCAGTGGCCTCTGTTTCCTCCAGTAGGATTAGGGTGCCTGTTCCCCATTAGTGGGGACCAGTCATAAACGCCACTAAAGGGAACCACTCCCGGCAGGGGGCAAGCACCCGTGGGCACAGAAAATGC
Organism: Mustelus asterias; assembly: GCF_964213995.1. Classification (NCBI taxonomy): domain Eukaryota; kingdom Metazoa; phylum Chordata; class Chondrichthyes; order Carcharhiniformes; family Triakidae; genus Mustelus; species Mustelus asterias. The sequence goes on along the minus strand of NC_135803.1, from coordinate 21,846,311 downwards.
TCCTTTCAATATGATAACCAGCTCTGCGTGAATTTCCAGTGCAGAGCTTATTACATTAAAGAAAAGCACCTGGGAGACTTGCGAACCTCACTACAGATCCCAGATAAAGTTGTAGAACTATAGTAGTTAGATGGCACGGTGGCACAGTGGTTAGCACTGCTGTCTCACAGTGCTAGGGCCCCGAGTTCAATTCCGGCCTCGGTTGACTGTCTGTGTGGAGTTTGCACGTTCTCCCCATGTCTGCGTGGGTTTCCTCCAGGTGCTCTGGTTTCCTCGCACAGTTCAAAGATGTGTGGGTTAGGTGGATTTGCCATGCTAAATTGCCCCTTAGTGTTAGGGCGATTAACAGGGTAAATATGGTGGGGGTTTCAGTGAGAGGTCTGGGTGGGACCTTTGTCGGTGCAGGCTCGATGGGCTGAATGGCCTCCTTCTGCAGTGTAGGGATTCTATGATTCTATAACTAGTATTGTGGAATGAGGCAGTGTTAATTAGTAATGTCTTAGTAAAAGATCTTCTGGGAAATAGTGATCATAACACCAGAGAACTCCATGTTAAGTTTGAAAGTGATATAATTGAATCACAGACAAGGATCTAAACTTAGATAAAGCCAATTACATAGTTATAAGGGAAGAACTGGCTAAGCTTGATTGGGTAAATAGATTAAAAAGTACGGTGATAAAAGAATAGTGGGAAACATTTAAATAAACAATTCAAAATGTTCAATAAAAATACATTCCTTTGAAAAACCAAAACTCAGCAAGAAAGACCCACCTGTGATTCGGGCAGGAAGTTAATGACTGTATTAGATCAAAAGAAGAGGCTTACAATGTTGCAAAGGTCAGCAGCAAGTCTGAGGATTAGGAACATTTTAGAAACCAACATTGGGCCACCAAAAAGTTATAAATAAGGGGGAAAATAGAATAGTAAACTAGCCAGAAATATAAACAGATTGCAAGAGCTATTATAAATAAATAAAAAGGAAGAGAGTAGCTAAAGTAAATGTTGGTCCCTTAGAAGCAGAGGCAGAAGAAATTATCATGGGGAATGAGAAAATTGCAGAGACATTGAACAAATATATTGCTCATCTTCACAGTGGAGGTCACAAGTTGTTTATCAGAAATAGAGGGTGATCTGGAGGCTAAATAATGAGGAAATTAATATAACATCAACAGAGTAAAAGTATTGGAGAAACTTAAGGGACTAGAAACTGACAAATTAATTTGTCCTGATGGCCTACACCCCAGGGTTCAGAATGAGATAACTCCAGAGATAATGGATGCACTAACTCGGATTTTTCAAAATTCTTGAGATTTGGGAACGGCCCCATCAGATTGGAAGTTGGCAATTGTTGCACCACCTTTTCGAGAAAGGAGGATGAGATTAAAAAATGAACTGCAGACCAGTTAGCCTAATATCAGTCAGTGGGAAAATGTTTGAACCTACTATTAAGGAAGTCTTAACAATGCACTTAGAAAAATATCATATGATTAGAAAAGTCAACATGGTTTGACAAACAGAAAATCCTGTTTGGCAAATTCATCAGAGTTTTTTGAAGTTGTAATTGGTGTGGTAGATAAAGGAGAACCAGTAGATGTAGTACACTGGGATTTCCAAACTCAATCAGGTGCCCAGAAAAGGTTAATCGACAAGATAAGAGCTCATGAAATTGTTGTTAATATATTAGCATGGATATAAGATTGGTTAATATACAAGAAACAGAGACTGGGCATAAATGGGACATTTTTGAGTTAGCAGGTTGTGACTAGTACAGTGCTGCAAGGATCAGTGCTGAGACCTCAGCTATTTATAACCTATGTTAATGACTTGGACAAAAAGACAGAGGATAATGTATCCATGTTTGCTGATGATACAGAGCTAGGGGAAAAGATAAACTGTTGGGAGGACTGAGGCTACAAAGAGATATAGACTGGTTAAGTGAGTGGCCAACAAGATGACAGATGGAGCATAATTTGGGGAAGTGTGAAGTTATTCACTTTGATCATAAGATAGAAAAGCAGAATATTTTTTCAAAGGTGTGAAACTTGTAAATGTTGAATGTTCAAAGAGACTTGGGTGTGCTCCTACAAGGAATGGAGGAAGTTGGAACGCAGGTGCAGCAAGCAATTAGGAAGGGAAATGGCATGTGACATGTTGACAGTTACAGAAGGGGGATTGGAGTACAGAAATGAAGACGTCTTGCTACAATTGTCAGGGTTTTGGCAAGATCACATCTGGAGTACTGCGTTCAGATTTAGTCTCTATTTTTGAGGAAGGATATGTATCGGAGGTGACACAGCGAACGTTCACTAAGTTGGTCCTTGGCATGAGGATGTTGTCCTCTGATGAGAAGCTGAGTAAATTGAGACATTCAAGATTTTGAAGGGAGAAGCATTCCGATGTTTTTCTCTCCACAAATGGTGCAGGACCTGCTGAGATTTTCCAGAACTTTCTGTTTTTATTTCAGATCTTCAGCATTTTGCTTTAATTAAGGTTTTGAAAGGGTTGGACAGGGTAGACAGAGAGGTTGTTTCTTCTAGTTGGGAAATCTAAAGCACAGGGGCACCTTCTCAAGATATGGGGCAAATGATTTGAGACTGAGATGAAGGGAAATTCCGTCCCTCAAAGGGTTGTGAATCTTTGGAATTCTCTACCCCATAGGATTGTGGATACTCCCTCATTAAATCTATTTAAGGCTGGGATAGACAGATGCTGGGTCTCTAAGGGAATTAAGGAATGTAGGATTAGGCGGGAATGTGGAGTTGAAGCCTAAAGTTAGCCATGATTGTATTGAATAGTGGAGCAGGCGCAATGTGCCACATGGTTACTCCTCTTATTTCTTGTGTTCTTGTATGTTCAGAGTTAGTATTTGTACAGCTCCATTATGTCGTCAGTGAGTTCTGGAAAATATTTGGACAGCCAGTGTGTGGTAAACCACTGTTAGCTTAATACCTGTATATGTGACATGCCTGGACACATCCCTGCCGGCCCTACTCGAGACTCCTCCCCCCCCCCGGTCCAGGTATAAAGGCGACTGCCCCCCCTGCCTCAGTCTGGACCAGTTCATCGGCATGGGTGTGCTCCAAGTCTCTTGCTAATAAAAGCCTATTTGTTCTTGCATACAAACTAGTCTTTGCTCGATTGATGGTGCATCACAGTGTTTTTTATATACAGTAATCGACTAACACTCAGTGCTATTATACACAGAATCAGCATTAAGGCATGCATTTCCATTGCGTCCAGAAGCAGTACTTGGGCCGTCAGTCCTGTTATGTGGAGCCTTTTCTGCCTTTCTGGTCAATTAACTGAAATAAGACTTTGTTATCTAATTTATATTTTCATTCAAAACATGTTGCAGCTGCTAATGAGATTATCGTTAAAATGGGAAAAGCATGTTCCATTTTGCAAGTTTTACAGAGGCAAATATAGCCCCTTTAAGGGGCATCCTTTGAGGATCACGTGTTTCGGCCAGACTCTATGCAGAGGACACACAGGAAGCCGAGCCAATCGGGCACGCAGCCTGGGACGGGGAGGAACCTCAGTTGGAGACAGGGAGGAGAAGGAGTAGACGTGCATTGCAGTTCTGTCAGACCCTATATAGATACATATATACATCAATTATAGAAGCCACAATGAGTCATTTTCGAAGATACTACAATACCAAAGTATAATCCTTTATAATTCTTTAAAATATATGCATTTAGTATACCATACCATCTCCCAGAAGCTATACATGCAAAATATAATCCTTCAATACATGTGCATCCATTTACCAGTGAAATTCTTACATTATGGACACAATAATCTATTGAATCTCACAGTGACACAGTGGTTAGCACTGCTGCCTCACAGTGCCAGGGACCTGGGTTCGATTCTCAGCTTGGGTCACTATCTGTGTGGAGTTTGCACCTTCACCTTGTGTCTGCATGGGTTTCCTCTCACAGTCCAAAGACGTGCTGGTTAGGTGCATTGGCCATGCTAAATTCTCCCTCAGTGTACCCAACCAAGCACCGGAGTGTGGCAACTAGGGGATTTTCACTGTAACTTCATTGTAGTGTTAATGTAAGCCTACTTGTGACACTAATAAATAAACTTTACACTCCATAGAATCCCCCAGTAGTGGGGATACATACATGACTGGTACACTCTGCAAGAGGGGAACAAATATTTTTGCTACTGTAGCGCTTAGAGATATTTGAGTAAATCTACAATCACACTTATGGATCAATATCAATTAATTAGCTTCCTGATTACTAATCAAATGGCAGCTGGTATCAACCAACCTATTGTTTGAGCAACTCCATGGGAGGATCATTTAGTCATTATCAATGCAGTGCTTATTACAATAATCTGGGAAATGCATTTATCCAGAAAAGATCTGTGGGACTTATATGAAAAACAGTTTTGTTTTAAAAGTGCTTGTTTTGTCATTAGCGATTGTGTTAGAAAATATTAGAAATATCTCCCCAAGTGGAGTCTGACCAGAATGTTCACGGAGGACAACATTGTGGATATGTGGTCAGGGAGCTACCACGCTGTACTTGGGGAATACATTATAATGGAGGACATTTTGAGGCCCCCGGCCTAATGGAAATGGGGTGCTTGCACCCTACAAAGGCTGCAGAAGAATTTATTATCTTATTGAAAGAGAAAGAAGGCTGTTTTTCTTAATGACCTCAGAATGTTTCACAGTAGTTTACAACCAATGAAATACTTCCACGTTGAGATTTGTCTACGGTGGGCTTATCTTGTGAAGAAAGGTTAAACAGGTTGGACTTTTGAGGATTGAGGGGTGGTCTTACTGAAACATATTCAGACATATTAGATCATAGAATCCCTACAGTACAGAAGGAGGCCAGTCAGCCCATCGAGTCTGCACCCACTCTCTGACAGAGTATCTTACTCAGGCCGTATCCCATAATCCCCCAACCTACACGTTTTTGGACACTAAGGGGCAATTTAGCATGGTCAATCAAGCTAAGCTGCATACCTTTGGATTGTGGAAGGGAATTGCAGCACCTGAAGGAAACCCACGCAGACACCGGGAGAAAGTGCAAACTCCATACAGAGAGCCTCCCAAGATCGCAATCGAACCCGGGTCCCTGGCGCTGCAAGGCAGCAGTGCCATCCACTATGCCACCCAAGGGGATTTCATAAGGTAAGTACCAGGAGGATATTTCCAGTTGAGGGAGGGAGAGACTAGAACCAGGGGACACAAATTAAGAATAAGAATAAGAATATCGACTCAAGAACAGCTTATTTCCTGCTGCCATCAGACTTTGAATGGACCTACCTCACATTAAGTTGATCTTTCTCCACACTCTAGCTATGACTGTAACACTACATTCTGCACACTCTCCTTTCCTTCCCTATGTATGGTACGCTTTGTCTGTATTGTGCGCAAGAAAGAATACTTTTCACTGTATACTAATACATGTGTCAATAATAATAAATCACATCAAATCATCTGCCCTTTAAGATGGAGAGAAGAAGGGTTTTTTTCTTTCAAAGTGTCATTGTTTGTCGAATTCTCTTCTCCAGCAAGTGGTGGGGGGCTGGGTCAATGAGTCAAGGATTATGGCGACAGATGGAAAAGTGGAGTTGAGACCACAACCTGATCCGCCATGATCTTAGTGGATGGTGGAACAGGCTCGAAGGGTTAAAAGGATGACTCCTGCTCCTAAGTCCTGAGCGATTTAGGAAATGTCTACATTAACGCTGCTGTTGTGGCTATTTCCATTTTATTGAGGTCCTCTAAATAGCCTGTTCAGACATACACCCGAACAATGTACATAGCTAATTCAGATAATGAAATTGACATCAATAGGACCCCAATGTTATTTCGGGACTAAGTGCAATAAATCTTTGGAGGCAGAACTCTAACAGCTCTGTTCAGAGTGCTATTAGTCAGCAGTCTACCTCCAGGGGTGTCAGAGGAACTGACACTCCCAGTTAAGTACAAGGTAAAGACTCCCTGATTGGCCCATCGAATGGATGCTTAATCAGGCATGTCTTTCAACACCAACCAAGTAAACAAACTCAAATTAACTTAGGGACAAAGTAAAAGGAAGGGGGAACAGCCCGAACCAAAAACAAAGTCGAAAGGAAACTTAAAACATCAAACCAAAAGGTGATTATCAGGGTCGATAATACACCCCAACCCCTGCGGTGCCCAGTGGTCGCAAAAGGCGTCAACCGCGCCCGTGGACACCGCATGCTCCCTCTCCAGGGACACCTGGCCACGAATGTAGCCGCGGTAGAGGGGCAGACAGTCAGGATGGACGACCCCGTCGATCGCCCGCTGCCTGGACCTATTGCTGGCACGTATCAGGCAGTTCATACTCCAATAGGCCAACCTAAATGGCCTGACTGAAGTCATTATACTAAGTAACAGTTGACAGTCTGTTTGGAGGAGCCCAGAAGTAAATGTTCGGTTTTTATTGGATGGGGAGGACATTGAATGATCCTCCAGGTTCCGTAAACCATCCTGGGCTGGGCTGCTGTCACTCCTGTCAACCTCCCCACTCCAGCCTTTGGACCCTACTCTCCATATGTGGCCTGGAGACTGGTCAGGCTTCATGAGGGCACTTGAGATACAGTCACACCCCACCTAACAAGGGACAGGGCATCCCACCGGGCTTTTTTGCCAGCCAGAAGTGAGATTAGCTGAACAGTCATCTAGAGTCTCCTGGGGGCAGGGGCGGGGGCGGGGGCAGGGGCGGGGGCAGGGGCGGGGGCAGGGGCGGGGGCAGGGGCAGGGGCGGGGGCGGGGGGGGAGTCTAACCCATTACATTCATTTCATGCTTTGAAATCATCGTGTGCGAAATTGCTATTGTTTTAGTGTTTATAGAGTTATGGATTTTTGAGTATTAGCCCAACTTTTGCCATAGCTTAAATCTTCTGTATTTAATCAAACCAGATTATAATAGTGCAGTTCAGTAATTGAACATTGATGTGAAATTGGATTTGTCCAAAATAATCCAACTGACCAGTTCTATCATTAAATAGAAAAAAAATGAGATGAGTGTTGAAAATCATGATTGGTGTAAAATATGTATTATTTGCAAACAGATTTCGTAGGCATTCATGTCTAACGCCACGTCTTTCCTAAGATTTCATCAGAAAAGAAACACATTTTCAAAGAATAAGAAATATAGCAACTTTTGGACTCTGTGAAATCTAACAGCTGGTCTAGTTGGTTTCTAGACTGTATATGGTTCCAGGATATTGTTTCTTTTCCCTTTGAGTTTGATCATTATAAAAATGCAAATTGGGATAATGCCCATCCTTGTAGTAATTTCACTCGTTTTATTTTATTTGTTCATGGGATTTGAGTGTTGCTGGTTTGCCAGCATTTATTGACCATCCCTAATTGCCCTTGAACTGAGTGACCTGTGAGGCTATTTAAGAGGCTGTGGGTCTGGAGTTACATGTAGGCCAGACTGGCTAATCATAGAAATCATAGAAATCATAGAAACCCTACAGTGCAGAAGGAGGCCATTCGGCCCATCGAGTCTGCACCGACCACAATCCCACCCAGGCCCTACCCCCACATATTTACCCGCTAATCCACGCATCTCAGAACTCTAAGGGGCAATTTTTAACCTGGCCAATCAACCTAACCCGCACATCTTTGGACTGTGGGAGGAAACCGGAGCACTCGGAGGAAACCCACGCAGACACGAGGAGAATGTGCAAACTCCACACAGACAGTGACCTGAGCCAGGAATCGAACCCGGGACCCTGGAGCTGTGAAGCAGCAGTGCTAACCACTGTGCTACCGTGCCGCTAAGGGCAGCTGATTCCCCTTCCTAAAGCGCATTAAAGTTTATTTACTTATTAGTACCACAAGTAGGCTTACATTAACGTGCCAATGAAGTTACTGTGAAAATCCCCTAGTCTCCACACTCTGGCGCCTGTTTGGATACCGAGGGAGAATTTAGCATGACCAATGCACCTAACCAGCATGTCTTTCATACTGTGGGAGGAAGAACAAAGAACAAAGAACAGTATAGCACAGGAACAGGCCCTTCAGCCCTCCAAGCCTGCGGCGATCACGTTGTCCTATCGAGACCAACCACCTGTACCCCTCTATTCACATCTGTTCATGTGTCTATCCAGATAAGTCTTAAATGTCACTAACGTGTCTGCCTCAACCACCTCACTTGGCAGTGCATTCCAGGCCCTCACCACCCTCTGTGTAAAAAACTTCTCCCGCACATCTCCACTGAACCTTTCCCCACTTATCTCGAACTTGTGCCCCCTTGTAATTGTCATTTCTGCCCTGGGAAAAAGCTTCCAACTGTTCACCCTATCTAAACCTCTCATAATTTTATAAACCTCTATCAGGTCGCCCCTTTCCAGCGAGAACAATCCCAGTTTATTCAATCCCTCCTCATAGCTAATACCCTCCATACCAGGCAACATCCTGGTAAACCTTTTCTGTATTCTCTCCAAAGGCTCCACATCTTTCTGATAGTGTGGTGACCAGAATTGGACACAGTATTCCAAATGTGAAACCGGAGCACCCGGAGGAAACCCACAAAGACACGGGGAGAATGTGCAGACTCTCACACAGACAGTGACCCAAGCCGGAAATCGAACCCGGGTCCCTGCCGTTGTGAGGCTGCAGTTCTAACCACTGTGCCACCGTGCCGTCATTAATGAGCCAGATGGGTTTTTACAACAATCGACAATGGTTTCATGGTCATAATTCCAGATTTTTATTGAATGAAAATTTCACCATCTGCTGTGGTGGGAATCAAACCCAGGTCCCCAGAGGATTACCCTGGGTCTCTGGATTACTATCCAGTGACAAGACCACTGCAACAGCACCTCCCCGATATACAAATCTACAACTAAACAAACCTGAAAGCAGCTTTATTGATTTTTGCTGCATCGTGCCTGACAGTTTACTGATTATGTCACACTTGCTTTGCTGCAGCGATGATCATTATTGTGAAGCGTCTGCCAATAAGATTCTCTGAAGGCCTGGCATCATTGTCTTCAGATAGCAAAAGATATCCTTGTTTCTTCTTCCTCCACTCTGCATCCTCAGGCAGTGCTAAGTGTTCTAGTTAGCGAGGAGTGGCAGGGAGCTAAACTTAATCCACTTTCACAAGTAGCGGAAATGTCGTTTCAGTAGAAAGCTTCCACTCTCTTGTGCAGCTGTGTTATCTCTACCTCTAATGTATTGAATAGCTTAAGAGAAAGATCAAAAGCATATTGTATTGAGAATTCAGTAGAGCCAGTGTAGGAGGAAGAAGCATTGGAATTAGGTTGCCTGAGATTATCAAGGCCATTTCATCATTAAACATATAATCCTGTGCGACAGTCACTCCTTTTTGTTTGCAGTTTACTAGTGTCACAAGTAGGTTTAAATTGACTCTGTCTACACTTCCTTCTGCCTCGGCAAAACAGCCAACATAATCAAGGACCCCATGCACCCCAGACATTCACTCTTCCACCTTCTTCCATGGGGAAAAAGATACAAAGTCTGAGGTCACGTACCAACCGACTCAAGAACAGCTTCTTCCCTGCTGCCGTCAGACTTTTTGAATGGACCTACCTCGCATTAAGTTGATCTTTCTCTAGACTCTAGTCATGACTGTAACACGGTATGCTCTGTCTGTATAGCGCGCAAGAAACAATACTTTTCACTGTGTGCTAATACATGTGACAATAATAAATCAAATCAAAGATTAACACTGCAATGAAGTTACTGTGAAAATCTCCTAGTCGCCACACTCCAGTGCCTGTTCGGGTACACTGAGGGAGAATTGAGCATGGCCAGTGCACCTAACCAGCATGTCTTTCGGACTGTGGGAGGAAATCAGAACACTTCCTCACTCTTTCCTGAGTCCCACCACTCAGCTTTCTGGCAAGCCACACACCTTCTTGAATTAGTGCTCTCCTCTGGGGAAAGGACTGTTCTGAATAAAACCAGCTAGAAGTTCCTCTCACTTTGTTATGTTTAGTCCTTCCAGCTTAAGGACTCTGAGGCAGAGTTGCTGAATACAGAGACACTTCATAGAATCATAGAATCCCTACAGTGCAGAAGGAGGCCATTTGGCCCATCGAGCCTGCACCGACAACAATCTCACCCAACCCTATCCCTGTAACCCCATGTTTTTACCCAGGTAATCGCCCTAATCTACACACTTTGCGACACAAACGGACAATTTAGCACGGCCAATCTACCTAACCCGCACATCTTTGGGCTGTGGGAGGAAACCGGAGCACCTGGAGCAAACCCACGCAGACCAGGGGAGAATGTGCAAACTCCACACAGGCAGTCACCCAAGGCCGGAATTGAACCCAGGTCCCTGGTGCTGTAAGGCAGCAATGTGCCACTGTGCTGCCTACATGGCATTGCATGCAGAGCTAGAACAGCTTCAGTGCCCATGAACACCCACATACCACAGCTCCAATACCTCACCTTCCCTGCTATCTCTAGGCTTTGGTATTTGTTCGTTTATTGATGCCCTGGATTAAAATTAGGTCGAGTGATTTGACTTAAAAAAATAAATGATTAGTTCCTAGTTCACTGACTTATTCTCAGAGTCCCTTCTCTGTGATCAGCGTGATGTCACTTGGCTCTCAAGGGCTCTTCACTCTGTTGACCGTAATGTCACGTTTGCAGATTTATTCTGACTGTTCCCTTGTTCTCTTGGTGCTCTTTGCATTTCTGTTTAACTGCTTGGCACTGCTCCTGTGGTTCCTTCAGCTTCTCAGTGCTCACCTCCTGTTAATTACTCATCTTCTGTGATGTTTCTCAGATGTACAAGGTGCTTCCTGTAAATCTTTCCAATTAGTATTGCTTGAATGCTTGCTGATACCTGGTTTAACATTGAGAAATCCTCCTCACTGCTTTGCATGCTGATAAATAGTGGGATGAGGCCGGTGGCGGGGGGTGGGGGTGGGTGGGGTGGGTCGGGGGTGGGGGGGGGGGGGTCGGGGGGGGGGAGGGGTCGGGGGTGGTAGGGGAGCGGGGGGGTTTCACAGTTTAAGGATTGGGGAGAAGTAACCTGAGCTTTCCCTTTAACACCCACCTCACACAATGGGGGAGATGTTTGTTGCCATGGTGCTGCTTCACACGCCCTCAATCCATCAGGCCAGGGAGCCCACATGGCTGAGTTCAGTGATATCAAACTTCTCCATCACCAAATTTCTCCAAATATTTATGAACGGGTGGGCAATCTACTTTGCCAGATTAGTGCCCAGCTGGGGGGCAACGAAGATTTACACGATGATTGGTTAATAGCCGGAGGGGCAAAGGGCAATGGTGGGGCCTCCTTATTCTCTGTGAACTTACATCTGGGGTCAGCCAGTTGGCCAGGCAAAGACCTGAGCGGATTTGTAAGTATATGGAGAAGCCATGGCATAGTGGTATTATCCCTGGACTAGCAATCCCGAGACCCAGGGCAATGCTCTGGAGACCCGGGTTCGAATCCCACCACGGCAGACGGTGAAATTTGAATTCAATAAAACATCTGGAATTAAAAGCCTACTGATGAAACCATTGTCGATTGTCATCAAAACCCATCTGGTTCAATAATGTCCTTTAGGGAGGGAAATCTGCCGTCCTTACCTGGTCTGGCCTACCTGTGATTCCAGAGCCATAGCAATGTGGTTAACTCTCAAATGCCCACTGAAATGGAAGGCAGTTAGGGATGGGCAATAAATGCTGGACCCAGCCAGCGACACCCACTTCCTGCAAAAATGAATTTAAAAAAAGTATATCCATGAAAAAAACCTCTGATTCCAGTGTACGCAGCTGGAATAACACATTGGAATCAAAGACAACAGGGTAGATCTTCAACTTGCCTTCCTAAAAAAGGAAGGATAGGAAAGGTAGGATTCGAGAGCCGTGGATAACCAGGGAAATTGAGGATCTGATCAAAAAGAAAAGAGAGGCGTATGTTAGGTCCAGCTAACTGAAAACGGATGGAGCTCTGGAGGAATACAGAGAGAGTAGGAAAGAACTCAAACAGGGAGTTAGAAGGGCAAAAAGAGGTCACAAAATGTTCTTGGCAGACAGGATTAAGGAGAACCCTAAGGCATTTTATTCATATGTTAGGAACAAAAGAGTTGTCAGGGAAAAAGTCGGACCTCTCATGGACAAAGGAGGGGAATTACGCTTAGAAACCAAGGGAATAGGGGAGATCCTAAATGAATACTTTGCATTGGTATTCACAAAGGAGAGGGACTTGTTGACTGAGAGTGTCTCAGAGGGAGGTGTTGACCCGTTAGAGAGAATCTCCATTACAAGGGAGGAAGTGTTAGGTTTTTTAGGTAACATTAAAACTGACAAATCCCCAAGGCCTGATGGCATCTATCCTAGACTGCTCAGGGAGACAAGAGATATAATTGCTGGGCCACTGACGGAAATCTTTGTCTCTTCATTGGACACAGGTGAGGTCCCTGAGGATTGGAGGATAGCGAATGTGGTACTGTTATTTAAGAAGGGTAGCAGGGATAACCCGGGAAATTATATGCCAGTGAGCTTGACATCCGTGGTAGGGAAGTTGTTGGAGAGAATTCTTAGAGACAGGATGTATGCGCATTTAGAACGGAACAATCTCATTAGTGACAGACAGCATGGTTTTGTAAGAGGGAGGTCGTGCCTTACAAATTTGGTGGAGTTTTTTGAGGAAGTGACAAAAACGGTTGACGAAGGAAGGGCCGTGGATGTTGTCTATATGGATTTCAGTAAGGTATTTGACAAAGTCCCTCATGGCAGGTTGGTTAAGAAGGTTAAGGCTCATGAGATACAAGGAGAGGTAGCTAGATGGGTAGAAAACTGGCTTGACCACAGGAGACAGAGGGTAGCACTCGAAGGGTCTTTTGCCGGCTGGAGGTCTGTGACCAGTGCTGTTCATCAACCATTATTCATGTAAATTGAGTTTGTGTCTTTATATGCCCTGTTTGTGAACAGAATTCCCACTCACCTGAAGAAGGGGCTTGGGGCTCCGAAAGCTTGTGTGGCTTTTGCTACCAAATAAACCTGTTGGACTTTAACCTGGTGTTGTTAAACTTCTTACCAGTGGTGTTCCGCAGGGCTCTGTACTGGAACCTCTGCTATTTGTGATATATATAAATGATTTGGAAGAAAGTGTAACTGGTGTTATCAGCAAGTTTGCGGATGACACGAAGATGGCTGGACTTGCGGATAGCGATGAATATTGTCGGACAATACAGCAGGATATAGATAGGCTGGAAAATTGGGCGGAGAAATGGCAGATGGAATTTAATCCAGATAAATGCAAAGTGATGCATTTTGGAAGAATTAATGTAGGGGGGAGTTATACAATAAATGGCAGAGCCATCAAGAGTATAGAAACACAGAGGGACCTAGGTGTGCAAGTCCACAAATCCTTGAAGGTGGCAGCACAGGTGGAGAAGGTGGTGAAGAAGGCATATGGTATGCTTGCCTTTATAGGACGGGGTATGGAGTATAAAAGCTGGAGTCTGATGTTGCAGCTGTGTAGAACGCTGGTTAGGCCACATTTGGAGTACTGCGTCCAGTTCTGGTCGCCGCACTACCAGAAGGACGTTGAGGCTTTAGAGAGAGTGCAGAGAAGGTTTATCAGGATGTTGCCTGGTATGGAGGGTCTTAGCTATGAGGAGAGATTGGGTAAACAGGGCTTGTTCTCCCTGGAAAGACGGAGAATGAGGGGAGACCTAATAGAGGTGTACAAAATTATGAAGGATATAGATAGGGTGAACAGTGGGAAGCTTTTTCCCAGGTCGGAGGTGACGATCACGAGGGGTCATGGGCTCAAGGTGAGAGGGGCGAGATCTAACTCAGATATCAGAGGGACGTTTTTTACACAGAGAGTGGTGGGGGCCTGGAATGCGCTGCCAAGTAGGGTGGTGGAGGCAGACACGCTGACATCGTTTAAGACTTACCTGGATAGTCACATGAGCAGTCTGGGAATGGAGGGATACAAACGAATGGTCTAGTTGGACCAAGGAGCGGCACAGGCTTGGAGGGCCGAAGGGCCTGTTTCCTGTGCTGTACTGTTCTTTGTTCTTTGTTCCTTGAGTACATCAAATTCATCATAGTATCCATGTCCCAATACCTTTTTATATTATTTGTGTGGGAATTTGAGTGTCGCAGACAAGGCCAGCATTTATTGCCCATCCCTAATTTTTTTAAAGTTTATTTCTGAGTGTCACAAGTAGGCTTACATTAACACTGCAATGAAGTTACTGTGAAAATCCCCTAGTCGCCACACTCTGGTGCCTGTTCGGGGACACTGAGGGAGAATTTAGCACGGCCAACATGCCTAACCAGCACATCTTTCGGATTGTGGGAGGAAACTGGAGCACCCAGAGGAAACCTACACAGACACAGGGAGAACGTGCAGACTCCGCACAGACAGTGACCCAAGCCGGGAATCGAACCCAGGTCCCTGGCGCTGTGAGGCAGCAGTGCTAATCACTGTGCCACCGTGTTAACTTGCCCTTCAAGGTGGTGGTGAGCTGCCTCCTTGAACCACTGTCGTTCAACTGGTGACAGTACACCCACAGTGCTATAAGGGAGGGAGTACCCTCCCGAGCAGATAGTTTTTTAAAAGTTTAAGTTTATTTATTAGTGTCACAAGTAGGCTTACATTCACACTGCAATGAAGTTACAGTGAAAATCCCCTAGTCGCCACACTCCGGTTCCTGTTCGGGTACACTGAGGGAGAATTTAGCATGGCCAATTCACCTAACCAGCACGTCTTTCAGACTGTGAGAGGAAACCGGAGCACCTGGAGGAAACCCACACAGACACGGGGAGAACGTGCAAACTCCGCACAGACAGTGACCCAAGCCAGGAATCGAACCCAGGTCCCTAGCTGACCACTGTGCCACCGTGGTGCTCAAGTTTCTGGAATCGGATTTAAAACCACAACCTCCTGACTTGGAGGTGAGAATGTTAACAAAGTGAATCTTGGCTGTCACCCTTTTACTTCTTTTTTCTTTATAAGAATTTATATTTCAATGCCCTTTCCCAAATAAACAAGTCAGCTAGAGCTATATTGTTAAGGGTAATTAAGCCTGGCATCCTCAATTACTTCCCATTTTTGTCCAGCACCGTTCTAATGATGAGTATCTGTCATTCTAAGTAGGTCAATGTGACCTTAGCTGAGAATTCATGTGGCTGTGCACCTGATGGTGAATTTAGAATGTTCTACCCCTGATTTCCATCTCAACGGGTGCAAAATTATATTGATGACATCGTGAACTTTGCATTGTAATGTTGGCTTTTCCATGTTTTCCATCAAAACCAGAGTAAATCCCATTTCTAGATCCCATATCACATCGTGTTTTTGTCCCCTTTTCTGTCAACTCCTCAGAATGCTGTCCCCTTGATCTGTCAGAGTTTTTCCAGAGTGGCAGGAATGACATATGAAGAGAGATTGGATCGACTGGGTTTGTACTCACTGCAATTTAGAAGGATGAGAGGGGATCTCATAGAAACATATAAAGTCCTGATGGGACTGGACAGGCTCGATGTGGAAAGAGTGTTGCTGATGTTGGGGAAGTCCAGAACTAGGGGTCACAGTCTAAGAATAAGGGGTAAGCCATTCAGGACTGAGATGAGGAAGAACTTCTTCACTCTAGAAAGTTTGAACCTGTGGAATTCTCTACCACAGAAAGCTGTTGGGGCCAGTTCGTTAGATATGTTCAAGAGGGAGCTGGACGTGGCCCTTGTGACTAAAGGGACAAGTGGTATGGAGAGAAAGCAGGAATGGGATACTAAAAGTGCATGATCAGCGATGATCATATTGAATGGTGGTGCAGGCTTAAAGGGCCGAATGGCCTCCTCCTGCACCTATTTCCTATGTTTCTATGTTTACCCGAAGAGGCGTCGGAGTGTGACGACTAGGGGATTTTCACAGTAACTTCATTGCAGTGTTAATGTAAGCCGACTCGTAACACTAATAAATGAACTTAAACTTGGTCACAAAGGAACTGCTTGATTATTCATTATTCATCCTCTTCCCCTCTTGCTTAAGCCAGGGATGATGATACCAGAGACAAGAGACCGTTGAAATTATCTTGCATACAAGTTGTATTTTTGTATGTATTTTAATGTTACATGTTGCCTATACATTGGCTGAAGAGTCAATAATCAAAGGGCACAGATTTAACATGATCAACATAAAGAACCGGTGACAACACAGGAATAAAAATATATATATGAGTGGGTTGGATTTGGAATGCACTGCCTGAGGGGGTTGTGGATGCAGATTCAATAGCTGCTTTCAAAAGGAAATTGGATTTAAAAAAAACATTGTAGGGATGTAGGAAGGAGCAGGGAGTGGTACAAACTGGATTGACCTTCGAAGGAGCTGGCACAGACTCGATGGGCCAAATGGCCTCCATCAGTGCGATACTATTCTATGATTCTATGGCGTTATTATAGAAAGGATAAGCACGTGAAATGAAGATCAGATTTTTCCTCAGCCGGTTGTTATGACCTGGAAGGCATTGCTTAAAAGATGGATAAAGATTCAATAGCTTCTTTCAAAAGTAGTCCAATATTAAACTGGAAAATGTTGCAGAGCTATCGGGAAAGGCTAGGGAAGTGACAGTAATTGTAAGCTGTTTCAGAGGCTTTCTAGACATGATGGGCTGAATGGTTTCCTTCAGTTCTGTATGATTCTATATTTAGAGGCTGAATTTTCCTGATCCCATGGAGGTGGACCAGGAAGGAGGTTGCAAAGCAACACCTCTGGCTGGCTATCCAGTGGGTTCTTGCCTCCTAGTGATTTTGCCGGAGTCAATGGCTACCTGACCAGCATTTACCCTCACTAATGGACCAATCTGATGAGCACTGATGATGCCACTGAGATCTTTGGTGGCACAGTGGTTAGCACTCACAGCACCAGAGATCTGGGTTCAATTCCAGCCTCGGGTGACTGTGTGAAGTTTGCCCATTCTCCCCATACCTGCGTGGGTTTCCTCCGGGTGCTCCGGTTTCCTCCCACAGTCCAAAGATGTGCGGGCTTGGTGGATTGGCCATGCTAAATTGCCCCTTAGTGTCCCAAGAAGTATAGGCTAGGGTGTTTAGTGGGGTTACGGGGCCTGGTTAAGATGCTCTGTCGGATCGTCGGTGCAGACTCGATGGGCCGAATGGTCTCCTTCTGCACTGTAGGGATCCTTTGATTCTATGAGTAGTACTCTGTTGTGGCCGCAGCCCACAGGCAACTGGAGATGGCATCCCAATGGCAAACCAGGGACCATCAATGCCTCTTTCTGCTTGACCATCCCAGCACAGACCCTCTACAATACGAAAACCACAGTGTGTTCCCTGCAAGCCATCCCCAAGATGATGGCCTAGTAGTTACAGTATATAATTTTTGAAGTGCCCTCATGCCCTCCTGCCTGGTTCAGCAGCGCTCACCTCACCAGCCCGCTCCCTTCTGTTGGACGACCTGCTTCTCCTGTCTGCCTGCTATCATTAACTGGATGGGACACCACACAGGCTCATGAATTGGACATCTGCACAAAATGGTGACCAAGGTCCCATCATGAATAATTCTCAGTCTTGGCTATGAAGAGAGATTGGATAGTCTGGGGTTGTTTTCCATTGAGCAGAGGAGGCTGAGGGGGGGAACGATTGCAATGTATAAAATTATGAGGGGCATAGATAGACAGGAAAGAACTTTTCCCCTTGGTAGAGGAATCAATGACTAGGGGACATAGATTTAAGGTAAGGGGCAGGAGGTTTAGAGGGGAGTGAGGAAAAACTTTTTCACCCAAAGGATGGTGGGAGTCTGGAACTCGCTGCCTCATAACATTTAAGAAATATTTCAATGTGCCCTTGCGATGCCAAGGCATACAAGGCTGTGGGAAAAGTGTTGGAAAATGGTATTAGAGTAGTTGTTTTGTCTTTGACCAGTGCAGGCACGATGGGCCAAAAGGCCTTTTTCTGTGCTGTATACCTCTATGACTCTGACTCCCAGCTTGGAATCAAGGCTAATGTTGGGATCGAAACCAAGCCAGTAAAATCTAGCCTTACGCATCGATTAGCATTAACTGTGTCATAATTTATATCAAATTTAGGCAGTATAAAGTCCTGGTGTGATTTGCTTTTAAATGAAGCATTGATCATAGAATCCCTACAGTGCAGAAGAGGCCATTCAGCCCATCGAGGCTGCAGCGACTCGCTATACGAGCATCTTACCCAGGCCCATGCCACCCCACACTATCCCCATAACCCTTTGCACTTCCCATGGCTAATCCACCGAACCTACACAACTTGGGACACAAAGGGCAATTTGGCATGGCCAATCCACCTAACCTACACATCTTTGGAGTATGGGAGGAAACCGGGGCACCTGGAGGAAACGCACATGGGGAGAACGTGCAAACTCCGCACAGTCACCCAAGCAGGGAATCGAACTCGGGTCCCTGGTGCTGTGAGGCAGCAGTGCTAATCACTGTGCCACCGTGCCGCCCATTGCTTTAGAGCTTGATAGCTTTAGCGTTGTATAGATGCTGCTGTTTGCTGTCTGTTTTGGTGGTTGTTGTTCTGCGAGAGTAGTTTTTCCTCTCAGAATCTTTTCTTTTTAAATTGCTTTGTTTTTAATGGGTTTCCAGCTTTCTGATTTCAGAAATTTTGCTTTGGGGAAGGAAAAAGGCTATTATTTCCCTGCATTCACTTTCTCGCAATGGTTCTCAGGAGCTGCCTTCCTGGGGAGCAGTATTAACTATCTGAGCATCAAATTTAGCTAAATAGTCAAGGATGGGAGATCCCATGGGGACTCATAGAATTAAAGGGGAAAAACTGAAGGATAATTCTCGGGTTACAATCCAGAATGTAGGGACTGTGTTCTCCTAGATATTCTGAGAAACCTGGCAGATCCGCTGGAATAATACATCAATGAAACTCTGGCTTGGCTGAATTGCTGAATAAAGATATGTTGCTGCCAAGCTAATTCTGTTGCTATTTCATTTTACATTGGAAGATCAGCAATTCCTTGAAGGATAATACTCGAGGGATGGATAAAACCAATCATTAATGTGCTTGCAGATTGCATATCAAGGAAGAGGGGCCAAGCAGATATGCTAATGTGTCAAGATGCTGTGATTCTACAGTCTGACATGTGGCTGTGGTTAACTCAGCATTAAAAATACTAGAAAAACTATTCAGATCAGCACCTTAAGATACATTATAAAAAGTAAATCTTTACTAATTAACATTTACTGTGCAAATTGTTTTTTTAAAATTTTATTTTTAATTAGCCTTAGGAGAGGGGAAGCGATGGCCGAGTGGTATTATCGCTCGACTATTAATCCAGAAACTATTGTTCTGGGGACCCGGGTTTGAATCCCGCCACGGCAGATGGTGGAATTTGAATTCCATGAAAAAAAAACTGTATTTAAGAATCTACTCATGAAACCATTGTTGATTATTGGAAAAACCCATCTGGTTCACTAATATCCTTTAGGGAAGGAAATCTGCCGTCCTTACCTAGTCTGGCCTGCATGTGACTCCAGAGCCACAGCAAAGTGGTTGACTCTCAACTGCCCTCGGAACTAAATAAAAGCAAATTACTGTGGATGCTGGAATCTGAAACCAAAAGAGAAAACGCTGGAAAATCTCAGCAGGTCTGGCAGCATCTGTAAGGAGAGAAAAGAGCCGATGTTTCGAGTCTAGATGACCCTTTGTCAAAGCTGCTTTGACAAAGGGTTATCTGGACTCGAAACATCAGCTCTTTTCTCTCCTTACAGATGCTGCCAGACCTGCTGAGATTTTCCAGCATTTTCCCTTTTTGTCCTCTGAACTAGGTCAACTAGGACTGGGCAATAAATGCTGGTCAGCATCGATGCCCATGTCCCATGAATGAACAAAAAAATGAAATAATGACAACACCGCATCAACGGCAAAGTCAATAATAAAGTAGGCCAGGTTGGATGGAGATGATTGGTTCACTTTGCTGAAGAACATTACTTAGAAATACATCGGAGTTAAAAATGTGGAAACAGACAGTTTGGTCCAATCCATTTCTGTCGCCATTTACCCTTCATGTGAGTCAGTAGTTCCAATCACATTTACTCACCCTATTCTGTTTAGCAGTCTGTGTCCTGGACAATATTTAGGCTTGGGCTCATAAGTGGCAAGTGACATTCATGTCGGACAAATGCCAGGCAATGACCATCTCCAACAAGAGAGAATCTAACAAACTCCCTTTGATGTTCAACTGCATTACCATCACAGAATCCCCAAATATCAACATCTTAGAGGGTTACCATTCACCAGATACTTAACTGGACTGGCCATTTAAATACTGTGCCAGCAAAAGCAGTTTAAAGGCTGGGAATTCTGCAGCGAGTAACTCACCTCCTGACTCCCCAAAGCCTGTCGCTATCTACAAGACAAAAGTCAGGGATCTGATGGAAGACATTCTTTTTAACTGGATGTGTGCAACTCTAACAACACTCAGAAGATTTGACACCATCCGGGACAAAGCGGCCCACTTGATGACACCCCTCCACCATCTTAAACATTCACTCTCTACCACCACCATGTAGTGCTAGCAGTGTGTACCATGTATAAGATGCGCTACTGCTCCTTCAACAGCACCTTCCAAACCTGCCTAGAAGGACAAGGGCAGGAGGTGTATGGGAATGCCACAACCTGCAAGCTCCTGTCCAAACCATCCTGACTTGGAAATATATTATATTCCTTACTGTTGCTGAATCAAGATCCTGGAACTCCCTTCCAAATAAACCTGTGGGTGTACCTACACCATATGCACTGTTTCAAGCTTAAGGGCACTTAGGGATAGATAACAAATGTTGGCCTCATCAGTGACAGCCACACCCTATGAAAGAATAAATTGAAAAAAATAAACTCAGCATCAGTGAATAAGTGTCACTTAATGTCACCTATCCCCAT
The DNA here is from genome assembly GCF_964213995.1 of Mustelus asterias. Classification (NCBI taxonomy): domain Eukaryota; kingdom Metazoa; phylum Chordata; class Chondrichthyes; order Carcharhiniformes; family Triakidae; genus Mustelus; species Mustelus asterias. Next base: position 21,825,412 of record NC_135803.1, on the reverse strand, counting down.
AACCCCGTGCATTCACCTTAGCTAATCCCCCTGACACTAAGTGACAATTTAGCACGGCCAATCCACCTAACATGCATATCTTTGGAGTGTGGGAGGAAACCGGAGCACCCGGAGGAAACCCACGCAGACACAGAGAGAACGTGCAAACTCCACACAGACAGTGACCCAAGCCGGGAATCGAACCCGGGTCCCTGGCGCTGTGAGGCAGCAGTGCGAACCACTGTGCCACCGTGCCAAGTTGTCCTGCCTCTTGTGGATAAGACTTACATTAGCAGCTGGGATATTATTGGGTAAATGCTAGCATTACGATTGTAGTGACACAGTTTAGTTAGGGTTATATCAGCGGTCTTCGGGACTGTAGTCAGAATGTTGTCAAGTTCCATCGCCTTTGCCTAATCCAATCCACTCAGCTGTTTCTGGAGGGAAACAAGTTGGCTGAAGTCTCAAACCTGTGATGATTTTATTTCTTATATTCACTGACGGGATGTGGGCGTCACTGGCTAGGCGAGCATGAGTTGCCCATCCCTAGCTGCCCTTGAGAAGGTGGTGGTGAGCTGCATTCTTGAACTGCTGCAGTGATGTTAGGGAGGGAATTTCAGGATTTTGACCCAGTGACAGTGAAGGAACAGCGATATATTTCCAAGACAGGATGGTGAGTGACTTAGAGGGGAATCTTGAGGTGGTGGTGCTCCCAGCTATCTGCTGCTTTTGTCCATCTGGATGGTAGTGGTCGTGGGTTTGGAAGGTGCTGTCTGAGAAGGCTTGGTGAGTTCCTGCAGTGCATCTTGTAGATGGTACACACAGCTGCCTTTGTTTGCAGGTGGTGGAGGGAGTGAATGTTTGTGGAGGGGGTACAATCAAGCAGGCTGCTTTGTCCTGGATGGTGTCGAACATCTTGAGTGCTGTTGCAGCTGCACTCATCCAGGCAAGTGAAGAGTATGAGGTCCTCAGGAGGAGGCTGAGAGAAGTCATCCACCCAGCAACTCTGACTGAAGATGGTTGAAAATGCCTCAGCTTCATCCTTTGCACTCACACTGGGCTCTATCATCATTGAAAACGGGGCTAGAACAAAGAACAAAGAAAATTACAGCACAGGAACAGGCCCTTTGGCCCTCCAAGCCTGCATCGACCATGCTGCCCGACTGAACTAAAACCCCCTACCGTATCCCTCTATTCCCATCCTATTCAGGTATTTGTCCTTAAAAGTCACTATTGTATCTGCTCCCACTACCTCCCCCAGCAATGAGTTCCAGGCTCCCACCACTCCTGTTTAAAAAACTGATGTGGATGAAACTTCCTCCACCTGTCACCACCTTTCACAACCGGATGATCTTTGGTTGCAGAGCTTTGACTTGATTTGTTGGTAGCGGGGTCACAGATCTCTATTCGTATCATATTGGTTTTGATGTTTCCCTTGCGTGTAGACCTGTTTTGTAACTCGCACATCTTTGGCATGTGGGAGGAAACCAGAGCATCTGGTGTTGACCACATCCGATACCTTTCCTACATCAACAATTCCCTGATACCCCTTTGACGAATCCTATGAGGCTTGACAAGCTTGGATGTCCCCATTATAATCCATCTTGGCCACTTCCAAATATTTTCCTTCTATCAATATACATGGTAATTTTAATCTTAATTAGAGACTCTAAAAATGTTCCTATCACAGATGTTAAACTAATTAGACTGTAATTATCCAGCCTGGACCTGTGCGCCTTTTTGAAAATGGGTTCTGGATTAGATATTCTCCAGACCTCCAGCACACATCCACAGTCAGTGCAGCCCTTAACTACATGGGGTAACGTTAATCCAATGCATCGAACATAAGAACAAGGAGCAGGAGTAGACCATACGGCCCCTCAAGCCTACTCCGCTATTTAATAAGATTGTGGCTGATCTGATAATAACTTCAAATCTGCATCCCACCTACCTATCACCCACTTGCTTACCAAGAATCGATCCATTGGGCTGGAAATGGGCCAGTTTGGGTTGTCTTTTGATTTGATTTGATTTGATTTATTATTGTCACATGTATTAGTATACAGTGAAAAGTACTGTTTCTTGCGCGCTCTACAGACAAAGCATACCATTCATGGAGAAGGAAAGGAGAGGGTGCAGAATGGAGTGTTACAGTCATAGTTAGGGTGTAGAGAAAGATCAACTTAATGCAAGGTAAGTCCATTCAAAAGTCTGATGGCAGCAGGGAAGAAGCTGTTCTTGAGTCGGTTGGTACGTGACCTCAGACTTTTGTATCTTTTTCCCCACAGAAAAAGGTAGAAGAAAGAATGTCCAGGGTACGTCTACCCACTTTTCTGCCAAACTTTGCTCTGCATTAAAGTGACCCCAGATGAAGATATTAAATGCCATTCTGAATCTCTGACAGAAGCGATCCAGTCCCAAGTGATGGCCAGGGGAATGCTGCAAAAGCTGTAGCCTTGTTCTCTGAGTTTGCTTGGAAAGCTGGAAGTAGTTGTAGCTGGATAAGGGTTATAACAGTTGTAAAATGGAAAATTATTGAGAGAAACCAAGCTGGTCAGATGGTTCGTACCAATAAACTGTAGCATCATTCACAATAGGCAGAGATGGTCAGTCTTTCTATTATTTTTATATCTGTTCATGGGATCTGAGCAATATCTATTGCCCATCCTCAATTGCTCTTGAGAAGGTGGTGGTGAGCTGCCTTCTTGAACCGCTGCAGTCCCTGTGGATACCCACAGTGCTGTTAAGAAGGGAATTCCAGGATTTTGACCCAGCGACAGTGAAGGAACATTGATATAGTTCCAAGTTAGGATGGCATGTGACTTGGAGGGGAATTTGCAGGTGGTGATGTTCCCATGCATCTGCTGCCCTTGTCCTTCTTGATGGCGCTTGTGGGTTTGAAAGTTGCTGTCAAAGGAGTCCTGGTGAGTTGCTCTCAAACTTGCTACACACTGCTCTCGCCGTGTCCTCCTCGGTGGTAGAGGTCATTGGTTTGGAAGTTGCTGTAGAAGGAACCTTGGTCTGTTGTTGCAGTGCCACTTGTAGATGCCACACACTGCTGCCACTGTGTGCCAGTGATAGAGGAAGTGTATATTGAAGGTGGTGGATGTGGTACCAAAAGAGAAGATACTGGAAAATCTCAACAGGTCTGGCAGCATCTGTAAGGAGAGAAAAGAGCTGACGTTTCAAGTCCAGATAACCCGTTGTCAAAGCTGTGGTGGAAGTAGTATCTGTCAAGCGAGCTACTTTATTTTGGGTGTGATTAAGTGTGTCGGAGAAAATTGGAGACACCTAGAGAAGTGAAGTGTATTCCAGCAAACTCCTAACCTACGCCTGATAGACAGGCAATGGTGAATCAGGAGACGTTGGAGGGAGAGGGATCGTGGGATGGTGTTTGTGGGGAAGATGTTGGGGGGGAGGTGAGTAGTTGCAAAGTCAAGGGATGTTTCTCAGTGGGTCTCCCTTTCCCAATGCCAGGATCCTTGGCCAAGCACTTAGTACAAGGGAAATCTCTGGGAACCTGCCAACAAACATGGCAGGGTGTGAGGTCCATAATTGTTAATTATCCACTTAATGGCCTCAAAAGGCCCTCCTTGGGCCTTCCCACCATGGACTTAATCGGGGAGCAGCTGGAAAGTGGCCACTTGGGAAGGCACAGGATTCTGCCCTCGGGCCAGGATAGAAAAATTGCAATTGGCAGAGACAGTGGAGTTAGTCATCGACTTCAGGAAGCATAGTGGGGGACATGCCCCTGTCTACATCAATAAGGACGAAGTGGAAATGGTCGAGAGCTTCAAGTTTTTAAGTGCCCAGATCACCAACAACCTGTCCTAGCCCCTCCATGCCGACTCTATAGTTAAGAAAGCCCACCAATGCCTCTATTTTCTCAGAAGACTAAGGAAATTTGGTATGTCCGCTACAACTCTCACCAACTTTTACAGATGCACCATAGAAAGCATTCTTTCTGGTTGTATCACAGCTTGGTATGGTCCCTGCTCTGACCAAGACTGCAAGAAACTACAAAGGGTCGTAAATGGAGCCTAATCCATCACACAAACTAGCCTCCCATCCATTGACTCTGTCTACACTTCCCACTCCCTCGGAAAAGCAGCTAGCATAATTAAGGACCCCATGCACCCTGGAGATTCTCTCTTCCACCTTCTTCCATCGGGAAAAAGATATAAAAGTCTGAGGACACGTACGAACCAACTCAAGAACAGCTTCTTCCCTGCTGTTGTCAGACTTTTGAATGGACCTACCTCGCATTAAGTTGATCTTTCTCTACACCCTAGCTATGACTGTAACACTACATTATACACTGTCTCCTTCCCTTCTCTATGTACAGTATGCTTTGTCTGTATAGCGCACAAGAAACAATACTTTTCACTGTTTACCAATACATGTGACAATAATAAATCAAAGCAAATCAAAGATGAGTGTGGGGTTAGAGGGTGGATGGACATGAACAGAAGACAAAAGTGAACATTATAGCCAAGAGCCTGTGAAGCTAGGAGGATGAAAGATAATGGCTGGAATGTTACCACCGTTCACGCCGACGGGAGTTTCTCATCCCGCTGCTGTAAGCGGAGATTTGGCTGGCCGCCAGATTCTCCGACCTTGCTGCAGCAGGAGCGTGGCATGAACAGACAGGTAAGATAACATCCCAAAAGAATAGTCAGGCAATGCCAGACTGCAGCAGGGAGGGGGAAGATTGAACAGCTGGACACTGCAGGGTTAAATGGAGAAGAACAGATGGGGAGAATATCACGGGGAAACTAAACAGAAGAAAATGCGGGGCGATTGTGGGGAAGTCTGAGAAAGAGTTAGAAATCAGTGTGATGGAATGGGTGTCAGAGTAAATAATTAATTATTGAGGATTGATGGAATAAAGCGAGGTCAATTTTCTGACTGAGAAAGGAAAACAAAAGAGCCGAGATGAACTAAAACAGGAGGAAAGATAAAAATATGATGTTGAATTTTCATTGGTGATGGACAGGAAGTAATTGGAACTCACTGAGAGTCTCATTATGAACTGGCACAACTCCAGCTTGTTTATTGCATCGTGCGCCTTTCACAGGAGCTATAACTATCTAATTAAAAACAAGCAAATGAGATATTTACCAAAATGGTACCAGGGTCGAGGGGTTTCAGTCATCTGGAGAGACCAGAGAAGCTGAGATTGTTCTCCTTAGAGTAGAAAAGGTTAAGGGGAAATTTAATAGAGGTGTTCTAAATTATGAGGGGTTTTGATGGAGTAGCGGGAAATTATTTTCACTGACAGGATAGTCGGTAAAGGACACAGATTTAAATAATTGAGAAAGAAAGACCAGAGGGAGGTGAGAATTTCTTTTCACTTGGTGAGTTGCTGGAGTGAATTGCGTGAGAAGCAGATTTAATCGTAACTTCATGAAGTAATTGGATTCTTAATTTAAGAAAGAAAATGCAGAGCTATCAGTAAAGGGTGGGACTAATCTGTAGCTCCTTTGGAGAATTAGCACAGGCACGATGGGCTGAATGGCCACTGTCCCCTTTTTTTTATTCATGGGACATGGGCGTCGCTGGCTGACCAGCATTTTTTGCCCATCCCTAGTTGCCCTTGGAGGGCAGTTGAGAGTCAACCACATTGTTGTGGCTCACATGTAGGCCAGACCAGATAAGGTCAGCAGATTTCCTTCCCTAAAGGACATTAGTGAACCAGATGAATTTTTTTCTGACAATCGACAATCATGGTCATCAGTAGATTTTTAATTTCAGATATTTTTTATTGAATTCAAATTCCACCATCTGCCGTGGTGGGACTAGAACTCGTGTCCCCAGAACATTAGCTGTGTTTCTGGCAGTAAGTCTAGCGATAATGTGACTTGGCCATCATCACTAGTCTGCGCTGTATCCAATCTGTGATGTCCAAAGCTCAAATACCTCAACTCTACATATTTTATATATTTGTTGGCTAATTAAAGCAGCCGGTTAAATACCAGTTTGGAATAGAGTTGGCTTTTTCTCTGCAATCTGCCCAAAATCATCCAAATTAGCATAAAAGATTGAGACATTTGAAGCCCCACTTGGGTTCAGTGAAAACGGAGTTACCGTTATTTTTCCACTGGTTTAATAAACTATTGGACTGGAACTCGGTTCTTCCCTCAGAACTGACTATGTCTCCATGTCAAATTAATTGCAATGGTGAGGTTGTGCTAATTGCATCGCTTTGCAGCTTTTTAAGGAATCTCTCATGGGTTACCTGTCTGTGCAGCAGACCATTGTTTCCCCTGGGAATTGAAGAAATGTTTCTAGTCCCCTAACTCCACAAAAACATCTATCACATTGCCTCTAAAGGTCTCAACTTATTGGGCCGCACGGTGGCACAGTGGTTAGCACTGTTGTCTCACAGCACCAGGGACCCAGGTTCAATTCCTGCCTTGGGTCACTGTGCGGAGTTTGCAGGTTCTCCCCATGTCTGTGTGGGTTACCTCCGGGTGCTCTGGTTTTGTCCCACAGTCCGAAAGACGTGCTGGTTAGATGCATTGGCCATGCTAAATTCCTCCCTCAGTGTACCTAAACAGGCGCCTGAGTGTGGCGACCAGGGGATTTTCACACTTACTTCATTGCAGTGTTAATGTAAGCCTACTTGTGACTATAATAAATAAACTTAAACCTCCAGACCTTCCTGACAACACCATACACAGCAGATGCTTTGTTCATTTGGCCAGTACAATAACTTCAGAGTCCACTGTACATTTTTGGATTGAACCGTGACTTTTTTTTAATGCATTTGTGGGACATGGGCGTCGCTGGCTGGCCAGCATTTATTGCCCATGCCTAGTTGCCCATGGAGGACAGTTGAGAGTCAACCACATTGCTGTTACTCTGGAGTCACATGTAGGCCAGACCGGGTAAGGACAGCAGATTTGTTTCCCTAAAGGACGTTAGTGAACCAGATGGGTGTTTATGACAATCGGCAATGGTTTCATGGTCATCAGTAGATTCTTAATTCCAGATTTTTTTTATTGAATTCAAATTCTATCATCTGCTGTGGTGAGATTCGAACCCTGGTCCCCAAAGCATTAGCTTAATAGTCTAGCGATAATACCACTAGACCATCACCTCCCCTATACATAAGACTTACATGTCTTCAAGAAGGAATTAGATATAGATCTTGGGGCAAAAGGGATCAAGGGATGTGGGGGGAAGGTGGGATAGGATATTGAATTTGATGAAAATGAATAGTGGAGCAGGCCCAAAGGTCTGAATGTCCTATTCCTGCTTCTAATTTCTACGTTTCTATGCCTTCTGAGACTCCCCAACTCATGGGAGACATTACACTGGTGATTATGTAAGTGAGTTTAAGTGGCAACTTGAGCTGTGAATTCCCTTTGGAATGTTGGTGTGATTTCTCAGCTCAATTCCAGGCCAGATTGTTGGTTGTACCTGAAGCAGAAACATTCCCCCCAGGAATCTTGGTGCATTCCTCATGCCTACTAATGGCACTGGACCAATTGCGTCTGTACCCAGCACCACCAGACACTAAACGGCAATATCAGCAACATTCCTTCCATGCTGTGCTTGCACACAATTCTTTTGGAGAACTTTGAATGCTCCAGACACGTCGCTGCCTGAAGTTATGCTCCTTGAACAATTGCTCCTTGTAATCACTTCTAACTTTATCAGAAGCATTTTTGGCAGAAAGCAGATGTTCCAGAGATCCGTAAAATAACAGTCATTGCATACACGATGAAGGAAATTGAAATGATGTATGATATATTGCACCTTGAGCGCCAAGCTTTCATGCCATTATTATTTACATCATTATAATAAGACAATAAAGCCATACCACATGGGCGGCATGGTGGCACAGTGGTTAACACTGCTGCCTCACAGCGCCAGGGACACAGGTTCAATTCTGGCCTTGGGCGACTGTTTGTGTGGAATCTGCACGTTCTTCCTGTGTTTGCGTGGGTTTCCTCAGGGTGCTCCGGTTTCCTCCCACAGTCCAAAGATGTGTAGGTTCGGTTGATTAGCCATGCTAAATTGCCCCTTAGTGTCCCAAGATGTGTAGGTTAGGTGGAATGTGTGGGTTTATGGGGGTCGGACAAGGGAGAGGGCCTGGGTAAGATAGTCTTTCAGAGAGTCAGTGCAGACTGGATAGGCTGAATGGCCTCCTCTGCACTGTAGGGACTCTATGTTTCTATATGCAGTTTTTTGGGACAGATAAAGAAATTGCACATTCACATATTTGCATATAACACTGTCCTGTGTTTGACACTGTGGCCCAACATGGGGGGAAATTTTAAGCTGTGGGCAGTGGGTGACAGAGGGTATGGTGGGAGTTGCCACAGGAGGTCTGGTACATTTTAGTGACCAGGCTGAAACACCAGGTTCCAGCCAACAAATATGCGACAGCACTCATGTAACTCATTGGCCAGGGTTCATGAACACTGGTAGGGTAACCCTCAGTCTCCCTCTTTGGAAACTGAAGATCTCCTAACCTCACCTTGTCTATAAAGGCCTCTGCTCCTTACCATCCAGGCTTGAGAGGAGCATCCATAGCAGATGCTGTGTCCAGTGGGTCATTAGCTTCAGAGCCTTCTGCACATTGTTGAATGAACATTTCTGGAATGAACCTGGAATTAACAATCTAGCGATGACCACGAAACCATTGTCAATTTTCAGAAAAACCCTTTTGGTTCACTAATGTCCTTTAGGGAAGGAAATCTGCCATCCTTACCTGGTCTGGCCTACATGTGACTCCAGAGCCACAGCAATGTGGTTGACTCTCAACTGCCCTCTGAACAAGGGCAACTAGGGATGGGCAATAAATGCTGGCCAGCCAACAACGCCCATGTCCCACGAATGAATAAAACAAACATGCAGACATGTAGGCTGGAATTCTCCAGCTGTTCACGACCTGCCACCGCTGCCAGCGAGGATGGTTAATTTGGCACTCAGGCAAACCTCTGTTCACTGCAGCGAATCCGTCTGGTCAGAAAATTACACCCATAAGGTGAGATTTTACAGACCTGAGACTGGAAAATCCCGCCCAAGGTCAACGGACATTTCCATTGTCGTAAGTCTCTGAACAAGGTGTGACAATCTGTGAAAGTGATAGTGACTGTGAATTTCTTCATGGCAGTCTACATGCAGGCTGGATCAGGAGACATTTCCAACATCTCCTAGTTCAATATCTCCCTGTTCCATTAGGGACATGATTAATGCACTGGAAGCAAAGAGAGAGGATGCAAAGAGATGCCTGCTCACTGCCCTCTCCTGCTGTGCACCACCTTTGCCCTGCAAGAGAGAGGGAGGTGTGTCAGTGATTGACAATATGTTTGGTTGATAGGGCTGTCATGGTTGAATAGCATGATGTGGAGATGCCGGTGTTGGACTGGGGTGGACACAGTAAGATATCTCACAACACCAGGTTAAAGTCCAACAGTTTTATTTGGAATCACGAGCTTTCGGAGCGCTGCTCCTTCTTCAGGTGAGTGGAGAGTTGGGTTCACAAACATGGCATATATAGATAGAGATGCAATTGCAATATAATTACAGATTGGAATGTGTTTGTGAACCTACCTCCACTCACCGGATGAAGTTGAAGCGCTCCGAAAGCTCGTGATTCCAAATAAACCTGTTGGACTTTAGCCTGGTGTTGTGAGACTTCTTACTATGGTTGAATAGCTAGCAGTGTTTACAAGCTGTAATGTGGGTGTGAGGTTTGCAGCCATGTTAAGAATATGAGTTTGGAGTGAAGCTGTGAAAGTTAAGACAATAGGCATTGATGGTCGGTGAGTGAACTGGTTTTATCTTATCCATTCATGGGATGTGGGATTCGCTGGCAAAGCCAACAGTTATTTTTAATAGCTATTTATCCTTAAGAAAGTAGTGCTGAGCTGTCTTTATGAACGACTGCAATCCGTGAGGTGTAAGTACATCCATTATGCTGTTAGGAAGGGAGTTCCAGAACTTTGATCCAGCAACAGGAATATAGCTCTGTGTTAGGATGGTGCATGTTTTGGGGGGTAGTTTACAGATGATGGTGTTCCCTTGTCCTTCTTGGAGGCAGAGGTCAGGTTTGGAAGGTGCTGTTGAAAGAGGCTTGGTGAGTTGCTTAGACTGTATGTTCGTGGTGGAGGGAGTCACTGTTTAAGGTGGTGGATGAGATGTCTGCTTTGTCCTGGATGATGTCCAGTCTCTCGAGTGTTGTTGGAGCTGCACTCATCCAGGCTAGTGGAGAATATTCCATTACACTCCTGACATGTTCCTTGCAGATGGCGGACAGGCTTAGGGGGCTCAAGAGGTGAGTTACTCACCACAGGATTCCTGGCCACTGACCTGCTCATGTAGCCACAGTATTTATGTGGCTGGTCCAGTTCAGTTCTTGGTCAATGCTAACCCCCAGGGTGTTGGTAGTGGGGGTTCAGTGGCCCGACGCCCAACTTTACCGCGATTTCGGACGCGAAGTTTTGGCAAAATCAGGCCCACTTCGGGAATCTTCACTTCGGACAATATTTAACATACCCTTTGGAAGGTGCAAATTCCTACAGCTACCTTTCAGCCTTAAAGTGCGGCAGGATGAGTTCCAGCAAAAAGAGACCTTCAGGGAATGCAAAGGAGCAGTCGGCATCGCAGATGTAATCCAGATATATGGTGTGGACAAAAATAGATTCTGACCAACATGAAGCTGTGGAGAGAACCAGGAAAGCTGCAATCAGGTTAAATGCAGACAAAGATGTTACGGAAGTTTAAAGTTTATTTATTAGTGTGACAGGTAGGCTTACATTCACACTGCAATGAAGTTACTGTGAAAATCCCCGAGTCGCCACACTCCAGCGCCTGTTTGGGTGCACCGAGGGAGAATTTAGCATGGCCAATGCACCTAACCAGCACGTCTTTCAGACTGTGGGAGGAAACCGGAGCACCCGAGGAAACCCACGCAGACACGGGGAGAACGTGCAGACTCTGCACAGATAGTGACCCGAGCCGGAATCGAATATCCCGTCTTTTGGAATTGTGTAGACACCTGAGCTTTCTCTGGGATGGAAGTGTCGTGAAGTAAGAGGGAGTTGAGAAGTTTCCTTGGCTTGATCCTCGGCTTTGTACGGCCTATGTCAGAGCACACAGCAAAGCTGCAGGAACTGATGATCGAAGACAATAGAATATCAGTGGTCTTAGGAGCTTTAACAAACTCACAAAGTAAAGAAACCTGTCACTCTGCAGGTAGATACTTTCCACAAAATGACTTGGAGCAGCCCGGACACAAGAGAGCATTCGCAGCAAAGCTCGAACCTCAGCCTAGACCAGATATGGCAGCCGTGTCTGGATACTTATCTCTATGGTAGTAAGTGGAGAGCGATCATCATCCAGATCTACAAGAGGAATCTGTGCAAAGCACCAGCAAGCCACAGAGGCTGCAGAGTGACAACTTCACTCTGAAATACAAGTGAGGAAGAGAAATAGTGCTGGTACATACCTATCTAGCACGAGGGGACATAGCTTTAAATTGAGGGGTGATAGATATAGGACAGATGTCAGAGGTAGGTTCTTTACTCAGAGAGTAGTAAGGGCGTGGAATGCCCTGCCTGCAGCAGTAGTGGACTTGCCAACATTAAGGGCATTTAAAGGGTCATTGGATAAACATATGGATGATATTGGAATAGTGTAGGTTAGATGGGCTTTAGATTGGTTTCACAGGTCGGCGCAACATCGAGGGCCAAAGGGCCTGTACTGCGCTGTAATGTTCTATGTTCTATGTTCTATCTCGATGGTTGCCACAGGAGAAACTTGAGAAAGAAGATCTAGGTCTCACAATTCATCCCTAGTGAATGTAACACCACCAAAACAGAGTCAACAGAGATGAGAGCAGCAAACTAGAGTGGCAGAATTTCCCATTCTCTGCACAAAGTGCTGGCTGAGGCGAGAAACTGGCGTGTGGCTCACAGCCGACTTTTCTCTCCAGATAATCCAGCACCGTGTGCAGGAAGAATCTGGAGGCTAGCAAGGCAGTCAGGAGTCCTGAGATCGGGACAATTTCTAAAGGGCCAATCTCTGATCGGCAACAAAGACCCCCCTCCCCCTCACACCCTCCCCCCCCCTCCCAACACACACACACACACACACACACACACACACACACACACACACAGAGCCCTCACAACCACGGACATAGGAACCCCACCCCACATACACATGGGGACCCTCCCCCAACCGATAAGTGGATCACCCCCAATGGGCGCCCCCGAGGACACCCCCAGCACCCTGGCATTGCACACTGGCACCCTAGATGAATGCAGGTGCAAACTTATGGCAGAGGGGTTATAAAAGCTTCCTCAGCAACTGTTTCAGGCATGGTCTGTTAAGATACAGCAAACGTAGCCAGCAATCACAGCAGTATTGGTCGATTGCTGGAGGACTGCGTTCTGCTGGCAACTCAGCAAGTTTGTCTCTGGCATATTGGGGGAGGCGAACTTTGCATTATGGGTGTTATATGTTGACGCCAGCCGTGAAGGGTAACCTGAAAAGCAGTCAGAAAATCCGATGAGGAAGGACAAAGGACACTGAGGATAATGTTAATACTGTGTGATAGTGTAAAACTGGTGATAGTGGATTGGCTTCCAAATGTCCATCTCCTCTGATTTTTACAGAGTTTGAAGGAAGTTAAACACTGGGAGAGGTGTAAAATGGACAGCTGATTCAAGCCAGATACCAAGATATTTTAATATCCCCTTTTTTCTTTCTCATTTACTGATTTTTCACCCCCTATCTAGGAGCCACTTGTCAATGCAACTGCAGGTGACAAAGTGTTTGCCCCTTGATTGCTGCCTCTGTATCTTGTCACGAGGAGTTGGGTAAGGGGCGGCACGGTGGCATAGCGGGGGACAGCACAGTGGCACAGTGGTTAGCACTGCTGCCTCACAGCGCCAGGGATCCGGGTTCAATTCCTGCCTTGAGTTTTTGTCTGTGTGGAGTTTGCACATTCTCCCCGTGTCTGCGTGGGTTTCGTCCGGGTGCTCCGGTTTCCTCCCACACTCCAAAGGTGTGCGAGTTAGGTGGATTGGCCATGCTAAATTGCACCTTAGTGTCAGGGGGATCAGCAGGGTAAATGCATGGGGTTTGGGGATGTGGCCTGGGACGGATTGTGGTTGGTGCAGACCCGATGGGCCGAATGGCCTCCTTCTACACTGTAGAAATCTATGATTCTATATAAGAGGAGCCTACTTCATTTACACTTTGATTTTACTTCACCTCCTTGAGGAAGATCTGTGTCTCAAATTCTCATCATTCCTATTCTCCCAACAGTCACAAGGAGATTAGGCACTGATTATATGGGAACCTCAGCACCCTACCATCTGAGAGGTAGGCACAGTCAAAGTCTCACAACACCAGGTTAAAGCCCAACCTCTTGCACTTTAACCTGGTGTTGTGAGACTTCTTAGCGTGCCCACCCCAGTCCAACACCGGCATCCCCACACCTGAGGCGTAGTCACTGGGTCTTAACAGTAACCAGATGTCATTTTCTGTTGCTGAAAAGAAACATAGGCTGGAATTCTCCGACCTCGATCGTGCCTGGGATTCTCCAGTCCCGCTGCTGTGAATGGGGATGTGGCTGAGCGCCAAATTCTCCGTTCTCGCTGGCAGCAGTAGTGGGGTGTGTAAGACCGGAGAATTCCGCCCGATATAGATCCATATATTTGTCCCTCTCAGGTCTACATCAGTCATAAACCCAGTTCCCGCTTCAGAAACCTGGCAACTTTTCACTGCGAGCGACAGAAAATGTATTATTGAATTTTTAGCTCTAAATACTTCAGCGGCCATGAAACTGCCCATTTTCTTTTTGAAAGGGTAACACCTAATTAGAGAGAAAATTACTGAAATAAATTAAATAATTCACCAGAAGATGCAGAGCAAAATGTGGGACTGCAGCAGGCTAGAGAGTGGATCAGGCTGTAATCGAATCAAAGCATTCAGGAGATAACATAAACCAGCTGAATGAGTTTTATGAACATCATCGATACTCAATAATTAAATTATATTTATTTACTCGCACAGTCTTGCGTATTTTATCAATATAAATGCACAAGCCAGCGAGTGAATTATCCTGTAATCTGCTTAAGAAGCTGAAATTTGTAAATGTTATTCACAGCTTTATTGAAATAGAGATATATAACCAAGCGCTTCACAAAAAGCTTCAGCAAATCTTGTGATGTACTTGCAAAAAAATAGAAATGTGATAAGAAATTATATGTCTTCTCATTTCCACTTATATTTCACTTGTACTTTATGGGCTGAATCTTATGGCCCCCGCTGGGTGTAATTAATGAACGTATGAATATATAAATTAGGAGCAGGAGTAGGCCCCTCAGTTCTTCAAGCCTGCTCCACCTGCCATTCAATGGGATCATGGCTGAACTAATTGTAGCCCCTACTCCACCCTCCCACCTATCCCGGATCATCTTTCATCCCCCTTGCCGATCAAGAATCTATCTACAAATATTCAAAGATTTTGCATCCACCATCTTTTTAGGAAGTGCGTTCCAAAGATTCAAAACCCTCTAAGGGGAAGAATTTCTCCTCATTTCTGTCCTAAGCGGGCTGTGATGACTTCAATCAGGCCATTGAGGTTGGCCTACTGGAGTATGAACTCCCTGATTAAGGATCCAATGGATGGGCCTATCAGGGAGTCTTTGCCTTGTACTTAACCGGGAGTGCCAGTTCCTCTGACACCCCCGGAGGTAGACTGCTGACTGCGAGCACTCTGTGTACTGCTGTGAGAGTTTGTAAATAAAGTGATTTTGGTGAAGGGTCTTCTGCCTCCAAAGACTTATTACAGGGCGACTCCTTATTTTTAAAGTGGCCCTTACTTTTAGTTTCTTCCACAAGAGGAAACATCCTGTCCACATCCAACCTGTCAAGATCCCCTCAGGATCTTGTGTGTTTCAATCAAGTCGCCTCTTAATTGTCTAAACTCCAGCAGATACAAGCCTAGTCTGTCCTCAGAAAACAACCTACTCAATCCAGGTTTAGTCTAGTGAACCTTCTCTGAACTGCTTCCAATGCATTTATATCCTTCCTTAAATAAGGAGGCCATTACTGTACACAGTACTCCAGATGTGGTCCTGCCAATGCCCTGTACGACTGAAGCAGTTTTTTAGTGGGTGGCGAGGGCACATAGAATATGACGAGTGGGGAACCCACCAAATTCCCACCCACTCCTGACCCAGTCCCCACGGCAGATGGGCGGGTACTGAAATCAGTTGCCTACCCACCATATTTAAAAAAAATAATTAACAGGCAATTGAGCTTGTTACCAAGTCAAATGACCTGAATATCCCGCTGCCCAGACAATGACATGGTCAGCATGGGCAGGGGTCGACATGTTTTTACTCCAAGTCAGGAAGTAACATAATAGGAAGACCATAAGACCACAAGATATAGGAGCAGAATTAGGCCATTCAGCCCATCGAGTCTGGTCCGCCATTCAATCATGGTTGATAAGTTTCTCAACTTCATTCTCCGTAACCTTTGATTCCCTTAACAATCAAGAACCCACCTATCTCTATCTTAAGTAAAGTACACTCAACGACCTGGCCTCCACAGCCTTCTTTGGTAACAAATTCCACAGATTCACCACCCTCTTGCTGAAGAAATTCCTCCTCATCTTGGTTCTAAAGGGTTGTCCCTTCATTCTGAGACTGTGCCCTCTGATCCTTCACTCTCCTGCTGATGGAAACATCTTCTCCACTGTATCCAGGCCTTTCAGTAATCTGTAAGTTTCAATGAGATTCAATGAGAGGAAAAGAAACGTTTGGATCAGTATTCTTATTTCACAATTTTTACTGTTATTTCTGTCAGGGGGTGGCCTATACGCATCAGGGTCACCCCTCCCCCCACTTTGTGCTCCCAACTTGGCCTCCAAGACCTGTATACCCTGCCCGATCGTCTCTGCCCTAAAAGCTCAGGATTTATCTTGGTCCGGGGCCAATATGCGGCCTGTAAAATTCAGCCCGATGTATTCCATCCTTCGGCTTTTGCTAAGCCTTCTGCTTTTTTTTATTCATTCGTGGGACATAGGGGTTGCTGGCTGGCCAGCATTTATTGGCCATCCCTACCTAGTTGCCTCTTGGAGGCCAGTTGAGAGTCGAGCACATTGCTGTGGCGCTGGAATCACAAGTAGGTCAGACTAGGTAAGGACGGCAGATTTCCTTCCCTAAAGTGAACCAGATGGGTTATTCCGACAATTGACAATGGTTTCATGGCCATCAGCAGATTCTTAATTCCAGGTATTTTTTATTGAATTCAAATTCCACCATCTGCCGTGGTGGGATTCGAACCCGGGTCCCCAGAACATTAGCTGACATTCTGGATTAATAGCCGAGCAATAATACCACTAGACCATCGCCTACCCTGACCTCACTTTTCATTTGCCTGCTTTGTGATATGTGTGGAAGTAATTTGAGATTTGAGTCTGACTGAGACCTTTCTCTTCACCCGCTGTGGGAAAGCATTCAAACCCTGATGTCTTCTGCTAACAGTTAGATAAGAACCTGCATGGGTAACTGCCAGCACCAGCCCCTACTCTTTGACTTCACGGGAAAGATGTCTTTGGAAATTATTGAATCATGTAATGATTCATACCCATTATCTTATTAATTATCTCCTGCATGCATCTACTTTCCAAAATACTACTGCCTATAAGCTTCGCTTCCTATTGCCATGACCTCTCATTGCACTTATATATCAATATTCAACTGGATTGTAATCCAATTGTGCTTTATTAACAGTCACTGCAGCACTTTTAATGTAATTTTAATTCAATATTTCCACTTTTAATATCCCGTCCACCACTTCCCTGTTACCTGCTGAATTTCTGAGTTTATATATTTTTCTTACCACCTGATTCTTACGAGTTTCGACGCTTGTAATTTGATTACTCAGTCTATGGCCGGAATTCTCCAGCCATTCACGCCCCCTGCTGCTGCCAGCGAGGAGGGAGAATTTGGCGCTCGGCCAAATCTCTGTTCAGTGCAGCGGGACCAGAGAATCCTGTGGACGTGAACAGCCGGAAAATTCTGGCCTATATGCGAATTTTATTTATTTATTTATTAGTCACAAGTAAGGCTTACATTAACACTGCAATGAAGTTACTGTGAAATTCCCCAAGTCGCCACAGTCCGGCACCTGTTCAGATCAATGCACATAACCAGCACGTCTTTCAGACTGTGGGAGGAAACCGGAGCACCCAGAGGAAACCCACGCAGACACGGGAAGAACATGTAGATTCCGCACAGACAGTGACCCAAGCCGGGAATCGAACCAGGGTCTCTGGCGCTGTGAGGCAGCAGTGCTAACCACTGTGCCACCGTGCCGCCCCAATTTCTCCACGTAAATACCATGAAATAAACACCATGTTGTTGTCGAAACCAATTCAAGCATTCAAAATGCTTTCTCGCAAACTGAAATTTATCAAGTGGCGGCATGGTGGTACAATGGTTAGCACTGCTGCCTCACAGCCCCAGGGACCCGGGTTCAATTCCCAGCGTGGGTCACTGTCTGTGTGGAGTTCTCCTCGTGTCTGCGTGGGTTTCCTCTGGGTGCTCCGGTTTCCTCCCACAGTCCAAAGATGTGCAGGTTAGGTGGATTGGCCATGCTAAATTGCCCCTTCGTGTCAGGGGGACTAGCTCGGGTAAATGCATAGGGTTATGGGGATAGGGCCTGGGTGGGATTGTGGTCGGTGCAGACTCGATGGGCCGAATCACCTCCTTCTGTTCTGTAGGGATTTTAAGTGGAAAATAAGGTTTCTGAAAAAATTAAAGCTTTTGGAAAATACAGAAAGCGAGATTTTTCACGCAGCTCGGCACATGTGTCACGGTGGCGGAGGTGGCCCACCAGTGGCCGGTGGTGAGATCGGTTGGTTCCGCCATTGTCGACGGGGTTTCCCGTTCAATGTGCCCCTCGCTGCCAGCAAGTCCGCCGTGAGGGTGGGCTATCAGCAGGAACGGAAGATCCCACCAGCCCAAACAGCCAAAGAATTCCAGCTAAAGTTTACAATATGATTAAATTTAGGCATTTCCTTTTTGTTCTGTGTTTTCATTAACGTTTCTATTTCAAGGCCTCGGGCTCTCGGGTTTTTAGGTCAATCCATGTCCCGAATTTTCAATTATGTTCATGTGTTTTGCGCATGTGAGTTTTTACAACAATCAATGCCGGTTGTCATGGTCACCATTACCGAGACTAGCTTCCAATTCCAGATTTATTAATTGAATTTAACTTCTGCGAGCTGCTGTGGTGGGATTTGAACCCATCTCCCCAAAGCATTAGCCTGGCCTCTAAGTGACTAGTCTACTGACATTACCACAGCTGTCACCATTTCCCCCTAATGTAATAGCATTGCGGAGGCACTTGGCAAATGTGTGAAATCCTCCCATGGATTGACAGCACGTTCAATGCATCATTCCTGTCCAAAGGTTGTAATGCACCAGGTGTCATCAGATTATAAGGTCATAAGATATACAAGTAGAATTAGGCCATTCGGCCCATCGGGTCTGCTCTGCCATTCAAACATGGCTGATATGATTAGAATCATAAAATCATAGAATCCCTACAGTGCAGAAGGAGGCCATTCGGCCCATCGAGTCTGCACTGACCACAATCCCACCCAGGCCCTATCCCCATCACCCCATTTACCCTAGCTAGTCCCCTCAACACTAAGGGGCAATTTAACATGGCCAATCCACCTAACCCGCACATCTTTGGACTGTGGGAGGAAGCCGGAGCACCTGGAGGAAATCCACATTGACACGGAGAGAACGTGCAAACTCCACACAGACAGTTACCCAAGCTGCGAATCAAACCCGGGCCCCTGGCGCTGTGAGGCAGCAGTGCTAAGCACTGTGCCACTGTGCCGGCCCATTCTCATCCCCATTCTTCTGCCTTCTCCCATAACCCTTGATCCCCTTATTGATCATGAATCTATCTATCTCTGTCTTAAAGACACTCAATGACCTGGCCTCCACAGCCCTCTGTGACAATGAGTGCCACAGATTCACCACTCTCTGGCTGAAGAAATTCCTCCTCATCTTAGGCTTAAAGGAGCGTCCCTTCACTGAGGTTGTGCTCTCGAGTTCTAGTCTGTCCCAGTAGTGGAAATCCTCTCCATGTCCACTCTATCTAGGCCTCTCAATATTCTGTAAGTTTCAATTAGATTCCCCCAATTGATTGCTGTGATTTGATTTCCTTATGTCCTTCCCTAAAGATGAGCATTATATTTACTGTTCCATGGGGTATGGAGATTGAAGGATCATTGGAGGGGAGGCAGTGACACAGTGGAATTATCACTGGACTAGCAATCCAGAGACCCATGATAGTGATCTGGGGAGCCAGGTTCGAATCCCACCATGGCAGATGGTGAAAGTTGAATTCAATAAAAATCCGGAAACAGAAGTCAAATGATGACCAGGAAACCATTGTCGATTGTTGTAAAGACCCATCTGGTTCACTAATGTCCTTTGGGGAAGAAAATCTTACCTGGTCTGGCCTACGTGTGACTCCAGAGCCACAGCAATATGGTTGACTCTCAAATGTCCTCTGAAATGGAGGGCAGTTAGGGATGGGCAATAAATGCTGGACCAACCAGCGACACCCACATCCCATAGAATCCCTACAGTGCAGAAGGAGGCCATTTGGCCCATCGAGTCTGCGTCGACCACAATCCCACCCAGGCCCGATTCCTGTAACCACTCACATTTACCCAGCTAATCCCCCTGACACTAGGGTCAATTTAGCATGGCCAATCAACCTAACCCGCACATCTTTGGATCCCATAAAAATGAATTTAAAAAAAATAATGATGGTGCATAAAAAATGAATTATATTAATTGACTTTGGACCATCGAGAAGCTAAAGAGGGTAACTAAACAAATTGCATGAT
Organism: Mustelus asterias; assembly: GCF_964213995.1. Classification (NCBI taxonomy): domain Eukaryota; kingdom Metazoa; phylum Chordata; class Chondrichthyes; order Carcharhiniformes; family Triakidae; genus Mustelus; species Mustelus asterias. Next base: position 21,805,515 of record NC_135803.1, on the reverse strand, counting down.
TTTCTAATTCCAATTGTTAAGAATTAGGTGACATTAAAACATTCCTTTAACATTTAACTTGTGTGTTTGAATCTAGAGCAGAGTAATGAATTGAAGGTGCTTTTAGCTCAGTTGTCAGTAAGCCCTATGGCTACAACACAACATTGATCACAATGTAATTGAAATTGTGCAAGCTAACCAATTAGAAAATGGGATATCACATTGGTGTAGTGAAGTGCGGTCATCGTGATTGGCTTCAAGGCACATCTGGAGCTTTCCTCTGTGTATTAGGTGAAGTTGCAAACCTGTTCTTTATAAATATGCATGTCATTTTGCCATGACAAAAAAATAGCGGAAGAAATCTTCGCCCTTTATTGAGACTTTAACCTGTAGCAGTGGTTAGCACTGCTGCCTCACGGCTCCAGAGACCTGGGTTCGATTCCAGCCTCGGGTCGCTGTTTGTGCGGAGTCTGCACGTTCTCCCCGTGTCTGCGTGGGTTTCCTCCGGGTGCTCCGGTTTCCTCCCACACTCCAAAGGTGTGCAGGTTAGGTGGATTGGCCATGCTAAATTCTCCCTCAGTGTACCCAAACAGGCGCAGGAGTGTGGCGACTAGGAGATTTTCACAGTAACTTCATTGCAGTGTTAATGTAAACCTACTTGTGACACTAATAAATAAAACTTAAAAACTTAAAAACTACATTTGAACTGAGAACATTTTACAACAACAACCTACATTTGCATGGCACATTTAACTTTAACAAAACATCCTAGGATGCTTCACAGGCACGTTGTAAAACAAAATGAGCCACATGAGGGAATATCAAGACTGATAACCAAAAGCTTGCTCAAGGAGATAGGGCGGAATTCTCCGATTTCGTTTGTGTCTACCCCGCTACTAGGGAAAATAGAAAATTTGGCATTCCAGCCAAAATTCCATTCACTGCAGCGGTCCCGGAGAATCCCAGCCACGAACGAGGTCAGAGGTTATTGGCGACAGGTTTTAAGGAGCGTCTTAAAGGAGGACAGTGAGGTTCGAGAGATGGGGAGGTGTAGGGAGGGAAGTCCAGAGCTTGGAGCCTAGGCTACTGAAGTTGCGACCACCACAACGATGCAGTGATTGTGGAGGCCAGAATTAGAGGAGTAAAGACATCTCAGATGCTCGCATGGCTGGAGGGAATTGAAGAGAAAAAGAGGAGCAAGAACATGGAAGAATTCTAAAACAAGGATAAGATTTTTAAAGTGGCCGGCACGGTGGCACAGTGGTTAGCACTGCTGCCTCACAGTGCCAGGGATCCGGGTTCAATTCCAGCTTGGGGTGACTGTCTGTGTGGAGTCTGCACATTCTCCCCATGTCTGTGTGGGTTCTCTGGTTTTCTCCCACACTTCAAAGATGTGCGGGTTAGGTGGATTGGCCGTACTAAAATGACCCTAGTGTCAGGGGAATCAGCAGGGTAAATACATGGACTTACGGAAATAGGGCTTGGGTGGGATTGTTATCAGTGCAAGCTCGATGGGCTGAATGGCCTCTTTCTGCACTGTAGGGATTCTATGGGTCGGGGAAACCTGGCACTTTTATTCCTCAGAAAAGCTGTGGTTTCTGAATCAGTTGAGATAGACAGATACTTATTGGGATATTTATTAATGGGTAAGTAGCAAATGGAGTTGAGACACAGACCAGCCATTATTTAATAGACACTTGAGGGCTGAATAGCCTATTCTTGTTCCTTAGCGACCATTTCCTAACATAAGCATTCTTTATGTTAATTAGTCCAAAGAACACAAAAACCTGAAGAGGTCAAATCCAGATTTTCACCAAGAGTCCAATGATAAACATTGATAAATGCTAATGCTCGCTATTAATGTAAGGGGTGGGATTCTCTCACCTTGAGACTAAGGCTGGAGTTTTACTGGCACACCCACCCCGATTCTGGGGGTGGGCCAGGCTCGGAGAACGGCAATCTCCATTGGCCTCGGGCGGGATTGTACGAAACTCGGGTGGATGTGCCGGTAACATTCCACCCTAAGTGTCATGTTGGGGATGGAAACTTGAAGTGTTTCCCATTGCGATGGCCAGCGGGAAAACACCTCAATTCATCCAACCCCGATCTTACTAATTATGCCCTGTTTCATGCTGTATTCAGTGGTGAGGCAGGCCTGGATGGCGCGTAGTCCACCATCGTGTCCGGCCACCATTTTGAAAAGGTGCCCAACATTCCGACTCACTATTGAGGGAAGAAAGTGAACTCCCCGAAAACGTTGTTCTGAACGTGTTTCACGCCGATATGTTTTCCCGCCGCATACTGGAAAATCTGGCACTGTGCAGGGGCTGGTGCCGGGCCTTCAGCTGTATCCCATTAAAGGGATGGAAATGAGGTTCACACACCACCGGTCTCTGCCGGGTTTTCCGACCCACCACGATGGGCACCAAGGGAAGATTCTGCTGTAAATTTATGCCGGCGTGAAACTGATTTCTGGGCATCCCACCCAAACCCAGCACCGAACCCGACCGGCGGGAGCCTGGGAGAATTCCACTCAAGATCTTTCTATTGTCAGTTCTTTTCCTTCCATTAACCCGGTATAATCCTTTAACATTATATTGTCCTACTTTCGTGACATTTTCAAGATCTTCTTCAGCTATTTTTGTAAAGTCCTTCAGAGAAGGACAATACACTAAGGATTCCGAGCAGTACTTGCGGTTCCATCACATAGCTGGGTCTCATTTAGCGTCTGAACACACTTATGTAGATGTGTTGCTTCATTTTTAAAATGTTACCATTCAGAGGAGGTTACAGCCATCAAACTATTACAAATGGTACACTGGCATTTAGCTTAAAGGAATCAGTGCTTAATGGCCTTGTTATATTTAGAAGTATTTCCTCCACTCTATATATCGAACGACCTTAACCTATGGAAGTGAGTAACTTGGTGTAAATTAGTAAAAGACTGGCCTCCCATATGGAATGCATTGATTTTTGTTAACTTGTCTAGCTAGGAGTTGTAAATGGTGTAGCTGTATATTTTTGGCCTATTGAATATTATTTACAGGGGAATGGTTTTCAAATGACATTCCGGTAGCATTGCAGTACAGAATATTTTCTTTCAAAATTGGAATTTTAGACACCTCTCTTAAGCCCTACATGGTGTTTGTGTCATAGAATCAAAGATATACAGCACGGAAACAGGCCCTTCGGCCCAACTCATGCATGCCAGCCAGGTTTCCTAACCTGTAGTGGGTAAGTTGTTAGAAGGTATTCTGAGAGACAGGGTCTACAAGCATTTAGAGATGCAAGGACTGATTAGGGACAGTCAGCATGGCTTTGTGAGTGGAAAATCATGTCTCACAAATTTGATTGAGTTTTTTGAAGGGGTAACCAAGAAGTTAGATGACGGCAGTGCAGTTGATGTTGTCTACACAGACTTTAGCAAGGCCTTTGACAAGTACCGCATGGTAGGTTGGTGCATAAGATTAAATCTCACGGGACCCAGGGTGAGGTAGCCAATTGGATACAAAATTGGCTTGATGACAGAAGACAGTTAGTCGCAGAGGTAGTTGCAGAGGGTTGTTTTTCAAACTGGAGGCCTGTGACCAGCGGTATGCCTCAGGGATCGGTGTTGGGTCCACTGTTATTTGTCATTTATATTAATGATTTGGATGAGAATTTAGGAGGCATGGTTAGTATGTTTGCAGATGTCACCAAAATTAGTGGCATAGTGGACAGTGAAGAAGGTTATCTCGGATTGCAATGGGATCTTGATCAATTGGGCCAGTGGGCTGACAAATGGCAGATGGAGTATAATTTAGATAATTGCAAGTGATGCATTTTGGTAGATCGAACCAGGGCAGGACTTACTCAGTTAATGGTAGGGTGTTGGGGAGAGTTATAGAACAAAGAGATCCAGGGGTACATGTTCATAGCTCATTGAAAGTGGAGTCACAGGTGGACAGAGTGGTGAAGAAGGCATTCGGCATGCTTGGTTTCATTGGTCAGGAGTTGGGACGCCTTGTTGAAGTTGTACAAGACATTGGTAAGGCCATACTTGGAATACTGTGTACAGTTCTGGTCACCCTATTATATATATTGAAAGGAGTGCAGAAAAGATTTACTAGGATGCCACTGGGACTTGATGGTTTGAGTTATAAGGAGAGGCTGGATACACACTGGGACTTTTTTCCCTGGGGCATAGGAGGTTTAGGGGTGATCTTATAGAGGTCCATAAAATAATGAGGGGCATAGATCAGCTAGGTAGTCAATATCTTTTCCCAAAGGTGGGGGAGCCTAAAACTAGAAGGCATAGGTTTAAGGTGAGAGGGGAAAGATACAAAAGTGTCCAGAGGGGCAATATTTTCACATAGAGTGAGTGTCTGGAACAAGCTGCCAGAGGTAGAAGTAGAGACGGGTACAATTTTGTCTTTTAAAAAGTGTTTAGACGGTTACATGAGTAAGATGGTTTTTGAGGGATATGGGCCAAATGTGGGCAACTGGGACTAGCTTAGTCATTAAAAAAAAGGCGGCATGGACAAGTTGGGCCGAAGGGCCTGTTTCCATGCTGTAAATCTCTATGACTCTTTGACTCTATAACTAGTCCCATTTGCCTGCGTTTGGTCCATATCCCTCTAAACCTTTCCCATCCATGTACCTGTCCAAATGTATTTTAAATGTAATTATACTCACCTATACCACCTCCCCTGGCAGCTCACTCCATATACGCATCACCCACTGTGTGAAAAAGTTGCCCCTCAGGCTCCTTTTAAATCTTTCCCCTCTCACCTTAAACCTGTGCCTTCTAGTTTTGGACTCCCCTACCCTGGGGCAAAGAACTTGGCTATTCACCTTATCTATGCTCCTCATGATTTTATAAAGCTCTATAAGATCACACCTCACCTCCTAAACTCCAGAGAAAAATGTCTCAGCCTATCTAGCCTCTCCTTATATTTCAAACCTTCCTGTCCTGGTAACATCTCTCTAAATCTTTATGGCACCGTTTCCAGTTTAATAACATCCTTCCTATAGAATAGAATCCCTATAGTGCAGAAGGAGGCCATTCAGCCCATTGAGTCTGCACCAACCACAGTCCCACCTAGGCCTTATTCCCGTGACCCCACATTTTTACCCTGCTAATCCCCTGACACTAGGGTCAATTTTAACATGGTCAATCAACCTAACCCGCACATCTTTGGAATGTGGGAGGAAACCAGAGCACCCGGAGGAAACCCATACAGACACGGGGAGAATATGCAAACTCCACACAGACAGTGAGACCAGGCCGGATTTGAACCCGGGTCCCGTGAGTGCTAACCACTGTGCCACCATGCCGCCCCAAAAGCAGGGTGACTAAAATTATATGCAGTACTCCAAATGTGGCCTTACCGATGTCCTGTACAGTTGTGACATAACGTCCCAACTCCTGTACTCAATACTTTGATCGATGAATTTGCTTGTGGTTGGGAGTGGGGGGAATTGTTCATGAACTGTTTATAGGTTTTAAAAAATAGTTTGACTCTCGATGTAAAACTGGCATCTTGTGAACTGATATCCCGTCTTTCTCCTGATCAGTGCTCTCTGCAGTCCTGTGAGATTGCGGACATTTCGGAGAAATGTGTGTAATGTGCTGTTCACAAACACCCTGATGCCTTGCAGCCGTGTGCTGTGGATTGTTGCTAAGATAGGAGCAATAAAACACAAAGTGGGAGATTGAAAAATAATGGAAGGTTATGCGAAATAGAGAAAAAGGCAGCAATAGTTATTGCGGGCGGGAGGTTACGGAGAGGAAGGCAGAGTTCAATAGTAAAAGAATTTATTAAATAGAAGTGCATAAACCCTGCTTAAGGTGGAGAAAAATAGCTGTGGCTGGAAGAAAAACTGAGAAGGCTGGAGCAGATTAGAAAATGTATGAGAAAAATCATGGGTTTGGGGCATGCTTTGTGGGAACGAATGAGTGCATTAAAACGCTCTGTGCGCTTGTGATAATGTAATCATTGTAGATAGCCCCGTCTGGTATTTGTGAAGGTTTCAAGGGTAATTCAATGTTCCCAATAGGGAGCAGTAGCCAGAAGCAGGACACGTCCAAGACAGAACTGTGATTCACTGACTTGTCTTCCTTGTGAGTGACAGTTCCCTCTTGGGAGGTCAGGGCAGCCCTTTGGGAAGAATGTCGGAATGTTTGGGAATAGAGTAAAGTTCAACAGCCTTGCCCCCTTTTGAATAATTCAGTGTTGCCCCCCTCCCTTCCCAGTATACCTCACAATATTAGGGTAGAATGGACATCAGTCTGTCTGTTCTATGGACATAGAACAAGTGCATTGTGGGCCAATTTTAAGGACCAACACTTTGCGCCCACTGAACCCCTGAAAGGTATCTAACCCAGCTCTGCGTGGGCCAATTTTTCAGACATTCCCAATGGCTTTTGAAAATGGGCTTCAGACTCTTTTCATGTATGAATATTTGGTTGAATGCCTGTTTTAGACCCCTTCGCTGAAATTTGATGTTCGAATGAAGTGGGAGGGGGGATTAAGACCTGGCCCTCACCACCAAAATGGAGTTTTTGCTTAAATTGGAAGCATGTTCCTGTGGAATGAGGAGGAGTAGGAGCTCCCCACTAACTCAACACCATCCAGACTGAGACCCCAAACATCTGCTGACAACCTACATTCTCCCCTTCTACATCCAACTATCAGGTCACTGCCAACCTGGTGAATGGGCCAAAAATCATTCTGTCAAATGGGCAAACTACCTGTGAAGGTGTGATGGGCACTGGAGGCTCTCCCGGTTGTGACCAATTTTGGGCTTCCTGGTTCCAGAGCACGTTATGGTGACAATGCTGCCTTCACTCCAGAATCCAGGTGCCCTAACTAATTTACTATTTCCTATTGTTTTTCAATAGAAAGCTTTACATGGAAGCATGAGAGGCCATGGGAGATGGGTGAAAAAGAAATGCCTGTTATGGGGGCCTCAGGGGCCATGGGAGATAGGTGGAAGGGCATGAGAAGGCATGAGGAGTGTTTGGAGGGTGAAGGAGTGTGAAGGGGTGAGGGCTAGAGGATCTTTGTGTTTTCGGTTTAACTGGAAGCAAGTCCCAAGGTACTGAGGCGGCTATTTAAACAGCCCCTCTTTGCATCTGGCAGCCCCTGTGGCTGCCTCCAAATTGTCCCCAGGTTGGCTAGCCCGAATCTAGCCCCCACTCACTCCCGAAAATGATGATCCTGCCTTTTGAAGCACTTTCTCCTGGGGTGGGAGGATATTTTCATGACTCCTGCTCCTTCAAGGGTGAAAATCCAGGCCAATGTGATGAAGGTATTAGTGTGAAATTTCCTTGTTAATGGAACACTTTTTTTCACTCACACTTTGCTTTAATTTGAAGTAATATTCAGGAAGTTCCTAATCCACTCCATTATTTTAGATACCTCAGCACACCTTCTTTCCGAGCTAAAGGGCTTGATCTCCCCAATATTAAATACTTCAGTCTTTAACAATCTTCATTCACCCTTGTGTCTCTTCTCTGCACTGTTTGTGTGCTGTAATATTGGCCTATATCTTGTGGAGTAGAATTGGAGGTAATCTCAAACATTATCCAACCAGACCATTTCAATGTGTCATCTTGTTTGTCTTTGCACAAGGAAATGGAAATAAAGATTGAGCCTGTAAAGGAAAGATCTGCGGGGCTACAGGGAGAAAGTGGAGGAATTGCTCTTCCAGAGAGCCAGCACAAACAGCACGGCCCGAATGGCCTCTTTCAGAGTTGTCGGACAGTAAGATTTTATGATTACATGAGATGGAAGGAAAAAGTGGGTTGTGAGCTTGGATTTGAACCATAGAATAGAATAATAGAATCCCTACATGCAGAAGGAGGCCATTTGGCCCATTGGATCTGCACTGACTCTCTGACAGAGCACCTTAGCCAGCACCCCCCCAACCTCCCCCCCCCCCCCCCCCCCCCACCCCCCCACCACCACCATGCATGTGTAACAGGCAATAAAGATGGCAATTGGTATGTTGGCCTTCATGGTGAAAAGATTCAAGCATAGGAGCAGGGATGTCTTGCTGCAATTATACAGGGCCTTGATGAGGCCACACCTAGAAAATTGTGTGCAGTTTTGGTCTCCTTATTTGAAGAAGGATGTTGTTTCATAAATCCTACAGTGCAGAAGGAGGCCATTCAGCCCATCAAGTCTGCAGTGACCACAATCCCACCCAGGCCCTATTCCCAGAACCCCATGCATTTACCCTAGCTAGTGCCCATGACACTAAGCGGAAACTTAGCATGGCCAATCCACCTAACCTGCACATCTTTGGACTGTGGGAGGAAACCGGAGCACCCGGAGGGAACCCACGCAGACATGGAGAGAATCTGCAAACTCCACACAGACAGTGACCCAAACTGGGAATCAAACCCTGGTCCCTGGCACTGTGCGGCAGCAGTGGTAACCACTGTGTCACCGTGCTGCCCCATATAGAGGGATTGTGGAGAAGGTTTACCAGATTGATTCCTGGCATGGAGGGACTGACATATGAGGAGAAATTGAGTCAGTTAAGACTATATTCACTGGAGTTTAGAAGGATGAGGGGGGATCTTAAAGAAACCTACATTCCAACAGGGCTAGATAGGGTGGATGCAGGAAGGATGTTCCCAATGGTGGGGGAGTCCAGAACAAGGGTTCATTGTCTAAGAATACAGGGTAAACCTTTTAGGACTGAGGTGAGGAGAAATGTCTTCACCCAGAGGGTAGTAAGCTTGTGGAATTTGCTACCACAGAAAGCGGCTGAGGCCAAAACATTGTATGTTTTCAAGAGGCAGTTAGATATAGATCTTGGGGCAAAGGTGATCAGAGGGCGGCATGGTGGCACAGTGGTCAGCACTGCTGGCTCACAGCGCCAGGGATCTGGATTCAATTCCAGCCTTGGGTCGTTGTCTGTGTGGAGTTTGCAAGTTCTCCCCGTGTCTGTGTGGGTTTCCTCCGGGTGCTCTGGCTTCCTCCATAGTCCAAAGATGTGCAGGTTCGGTAGGTCGGCCATGGTAAATTGCCCATTAATGTCCCAAGATGTGTTGGTTAGGTGGATTAGCTGTGGTAAATGCGTGGGATAATGGGTATAAGATGGGGATGGGTGAGCCTGGGTAAGATATTGAATCAGTGCAGATACGATGGGCTGAATGGCTCCTTTTGCACTGTAGGAATTCTATGAAACGATATGGAGGGAAAGACAGGATTAGGCTATTGAGTTAGATGATCAGCCATGAACATAATGAATGGTGGAGAAGGCTCGAAGGGCCAAGTGGCCTCCTCCTGCTCCTATTTTCTATGTTTCCATGTTTCTGTAATAAATTGTTAAGTAAATACCCAAGAGAGGAACAAATATAAATTATATAAACACTCATTAGATTAGTAAATAGAAATCTTTATCCAAATATGTGACAACTTTTGATTACAACGTTATGAATTACAAAAAGTAGATACAGACATAAAGATCCAAGGGAGAATGGAAGGAGAGCAGGGAAGAGGCCTGGCAGAGAGTGCAGGAGATACTGGACCCCAGGATGCACGTGGTAAGGCAGACATGAGGGCCAGAATTCTCTGATCTCATGCGCCCTGCCACAGCTGCCAGCGAGAACGGAGAATTTGGCACTCAGCCAAAACTCCATTCACTGCAGCGGGACTGGAGAATCCCAGACGCAGGCGAGCTCAGAGAATTCCGGCCAACGTCTGCAAGCATTTTGCTGATACAATCAGCCAGGACAGGGAATAATGAGCACACGCACTTTCTGGCATAGATTGCTCAATTTTGTCCTGAGCTGAATGAGCCATGAAGTACTGAAAGGGGATGTGCCTGAGGTGGAGATATTTATGTATTGGTGAATATAACATTTTTATGAATGGATTCTTTGGAATAGACCTCAAATTCTAATAGCAGGAGAGATACGATTCAAAAAAACTCAGCATTCTGAAAGATTAAACTTAATACTCATTCCAAAATAGCACAGCATGTATTTAAACCCTGTAAAAGACTTGATTCCTTGTCAGAATCATAATGCACAGTGATTTAAAACGCATTTCAGGGCATTGTGACAGGCATTATCTAGTGGAGTGATTGCTTTAAAAAGTGGGAACAGCAATATCTGAAACGATAAAACATAAACATCTGCTTCATCTTTCAACTGTGGTTTTTAACTGAAAGAAACATTAGATCTTCCCTATTGAAAGTGTAGCATTAACTCAGAGATTTACTTGGAGGTGGTACAGCTCCACACGCCACGTGACGGTTGCTACAGCAATATCGGTTGCACGGCAGAGACAGTAGCAGAATCACACAGAATGACCTTGCTTTGTTAAAATGACTCTTCTTAATGAGGCTCAGCTCACTTGCAATCTGCAATCGCTGGCAAGTTACTGCAAGCGAGACGGGCCCTTGGCTCTTTTCTCACTGTTCGGTAACGAACTGTGCAAATGAACAGAAACTTGACTATTTCCCTCAATTGCTATAAGACGCCACCTTGCGCCTTGGTAACCGTGTCAGCACGACCTTGCTTCACTCCCAATTTTTATTTGCTCTAATTGGATCTGTAATCAAACGTGGAAAGATAGTGCGAGGCGGGAAGGGAAAGGATAGAAGGGAAAAAAGGGGAGGAAAGAGGGCACGCAATGCAAGACTCCAAGAGAGATTTAACAAGAGAGACTAAAATGGGGAATAGGAGCACAAAATGTTTAATGGAAGACGGAGAAGCAAGAGAATGGCAAAGAACAGGAGCAAAAAAAAACACTAAGTGCTATTTAGCCTGGACCTGATAGCTGAATAAATGTGTTCCTTTTTTTTTGTTTGGGAGTGTTTGATATTTGAGGTTAAAATGATAGCTCACAGTTCATCAGTCTTATCCAAGAGTGAGTCGCATTCAATAACAGAACGCGGCCTACAGTAATTGATAAATCAGGTGCAGACTTGTATGTCCCTCAAGGCAGTACACAAGTATTATCATATTACCCATGAATAATAGAAGCAGGAGAAGGTATATTTTAGTCACGGTGCTGAGCATTCTAAATGGAGATGGGCTTTCTATAACCTTGGACTCGAATGTTAAATGTGATTGGCTGGAGCATGTCACGTGTGAGAAAATATTTAACATTAGCTAGTGATGACACGTAATAGTATTCCCACTAATTTGAAAAGCACAGTCCTTAGCCTGCAACCCAACAAATAAAACAAAGTGGTCCATCCTTGTAGTTTTGCATTAAGTTTAAGCACCTGCGTCATGCACCATTCTAACAAAGCCGTCCAGGCAGACAAGCTATTTCCAGATGTCTGGCCTGTTTTCTAATGTAGGAGAAGGCACCAGAGGATGGCTCAAAATGATTTATACCTGTGCTGCTGAGGTTCCTAACCTCCAGCCCGTGCCTATGCCTGACCACCTTGTTAAAACCTAGCACAGTGGGTGGAATCTCGCGCTCCTGTTTGCATCAGGCGTGAACGGTGACAGGAGCGCAAACTATCCCAAGAAACCCAGAACGCGTTTCGCATCGGCGGGGTCTACTGTTGCAATTGTCCCTGCGCCCCGCCGGTGCCGAAACAGGATTCCTGACATTTGGCATCGGAACCCCCATTATAGTAAATTAGTGTCTGATTATCAGGCATCCACACTCTTGTGTTAAGGGGAGTGGTCCTGTGTTGGTGGGAGGGGGGTGTGGGGGGATGTCTCAGGGGAGGGTGTTCAACAGGGAGGTGCTGTTCCATTTTTACTTTCTTGGAACAGGACGACTTTTAAAAATGACGCCCCAATCTTTAAAAAAACCAAATTGCTGACGGGGTGGTCTCAATCCGAACCCGCCTTGCCAGCCTCACATCGTGGGACCCATCCCTTGGATTTATTTTTCCACAGATCCTAACAATATGGAGCAGAAAGCTACCCCTGGGGGCAACGGCATCAACACCGCTTTTCTCCACTCACTGCCACACTCTGCATCACAGAGAGAAAATTCTGCCCATTGTCCGTACAATAAGGCATTGAAACTGCAGACAGCCTGCACATCATCCTGTTCACATTGCTGCCCTTGCTCATTGTACACTCTTTAACTCGATTCATTGGCTTGGTCTAGAGCCTTGTTTCATGTATAACACTGTTCATTATGAGCTCACTTAACATGCTTCAAAGCTTAAGACGATATGGAATGGAAAACCATCCAGCTCACTGCTTCCACAAACCATGTACAATTTATACTCACACACCTACCTTCCCCCATGAACTTTCCCACCCATTTAATCTCCTGAAAGAAAGTTCTTAATTTCTCCCTGATCCCTGTGGCAAAATGCCACAATATATGCCCATCACCAGTCCATGTTGGGCGTCCACAGTCCGGCACCCTCGGGATTGGTACTGTGCTGGAATTTAGATTTTCCCGGACTTTGGACATCAGGGTGGGTTGAGCAATTGTCAAACAATGGGACTATCTTGCACTATCCATCATACCCAACTGACCTACAATGAGTAAAAGCCTTGGGAACAAATTGCTTCTCAAGCCAGTCCAAGCATATTCGCTTGGTTATCCATGCTCGCATTTTAGCACAAAGATGAACTGGAAATATTCGTACTCCTTTGAAACATCTTGGACACTTTTTGACATGATTGCAACGGCCAAACCACAGGAAATCGCAATAAACGCCAGAGAGTCCAAATGATAGAGAAACAGAAACTAGAAGCAGGAGGAGGCCATTCGGCCCTTCGAGCATGCTCCGCCATTCATTTTCATCATGGCTCATCATCAAATTCAATATCCCGCCTTCCCCCATATTCCTCAATCCCTTTAGCCCCGAGAGATATATCTAATTTCTTCTTGAAATTGCACAATGTGGCTTCAACAACAGCACTAACAGTACAAAGGCAAAAGTTGGGTGGTTTAAAGAGTTTTTTTAAGAGTTTATATTCTATTTATCACAAGTAAGCTTACATGAACACTGCAACGAAGTTACTCTGAAAATCCCCTAGTCGCCACACTCCGGCGCCTGTTCGGGTACACTGAGAGAGAATTTAGCATGGCCAATGTGCCTAACCAACATGTCTTTTGGACTATGGGAGGAAACTGGGCCGAATGCCCTGAGAAATAATAATGGCCTTTATTTTGAGCAGTTCTGATCATTATTCTCTCACAATGATGTGCCATAGGAAACCTTAGGATACCAACTAATAACAATGAGGGAATGGCAATATATGTCCAAGTCAGAATGACGTGGGACCAAGCGATCAACTTGGGGGTGATAATGTTGCCAAAACATCACTGCCAATGTCCTTCTTGATGGTAGAGATTGCAGGGGAAGGGGAGTTAGAATCAAACAAACAGAAACCCTACAGTGCAGAAGGAAGCCATTTGGCCCATCGAGTCTGCACCGACAATAATCCCACCTAGGCCTTATCCTCGTAACTCCACATATTTGCACCGCTAATCCTTCTAATTTATGCACCCCGGGACATGAAGGGGAAATTTTGCATGGCCAACCCACCTAACCTGCACATCTTTGGAGGGTGGGAAGAAACCAGAGCATCCGGAGGAAACCCACGCAGACACGGGGAGAACGTGCAAACTCCACACAGACAGTGACCCAAGCCAGGAATTGGAACCCTGGTCCCTGGAGCTGGGAGGCAGTAGTGCTGACAACTGTGCCACCATTGCTGCAGTACATGCTATAGGTTGTATACAGGGCAGCACCAATGTGCCGGTGACATAGAAGGTGGATATTGAGGTCGGTGTCAGTGGCAAGCAGCATGCCCTGATCTGAATCACATCAAGCCTCTGGAAGCTGAGATCGCATCCATCTGGATTGGTGCTGAATTCCTCAACACATCCCTGCACAAACCTTGTGGAAATGTTTGAGTAGAGCCATTCATTATCGACTAATGAGTCTCTAGCCTCCTGTTCTAGGTATGGTGTTGATATAGTCGGTATGGTTAAGCTCCATGTCAATGGTAACAACCACAATATTGGTGATGTGCTACCCATGGTTCAGCTGAAGGTCAAGAGGAGATGGCCAGGCATTCACCTGTGTAATTCTGCTGATCATTTGGGCACGATCTTTCCTGCCGTTCACACCACGCTCTCGCTGCAGCGAGCTCGGAGAATTTGACAGCCAGCCAAATCTCCGTTCACTGCAGCGGGATGGAAAATCCTGCCGGCGTGAACGGTGATAAGATTCCGGCCCTACACTTACTTAAGCAGGGGTTAATTTTTTGTCCAATTACAATCTGTGGTTTTTAGGAGTTACGGTGTCTTGTGTTGGAAAACAATTTAACTCCATCAAAAACTAAATAAATCTGCAGTGCACTTGAACACACATTCGCTGAACAGGGGCACACACATTAAAATACAAGTTCACACCATTGAGTTCATCACAAAGTTACACATACCTGAGAGGATACCATGAAGTGTGACATTTCCCCACAACAAACTAGGTGAAAAACTATTCTGGCTGAATCACTTTGGATCATTCCCACCTTCACTAATAATTGGACTAACATTACACCCATTTATGTATGTCACAATGATGGATCAAAACCCCAAATTACATACAGGCACATTGAACTTTTGAATAAGACGTGCTTTTTAAAAAATGGACATATAAGCCAAAGATGGCTGAGAATGTAAATTCAGTGACTGTCTGAATTGCTCCAGTGTGGATTATGCTAAGACCTGAGGGACAATGGAATGTCACGCGCTTTTCCAGACAGGGACATATCAAAGGCATGATGCATTACAGACAACTGTAATCTCCTGCGGAGTTAATAGAAGCTGATTATCATCTCAGGATGAATCACATCCTCCATGTGATGCCTGAGATCTTTTTAGTGAGTTGTCCCCTTCCAGGAATATAGAGGAGACTGTGAATAAACCTGGTCGCCGTGGCCTGGTGCTGGTGTGTCAAAGTGTATGACACAGAAACGAGGAAAGACAGTTCCCCTTCTCCTCTGACAGATGGAAAGTCTCATCCTCTCTCTGACTGCTGGAAGCAGGAGAATTCAGCAAAGCCGCAGCTGAAAAGAGAGCAGGAGAACTCCTCTCAGCTAAACTGCAGAACCTTGGAATTTCAAAACCAACTATTCAACTGCTGAAGTCAGCACTACTGGAATCACAAGCCTAAAATGGCTGCGAATTTCACCATCTAATCCTCACAGATTTGTATTTTTAAAAATTTTATTTTTGGACTCACTTCTCATTTCTAATCTACGTGTTGTATGTGCATGCATTTTATTATTTTCTCATGTGTTAGTAGCTAATAACTCTCTCTCTCTTTGACTCAGGAAAGCCTAGTTAACTTGGCTCCTATAAAAGCACATATACATTGGGACTGGAAAAAGGTCTCTGGAAGGGAAGGGATCCTTTTAAAATGAATCTTGTTGCGGCCAGTCGAGGGGGTTGAATAAAGAAGGGGAACAAGTATATCCCTCCTCACTCATAGCACAATAATTTGGGGGTATCCCACCCGGAATTTACCAAATTGGGGTTTGTGCCGAGTTAGTTCGCACAGGGTAGCGGAGGGTAACAAATTGGGGGACCTCAGTCGGGGCGGCACAATGGCACAGTGGTCCTTGAAGGAAGAAAATCTACCTTCCTATTTGTCCCTCACAGTGTCAGGGACCTGGGTTCGATTCCAGCCTCGGGTCACTGTCTATGTGGAATTTGCACATTCTCCCCGTGTCAGCGTGCGTTTCCTTTGGGTGCTCTGGTTTCCTCCCACAGTCCAAAGATGCGCGGGTTAGGCTAATTGGCCATGCTAAATTGCCGCTTAGTATCAGGGGGACAAGTAGGGTAAATATGGGAGTTGCAGGGATAGGGCCTGGGTGGGATTGTTGTCGGTGCAGGTTCGATGGGCCGAGTGGCCTCCTTCTGCGCTATAGGGATTCTATGATTCTGTGACCAGTCATAACAAATTGGGGGTTTCGTCTGGGATTGTTCCCACAGAGAGACAGAGGGTAACAAATTTGGGGACCTCGTCTGGGAACTAGCCTTAACAATATATCAATTATCGTATCCAAAAGAGAAAACGCTGGAAAATCTCAGCATGCCTGGCAGCATCTCTAAGGAGAGAAAAGAGCTGACATTTCGAGTCCAGATGACCTTTTGCCAATTATTGTGTGACTGGTTTAGTGCCTAATTGGTTTAGGAGTAAATTGCATTGATCCACAATACAATTCATCATAGTACTCCCTTATCTCACTACCTCCGTGTCACAATGTTATTAACATTGTGCACCTCCAACTGCTTAACAGAAGGTTGGATTGACACTGGATATAGTCTCAATCATTTCCTCAATGCCTCAGCTAATTCTCCTTCCACCATTGAATGTTGTGGTGGATCAATGTTTTGGTGACCCAAAGCATTGCATCATGCCTAAGCTTCCCTTTTGGGGTGACTCAGTGCTACATTGACAATTGGAGGCAACAAGCAGATATGAGCCTCAGCTCTGACGAAGGGTCATCTAGACTCGAAACGTTGGCTCTATTCTTTCCCCACAGGTGCTGCCAGACTTGATGAGATTTTTCAGCATTTTCTGTTTTTGTTTCAGATTCCAGCATCTGCAGTATTTTGCTTTTAAACAACGAAGAGACTTTTCTCTAGACAAAATGGGAAATGAAAGACAACACTATTCCTAAAATTACTTCCTAATGGCTCTGGGTAAATAGCTCTAAAGATGTGTTGAAGGTGCCTGGGAACATGTCCAGATTTTTAACAGGTAACACAGTATATATCACGAGAGGTTTCTTGAGAAGCGAGGGGAGGTTAACACATACGAATGCAATCCAAGTGGTTTTCAGAAGTTAAGGTTCATTGTGCTGGAAATCAATCTAACTCCATCAGGCTAAATAAATCTGAATAAAATTCTGTCCTTTTGGCTTCCAGGATCGAATAGACGAATGTGCAAGCAATCCCTGTCGCCATGGCAACTGCAGCAGCTACACTGATGGCTATGTCTGCGTTTGTGAAGAAGGCTATCGGGGTGACAATTGTGATCAACCTCTGCAGAGCACGCTGGCCCCTAGCTGGACAGAATCCACGCTGCCATGGCAACCGGAGCCAGCCGCGACATCTATGCTGCCCAACACAACCTCCCCCTCGTCCTCATGGCAAACAACGGTCACTCTGTCTCCATGGCAGCCAGAACCCGGGCATAAAGTTGTGAACCTAACCTGGGATCTCAAAGAGGTAAGAAATCCATTTGTTGTATTCAATATATCTTCCACAATTCTGTCAGTATTATTCCTGGAAGCAAAGTTTGGCCTGGTTGCCAAGTGGAGTAGTGTTTCTCTGTTGGAGTTATGGCCAGTGTATTTGTTGGATTCCTGTCCAAGGTATTGTGTGATAGAATACCTCATGCCCCAGAATGGTAATGGTGTTCCAGAAGCTTCCAAGGCAAGACTGAAGTGAATTTACAGATAACTTTTGTGTTCTTTCAGAAATGGAACACAATGGCCTGTAACCTCTGGGTTCTAGGGTAGTGTAAGTGGGGATGGGGGTTGTGGGGGGGAGGGTGGGGTGGGGGAGGATACACCACCAGGTAAGGATTACACTTCAACTGTCCGGGTATTTCCAGCTTCAGTTTGGCAATTACCCTGCAATGAGAAGCTTCCGGAAATACAATATAAATCAAAAGCTCCACGTAGATCTGACCATCTTATAGTAATAATGACTCAGAAAGAGTTAGAAGAATTAAAACCACTTCTAACCTCTGGGGAACTATAGTACTGACTCTGCTCTCCCGACATCCCCCCCTGCCTCCCCCCCCCGCCCCCATGGGACTCCCTGACTCCCACAGAACTCTCCCCACACCCCCGACCCCCATGGGACTCCCCAGTCACTTTCCCACCTGCTCCATCCCCTGACCCCCTACCCATTGACCACGCAACTCCCCTCATCCCACTGATCACCCAACCCCAATCCCCCATTGACCACCTAGCTTCCCCCAACTGACCACCCAACCCCTACCCTACCACTAGCCATCCGACACCAATCCCCCAACCAACCATATTCTGAGCGAAGCAATTGAAGCTAAATGGAGGCAAGGAAGGCTGTGTGGAAGAATCAAGTGCCTTTCCAGCAACTGCTTATGGGCTAGGAGGTGCATGAATGACTACTGCCCCAGCTAACCCACATTCCTCCATGTGATCAGAACCTATAATATCAACAGAGGTCCCCCACCATGATTATCAACGTCCCGCTGACCTCCAACTCTATCCCAAAACTGTGCCCCTCCCCCAATAATCATTCCCAACCATCCAAGCTGAACTGTACCCATCTCCTTTCCCCCAACCCTCACAATCCTTATTCCAGCAGCAGGAACCTCCTGCACTCTGAGAGGGGAACCTCTTCTACAGCATTCCCAGTCCAACATGGAGACAGGACTGACAGTCAAGCTGGTTTTTGGGAGATGATCCTGATTTAAAAAAAACCCTACAGTCAAGGAGTAAAAACTGCACAGGGTTTGGACTAGAACGCTACACCCCATCCCCCAGCTTGGAAGTCCCATCCCAGTAAAGATCTGGGCCATGTCTCAGTGAGAAAGCTGTGAAACAAGCTCACTAGGTGGACAATGGAAGCAGTTAGTATTGATCCATTCAAATGTTAAGTAGATGGATTTCGTTCAGGTATGTAATATATGAATAATTTCATACATGTCATGGGCTAAGTGTAGCATACTTGGATGGAACACGTGACTTTGGGCCTATTGTTCCCAAGACTGTCCACCACTGAGGTTTTTGTGGTATCATGTGTGAATCTGTTGGCGACATTTGTTTTATTCATTTGTGGGACATGGGCATTACTGCCTGGTCGCCATTTATTGCCCATCCCTAGTTGTCCTTGTGAAGGTGGTGCCTTCTTGAATCGCTGCAGTCCATGTGCTGTGGGTTGACCCACAATGCCGTTAGGGAGGGAATTCCAGGATTTTGACCCAGCGACTGCGAAGGAACGGCGACATATTTCCACGTCAGGATGGTGAGTGGCTTAGCGGGGAACTTGCAGGTGGTGGTGTTCCCATGTAAATGCTGCCCTTGTCCTTCGAGATGGAAGTGGTCGTGGGTTTGGAAGGTGCTGCCTAAGGAGCTTTGGTGAATTGCTGCGGTGCATCTTGTAGATAGTACACACTGCTGCTACTGAGCGTCGGTGGTGGAGGGAGTGGATGTTTTTAGATGTGGTGCCAATCAAACGAGCTGCTTTGTCCTGGATGGTGTCAAGCTTCTTGAGTGTTGTTGGAGCTGCACCCATCCAGGCAAGTGGGGAGTATTCCATCACACTCCCGACTTGTGCCTTGTAGATGGTGGACAGGCTTTGGAGTGTCAGGAGGTGAGTTATTCACTGCAGTATTCCTAGCCTCTGACCTGCTCTTGTAGCAACTGTTGATGGGGACAACTCCATTATCACGTGTCTAATGGATGGTTGAAAGCACACTGGGTGGACTGCGGTCTTTCAGCATTTTGAAAATCCTGTTTTACAATCATTGTGGTAAAAAATAGAAACAAAAATTAATTCAATACATGCTGAAGGTTGAAGGTTATCACTTGTCCAGTCATCCAAGGCAGTGACGATGCCCTTACCTGCCCCAAAAGCTGGTAATAATCTTAAATATCCACTGATGGGGAGTCACGCAGTGATAATATTCAAGAACGTTAGCTTTCTGTATTGGAAGCACAAAGACCAGGTTTGATGACCTTACACCAGTTCAGGTTTCGATAGCATTCCCTGCCTATTCCAGTACAATTCAAATCACAGGACAGCCCTGCCTTGATTTTTCATTTTAACAGAATTCGGACACATCTACAATCGAACAGGATCTCTACCTGTCACAAAGAAGCCCTCATCAAGCCAGCCTTGGGGAGAGAGTAAACTTCCTGGCCTGCACCGTGGATGCTTACTGGGATGGTTCAGGAGAGTAGCCAGGGTAGACCTGAAGAGTGTGTTGCTGGGCAGAGTTACCAGCAGGCTCCCAATTTTTGCAAAAGAAACTCTGTAAAATTTGAACTTTGACAATAAGGCCTTGGCCATCAAATCATTCTGCTTTCTGAATTCAAAATAAATAAATCCATTCCCTCTCTGCTGCCATAGCAACGCTGTGCTACATCAAAGACAGGTCGGATTTCCGTGCACCGAGCATCACTATGGTGCAAATACTGGGGAAAATGTTGTATTATAAGCAGCCATTCCCAGTGTGTGGGCAATCAGGGGTCAGTATAAATGGGTGGATACATGATTGAGTGTATCGCCAGCACACTTCCCATCCTGTCCATCTCAACAATCAGTGGAGATAAAAAGGAAGCTTACGGCTCCTGGTTTTAAAAGCCAGTTGTGGGCCAAATGTTGGCTGTGATGATAAGAATACGCTTACTGCATCTCTTGTTGACCTGAAAAGATGTTGGAGTCATTCTTTGTGAACTGCGGGGGATGTTATATCCATGGTTGTATCAGATAGGGAATTCCAGTGATGATTAAGCAACAGTAAAATACATTGTTAAGACCCAGGTCAGAAACTCCAAGGTATTGTGTGAAGTTAGCCTAGATCCTAAGTTTAACATTTGATTTTGGCATTGGTGGGCATAAGGTGTTTCATTCAAGGTATGATTCAAGTGACCCACTAGGAAGCCTTTACTTAAGAACACAGTTAGAATATGACAAAAAGAATTAGCATACCTTTTACCAATTACAAGACTTAAACATGACATAGTATAACTCCTAACAGCTAGCTATCTCTGTTGTTCCAAGGTAAAGCAACATCCCACAGACATACACCTTTCACCAGACTTAGTTAGCACAAAAATAAGTATACTCATGTGATGTTGGATTTTCAGCTTTGTAACACCTATGGACAGAAATCCAATAAGAAGTTTAACAACACCAGGTTAAAGTCCAACAGGTTTATTTGGTAGCAAAAGCCACACAAGCTTTCGAGGCTCTGAGCCCCTTCTTCAGGTGAGTGGGAATTCTGTTCACAAACAGAACTTATAAGACACAGACTCAATTTACATGAATAATGGTTGGAATGCGAATACTTACAACTAATCCAGTCTTTAAGAAACAAAACAATGGGAGTGGAGAGAGCATCAAGACAGGCTAAAAAGATGTGTATTGTCTCCAGACAAGACAGCCAGTGAAACTCTGCAGGTCCACGCAACTGTGGGAGTTACAAATAGTGTGACATAAATTCTGATTCTAGGATCGCATGATAAAGACTCAGGAGGAAAAAAGCAGAAATATTTATGTGAAATAGTGTGACATAAACCCAATATCCCGGTTGAGGCCGTCCTTGTGTGTGCGGAACCTGGCTATCAGTTTCTGCTCAGCGACTCTGCGCTGTCGTGTGTCGCGAAGGCCGCCTTGGAGAACGCTTACCCGAATATCAGAGGCCGAATGCCCGTGACCGCTGAAGTGCTCCCCAACAGGAAGAGAACAGTCTTGCCTGGTGATTGTCGAGCGGTGTTCATTCATCCGTTGTCGCAGCGTCTGCATAGTTTCCCCAATGTACCATGCCTCGGGACATCCTTTCTTGCAGCGTATCAGGTAGACAACGTTGGCCGAGTTGCAAGAGTATGTACCGTGTACCTGGTGGATGGTGTTCTCACGTGAGATGATGGCATCTGTGTCGATGATCCGGCACGTCTTGCAGAGGTTGCTGTGGCAGGGTTGTGTGGTGTCTTGGTCACTGTTCTCCTGAAGGCTGGGTAGTTTGCTGCGGACAATGGTCTGTTTGAGGTTGTGCGGTTGTTTGAAGGCAAGAAGTGGGGGTGTGGGGATGGCCTTGGCGAGATGTTCGTCTTCATCAATGACATGTTGAAGGCTCCGGAGGAGATGCCGTAGCTTCTCCGCTCCGGGGAAGTACTGGACAACGAAGGGTACTCTGTCCACTGTGTCCCGTGTTTGTCTTCTGAGGAGGTCGGTGCGGTTTTTCGCTGTGGCGCGTTGGAACTGTTGATCAATGAGTCTAGCGCCATATCCTGTTCTTATGAGGGCATCTTTCAGCGTCTGGAGGTGTCTGTTGCGATCCTCCTCATCCGAGCAGATCCTGTGTATACGGAGGGCTTGTCCGTAGGGGATGGCTTCTTTAACGTGTTTAGGGTGGAAGCTGGAGAAGTGGAGCATCGTGAGGTTATCCGTGGGCTTGCGGTACAGTGAGGTGCTGAGGTGACCGTCCTTAATGGAGATGCGCGTGTCCAAGAATGCAACCGATTCCGGAGAGTAGTCTATGGTGAGCCTGATGGTGGGATGGAACTTGTTGATGTCATCATAGAGTTGTTTCAGTGATTGTTCACCATGAGTCCAAAGGAAGAAAATGTCATCGATGTATCTAGTGTATAGCACCGGTTGAAGGTCCCGTGCGGTGAAGAAGTCTTGTTCGAACCTGTGCATGAAGATGTTGGCATATTGAGGTGCAAATTTGGTCCCCATGGCTGTTCCGTGTGTCTGGATGAAGAACTGGTTGTTGAAGGTGAAGATATTGTGGTCCAGGATGAAGCGGATGAGATGTAAAATTGCATCTGGAAACTGGCAGTTGTTGGCGCTGAGCACTGAGGCCGTTGCAGCAATGCCATCGTCATGGGGGATGCTGGTGTAGAGTGCTGAGACATCCATTGTGACGAGGAGCGCTCCTGGTTCAACTGCTCCATGTGTGCCGAGTTTCTGTAGGAAGTCCGTCGTGTCGCGACAAAAGCTGGGGGTTCTTTGTACAATGGGTTTCAGGATGCCCTCGACATAGCCGGAGAGGTTCTCGCACAGGGTCCCATTGCCCGATACGATGGGACGGCCGGGTGTGTTTGCCTTGTGTATCTTCGGGAGGCTTCTTACTGTGTTTACCCCAGTCCAACGCCGGCATCTCCACATCATGACTACCAGAAATCCAAGCCAGCAGTTTCCAGAGAAGAATACCTATCTACAAAACAGCTACACCTCAAAGAGGGGTAAACATAATCTCTGGCGGCTTCCAGTCTTTAGACTCCTGAGAGGGGAATAACACCGTTGTTTCTCTCAGCTTCAAGCAGCTTCAGAAAATGAAAACTAAAACTGAAATGTTCTGTGAAAAATAGCAGTCCTCAGCTATGTGACCTGACCTGTAAATCACTCCGAATCAAACTCTACTCTGCAATCCCAGGGGAACACTGAAACAACAGAACACTGCATTAGTTCAGATTACAACCAACATGAGATCAATTATACTGCTCCAGTAACAATAAAGGACACCAGCTACAGACAACACGGTGCCAACAAAATCCCAGGGGCTGCTCAAACTTCCTGCAGAGAAACATGATTAAAATACAGTTCATAAAGGCACAATATTGTCACAAGATGCAATTTGTGGAGGGTGCCAGATTTGGAGGGGAACCTGGAGATGATGGTATTCCCATAACATTATTGCCCTCTTCTCTCTCACTGCTGGAATTGCTTATCCTATTTTTTTCTTTATTCTTTCATGGGATCTGGGCATCACTGGCAAGGCCAACATTTGTTGCCCATCCCTAATTACTCTTGAACTGAGCCACTTGCTAGGCCAACTCAGAGGCAGGAAAGAGTTAATCGCATTGCTGTGGGTCTGGAGTCACATGTAGGCCAGACCAGGTCAGGATGGCAGACTTCCTTCCCTAAAGGACATTAGTAAACCCCAGGGCATTAGAGTGGCCCTATCGGATTACTAACCCAGTGAAATTACCCCCATGTCTGACGGTTGGACATACTTCAGCCGCAGTGTACCAGTGGCATGGAAGTAGATACGGATTCCAGAGACAGAAGCTCTGATTATTTGAGCTGTTCTGTCCTGGATGGCATTCAGTTTTTTCAACGTTGTTGGAACTGTACTCATTCAAACAACTGGTGATTATCCCATCAGATTGCTGACTTGTCCAGGCACATCGCTGCACCTCCTGCCAGGCAGTCTGAGTGCTTTCCTCTGGGGAGGATGCCCAGAAGTGCCAAATAGGGCAGCTGTGCTTTATGTCACCTCTTGCAGCAATAGTTCTATTTTAACAACCTTCGGGTCCTACTTCACTTTGACTCCATAGACAGCAAACAAAAGTAACAAAATCTAGTTTATCTTCTCCTGACTGCACCTGCCCTAGATACCCTGCCCTCATTTGGCGAACTGTTCATAACTGGTAAATTAGAAATCCGTTCTGAAGAAGTAATCAGGTCAGATCCTGAACGATTCATTGGGGTCAGATGGACATTATACAGAGGTGGACAGAACCTTACCTTTATACTTTCTCAACAAATGATAGTTTCTGTCTTACGTTAATCTGCGTATATTCGAGTTTCGAGACATTTCCCTCTCCAGCACACATTTGCCAACACGGGGGGGGGGGGGAGACAGATAATCGAGTGTACTGTTGATGTTTATATCAAGTTGGTAACTTAAAAATCAGCTCTGCATTCATGGAATAGTTGTGGGTCCTCTGTGCTCAATAGCACTTTTTAAAGTGAAGGAGTTAACTTCAAGGGAGCTGACTGCAGCAAGGAATTCAATGGAGCAACTTACAGCTTGTCAGTGCCTGCTCTGAGTAGACCCCCCCCCCCCCCCCCCCCCCATTGAAACCATCTGATTTTCATATCCCGTTTAGGCAGCATGGTCGGTGCAGGCTTGGGGGGCCGAAGGGCCTGTTCTTGTGCTGTCATTTTCTTTGTTCTTTGTTTCTATAATGGGCAGCCGATCTACAAAATCAGAATATAACACAGGTTGAAAGTCTACGCAAATAGATCTCCAGTTACAATGAAATATGTGGAGGCAAACACCTTTCTGTTTACCAGTGGGAATTGCATGTCTAGAAAGCGATTGTGCCAACAAGAAAGGTAAATGGGGGGATTGGTGCACAGAGGTTTGATCAGAATTTCGTCTGAATGACTTTACATAGTGTGAACAGGAGACATATAACACACAGTTTACAGCATAGATCATTCAGTTTAACTGGTCCATGCCTATGTTCAATGCTCTAAACAAACCTCCTCCCACCCCATGCCCTCTCATGGTACCAGCGTATCCTTTGATCCCTTGTTCTCCATCTGTTTTTCTAACTTTTCTTTAAATGCATTGATGCCATTTTCTGCAACTACTTCATGGTCCATTTAGTCTGTGGGTGGCATGGTGGCACAGTGGTTAGCACTGTTGCCTCACAGCTCCAGGGATCCAGGTTTGATCCCCGGCTTGGGTCACTGTCTGTGTGGAGTTTACACATTCTCCCCGTGTCTGCGTGGTTTCCTCCCACACTCCAAAGATGTGCGGGTTTGCTGGATTGGCCATGCTAAATTGACCTTTTGTGTTAGCGGGACTAGCTAGGGTAAATGCATGTGGTTATGGAGATAGGACCTAGGTGGAATTGTGGTCGGTGCAGACTCGATGGGCCAAATGGCCTCCTTCTGCACTGTAGGATTCTATGTGGATAAAAGTTCCACATTCAAACCACTCTCTGGATAAAGAGGTTTTTCCTGAATTCCCTATTGGATTTATTAGTCTTTTATATGAATGACTCCTGGTTCCGGACTCTCCCAGAAGTGGAAAAACCTTAGAGTCATAGGATATAATTTACCGTCCTGCCCATCACGGGAATCGTAGCGGCCGGGACACGGGCCATGCAAAGGTCTGTTGACCTTGGGCAGGATTTTCCGGTCTTGGTGCGAGCACGACCGGAGAATCTGCCTATAGAATCATACAGTGCAGAAAAGGCCCTTCAGCCCATTGAGTCTGCACTGACAATATCGACCACTAAAGGCACGTTAATCCCATTTTCCTGTACTTATCCCATATCCTTGAATGTTATGATATTTCAAGTGTCCATCCAAATATTTTTTAAAGTTGGTAAGGTTTCCGGCCTCCGCCACCTTCCTGGGCAGTGCATTCCAGATTCCCACCATCCTCTGAGTGAAAAAGGTTCTTCTCAAATCCCCTCCTACCCCTTACCATATAAGTATGCCCCCTCATGACTGACCCCTCAAGCAAGAGGAATCTTCTCCATGGCTACCCTTCATAAATTTAAAGATCTCCATTAGTCACTCCTCAGTCTTCTCTTTTATTAGAGAAAGACCCCCAGCTTGTCCTGGTAGTTGTAACCTCTCCATTCTGCCATCATTTTTATGAATCTTATTTGCTCCTTCTCCAACTCTATATCCTTATTCATTCTACTCAATAAATATTTCTCTCAAATGGGCCAGCAAAGGTCAGCGAGTATTTCTATAAAGCCACAGTCCCATTATGAAGCCTTACCCACCAGGAGCATATAACAGGAATTCCGGCCATTGCAGTATTCCATCCAGGAATCATTTAAATAGACAGAAAATCATGGGGAACATGTCCCCAAATTGCCATTCTTGGCAGATGAGAGCCTGTCAGGAATTGAATGAAGAGAAGGAAATGGGATTGCCATGCTGTATTAATCCACCAGCTAGGCATGTTCTGTGTGCTGCATTGTATTGATGGGCCATTTTGTCATGCCAGCAGTTAACTGAACTTGGAAATATTGGACCCCATGTTCACTCACTCAAAATCCATTTACTTATAGCAGGGTTTCCCAAACTGTTCTACCCACAGAACCCCTAGTGACCTCTCACGCACATCTGGGAACCCCAAGCATTCTCATTATGTTGACACCCGTTTTGCGCCACAAAATATGTGCGAACACAGAAATCAAATGTAGACAAGTCTTTTCTAGTTATATCTATTAGGGTACACAGTCACAAATATATTCGCCAGATACATGCCTCCCCCCTCAGAGTAATCTCTGGTCAAGCCACCCTCCCATGGCTTTGAACACAGATGTGGAGATGCCGGCATTGGACTGGGGTAAACACAGTAAGAAGTTTAACAACACCAGGTTAAAGTCCAACAGGTTTATTTGGTAGCAAAAGCCACACAAGCTTTTGGAGCCTTAAGCCCCTTCTTCACCTGAAGAAGGGGCTTAAGGCTCCGAAAGCTTGTGTGGCTTTTGCTACCAAATAAACCTGTTGGACTTTAACCTGGTGTTGTTAAACTTGAACACAGAATCATAGAGTAGGGCTTGATTAGGTTGATTGACAGAAATATCAGGTGACTGGGTGGAGTTAGTCTTACACAAAAAAAAATCAAGCTCAGTTTGCTGCTTGGGATCTTTAGAGAGAGGTCGTTTTCTCTGTGCCTCTTTCTCTCTCTGGATTTGGAGATTGCTTTCTGTAGAAAATAAGTCTCTTCCTCTGAGATTCTGCTGTTTGGGGTGGATCTTTCTCTGGAGTTTGCTGTATGAGAGTCAGAAGACAGGCCTTATGGTCTTTTGGTCTAAGTGTCTGTCTGGATCTCTGTCTAGTGGTGTTAAAAGGCTGGCATGGGCATTTCTGCTTTTGCGCAGATTCTAAAAAGGATTTATTTCTATGAAGATACTGTTTACCTTGGAACTACAGAGATAACTAATTGTTAAGAATTAAATCTTTTCATGTTTAAGTATTTCCAATTGGTAAAATTTAGGTTAAGTCTTTTTGTTATATTTTAACTGTGTTGTTAAAAATAAAGTTTGCTTTCATAAAAGCTTCCCAGTGAGTCAATTGAATCATACCTGGAGTGAAATACCTTATGCTCACCCGAATGCCAAAATCAAAAAAAAGTAGTTGGGGTCTAGCTTAACTTCATAATACACCTTGGAGTTCCTGATCCAAACCCTAACACTAGGTAATCTCCTAGTGACAGGCTGGGTGGGGGTGGGGAGCAGGGCCATGGGCAGGAAAGGGTTACCTCTTCACATTGAGGCACTAATCAGCTTTGGCCGGCACCACCTTTGATATTCATTAACCCCTCAGAAGTTGCCTCCATGTCGAAATGCCCTCGCAATTTCTGACCTGCTTCAGCAGCACCTACCTCTCCTGGTGGCGTGGCCAAACCTCCAGAGCTGCGGCTCCTCTGATTGGCCCTGCAGCACCAAAAGTTCACTTCAGGATGGTAAGGTGGCCAACTAACAAGCCTCCTCTGGTGGATGCTCTTGGTAAAAATAGATAAGTCCCCTGGGCCGGATGGGATTTATCCCAGGATTCTCTGGGAGGCTAGGGAGGAGATTGCAGAGCCTTTGGCTTTGAACTTTGTGTTGTCATTGTCTACAGGAACAGTGCCAGAAGACTGGAGGATAGCAAATGTTGTCCCCTTGTTCAAGAAGGGGAGTAGGGACAACCCTGGTAATTATAGACTGGTGAGCCTTACTTCTGTTGTGGGCAAAGTATTGGAAAGGATTATAAGAGATAGGATTTATAATCACCTAGAAAGAAATAATTTGATTAGGGATAGTCAACACGGTTTTGTGAAGGGTAGGTCGTGCCTCACAAACCTTATTGCGTTCTTTGAGAAGGTGACCAAAGAGGTGAATGAGGGTAAAGCGGTTAATGTGGTGTATATGGATTTCAGCAAAGCGTTTGATAAGGTTCCCCATGGTAAGCTTTTGCAGAAAATACGGACACATGGGATTGAGGGTGGTTTAGTGGTTTGGATCAGGAATTGGCTAGCTGTAAGAAAACAGAGGGTGGTGGTTGATGGGAAATATTCATCCTGGAGTTCAGTTTCTAGTGGTGTACCGCAAGTATCTGTTTTGGGGCCACTGCTGTTTGTCATTTTTATTAATGACCTGGATGAGGGCGTGGAAGGATGGATTAGTAAATTTGCGGATGACACTAAAGTCGGTGGAGTTGTAGACAGTGCGGAGGGAAGTGGCAGGTTACAGAGGGACATAGATAAGCTGCAGAGCTGGGCTGAGAGGTGGCAAATGGAGTTTAATGCGGAAAAGTGTGAGGTGATTCACTTTGGAAGGAGTAACAGGAATACAGAGTACTGGGCTAATGGTAAGATACTTGGTAGGGTGGATGAACAGAGGGATCTGGGTGTCCATGTGCATAGATCCCTGAAAGATGGCACCCAGGTTGATAGGGTTGTTAAGAAGGCGTACGGTGTGTCAGCTTTTATTGGTAGAGGGATTGAGTTTCGGAGCCAGGAGGTCATGCTGCAACTGTACAAAACTCTGGTGCGACCGCATTTGGAGTATTGCGTACAGTTCTGGTCGCCGTATTATAGGAAAGATGTGGAAGTGTTGGAAAAAGTGCAGAGGAAATTTACCAGGATGTTGCCTGGTATGGTGGGAAAATCGTATGAGGAAAGGCTGAGGGGCTTGAGGTTGTTTTGGTTAGAGAGAAGAAGGTTAAGAGGTGACTTAATAGAGGCATACAAGATGATCAGAGGATTAGATAGGGTGGATAGTGAGAGCCTTTTTCCTCGGATGGTGATGGCTAGGCTGAGGGGACATAGCTTTAAATTGAGGGGTGAGAGATATAGGACAGATGTTGGAGGTAGGTTCTTTACTCAGAGAGTAGTAAGGGCGTGGAATGCCCTGCCCGCAGCAGTAGTGGACTCGCCAACATTAAGAGCATTCAAATTGTTATTGGATAAACATATGGATGATATTGGAATAGTGGAGATTAGATGGGCTTTAGATTGGTTCCACTGGTCGGCGCAACATCGAGGGCCAAAGGGCCTGTACTGCGCTGTAATGTTCTATGTTCTATGGTAAGTGCGGGCTTGGGGCCCTCATTTAGTCCCAATGTCAGGTCCTGAAGCCAGTTCGGTACAACACAAAATCATGAGAAAACAATGGCATTCTCCTCCCAAAGAAAAGAAAGCTAATATTTTGTCAGACATTCAGGGCAATTTTCATAACCCATGCATTTCCCTAATTGATCTGAAAATATTTATAAAAATAAAACACAAGAAATAATATTTGAGAGTTACAGAGAAGATTCTGTACTTGAGCATAAATTTGAAGTACAGAAATGGGATTAGGGGTAATTGATTAGCTTGGAAAGGCTGATGGGCAGAAGACAGAGAGCCGGGATAAATCGTTTTTTTTCTAGATGGTAAGAAGTAACTAGTGAGGTGCCACAGGGATCGGTCCTTGGGCCGCAGCTATTTACAATCTATATTAATGACTTGGATACAGGGATAGAAGGCTCTGTAGCCAAATTTGCAGATGATACAAAAAAAGGCGGGACAATAAGTTGCAATGAGGAAATAAGAACCTTACAAATGGATGGAGGTAGGTTAGGAGAGTGGGCCAAAATGTGGCGGATGGACTTTAACGTGGAGAAGTGTGAGGTCACGCATTTTGGTCGGGAAAATGGGAAGGCAATTTATTATCTAAATGGAGAGAGACTTCGGGGTGCTCCGGTGCAGAGGGATCTGGGTGTCCTCGTTCATGAGTCACGCAAAACGAGCATGCATGTAAAGCAGATAATAAAGAAAGTGAATGGAATGCTGACATTTATATCTAAAGGAGTAGAATATAACGGTAAGGAAGTATTGTTGCAATTTTATAAGGCATTGGTGAGGCCGCATCTGGAGTATTGTGCACAGTTTTGGTCCCCTTATTTGAGGAAAGATGTAGTGACATTGGAGGCAGTTCAGAGGAGGTTCACTAGATTGATTCCAGAGGTGAGGGGTTTGTCCTGTGAAGAGAGATTGAACAGTTCAGGCCGATACTCCCTGGAATTTAGAAGAATGAGGGGAGATCAAATTGAGATATACAAGATGGTAAAGGGTATGGATAAAGTAGATGTGGAGCAGATGCTTCCTCTTGTGGGGCATTCTAGGATGAGAGGTCATAGTCTTAGGATAAGAGGTAGCAAATTTAAAACAGAGTTGAGGAGAAACTATTTCTTCCAAAGGGTTGTGAATCTGTGGAATCCGCTATCCCAAAGTGCGATGGATGCTGGGACAGTGAGTAAATTTAAGGAGGAGTTAGACAGATGTTTAATTGGTAATGGGTTGAAGGGTTATGGAGAGAAGACAGGAAAATGGGGATGAGGAGCATATCAGCCATGATCGAATGGCGGAGTGGACTCGATGGGCTGAATGGCCTAATTCTGCTCCTATATCTTATGAACTTATGAAGAAAGGTTTGCTCCCAGAACACCGATTTCTCAGCCAACTAAAATGCTGAAATGTGCAGCAGCTAAAAACAAGAGGTCAGTGGTATTACCGCACAGCAGTATCCTGAAAGGAGAACTGTTCCACGTCAGCTCTAAGTGGATTGGTCTGCCATATCTGCTTTCAAAATGCCTGTTGCTATGCAAATATAAAACCTAAATCATTCCAGTTACTGCATGTCAATCTTAACTAGCAGAATTGTCGACGCAGTCAAAGCTAAGTGGCTACATATTAAGATCTCAGAAAAAATTTGTACAAGTGTGAAGAGAAAATGAAAATTGTATTTTTTTTTAAAATGAAGGGCAGTCATGATTGCAAAGATTGCAAAGGTAAAGTTGCCATAGTTCCAGGTGATCTTAGGCTGCACTGCCTGTTGAGGGGGAGAGCTGACTGGTGGTGATTTAACCCGAGGATCACCACACCTCAGGCGAGGGGCAAGGGTGAGAAGATGGGGCCTTCATGATCTTGAGAGAATTGTCTATGAACTGTGTTCAGAATAAAATTGGAGCATAGGCATAGGGTTAGGCCATTTATCCCCTCAAGTCTATCCTGGTCATTCAATGAGATCATGGCTGATCTATGGTCCATTTACCCATCTTTGCCACACATCCCTGAATACAATTGACAAATTGAAATCTAGCAACCACTGATTTAAAATTAACAATTGATGTAGCATCAATTATTGCCAGTGCAAGAGTTCCAAACTTCCACCATCCATTGTGTTTCCTAATATGATTCCGAACGTTTAGACCACTCTCCCTCATCTTAGATTCCCCAAACAGCAGAAATAATTTCCCTGTCCAACCTATCTGGTCCCCTTTGTATTTTGAAAACTTTGATCAAATCATTCCAAAAACTTCAGGCAATACAGGCATCAATTGTGTAATTTCTCCTTGTAATTTAACCTTGCGAGTCTAGGTATAATTCTGATAATTCTGATAATTCTACCACACTGCAGTTCCTCCAAGGCCATCATATCCTTCCTAATGTGCCTTGCCAGAACTGCTCACAGTATGCCAGGTGTGATCTGACCAGGAATTTGTACATCATGACTTCTGGAATCATAGAATCATAGAATCCCTACAGTGCAGAAGGAGACCATTTGGCCCTTCAAGTCTGCACCAGCTCTCTGATAGAATATTTTACCCAGACCCTCTTCCCCGGCCTATCCCCGTAACCCCAAACACTTACCATGGCCAATCCACCTAAACTACACATCTTGGGACACTAAGGGGCAATTTAGCATGACCAATCCACCTAACCTGCACACCTTTGGAATGTGGGATGAAACTGGAACGGACTACTACCCCTTTGTATTCTATTCCTCTATATGTAAAAAGCAGAATTCCTTTAATGTTTTTAATTATTTTATGCATCTGTTTCTGGCATTTTAATGATTTTGTGTACTTAAATGTGCAAACAGTCTCTTGATAGTGCAGAACGTGAATATTGTTGAAAAAAGATACATGTTGCTGAAGCATATCATCTTGCACTTATCAGAACAAATGTAAGAATGCCAAATTTCAAATGATCATAACAATTTATATCACAAGAGAGACATCTGTTGATTGTGGTTAGGAAGTCAAATCTGATTAGGTGAATAGTTGCCATGGAGAAAGCAATAAGCTTCCAAAACTCCCGAGTAAATCAAAAAAGACACAAGGCTTGAGCATATTCTTTTTGTTGCAGCGAATGGATTCTTGCGTAAGAAGATATCTGACTTCTGGCAAGTGTAAATCAGCCTTGTTATGAGCTCAACTAATTATCTTAAATTTGTTGTTAGTGTAGCTATTAGCACACTCAGGATCGTTCAGCAAGTGCTGCCCAAACACTGAAATATATCCCTAACAGTGGACATTGTTTTGGGTTTTGCAAGCGTGGGCTGCCTGAGTACCATCTGCACTCTGCCTATAATGAATAACCAATAAAGTTTATTTATTAGTCACAAATAAGGCTTACATTAACACTGCAATGAAATTACTGTGAAATTCCCCTAGTCACCACAGTCCGGCACCTGTTCGGGTTAATTCACTTAACCAGCACATCTTTCAGAATGTGGGAGAAAACTGGAGCACCCGGAGAAAACCCACGCAGACACGGGGAGAACATGCAAACTCCGCTGAGACAGTGACCCAAGCCGGGAATCGAACCTAGGTCCCTGGCACTGTGAAGCAGCAGTGCTAACCACTGTGCCACCGTGCCGCCCCGGAACACGCTGTTTGATTCAAGCAGCCAATTACTGGGCTGAATGCCCCACATACCCTGGCAATGCACTGCCACAGAAATTCATAGCTGACATTGCTCCATTGTGTGGTGGGCAGAATGTCGTTTTGGACTGACGGCAGCATTCTGTTTGTGGGACATACCACTTGTAGCGGCATTGTGGCAGGGGCACCCGAAGGAAATCCACGCAGACACGTGGAGAACATGCAAATTCCACGCAGACAATGTCCCCTTTTAGCCCTTCTTACTCCTTGCTTAAGTTTCTTTCTACTTTCCTTGTACTCCACACTTACTTTGTGTGTTCCCAGCCTCCTAGCCTTTTTCTCTTTGACTAGGCTCACAACACCTCTCGTTATCCAAGGTTCCCAAAACTTGCCATACTTATCCTTCATCCTTACAGGAATGTGCCGGTCCTGAATCCCTATCAACTTACACTTGAAAGCCTCCCACATGCCAGATGTTGATTTGCCCTCAAACATCTGCCCCCAATCTACATTCTTCAGTTCCTGCCTAATATTGTTGTAATTAGCCTTCTCCCAATTTAGCGCCTTAACTTGAGGACTACACTTATCTTTATCCATCAGTACCTTAAAGCTTACTGAATTGTGGTCACTGTTCCCAAACTGCTCCCCTACTGAAAGTCTTCCACAAGATGTTTGACAAAATGTCACATAATAGATTACTCAACAAAGTTGAAGCCCTTGGAATACAGGATGGTATCAGCACAGATATAGAATTGTCTGAGTGAGAAAACACAGTGTAATGCCGAACAGTTGTTTTTCAAACGAGACGATGGTGTGCAGTGGGCTTCTTCAGGGACACCACTGGGAGCCCTGCATTTCTTGATATATAAGATATGGGGTTGAGGAATGGGGGGGACATGAAATTTCATTATGCAGCGACGTTTGAAGCGATACATTTTGGTAGGAAGAATGTAGAGAGATGATAGAAAATAAATTCTAAACAGCTAGAGTAGAGAGAAATAGAGGACAAATACACAAATTGCCAAAGGTAGCAGGCTGAGAAAGTGGTTAAATAGGCACATAGAAACCTTGGCTTTATTAATAGGAGCACAGAGTACAAAAGCAATGAAGTTACCTTTATAAAACATCCAGTTTGGCCTCAACTTTTATCCTACGCTGGGTACTGCATTTTAGGAAGGATGTGAAGTCTCAAGAGAGGATTCAGAAAAGATTTTCAAGAAAGGTTCTGGAATAAAGGACGTCAGCCACATGAATAGATTGGAGTAGCTGAGGCTGTTCTCTTGAGAGACCAGCAGGTTGAGAAGTCATTTGATATTTGAAGTTGGATTCATTGACATTACCCACTCGAGTGAAGCCACTGAACCTTCCACACCACTGCGTTCAGGCATTTGAACCTAGACTACTGGCATTGCCCTTGATGACTATTTGTTCCCATTGCCTTTTGAGTACTTGTCTGGAGAGCCTCCTGGTCCCCTGTGGGCAGTGAACCTTTCTCCTCCTGTTGATCTCCTGGACAAAGGGCTTAGGATCATAGAATCCTACAGTGCAGAAGGCCATTCAGCCCATCAAATCTGCACCAACCACAATCCCACTCAGGCCCTATCCCCATAACCCCATGATTTACCCTAGCTAGTCCTCCTGACACTGAGGGGCAATTTAGCTTGGCCAATCCACCTAACCTGCACTGGTGACTTTCTCCCTTGCTAAGCCAATTTCACTCCTTCTCTCTTCCTCAGTGGCTCCACCATGCACAGATGTAGTGGGATCATTGAGCATTGTGATCCCTGCTCAGGGGAAATCACATTTTTAACCCATTAAATCCTTCCCCAAAAGATGTTACAGACTATGCTTATCGGGAGACAGTGTTCTAGTGGTATTATCGCTAGACTATTAACAGAGTCATAGAGGTTTACAGCATGGAAACAGGCCCTTCGGCCCAACTTGTCCATGCCGCCCTTTTTAAAAAAAACTCCCCAAAGCTAATCCCAATTGTCCACATTTGGCCCATATCCCTCTGTACCCATGCAACTATCTAAATGCTTTTTAAAAGATAAAATTATACCCGCCTCTACTATTACCTCTGGCAGCTTGTTCCAGACACTCACCAGCCTCTGTGTGAAAAAATTGCCCCTCTGGACACTTTTGTATCTCTCCCCTCTCACCTTAAACCTATGCCCTCTAGTTTTATACTCCCCTACCTTTGGGAAAAGATATTGACTATCTACCTTGTCTATGCCCCTCATTATTTTATAGACCTCTATAAGGTCAACCCTCAGCCTCCTACGCTCCAGAGAAAAAAGTCCCAGTCTATTCAGCCTCTCCTTATAACTCAATCCATCAAGTCCCGGTAGCATCCTAGTAAATCTTTTCTGCACTCTTTCTAGTTTAATAATATCCTTTCTATAATAGGGTGACCAGAATTGCACACAGTATTCCAAGTGTGACCTTACCAACGTCTTGTTCAACTTCAACAAGACGTCCCAACTCCTGTATTCAATGTTCTGACCGATGAAACCAAGCATACCGAATGCCTTCTTCAACACTCTGTCCACATATGACTCCACTTTCAAGGAGCTATGAACATGTACCCCTAGATCTCTTTGTTCTGTAACTTTCCCCAACGCCCCACCATTAACTGAGTAAGTCCTGCCCTGGTTCAATCTACCAAAATGCATCATCTCGCATTTGTCTAAATTAAACTCCATCTGCCATTCGTCAGCCCACTGGCCCAATTGATCAAGATCCCGTTGCAATTGGAGATAACTTTCTTCACTGTCCACTATGCCACCAATCTTGGTGTCATCTGCAAACTATGTCCCCTATATTCTCATCCAAATCATTAATATAATTGACAAATAACAGTGGGCCCAGCACTGATCCCTGAGGCACACCATTGGTCACAGGCCTTCAGTTTGAAAAACAACTCTCTACAACCACCCTCTGGCTCCTGTCAAGAAGCCAATTTTGTATCCATTTAGATACCTCACCCTGGATCCCGTGAGATTTAACTTTATGCAGCAACCTACCACGCGGTACCTTGTACCTTGTACCGCGTGGTAGGTTGTTGCATGAACTCCAAAAACTCAGCTAAACTCAGTAGGTTGTTGCATAATTCAGAAACTCAGCTAATGTCCTGGGGACCCAAGTTCGAATCCCGCCACGGCAGGTGGTGGAATTTAATTTAACAAGAAATATCTGGAATTAAGAATCTACTGATGACCATGAAACCATTTTTGATTATTGGAAAAAAACATCTGGTTCAGTAATGTCCTTTAGGGATGGAAATCTGCCGTCCTTACCTGGTCTAGCTGACATGTGACTCCAGAGCCACAGCAATGTGATTGACTCTCAGCTGCCCTTGGACAACTAGAGATGAGAATAAATGCTGGCCAGCCAGTGACGCCCATGTCCCACGAATGAATAAAAACAAAATCCTATGAAGATCTTTCTCTGCACTGCCAGTTGGAACTAGTGCGAAAGATGATTGGAATGTCAGATTGACAGCAAACTGCGCTTAAAATCCCACGATGTTTTGCATCAATTTCAACCGAATTATGCTGAAAAACCAACACAACTGAGGGAAAACTCCAGGCCCGGTATTTTATTCTTGCATAATGGTTCTCTAGTGTATAAATGACAATTCCTGCTTTGTGTATCCCTGTTCTCTTTTTTGAACACTTGGTCATTATGGACCCATTTTCAGACTGACAATGGAAATCCAAAATACATACGATGCATCAGAGGGCAGAATGTTGGTGGGAGGAGATCCATGGTGGGGACTGGGTGTGGGTGGGGATGCTGCAGGGGTGGCGTGGGGAAGGGTGCTTGTCTTAACTTTGAGCTCTATTCTCTGGTAATGGTCTTTAACAGAAACCAATGAGGACCAGCCTCCCATCCATTGACTCTGTCTACACTTCTCGCTGCCTCGGCAAAGCAGCCAGCATAATCAAGGACTCCGCGCACCCCGGACATTCTTCCACCTTCTTCTCAGACAAAAGTCTGAGGTTACGTACCAACCGGCTCAAGAACAGCTTCTTCCCTGCTGCCATCAGACTTTTGAATGGACCTACCTCATACTAAGTTGATCTTTCTCTACACCCGAGCTGTGACTGTAACACTACATTCTGCACCCTCTCCTTTCCTTCTCTACGAACGATATGCTTTGTGTAGTGCGCAAGAAACAATATACTGTATACTAATACATGTGACAATAATAAATCAAATCAAATCAAGTCAGGGTGAGGGGAAGGAGGGGCTGAAGAATTAAAGTCAATATATAAGGCCTAGTTATAGAGTTGACCTGGCTGCAAAACCTGAATACCTTCATAAATGGCATTTAGAAATAGTTGATTAATATTTTGTTGTGAAATTATAGTGTGTTAGTTTGTAGAGCTTGTCAAAACAGAAGTCTGATAATTTAGCATTCTCTCCTTTTTGTTTACCTCTCTTGTGTTTTCTTATTAATGTTATTCAGTGCAGAGTTAAAGCAGCTTTTGTCCCCAGTCTCCCTTGGTGACTACATCATCAGTCAGCGCCAGCTGTTAGCTGCCTGGAAGTGTGCTGATTACATTAGGACTGCATTAATACATTTTATTTAGCAGGTAGTGTTCTATCATTATGCATACTGTCTCATTATTTGAAGGTTGCACAGAAACTTAATTCCTCGGTGCACAATAAGAATATATTTTCATTTCGGTTACTCCCAGTCACGGTTGCAATGAAGTCAAAATACCATTTGCAAGCAGTTAGGACGGGAAATGTTATGTTGACCTTCATTGCAAGAGAACTTGAATACAGGAGGAAGGGTTTCTTACTACATCTGTACAGGGCCTTGGTGAGACCACACCGAGAGTATTGTGCACAGTTTTGGTCTCCTTATCTAAGAACAGATATACTTGCTATAGAGAGGGTGCAGCGAAGGTTCACCAGACTGATTCCTAGGATGGCAGGGTTGTTGTATGAGGAGAGGTTAGGCCGACTAGGCCTGTATTCACTGGAGTTTAGAAGAATGAGAGAGGATCTCATTGAAACATATAAAATTCTGACAAGGCAGAACAGATTGGGTGCAGGCCTGATGTTTCCTCTGGCTGGGGTGGCGGTGGGGGGGGGGGGGGGGAGGGGTGGTGTCTAGAACAAGGGGTCGCAGTCTCAGGATATGGGGTGTTCTGTTTAGGAGTGAGGTGAGGAGAAATTTCTTCATTCAGAAGGTGGTGAACCTGTGGAATTCTCTACCACAGAATCCTGTGTTGGACAAATCACTGAATATGTCAAGAAGGAAATGAATAAATTCCTAGACTCTAAAGGTGTCAAGGGGCATGGGGAGAGCATTGAAATATGGCATTGAGATAGAGGATCAGCCATGATCATTTTGAAGATGGCACAGGCTGGAAGGACGGAATGGCCTACTCCTGCTCCTATCTCCTATGTTTCTCTATGTTGTGGATGGGCATTACAAAGTTGGGCTTCATTTCCATCTTTGTTTAGTGGCACTCAGGTTTTTGGTGGGATTATTGGAAAGTCTCAACCAAATATGGAAAAAGGGGGCCTAAAAATCTGATACACTATTTCATGTTGCTTGGCTTTGCTCCAATTCTCCACCCTATGAAACATAACTTTCAAGATTTCGAATAGGACGGGAGGTCAGTTAAAGGGCAGAAAACATTGTTTAATTTGTTTTCAACAAAAACAGAAAAATGCTGGAAAATCTCAGCAGGTCTGACAGCATCCGTGGGGAGAGAAAAGAGCTGATGTTTCGAGTCTGAATGACCCTTCATCAGAGCTGGGTTGTGGATTTGATCCCCATACCAATCAAATTGAATTATTAAACAGCTCTGACAGATGGACCACCCCAGAGCAGTCTGAGCCTGTACCCAGAACCACCCCAGAGCAGTCTGAGCCTGTACCCAGAACCACCCCAGAGCAGTCTGAGCCTGTACCCAGAACCACCCCAGACCAGTCTGAACGTGTACCTGGGACCTCCCCAGACTAGTCTGAGCCTGTACCCAGAACCACCCCAGACTAGTCTGAGCCAGTACTCAGAACCACCCCAGACCAGTCTGAGCTTGTACCCAGAACCACCCCAGACCAGTCTGAGCCTGTAGCTAGAACCACCCCAGACCAGTCTGAGCTTGTACCCAGAACCACCCCAGACCAGTCTGAGCCTGTAGCTAGAACCACCCCAGACCAGTCTGAGCTTGTACCCAGAACCACCCCAGACCAGTCTGAGCCTGTAGCTAGAACCACCCCAGACTAGTCTGAGCTTGTACCCAGAACCACCCCAGACCAGTCTGAGCCTGTAGCTAGAACCACCCCAGACTAGTCTGAGCTTGTACCCAGAACCACCCCAGACCAGTCTGAGCCTGTAGCTAGAACCACCCCAGACTAGTCTGAGCCTGTACCCAGAACCACCCCAGACCAGTCTGAGCCTGTAGCTAGAACCACCCCAGACCAGTCTGAGCCTGTAGCTAGAACCACCCCAGACTAGTCTGAGCCTGTACCCAGAACCACCCCAGACCAGTCTGAGCCTGTAGCTAGAACCACCCCAGACTAGTCTGAGCTTGTACCCAGAACCACCCCAGACCAGTCTGAGCCTGTACCCAGAACCACCCCTGACTGATCTGAGCCAGTACTCAGAACCACCCCTGACTGGTCTGAGCCAGTACTCAGAACCACCCCTGACTGGTCTAAGCCTGTACCTGGAACTTTAAATGAATGTACTCTGGGGAACTGAACCTTTGGACCTGACCTTAAAGATGGAATTTGCACCAATTCCTAACCGTTTATAACTGCAGATGAAGGTCTTCTCCCATGAGCTCAGTTTTTATGTCTTCCTCAGATTATTTCCCCCTATTGTAAGTACTGTTGACAATGGGCACAGCATCTCGGTGAGCTAGCCAACTCCTGCTGAACCCAAAATCAGACAGAGGCCAATTTTGGTGCTGAAATTGGTGTGTTTTTATTCCCCATTTTGCCTATCACAGTTCAGCAGTTGGTATGAACTGGAATGCACTCCATGAAAGGTTGGAGTTTCAATAGTAACTTTCAAAAGGGCAGACTAGAAAAGGAAGGATTTGCAGGGCTATGTGGAAGATCAGCAAAGTGGGACTACTTGTAGAGTATCTTCAAAGAGAGGATACAGGTATGATGGCCCAAATGGCCTCCGTCATGCTATTAGATTCTTTAGCTTATATGCTACATGATACTGTGTACCTTGGATATACAATATCGTTTCTACACTTATTTAATACGTAATACCCAGGGGAAAGAATTGAATATTGTGTGTAGTAACATCGCGAATACATTTACAAAGACTTCCCCTGGTCAGGTGATTGGTCAGGGTGGCACAGTGGCACAGTGGTTAGCACTGCTGCCTCACAGCTCCAGGGACCCGGGTTCAATTCCCAGCTTGGGTCACTGTGTGGAGTTTGCACTTCTCCCCGTGTCTGCGTGGGTTTCCTCTGGGTGCTCCTCCCACAGTCTGAAAGACATGCTGGTTAGGGTGCATTGACCCGAACAGGTGCCAGACTGTGGCGACTAGGGGATTTTCACAGTAACTTCATTGCAGTGTTAATGCAAACCTTACTTGTGACTCATAAATAAACTTTAACTTTTGTTTTTTCACAAAATATAAATGTGAAAATCTGCCAGTAAACCTTGAGAGATTGAGAGCAGCCGTTACATCTGCCGTGACCCTGTCTGTGCTCTGTTGCTCGTGGGAAGAAGTTCATTGCCAACTTCTGTCAGGACTGCTGACCATCTATTCCCACGGGGCAAACGTGTCAAGGTGCATTGCTGTCTCCAGGTGTCATTAGGCTGCTGCGGATATTCTCAGCACCTGGGAACCGGCGTTCATTTTTGCTCTTTCATATCTTGTACCTGCTTTTGAATCCAAAGCTCAGACAATTTGCCAAAAATCCTCCTCTGCAGTTGCTTGTTAAATTAAGTGCCTGAGAACTGTTAACATTTAGCCCCCAGCTCTGTGTTTCGCTTGGCCTAACAACCCTTGATAGCTGTCACTGAGCACAAAGTGATCTATTGTTCTTTCCTGTCATTCTTCTCCTTGCTAACTTTATAAACTGAAAATAGTTACAGTGACACCGAATCCGGCAAGACTTGAATAAATGAATGCCAAAAATAAAATCAAATAGGTTAGACAGGTATAATGTTAACTACACAACATTTCAGCCTACATGTACATAGCACTTGTCCTTGACATACTGTAATTGGTACTAGTTACTGTCTGCAAAAATAAAACTGAAACGTGTCCTCAGCCAAAACCCAAAAATTATTTTCCAGTCAATGACTCAACATAAATATCAACCCAACAACTTGACGAGATTCTCCAACATCATGTTTCCCATCCAGTTGAGAATAGTGCAATGCAGATGCTAGCATTGATGTGTGGCATCTCTCTCCCAGATCACGACGTTAATGGAACCTTCCCCCAGGTTTCCCAAACTTTTTCCCAGTATGATCCACGAGTGTTACAGGCAGCGATTGATTTCCTCAGGTTTAGACTTGCCACTTATGAAGAGCAGGTATGACCTGTGCTCCCACAGAACCCCCATCAAGGGCAACACAGTGGTTAGCACTGCTGCCTCACAGCGCCAGGGACCCGGGTTCAATTCCTGGCTTGGGTCACTGTCTGTGCGGAGTCTGCACATTCTCCCCGTGTCTGCGTGGGTTTCCTCCGGGTGCTCCGGTTTCCTCCCACAGTCTGAAAGACATGCTGGTTAGGTGCATTGGCCATGCTAAATTCTCCCTCAGTGTACCCGAACAGGCGCCGGAGTGTGGTAACTAGGGAATTTTCATCTTCATTGCAATGTTAATGAAATTGTACTTGTGACACTAATAAAATAATCTTTAAAAAATCATCGGTTTCCAAGGCATGGCTTAGTGAACTATCCATAAAGAATCATATGTCATCATTTTGAGGGGAGTTATTTTGAATACATTAAGGGGGAGAATTTTGTTTGGGCCTTTCACAGATGTGTTTATAAAGATTTCTTCCCGTCAGGTATCCGCGGTCATCTAGACTCAAAACGTTGGCTCTATTCTCACTCCACAGATGCTGTCAGACCTGCTGAGATTTTCCAGCATTTTCTGTTTACATTTTACAGGGAAACTGGCTGGTCATTGCTGGGTAATGATTCTGCAGTTGTCTTTTATTTCCCAATCCCTCTCGTGTCTCAGAAGATCCCCATAAGCACAACTGAGGCTGCGAGCAAGTCTTTCTCAGTCTGTCCCGAATGTTTTCATTTTTCAAGGTTAACCTACAATCTTGCTGGCATCTAGCAAGCCGGCCTTTAACCATCATTTTCAGATCTCAACGTTAAAGTTTATGTTGTTGAAAATTAACATCATAAATGTAACAATAAAGGGATAAACCAGGAAGAGCTATGGCAGCAGAAGGGAGAACACAGTAAGAAGTTTAACAACACCAGGTTAAAGTCCAACAGGTTTATTTGGTAGCAAAAGCCACACAAGCTTTCGAGGCTCTAAGCCCCTTCTTCAGGTGAGTGGGAATTCTGTTCACAAACAGAATTTATAAAGACACAGACTCAATTTACATGAATAATGGTTGGAATGCGAATACTTACAACTAATCCAGTCTTTAAGAAACAAAACAATGGGAGTGGAGAGAGCATCAAGACAGGCTAAAAAGATGTGTATTGTCTCCAGACAAGACAGCCAGTGAAACTCTGCAGGTCCACGCAACTGTGGGAGTTACAAATATTGTGACATGAACCCAATATCCCGGTTGAGGCCGTCCTTGTGTGTGCGGAACTTGGCTATCAGTTTCTGCTCAGCGACTCTGCGCTGTCGTGTGTCGCGAAGGCCGCCTTGGAGAACGTTTACCCGAATATCAGAGGCCGAATGCCCGTGACCGCTGAAGTGCTCCCCAACAGGAAGAGAACAGTCTTGCCTGGTGATTGTCGAGCGGTGTTCATTCATCCGTTGTCGCAGCGTCTGCATAGTTTCCCCAATGTACCATGCCTCGGGACATCCTTTCTTGCAGCGTATCAGGTAGACAACGTTGGCCGAGTTGCAAGAGTATGTACCGTGTACCTGGTGGATGGTGTTCTCACGTGAGATGATGGCATCTGTGTCGATGATCCGGCACGTCTTGCAGAGGTTGCTGTGGCAGGGTTGTGTGGTGTCATGGTCACTGTTCTCCTGAAGGCTGGGTAGTTTGCTGCGGACAATGGTCTGTTTGAGGTTGTGCGGTTGTTTGAAGGCAAGAAGTGGGGGTGTGGGGATGGCCTTGGCGAGATGTTCGTCTTCATCAATGACATGTTGAAGGCTCCGGAGGACCATTTTACTCTATGATGACATCAACAAGTTCCATCCCACCATCAGGCTCACCATAGACTACTGTCCGGAATCGGTTGCATTCTTGGACACGCGCATCTCCATTAAGGACGGTCACCTCAGCACCTCACTGTACCGCAAGCCCACGGATAACCTCACGATGCTCCACTTCTCCAGCTTCCACCCTAAACACGTTAAAGAAGCCATCCCCTACGGACAAGCCCTCCGTATACACAGGATCTGCTCGGATGAGGAGGATCGCAACAGACACCTCCAGACGCTGAAAGATGCCCTCATAAGAACAGGATATGGCGCTAGACTCATTGATCAACAGTTCCAACGCGCCACAGCGAAAAACCGCACCGACCTCCTCAGAAGACAAACACGGGACACAGTGGACAGAGTACCCTTCGTCGTCCAGTACTTCCCCGGAGCGGAGAAGCTAC
Organism: Mustelus asterias; assembly: GCF_964213995.1. Lineage (NCBI taxonomy): Eukaryota > Metazoa > Chordata > Chondrichthyes > Carcharhiniformes > Triakidae > Mustelus > Mustelus asterias. The sequence continues at coordinate 21,761,654 of NC_135803.1, read as the reverse complement.
GGCATCTCCTCCGGAGCCTTCAACATGTCATTGATGAAGATGAACATCTCGCCAAGGCCATCCCCACACCCCCACTTCTTGCCTTCAAACAACCGCACAACCTCAAACAGACCATTGTCCGCAGCAAACTACCCAGCCTTCAGGAGAACAGTGACCAAGACACCATACAACCCTGCCACAGCAACCTCTGCAAGACGTGCCGGATCATCGACACAGATGCCATCATCTCACGTGAGAACACCATCCACCAGGTACACGGTACATACTCTTGCAACTCGGCCAACGTTGTCTACCTGATACGCTGCAAGAAAGGATGTCCCGAGGCATGGTACATTGGGGAAACTATGCAGACGCTGCGACAACGGATGAATGAACACCGCTCGACAATCACCAGGCAAGACTGTTCTCTTCCTGTTGGGGAGCACTTCAGCGGTCACGGGCATTCGGCCTCTGATATTCGGGTAAACGTTCTCCAAGGTGGCCTTCGCGACACACGACAGCGCAGAGTCGCTGAGCAGAAACTGATAGCCAAGTTCCGCACACACAAGGACGGCCTCAACCGGGATATTGGGTTCATGTCACAATATTTGTAACTCCCACAGTTGCGTGGACCTACAGAGTTTCACTGGCTGTCTTGTCTGGAGACAATACACATCTTTTTAGCCTGTCTTGATGCTCTCTCCACTCCCATTGTTTTGTTTCTTAAAGACTGGATTAGTTGTAAGTATTCGCATTCCAACCATTATTCATGTAAATTGAGTCTGTGTCTTTATAAATTCTGTTTGTGAACAGAATTCCCACTCACCTGAAGAAGGGGCTTAGAGCCTCGAAAGCTTGTGTGGCTTTTGCTACCAAATAAACCTGTTGGACTTTAACCTGGTGTTGTTAAACTTCTTACTGTGTTTACCCCAGTCCAACGCCGGCATCTCCACAGCAGAAGGGAGACACAGCAATAAAACACTGTGTTAACTGACACAGGATTGAAACAGTTAACAAAACATCAAACTGAAATACAAACCAGCAAATATGTGGTGATCAAAACAGAAAGACAACTGAGTAATTAGAGGCGCTGAATATACTGCATTTAAAACAAGGGACAAACTTCCCCTCTCTGGTGTACTTTGGAATTTACCCTATATTTCCTTTTGTGTTCTTAGCTGAGTTGCTCCGTTAAATATTGTAATATGTTCTCGAGGAACAGCAGCAAGAAATCACTAAAAAGGAAGTGTGTCATATGATCTAGTTTTAGTTTCACTTTTGCTTTTAAGCAGAGCACACGCACACAGCTCTGCAGCAACTGGTGTCTTCATGTTTTATGCCTCTTGAAATATACCCACAGGCTGAATCTCAATAATGAACCCAAAACATGTTTGCATAAGTCATTGGTGCCTTTATATCATTATAAAAACACAACATTAAAAAAGCTAAGTCATATCTGACATGGCTAGTGACAGAATTTCTACCTTCAACAATTAAGTACAAAGTCCCCAGTATCTTTCAGACAATAAAAGCACTCGGGCAAGTTTTCCAATGATGGTCAAATGCAGTTTTCCCCAAAAGATTAATAACAAATATTTCAATCCATTGTGTTTTACCTTCCAACATATCAGCACCATTCTATAAGTGTTGAATTCCATTTCAATTCTCTTCCCGCACCTAGTGGTGCATTAAGACAGACTTGCGTCTGTTTCCATAGCTAGTAATTCCCAAAACGACACGCTAGTCGCTAGTCTGTCGCCAGGGGCTTATATCTTGAAAGGCGCCACTCCACATAGAATCATAGAATCCCTACAATGCAGGAGGAAGCCTTTCGGCCCCATCGAGTCTGCACCGACCACAATCCCACACAGGCCCTATCCCCACAACCCCATGCATTTGCCCTAGCTAGTCCCCCTGACACTAAGGGGCAATTTAGCATGGCCAATCCACCTAACCCACAATCTTTGGACTGTGGGAGGAAACCGGAGCACCCGGAGGAAAGCCACAACAGACACGGGGAGAACGTGCAAACTCCACACAGACAGTAACCCAAGCCGGGAATCGAACCTGGGTCGCTGGCGCTGTGAGGCAGCAGCGCTAACCACTGTGCCACCATGCCACCCATGAAGTGTGGCAGCCCAGGAATCTCTCCCGCTCTTACTGGCAGCCAATGCTGTATTTGGAAGGATTTGCAGATTGACACTCAACCTGTTTGATCACATTATGAATGCTCCTTCCTTGATAAGCGCTGGATAATGTGATGTTATTCCCTTCTTATCTACTCTGCCACTTCAAATGATCTGGAGAGGTGAACTCAACGAAGTTAAGAGTTAGATATAATTTTTAAAAATGCTTCAAGAATGTATTCCTCAGAAGAATATTATACACAATATAATTGCATTAAAGCGTGATCCTTCAAGGCAACAGATAGGTAAAATATGAATAGTAATTTATTTTTAAGATCAGATTTGAACCTATAAACTCAGCCAAGATTCAATGCAGTTTTGAAGGTGTTGTATTAGATGACGTTAACCATTAAGCAAAGGCTTTAGTTGCTTATTTAGGTGGATATTAAAGATCTTGCATTGCTACTCAGAGAATAACACAGAGTTCTGCTGCTGTCCTGACCAATATTATTAGGCGCTACCCTCATCACCCAACCAACCTCCTCCCGAGCCACTGTCTCAGTCTCAATCTGATTGGTTAACTACTTCAACATCCTATTGGACCCTGGAATGAGCACATGACCTACATCCTCTGCATCACAAATTTATTCTGCTGCTCTTCTATGATATTGGCCAGAATTCTCTGGTTTCATACGCCCCGTCACCGTTGCCAGTGAGAACGAAGAATTTGGCACTCAGCAGGGGGACTGGAGAATCCCAGCCGCAGGCGAGCTCAGGGAATTCCCACCATTGTCTACCATGCCAATATGTGGCCCATATGTTGCTGAACTCTAATCGATGCCTTTGCCATCTCCAGACTTAATGATCGTACTGCTCTCCATCCTTCTCTTTTGTCATTTCATGCCACACTCTGCTGCCCTATCCCATCCTGTACCAAGTTCCATTTATCCTTCTCTCCTGTTCTCACTGATCCACGTTGGCTCCCAGTCCGTCAAACACGTTGGCTGGAATTTTACTATCCTGCCTGCCACAGGAATCGGAGCGAGCGGCGGGGGGGGGGGGGGGGGGGGGGGGGGGGCGGGGGGGGGGGGGGGGGGTGGTGGGATGATTGAAAGGTCTGTTGACCTTGGGCGGGATTTTACAGTTTCGGCACGAGCGAGGCTGTAAGCTGTGTTTAAATCCGCCATTGTCTCGCTCCGCTCCCATCTCTATAACCTCCCTCTGTGCTAGAACTCTCTTCAAACTCCATCAGAGAAAATAATCTGCCAAAAGTGAGCAAAAAACCTTGTCAGCATGGAAACAGGCCCTTCGGCCCAACTTGTCCATGCTGCCCAGTTTTTACCACAAAGCTAGTCCCAATTGCCCGCATTTGGTCCATATCCCTCTATACCCATCTTACCCATGTAACTATCTAAATGTTTTTTAAAAGACAAAATTGTACCCGCCTCTACTACTGCCTCTGGCAGCTCATTCCAGACACTCACCACTCTCTGAGTGAAAAAATTGCCCCTCTGGATCCTTTTGTATCTCTCCCCTCTCACCTTAAACCTATGCCCTCTAGTTTTAGACCCCCCTAACTTTGGGAAAAGATGTTGACTATCTATCCTACCTATGGCCCTTATTGTGAAATAAGTACTTGTCAGAATGTAGCACACATTCCTTTCTCAATTTTTTTTTGAATAACCTTATGACCCTCAAATTTAGAGGTCATGGGTGTGATCTTATTGGCCATTTACGCCTGCTATCACAAGGTGGGAGAATTTGGTACTCAGCCAAATCTCCGCTCACTGCAGCAAGACCAGAAAATTCCACCAGTGGAAAATTCCACCCAATAACTCTCAAAAAAGAAATGTTTTTCTATATCAAGCAGTGGCAGGGAAGGAACAGCACGGTTAGAGATGAGTAACCTCTCTGCTGTTGATCAACAAAGGGGGTCCGTTTTTGTTTTTAACCACCTGGAATGTAAAACAGAGAAAGGAAAATCGCATGGGTCGCATCATTTTAACAGAACCTGTCTGATTCTTCATGCACAAATTGGATTTGAACATTTTCATTGTGCAATCCTCCGTGGAAAATGTTTCATTTTGTTTTCCACCCGCCTGATGCTTTACAGCCAGAGATTAGGGACAAACATCTATCCAATTGTTTCTCTCCCAACCCTGGAAAAAATGACCCTTATTGCACGAGAGCGACATTTTTCTATTTCCAACAACAACCATCATGTGGGCTCTCCTCCATGGAATTGCAGTTAATGTCAATTAGCACCAAATTAGAAGCAGGTTTGAGTTACTCCATTGGCCATTAAGAGCAAGGTTAAGATGTTTATTTGACATGGGACCTTGATAATCATCAGGTGTAGGGAACTTCCCTGCGTCTTTACATGATTAAAATAGTCATCTGAATGTCAGGATACTGACTCACTGTGGCAACCAAACTTCTCTCACAAACACTCAATCCAATTGAATGCTGAGTAGCAGAATTTGTAGGCAGCTCAGAGAGGTCCGAATATTTCCAAACTTTAAGAGATCCTTACATAGAATCCCTACAGTGCAGAAGGAGGCCATTCGGCCCATTGAGTCTGCACCAACTCTCCGACAGAGCATCTTACCCAGTCCCTATCCTCATAACCCCACTAATTCCCCTAACCTACACATCTTTGGATACTAAGGGCAATTTAGCATGGCCAATCCACCTAACTTGCACATCTTTGGGCTGTGGGAGGAAACTGGAGCACCTGGAGGAAATCCACGCAGACATGGGGAGAATGTGCAAACTCCACACAGACAGTGACTCAAGGCCAGAATTGAACCTGGGTCCCTGGCGCTATGAGGCAGCAATGCTAACCACTGTGTTATTGTTCTGCCCATGTTACAAGAGAGTTAGGGACATTGGCCGCGATTCTCTGCTCTCGCTCGGCTCGCCACTACTGCCAACAAGAACGGAGAATTTGGTGCTCGGCCAAAACTCCATTCACTGCAGCGGGACTGGAGAATTCCCACCGCGAGCGAGGTTGGAGAATTCCAGCCATTATTTTGGAATAAATGATTATGTGTTTTTGCATTGACTCTTTATAGTGCCCAGTGTTGTACTTGCAACTCTGTGGGACATGGCTGAACTCGCAGGCTCAGATCGCTATTCCTTTAATGCATTTTTAAGGAGATTGTCCAAGATCACTCTCAGTGGGGATCATTGAACTCTTGTGGGTGAACTCAAAACTCTTTGAGGAATCTGTCAGCCATCACCCTGAGATGGATCCACATTTGGACAATGCTGGCACTGCCCTTTAGGCCCGCATTCCTTACCATGACCGACCAACTGTTCCTACCCTCTCTCCTCACAAACCACATCCAGCATGCCAGGTCCTTCCCTCTGACACTTCTCCATGACCCCCACCCCATTCCATGCCTCCTTCTCTCACCGTTGATTCGCCCTTGCTCGTCTTGAGGCTCCCTGCAGGCTGGCACCCTCCTGCTCGCCTCCCTATTTGTGCCGTTGAGTTAAACAAGGAAAACACAACCACCTTTCACCTTTCAACAATCATGAACTAGGCGCCACAAGGTTCTTGCGCGTCGCTGACTTTATTTTGAAGGTTGGCCATAATTTTAAAAAGTTACATGATAATGAGTTTTCATAGCATGCAAACAAGTACCACCCCAGTATAAGGCTTGGTTAGGCTGGCATAAGTCGCCACATGCCTCTCTGACTTTATCTCTGCATCTCAACTCACCATCAGGAAATCAAATGTTCGCATCCCACCAAATGTAGTCACCCTGCACGCCATATTTCTCACTCTTGCGGGTTCCATAAAAGTTTTTAAAGTTTATTTGTTAGTCGCAAGCAGGCTTACATTAACACTGCAACAAAGTTACTGTGAAAATCCCCCAGTTGCCACACTCCGGCGCCTGTTTGGGTACACTGAGGGAGAATTTAGCATGGCCAATGCACCTAACAAGCATGTCTTTTGGACTGTGGGAGGAAACTGGAGCACCCGGAGGAAATCCACACAGATAAGCTCCCCCCTCTGTGTACCGCTCTTTATAGATTTATGTACACAGGACAGAATTCATCACAGTCATTGATTGGGACTAATGTGAAAATCTCACTGAAAGAATTTGAGGGAAACAGAAATTTCAAACTTTATACAAGAACGCTGTCCTGGGTGGTTGATGATAATCATGATGTGGAGATGCCGGCGTTGGACTGGGGTAAACACAGTAAGAAGTTTAACAACACCAGGTTAAAGTCCAACAGGTTTATTTGGTAGCAAAAGCCACACAAGCTTTCGAGGCTCTGAGCCCCTTCTTCAGGTGAGTGGGAATTCTGTTCACAAACAGAACTTATAAGACACAGACTCAATTTACATGAATAATGGTTGGAATGCGAATACTTACAACTAATCCAGTCTTTAAGAAACAAAACAATGGGAGTGGAGAGAGCATCAAGACAGGCTAAAAAGATGTGTATTGTCTCCAGACAAGACAGCCAGTGAAACTCTGCAGGTCCACGCAACTGTGGGAGTTACAAATAGTGTGACATAAATTCTGATTCTAGGATCGCATGATAAAGACTCAGGAGGAAAAAAGCAGAAATATTTATGTGAAATAGTGTGACATAAACCCAATATCCCGGTTGAGGCCGTCCTTGTGTGTGCGGAACCTGGCTATCAGTTTCTGCTCCGCGACTCTGCGCTGTCGTGTGTCGCGAAGGCCGCCTTGGAGAACGCTTACCCGAATATCAGAGGCCGAATGCCCGTGACCGCTGAAGTGCTCCCCAACAGGAAGAGAACAGTCTTGCCTGGTGATTGTCGAGCGGTGTTCATTCATCCGTTGTCGCAGCGTCTGCATAGTTTCCCCAATGTACCATGCCTCGGGACATCCTTTCTTGCAGCGTATCAGGTAGACAACGTTGGCCGAGTTGCAAGAGTATGTACCGTGTACCTGGTGGATGGTGTTCTCACGTGAGATGATGGCATCTGTGTCGATGATCCGGCACGTCTTGCAGAGGTTGCTGTGGCAGGGTTGTGTGGTGTCTTGGTCACTGTTCTCCTGAAGGCTGGGTAGTTTGCTGCGGACAATGGTCTGTTTGAGGTTGTGCGGTTGTTTGAAGGCAAGAAGTGGGGGTGTGGGGATGGCCTTGGCGAGATGTTCGTCTTCATCAATGACATGTTGAAGGCTCCGGAGGAGATGCCGTAGCTTCTCCGCTCCGGGGAAGTACTGGACAACGAAGGGTACTCTGTCCACTGTGTCCCGTGTTTGTCTTCTGAGGAGGTCGGTGCGGTTTTTCGCTGTGGCGCGTTGGAACTGTTGATCAATGAGTCTAGCGCCATATCCTGTTCTTATGAGGGCATCTTTCAGCGTCTGGAGGTGTCTGTTGCGATCCTCCTCATCCGAGCAGATCCTGTGTATACGGAGGGCTTGTCCGTAGGGGATGGCTTCTTTAACGTGTTTAGGGTGGAAGCTGGAGAAGTGGAGCATCGTGAGGTTATCCGTGGGCTTGCGGTACAGTGAGGTGCTGAGGTGACCGTCCTTAATGGAGATGCGCGTGTCCAAGAATGCAACCGATTCCGGAGAGTAGTCTATGGTGAGCCTGATGGTGGGATGGAACTTGTTGATGTCATCATAGAGTTGTTTCAGTGATTGTTCACCATGAGTCCAAAGGAAGAAAATGTCATCGATGTATCTAGTGTATAGCACCGGTTGAAGGTCCCGTGCGGTGAAGAAGTCTTGTTCGAACCTGTGCATGAAGATGTTGGCATATTGAGGTGCAAATTTGGTCCCCATGGCTGTTCCGTGTGTCTGGATGAAGAACTGGTTGTTGAAGGTGAAGATATTGTGGTCCAGGATGAAGCGGATGAGATGTAAAATTGCATCTGGAAACTGGCAGTTGTTGGCGCTGAGCACTGAGGCCGTTGCAGCAATGCCATCGTCATGGGGGATGCTGGTGTAGAGTGCTGAGACATCCATTGTGACGAGGAGCGCTCCTGGTTCAACTGCTCCATGTGTGCTGACACGACGGACTTCCTACAGAAACTCGGCACACATGGAGCAGTTGAACCAGGAGCGCTCCTCGTCACAATGGATGTCTCAGCACTCTACACCAGCATCCCCCATGACGATGGCATTGCTGCAACGGCCTCAGTGCTCAGCGCCAACAACTGCCAGTTTCCAGATGCAATTTTACATCTCATCCGCTTCATCCTGGACCACAATATCTTCACCTTCAACAACCAGTTCTTCATCCAGACACACGGAACAGCCATGGGGACCAAATTTGCACCTCAATATGCCAACATCTTCATGCACAGGTTCGAACAAGACTTCTTCACCGCACGGGACCTTCAACCGGTGCTATACACTAGATACATCGATGACATTTTCTTCCTTTGGACTCATGGTGAACAATCACTGAAACAACTCTATGATGACATCAACAAGTTCCATCCCACCATCAGGCTCACCATAGACTACTCTCCGGAATCGGTTGCATTCTTGGACACGCGCATCTCCATTAAGGACGGTCACCTCAGCACCTCACTGTACCGCAAGCCCACGGATAACCTCACGATGCTCCACTTCTCCAGCTTCCACCCTAAACACGTTAAAGAAGCCATCCCCTACGGACAAGCCCTCCGTATACACAGGATCTGCTCGGATGAGGAGGATCGCAACAGACACCTCCAGACGCTGAAAGATGCCCTCATAAGAACAGGATATGGCGCTAGACTCATTGATCAACAGTTCCGACGCGCCACAGCGAAAAACCGCACCGACCTCCTCAGAAGACAAACACGGGACACAGTGGACAGAGTACCCTTCGTTGTCCAGTACTTCCCCGGAGCGGAGAAGCTACGGCATCTCCTCCGGAGCCTTCAACATGTCATTGATGAAGACGAACATCTCGCCAAGGCCATCCCCACACCCCCACTTCTTGCCTTCAAACAACCGCACAACCTCAAACAGACCATTGTCCGCAGCAAACTACCCAGCCTTCAGGAGAACAGTGACCAAGACACCACACAACCCTGCCACAGCAACCTCTGCAAGACGTGCCGGATCATCGACACAGATGCCATCATCTCACGTGAGAACACCATCCACCAGGTACACGGTACATACTCTTGCAACTCGGCCAACGTTGTCTACCTGATACGCTGCAAGAAAGGATGTCCCGAGGCATGGTACATTGGGGAAACTATGCAGACGCTGCGACAACGGATGAATGAACACCGCTCGACAATCACCAGGCAAGACTGTTCTCTTCCTGTTGGGGAGCACTTCAGCGGTCACGGGCATTCGGCCTCTGATATTCGGGTAAGCGTTCTCCAAGGCGGCCTTCGCGACACACGACAGCGCAGAGTCGCGGAGCAGAAACTGATAGCCAGGTTCCGCACACACAAGGACGGCCTCAACCGGGATATTGGGTTTATGTCACACTATTTCACATAAATATTTCTGCTTTTTTCCTCCTGAGTCTTTATCATGCGATCCTAGAATCAGAATTTATGTCACACTATTTGTAACTCCCACAGTTGCGTGGACCTGCAGAGTTTCACTGGCTGTCTTGTCTGGAGACAATACACATCTTTTTAGCCTGTCTTGATGCTCTCTCCACTCCCATTGTTTTGTTTCTTAAAGACTGGATTAGTTGTAAGTATTCGCATTCCAACCATTATTCATGTAAATTGAGTCTGTGTCTTATAAGTTCTGTTTGTGAACAGAATTCCCACTCACCTGAAGAAGGGGCTCAGAGCCTCGAAAGCTTGTGTGGCTTTTGCTACCAAATAAACCTGTTGGACTTTAACCTGGTGTTGTTAAACTTCTTACTGGTTGATGATAAAGCAGATTGATAAGGCAGACTTAGAAAATTTCACTCTGGCCTCAAACACTTGATGCTAATAATGGATGGGAAAAATAGAAAGGTATTTATTTTCCAACATTGATGTCAGCAGCATGGTGAGCATAGAAATTGCAATTGTAAAAGCCTTGATTACCACTGTGAGAATGAGAAGGCATCATATATCACAACAGTTAAAGCAGGATAATAAATGGCTTACTATTAGAATGCAGGAACTGATGACATTGTCAACATAACGTGGAGATGCCGGCATTGGACTGGAGTGGGCACAGTAAGAACTCTCACAACACCAGGTTAAAGCTCAACAGGTTTATTTGGAAGCACGAGCTTTTGGAGCGCTGCTCCTTCATAAGGTGAGTTCAGCGCTCCAAAAGCTCGTGATCCCAAATAAACCTGTTGAGCTTTAACCAGGTGTTGTGAGAGTTCTTACATTGTCAACATAGAATTTTATAGACCAAGGATGGAATTCTCCCAAACCCCCACCAGCAGTTTCAATGGCGGGCGGGAAACAGGGTGCGGGAGAACTTGGCAGGAGGCCCAAAAATTGATTTTATGCCAGTTTGAATTTACATGCTGCCCGCCGTGGTGGATCGGGAAAGCTGCTGGGGTGCACATCATGCTTTACATGGAGGCCATCTCCTAATTGGCTGCCTCTACATCCAACATTGAATTAAGAGTTTCTCATGGGCCTATGGCTGGGGGCAACTGGTGCCCCCATCAGGAAAGGCAAGTGCTGCAGGCAGAAAGCACAGGGCAAGGACACCACAAAATGGAGGCACCATCTATAGTGTGAGCATAATCCCAAAAATAAAGAGGCCCAAAGCCAGTTGGGCCATCAGAAAGGGGGAGAAACTCACCTGGAGGATTTGTATGTGCTGCTGGCGTGGCCTTTCATCCCCACAGCCATTGCAAAATTAAAGCATGGCACCTCCATCTCTGATGGCCTGTTGCTAGGAGACCGCGCAGCTCCACAGCCCTGCTGGACTCTACATTCAGCTGAAATCTGCTCTGGTGCCAGCAAGATCCCAGCAGGGTCCTCACCATTCCCCACCTCCTCTCGTTATTGGCTACAGACACGGCTCCCCTGGGAGGTGCTGGCCAATGTTCACCCACCTTCAGCCAGACTGTCGGGTGCGTGGGAACCCACTGGAGAAACCTTGCTCCCAGTTCTGTCTTCAACTGGCCTCTGTGGGGCCATGAGTGTTCCATCTATAACCTTTAGCTAGCCAATGCTTGGCAGTTGTACTTGGTGATATATGCTCCCTGGCTGTGCTCACATACCCTACATCGTGAGGCAGATCAGATTGTTACAGTACATAACCACGGCAAATGGACTTCAAAGGAAACATGGGAGGGGAGGAGAATCACGATGCGGGTCATAGTGCATGAGGCAGGTGAAAGCAATTTGTCTGTTTGCAGCTGATGCTTAAATGTTGCCTTTTTAACAAAGGACATCTGTGCGATCAACTTGTTTCAGCCCGTGGTTACTGCCGTCGCATGCCAGCTCTTTATGTTGACTTACTGCTGTGACTATCCCTGCTTGTCAGGGCCATTGTGACTCATTCTAAGATGGCCTGTCTCTGCACTTACCTTCAGCTCATCCATTTTCTTTAGCACTTACCATCACGTCTATCGAGTAATGGAGTTACCAAGCTGATTAAGTGTGAATACACCAGGACACTCAGCTGGACTCGCTCCATTTCCCAAAGGTATACCTCTGCCTCTACATCGAAGCATAAAATCATAGATTCCTTGCAGAGCAGAGCGAGGTCATTTGGCCCATCGAGCCGGCACCAACAACAATCCCACCCAGACCTTATCCCCACAACCCCACACGTTTACCCTGCTAATCCCCCCCAACACCAAGGAGCAACTTAGCATGGCCAATCAACCTAACTTGCACATTTTCAGACCGTTGGAGGAAACCGGACCACCCGGAGGAAACCCACACAGAGGGTGGTGGGTGCCTGGAACTTGCTGCCGGGGGAGGTAGTGGAAGCAGATACGATAGTGACTTTTAAGGGGCGTCTTAACAAATACATGAATAGGATGGGAATGGAGGGATATGGTCCCCGGAAGGGTAGGGGGTTTTAGTTCAGTTGGGCAGCATGGTCGGTGCAGGCTTGGAGGGCCGAAGGGCCTGTTCCTGTGCTGTAATTTTCTTTGTTCTTTGACGCCGGGAGAACGTGCAGACTCCACGCAGACATTTGTTTGAGGCATCATTTGAGAAGGTGGAGGGATATCATCCGTGTATCTTGTCTTAATTACGTTTTAAAAAAAATAAATATGCAAACTAAAGTGTTTCTATTGGTGGAGTAGTGAGCATTATGAATATCTGTGATGAGGTGTGACAAGTGGCTCCTCCTTTCTGCTTCAGGATCCACTCTGATGTCTTCTGAATTGTGAACTCTTCCTGAGTAAAGTGCTGTTGACAGGCAGAGGTGTTGGCGCTGGCAGCAAGCTGTTACGCTGCCCTTACAGTCTGTGCTGGCTCAGTGCCCCAATATGTTGGCATCCTTGAGGGCCCAGCTTCTGCTGTAGCGACATCCTGGATTCCCCCTCAAAGGGCAGAATGTACTTGCAGAGAGGCAGATGCTGCCCTGTTAACAATGCTGGCATTCAGAGCAGACAATTGTTCGTCTGCTGCTGCATTTTAATGTTGGATGATGAGTCCTCAAAGCAGACAGTGAGCTGAGAGTTAAGCACTGTCACAAGGTCACCGAATCCCTCCTTAATTGTTGTCTTAAGTGTCTCAAAAGCAAACGATATTGGATGGTTAGTCACCACCACCTCAACAGCAGCACAGGAAAGACCTTCTTGCAACATTGATAGGGCTATCTGCGGTCTCCACTGCAGAAGCCACGGATATCACAAATCTAGTAGTGGCAGCCTGCAGGCCGTGTACTGTAATGACACCACTAATGACCTTGTGAATTGGATGCACCAACACTCATAGAATCATAGAATCCCGACAGTGCAGAAGGAGACCATTCGGCCCATCGAGTCTGCACCAACAACAATCACACCCAGGCCCTATCCCTGTAACCCCACATATTTACCCTGCTAATCTCTCTAACCTACGCATCCCAGGGACACTAAGAGGCAATTTATCATGGCCAATCAACCTAACCCGCACATCTTTGGACTGTGGGAGAAACCAGAGCACCCAGAGGAAAGCCACGCAGACACAGGGAGAATGTGCAAACTTCGCACAGACAGTGATCCAAGCCGGGAATTGAACCCAGCTTTCTGGAGCTGTGAGGCAGTAGTGCTAACCACTGTGCCACCACACCGCCCACTCTCAGCTATGCATGGAGCCAAGTGTATTCCTTTCCCTACTGCAGAATCAGCATCCCTCTTCTTAAATAAATCTTAGCATTGCTGCCTGGCCATCAGTGTTGTGGACCTCAGCAGGCACTTTCTTGGCTTCTGTTCCTGCCCATTCTTCTCCTCTCCTCAATGTTTCACCCCATGATCCTTTCTCGAAATCACCATCTAGTGATGGGCAGCCTAGGCTAGTGAGCGGGCTGCATGAGGGGCCCTCCTTCATCTCAGTGGGCCACAAGATTGAAATCGGCACGTGCACTAGCCATGACACCATGAATAAGATTAAATACATTTAATCCACACCCAGTGTTTCACTATGAGTTATAGAAAACGCTTAATCATCCACATATTAATAAAACTGTCATTGACTTCAAATAGTGCTGAGACCCAGGTCAGAAACTTCAAGGTGAAGTTAGCCTAGACCCTGAGTTTTACATTTGATTTTGGCATTGGTGAGCATAAGGTGTTTCACTCCAGGTATGATTCAAGTGACCCACTAGGAAGCTTTTATCAAACAAAGTTTATTTAAGAACACAGTTAGAATAAAACAAAAAGAATTCGCATAACTTTTACTACCACAAGAATTAACTATGACACAAAATAACTCCTAACAGCTAGCTATCTCTGTTGTTCCAAGTAAAGCACCATCTCACAGACATACACCCTTCTCTAGACTTAGCACAAAAACAAGTGTTCTCACGTGATGCTGGATTTGCAGCTTTTTAAACCTACTGTGAATTGGTCCTGTGAATGTTGGATTAAAACTCTGAGGCTTTCCAGTCCTGAAACTTTCGGAAAGCCTCTGGAAAGAGAGAGAGAGAGACAGAGACACTGCCTCCTTCCAGCAGCTTCTGGCAGCAACTGAGAAATGAATCTAAAAACTTGGAAGGCTCTGTAACAAAAAAAATAGCTGTCCCCAGACATATCACCTGACCTGTCAATCAAACCCAAATTAAGCTCCACTCAGCAATCCCAGGAGACACATTAAAACCCCAGAACCCTGCATTAGTCCAGATTAAAAATAAACATGATGTAATTTATACTGCCTCAGCAGCAATAAAGAACACCAGTCACAGACAACATGGCACCAATAAAATGCCAGGCCTGCTCAAAACATCCTGCAGAGAAATATGATTAAAATACATTTCTCAAAGGCACAGTATTGTCACAATAGGAAAAATGAAAGAAATATTTACGCTGACCTTACATAAAGGACAAAAGACAGATAAGTTCAACCTCCCATGCCCATTGGTGTCATAGCTAAGATGGCCTTCTGGGATAGGGTCTTTGTGCTAACTATGTTTGCATACCTGGAATTTACAGGGCGTGCCGATTGAACCATAGCGACACTTTGATTAGAGGCCGAGGGAGCGCATGGCTCTCACAGTCAATGGCTGGTATTTTGTGACCTCATTTGGGCAAGACATGGCGGTAAAATTCTGACCAGTTTGTGCAATCAGCATGCACCTCACTTCATGTGCCTTTGTTTTTCGAGCGTATCACTTGAGTAATTCTGGTTGGCAAAAAAAAGACCATGAATCTGGCAACTATGCATTTTGGCACTGGCTAACAAAATGTAGTCAGGACCCTGATAGGCCCCATGTTTCCCTCACTGTGTCATGGATGTTACACCCTTGAGTTCAGTGTGATGTTAGATGTGTTATGGGTTTTTGGTTATAGGGTATACCTGCTCCCCACCGCCTCCTAACGCCTACGCAAAAAGACAAAAGATTAACTTGCATAGCATTTTATCACATTGCACAAAAATGTCCTGAATCATCTTACAGGAAAAGTGCATTTATTATTTATCCCAAAGCAGTGAATCACATTGACTCTTTGCACTGTCCCGAAGGCATCATTTGTTGTGCTGTGGGTTTGTATGTGTGCTGACCAGGGAAATAATATTTGGGGTTATCACATGCTTATCCCATGCAACCACTGACATCTTGAGGCCTATCACATTGGGGGGGGGTATCTACAAACATGGTTATCAATGTGCCTGCAATGAGGAAAAACCTCCCTCAGTTTGGGTGGATTGGCCGGTGAGGTGGAACTATTGGATTTCCTGTTCCTCTAATAGAGTCATAGAGGTTTACAGCATGGAAACAGGCCCTTCGGCCCAACTTGTCCATGCTGCCCAGTTTTTACCACTAAGCTAGTCCCAATTGCCTGCATTTGGCCCATATCCCTCTATACCCATCTAACCCATGTAACTGTCTAAATGCTTTTTAAAAGACAAAATTGTACCCACCTCTACTACTGCCTCTGGCAGCTTGTTCCAGACACTCACCACCCTCTGAAAAAATTGCCCCTCTGAACCCTTTTGTATCTCTCCCCTCTCACCTTAAACCTATGTCCTCTAGTTTTAGACTCCCCTACCTTTGGGAAAAGATGTTGACCATCTAGCTGATCTATGCCTCTCATTATTTTATAGACCCCGATATGATCACTCCTAAGCCTCCTACGCTCCAGGGAAAAAAGTCCCAGTCTATCCAGCCTCTCCTTATAACTCAAACCATCAAGTCCCCGTGGCATCCTAATAAATTCTTTATGCACTCTTTCCAGTTTAGTAATATCCTTTCTATAATAGGGTGACCAGAACTGTACACAGTATTCCAAGTGTGGCCTTACCAATGTCTTGTACAACTTCAACAAGACCTCCCAACTTCTGTATTCAATGTTCTGACCAATGAAACCAAGCATGCCGAAAGCCTTCTTCACCACTCTGTCCACCTGTGACTCCGCTTTCAAGGAGCTATGAAGCCGTACCCTTAGATCACCTGTAATTCTAGTTTTAGACTCCCCTACCTTTTGGGAAAAGATGTTGCCTATCTACCTTATCTATGCCCCTCATTATTTATATTATTTATCTATAAGATAATGAGCAAGTTGATCCAATAGTATGAGCAGCTCATCAATGTGATTCGAAAGAGATTGATCTACAAAACAGTTCAGCTTCCAGCTGCTTCCATTGGATGGCCAGAGGGCTTGCTCTGTCCCTCTCCCGCCTGATGAAAATGGCCATTTCAAAATCAACCCCATTTTTTGGAAGAAGTTGCGTGTGGGGTGTTGTAGCTTCTTGCACTGGTCTTGTGTTGGCTCCAAGTGCCGCAGAGAGCCCTGGTTCTTCAGTAGGGAGACCCAGATGGTATGGAGATGAGTCTGGTGTGATTGCAAAATCAGTAATTGTCCACTGAGTGTAAGGATGTAGCATCTAGAAATACACCCTGTTGATTTCGGGAAACCCGTAGTTTTTTTATCTTTTAAAAAAATACATATGTGGCCATTTGAACTTTTGTGCATTGGGTTGACCTTTAGGAATGGTGCCCCGATCGTTAAAAAACAAAGTTGCTGGCATTGTGGGACCCAGCCTGTGCCATTTCTTTATCAACGTTCCTAGTGGTGCGGCCTTTTCCCACCCGCTATTGAACCTTACTGATATTCCACCCATTGTTTACGGGCCATTTTAAAGGAGAAAAGAGAGGGACGAGGAGATATTAGGGAAGTAATTCCCAATTAAGCATCTGGGCAGGGAGATGATAAGTAGGGATGCACGGGAGGCCAGCATTGGAGGAATGCAGAAATCTGGGTGAGTTCTCTGGCTGGACATGGTTGCAAGTATAGGGGTGAAACCATGGAAGGATGTCAAAATCAAGGTAAGAGGTTTAATACTGAGATATTACCAGATGGAGAGCCAGTCTGGGTCAGCAAATACAGGGGTGAGAGGTGAATCTTGCTACGAGTTTGGATACAGGTAACAGAGTGTTAAATTAATCCGTGTTTTCAGAGGGCACAAAGAGAAAGGCCAGAGAGAAAAAAACATTGGAGTTGTCATGTCTGGAGATAACAAAGATATGGATGAGGGTTTCAGTAGCAGATGACCTGAGAATATTGTGTATATGAGCAATGGAACAGGGGTGGAAATTGGTGGTCTTTGTGATGGAGGGGGTATAACATCAAAAACTGAGTTTGTGATTGAATAGTACACCATCGTTGCAAAATGTCTGGGTCAACCTCAGCCAGTGGCCAAGGAAAGGGATGGATTCAGTGGCATGGAAACACAGGTCAGAATTTTATGCTGCTCCACCGACATGGGACGGCATGGCGGCACAGTGGTTAGCACTGCAGCCTCACATGTCCAGGGACCTGGGTTCGATTCCCGGCTTGGGTCACTGTCTGAATGGAGTTTGCACATTCTCCCTGTGTCTGCATGGGTTTCCTCCAGGTGCTCCGGTTTCCTCCCACAGTCCAAAGATGTGCAGATTAGATTGATTGGCCATGCTGAATTGCCCCTTAGTGTCAGGGGGACTAGCAGAGTAAATATGTGGGGTTACAGGGATAGGGCCTGGGTGGGATTGTTGTCGGTGCAGACTCGATGGGCTGAATGGCCTCTTTCTGCACTGTGAGAATCTATGATTCTATTCTATGAAATAGCTGTGGGGCACTCAGAGTCAGCAGGGATGTGTATTCAGGACACAGTTTGCAATGGGGACTGAAGGCAATAGGACTTCCCAATATTTATTTGAAGGAAATTTCTGCCCATCCAATACTCAATGTTGTACTATTGAAAATCGCACACCTCGTTCAGCCTGCCAATGCCCTTAATTATAAACTCATCCACCCAGAAGGATCTTTAACCAGACTGCTAACAATGTTGACCTTTCTTTGTTAACCAGATAACCAACTCTTCAAATTTTCTCTGCGGAAACATTAGCTCCAATGAATCAGTCGACAGTCAGCCACCTGCTCTCGAAGTTGCCGAGGAGACTGCGCTAAGGTAAGGCAAAGGGAATTCCTGCTCAGATATTGTTGAATGGATTTGGCAGAACTGACCGCTGCCACAGTTAATGGCTAGGATTTCCCAGTTGCAATGGTGCTGCAACTATCAATGTTTGCCATCATGCCAACTCTGAAACTGACAGCGATTTCTGCATGTAGACACACGCGGTTAGATACATAAATCCAGAAGTTGCTGTAACTCACTCCCTGGCAATGGTTTCACAAATGAACATTGACATGAACTTCCACTCTTACATTCTCACTCTTGCTGTAAAAATCCTTGAAAAAGTTACAGCTTGTTAACCGAGGTGTAACCGGGATGTTAACGACATACTAACAATTTGCTAATTTATTATAATTATAAATCATAATTATGCGAAACAACCTCTGGCCCTGAAAATATATATATATTCGTGGAATGTTAAATAGCTCCATTATGATAAAAAAAAACCCACAGATTTTTCCAATAGTTTTTGAAGTGTGTCTATAAAGTTTCAGTGTCTGCCTTAATCCCATGTGTTCAGATAATCACTGGTTTTCCCTCCCTGACTTGCTGTCTGTGAGAACTCTTCAATGTGATTGGCGGTTTGACCTGTTGAGAATGTCACTGCTGATGGACATCACAGCTGTCCTTGAGCTGAGACCCAATCAAAGTGATGTCGAGAAGAAGAAATGCACGCCTAAAGAAGTCACTAGGTTCATGTGGGCAGTTTTTCTGGAGGTCAGCAGTGAGCTGGGCCATTGTTATTTTGTACTATTCGACTTCAGTTGTGCATCATGCCCCAACAGAAAATGCACTCAGAGCTTGTTGTCTGACCTTCACTTCTGGGCTCAGTAAGCAGCCGCAGGGAGATACGTGAGAGACTGACCCAAGCTGACTCTCCCCGTGTTTGGTTCTCAACATCTGAGCAAAATCAGGCAAATATTTTAAATTATAGAATCCCTACACTGCAGAAGGAGGCCATTCGGCCCATCAAGCCTGCACCGACAACATTCCCACCCAGGCCCTATCCCTGCAACACCACATATTTACCCTGCTAATCCCCCTCACGCCAAGGGGCAATTTAGCATGGCCAATCAACCTTACTCGCACATCATTGGACGGTGGGAGGAAACCAGAGCACCCAGAGGAAACCCACGCAGACATGAGGAGAACGTGCAGTCTCCACACAGACTGTCACCCAAGGCCAGAATTGAGCCCGGGTCCCTGGCGCTGTGAGACAACAGTGCCAACCACTGTGCCACCGTGCCACCCTAACTGTGCGGGACAGTATCCAGTGTAGGTCCATGGGTGGTAGGGTGGCACAATGGTTAGCACTGTTGCCTCACAGCGCCAGGGACCCGGGTTCGATTCGTGACTTGGGTCACTGTCTATTTGGCAATTGCACGTTCTCCTCGTGTCTGCGTGGATTTCCTCCGGGTGCTCCGGTTTCCTCCCAGAGTCTGAAAGACGTGCTGGTTGGGTACATTGGCCATGCTAAATTTTCCCTCAGTGTACCCGAACAGGCGCCGGAGTGTGGCGACTAGGGAGTTTTCATAGTAACTTCATTGCAGTGTTAAAGTAAGCCTACTTGTGACACCAATAAATAAACTTAAACTTAAAATGTTGTCATACCATTCTGAACGTGTGTGGTATTCTAGCCACAACATCTCGGGTTGGAGGAGAAAGCATTAACCAGCGCACACAAACAAAGCTGAATTCCTTATTCATTGAAGAAATTCCTGCCCATTTTAAGGGTCAGTAGTGGCCAGACGGTTTGGTTCCAGCATTGCGATAGGAATGTCCAGACTTACTAACTGACTGATCTCATTAAGATGACATTGACAACAGGGAGATTGGCAACATTTAAAAGGTATTTGGACAGATACATGGATAGGAAAGGGATGTAGGCCAAATGCAGGCAGATGGGCATTTTGGTCGGCATGGACCAGTTTGGGCCGAAGGGCCTGTCTCCGTGCTGTAGATTCAATGATTGTATGATTCTATGACCACACTACAAACAACTTTGAATTGATCACGTCCATAGCAATGACATTAGAAAGGGCCACACGAGGGGCAAGTCGAATGGTGAGCTGGGATGGTCCACCTTTGTGTCTGAGATCCAGTGATACCTTTCAAGTTGAGAATGTTTGACAGGTTAAATTGCCAAATCAAGAATTTGAGTGATTCTGTGCTGGCGCCACTCCCCGTCACTGCTGGGAGGGGGAATCCACACTAAGTAGCTCATGTTTTCACAGTCGTTAAATCAGGGTGCCAAGTGAAATGAGAGCTGCATCTCTTTGTAAAACTCAAACAAAGTCATAGCTATTGAAGCAAATTCCTTGCTCAAAGCGTGAGTGAACACCTGAATTTATTTGTCAACTGTGTTTATCTTACAGAATTAAGCTGAATGGGGTTGACGCGTCTGTTGCATTCTGGGAGGTGACAGAAGCTGAGTTCCAGCAATGTTCTGTTTCGAGTGGAAAGAGTGTCTTGCCCCTGCACACTATCGACGGATTTGTTCTCTTGGAGGAGACGCTGTCTTTGGGGAGCAACTATTTGATTGGTAAGGTGCTTTGGTATTGAACTCCTTCACACCTCTTTCCTTCACTAGAACAGAATGGTTTGATGCGAGCCTTTTACAGAGGGAGATTATTTAAGCTTCAGAGAGTTTGCAAATCAAAAGGTACCAACTGAAATAAATAACTAATCGTGCGGATTATCAACTGACAAGAAATACAGCAGCAGGTGAACAAGAAAATGATAATATCATGAGACATTCTGAACTCCAGGCCTGTGCGCTTTTCAGTTATACCAGCTGTGTTTGCCTTTTTGTATTGTCTCCTGCAGCTCTCTGATGCACACTCATTTTAATCAGCGATAATCTGTCACTTCTTGTAACTAGAATTAGAGAACTATAGAATCCCTACAATGCAGAAGGAGGCCTTTCAGCCCATCGAGTCTGCACAGACTCAACATTCTACCCGCCCAATTCCGTAACCTCTAATCCACCTTTCCTACACAACTTGGGACAGGAAGGGGCAAGTTAGCACGGCCGATCCACCTC
Source organism: Mustelus asterias (assembly GCF_964213995.1). Lineage (NCBI taxonomy): Eukaryota > Metazoa > Chordata > Chondrichthyes > Carcharhiniformes > Triakidae > Mustelus > Mustelus asterias. Next base: position 21,740,542 of record NC_135803.1, on the reverse strand, counting down.
ACCTGCACATCTTTGGACCATGGGAGGAAACCGGAGCACCCGGAGGAAACCACGCAGACACGGGGAGAACATACAAACGCCACAATGATAGTCACCCAAGGCCAAAATTGAACACGGGCCCCTGGCGCTCGAGGCAGCAGTGCTAACCACTGTGCCATCCATAACTGATGGTTATGTGGGCATCAATGTAGTCAGACTGTCTATGTAGCATTCACGAGGTTGTTTCAGAGTAGTAGATGAACTGATTGTGCTTAATGTAGTCCATCCAGATCCGATTGAATCATAGAATCCCTACAGTGCAGAAGGAGGCCATTCAGCCCATCGTGTCTGCACCGACCACAATCCCACCCAGCCCCTTTCCCCTAAGCCCCACATATTTAGCCTGCTAGTCCCCCTGACACTAAGCGGCAATTTAGCTTGGCCAATCAACCTAACCCACACATCCTTGGACTGTGAGAAGAAACCGGAGCACCCGGAGGAAACCCACGCAGATACGGGGAGAACATGCAACCTCCTCACAGACAGTGACCTAAGCTGGGAATCAAATCTGGGACCCTGGCGCTGCGAGGCAGCAATGCTAACCACTGTGCCACCGTGCCACCCACCGTGAATGATGGCTCAAGTAATTGTGTCCCCCATGTACCCCAATTGGCATCGTTTGGACTTGGTGGACTGTAGATGGAGCCTATATGAGGGGAATTGAGCCAGGGTGAGAGTTAGTAAAGGGACCAGGTGATCCAAGGTGGAGATGATGGAATGAATGAACAGATTTATCATTTGCAGGAATATGGCGGTTAATGGAAACCCAAATGCTATGCTGTTGGCAACTTGTTACTGGAACTGTGAGTTTTCCTGCATTGAATACAGGAAGAAATAAGGTTTGGAGGGGAGATGAAGATAGTGATGGATACAAGGAAGTGGACAGTAGTGCCCCAGTTGGTGATTGAGACCATGGTAGTAGAGAGTTCACATCAGGTGGCATGGTCGAGGAATTGGGTTTGAAAATGGACGGGAGGGTTTGTATGAGGGGAAAGAAAGGTTCAGGGAGGACAGGAGGCCAGTGAAATCAGAGGAGAGAAGAGAACTGGAGCTTAGGTGAAGATTTAGATGTCAAGAAAGAGATGCCACTCAGTGAAGGAGGAAGGAGGTTTTGTTGAGAAACTCAGGATAGCACTTGGGGGCAGCAGAAAACGTAAATTTGAAAGGAGAAGTGAGAAGGAAGGAACAAGTTGACATGGTTTAAGGAGAAAGAAACAGATCATTAAGGAGAGAGCAAGCTGTGATTTGGTGATTATGGATCACAGTCATTGTTGTAGTTTGGGTTGTACAGTCAATGTGAAGTAGGGCCGGGTTGGAAGGTATCAGTTAGGGACGAGGTCTTGTTATGTATCAGTCAAAGTCAAGATGCCAGTGCGATTGTTCATATCATGTTTTGGGTAGCAAGGCCCTCGTTCACAAGTGGACAGGTATTCATGAGTAGAGACATCCAGGCTGATCTCCAATACATCATTGTCTCCGATAACTCCTGTGATCAGGTCGCTCTTCGATTATAAAATTATGTTTGCATGTTTGGGGCCTTGGACATGAGAAGGGAGGAAGTGAAAGGGTAGGTGTTGCATCTCCTGAGGTTGTATGGAAAGGTGATATGGAAAGTGGAAGGTGTTGAGAATGATTGAAGGGTGCGCCAGGGTGTAACAGAATACTGAAAGGGGAGGGGGAGGAGCGTGTGGTGGTGGCATTGTGCTGGAGGAGGTGGAAATAGCACAGGTGAATGTGGAGGTGAGGCCAAAGGGAATGTTGTTATTGTTCTAGGGGGTGGGAGTGAGAGTGGAAAAGTGAGAAATGGAATAGACACACTCAGGGTCCCTGTCGACCATTTGAGGGGGCATGGGGCAGGGGAGGGTGGGGCTCGTGGATGGATGGAATCCTCTGATCATGAAAAAAGAAGACATGTTATAAGTATCGGTATGGAAGAGGGTCAGTTGAGGAAAATTGAAGCAATTGTATGGAAGGTGAACTTCTACCAAGTAGTGGCACAGGATGTTTCATGTCGAAATGAGAGCAGATGAGGCTTAACATTTCACATTACAGATGGAAACTCAGCCATTTCAGCACTCCCTCACTACGGCACTGAAATGTCAGCCTAAAGTTTGTGCTGAGATCTAGAGTGGGACTCAATCCCTCCATCTTCTAACTCAGAATAGGAGTTGTCCACGACTGGAACTCGCTGCCGGGGGAGGTAGTGGAAAGGGTATTTCATGGGGCATCTGGACAAATACATGAATAGGATGGGAGTAGAGGATATGGTCCCCAGAAGGGTAGAGGGTTTTAGTTCAGACGGACAGCATGGTGGGTGCAGGTTTGAAGGGCTGAAGGGCCTGTTCCTGTGCTGTAATTTTCTTTGTTCTTTGTTCTTTTGACTGACTCTGTGAGGTGGAAGTCTACTTCTAGATGTAACCTTACACCACTTTGCACTGGGTATAGTATAACTACAGCCTACTGCAAGAGCATGTGTTAAATAACCTTCCATACAATTGCATTAATTATTTACATAATACAATTTTGCCATTTTTAGCTAGATTCTCTAATTAGATCATTGCCAAGAGATTATCTCTAATTTATTGTAAACCCTGATTGGCGATTAAGAAGAAACAGTTATTTTTGTTCCCAATTAACTGTTAGAAAATGTTTATTGTATGGGGAGCTAATATTCTTCAGGTAAAGACAAGATAGTGCAGAAACCAAATGAGAAAATGCTGGAAAATCTCAGCAGGTCTGGCTTTGGCAAAGGATCATCCAAACTCGAAACGTCAGCTCTTTTCTCTCCTTACAGATGCTGCCAGATAGAAACATAGAAACATAGAAAAACTACAGCACAAAACAGGTCCTTCGGCCCCACAAGTTGTGCCGAACATATCCCTATCTTTTAGGCCTACCTATAACCCTCCATCCTATTAAGTCCCATGTACTCATCCAGGAGTCTCTTAAAAGACCCGATTGAGTTTGCCTCCATCACCACTGACGGCAGCCGATTCCACTCGCCCACCACCCTCTGTGTGAAAAACTTCCCCCTAACATTTCCCCTGTACCTACCCCCCAGCACCTTAAACCTGTGTCCTCTCGTAGCAGCCATTTCCACCCTGGGAAAAAGCCTCTGAGAGTCCACCCGATCTATGCCTCTCAACATCTTATATACCTCTATTAGGTCTCCTCTCATCCTACGTCTCTCCAAGGAGAAAAGACCGAGCTCCCTCAGCCTATCCTCATAAGGCATGCCACTCAATCCAGGCAACATCCTTGTAAATCTCCTCTGCACCCTTTCAATCTTTTCCACATCCTTCCTGTAATGAGGCGACCAGAACGGAGCACAGTACTCCAAGTGGGGTCTGACGAGGGTCTTATATAGCTGCATCATTATCCCCGGACTCCTAAACTCAATCCCTCAATTGATAAAGGCCAGCACACCATACGCCTTCTTAACCACCTCCTCCACCTGCGGGGCCGACTTTAGAGTCCTATGGACCCGGATCCCAAGGTCCTTCTGATCCTCTACAGTACTAAGAGTCTTTCCCTTTATATTGTACTCCTTCATCCCATTTGACCTGCCAAAATGGACCACTACGCATTTATCTGGGTTGAAGTCCATCTGCCACTTCTCCGCCCAGTGTTGCATTCTATCTATGTCCCTCTGTAACTTCTGACATCCCTCCAGACTATCCACAACCTCATCAACCTTTGTGTCGTCGGCAAACTTACCAACCCATCCCTCCACTTCCTCATCCAGGTCATTTATGAAAATGACAAACAGCAAGGGTCCCAGAACAGATCCCTGGGGCACACCACTGGTGACCGGTCTCCATTTAGAAAAAGACCCATCTATACCCACTCTCTGCCTTCTTTGGGCAAGCCAGTTCTGGATCCACAGGGCAGCAGCCCCTTGGATCCCATGCCCTCTCACTTTTTTCCAGAAGCCTTGCATGGGGGACCTTATCGAACGCCTTGCTAAAATCCATATAAACCACATCTACCGCTTTCCCTTCGTCAATGTGTTTAGTCACATTTTCGAAGAACTCCACCAGGCTCGTAAGGCACGATCTGCCTTTGACAAAGCCATGCTGAGTGTTCTTGAGCATACTAAACCTCTCTAAATGCTCATAAATCCTGTCCCTCAGGATCTTCTCCATCAGCTTCCAACCACTGAGGTTAGACTCACCGGTCGATAATTTCCTGGGCTATCCCTATTCCCCTTCTTGAAAATTGGAACCACATCCGCAATCCTCCAATCCTCCGGCACCTCTCCCGCCTCCATCAACGACGCAAAGATCATCGCCAGAGGCTCTGCAATCTCTTCCCTCACCTCCCACAGTAACCTGGGGTACATCCCATCCGGACCCGGCGACTTATCTATCTTGATGCCATTCAAAGATTCCAGCACAACCTCTTTGTTAAAGTTCACAAACTCAATCTTTTCAGTCCACCGCAAGCCCGCAGTACATCCACCCAGGTCCTTCTCCTCTGTGAAAACCGAGGCAAAATACTCATTAAGCACCTCTGCCATTTCTACTGGTTCCGTACAGATTTTCCCGCCTTCACCTTTTATAGGCCCTATTCCTTCACGTCTCATCCTTTTACTCTTCACATATTTATAGAACGCCTTAGGATTTTCCTTACTCCTACCTGCCAAGGCCTTCTCGTGACCCCTTCTGGCTCTCCTAATTTCCTTCTTTAGTCCCTTCCTACAAGCCGTATACTCATCTAGATCCCTATCTTCGCCAAGCTCTCTGAACCTTTAGTACACTTTCCTTTTCTTCTCGACTAGGTCCCGCACAGCTTTCGTGCACCACGGTTCCTTTAACCAACCAACTCCTCCCTGTCTGCTCGGAACGTTGTCCTGTAGAACTCTAGACAGACATTCCTTGAAAAACTGCCACCTCTCTTCAGTACATTTCCCGAAGAATACCTCCTTCCAATTTACTCCCCTAATTTGCTGCCTTATGTCTTCATATTTCCCCTTAGTCCATATAAACACTTTCCTAGCTTGCCTGATCCTCTCTTTTTCCAATGCAAGCATAAAGGAGATAGAGTTATGATCGCTATCCCCAAGATGCTCTCCCACTGAGAGATCTGACACCTGTCCAGGCTCATTGGTCAGTATCAGATCAAGTACAGCCTCTCCTCTTGTAGGCTTGTCTACATGTTGTGTCAGGAAACCCTCCTGAACACACCTAACGAACTCCTCCCCATCCAATCCCCTTACCTAGGGATATTCCAATCTATGTTTGGGAAATTAAAGTCTCCCATCACAACAACTCTGCTATTATTGCAACTCTCCTGTCTGCTCCTCCACCTCCCTGTTACTATTGGGTGACCTATAGAAAACTCCCAGCAAAGTGATCGACCCCTTCCCACTCCGAACTTCCACCCACAGAGACCCTGTAGACAATCCCTCCACAGCATACACCTTCTCTACAGCTGTGACACTCTCCCTGATCAGCAGTGCCACTCCACTCCCTCTCTTGCCTCCCTCCCTGTCCTTCCTGAAACATCTGAATCCCGGCACCTGGAGTATCCAGTCCTGTCCCTGAGACATCCAAGTCTCCGCAATGGCCACCACATCACACTTCCAGGCATCGATCCACACTCTGAGCCCATCCCCTTTATTCACTATACTCCTGGCATTAAAGTAAACACATCTCAATCCTTTAGTCTGAGCTCTCCCCTTCTCTATCCCCCGTCCATCCTCCCTCTTGCACTGTCTATAACCCTTCTCTGTTTGCGAGCTAACTTCCTCGCTCCCAGTCACCTCGTGTCGATCCCCTCCCCCCAACCCTATCTAGTTTAAACTCTCCCCAGTAGCCTTAGCCAACCTTCCCGCCAGGATATTGGTCCCCCTGGGATTCAAGTGTCACCTGTTTTTTGTGTACAGGTCACACCTGCCCCTAAAGAGGTCCCAATGGTCCAGGAGCCTGAATCCCTGCCGCCTGCACCAGTCCCTCAGCCACACATTCATTCTGCACCTTACTCCATTCCTGCCCTCACCTTCCCGTGGCACGGGCAGCAATCCTGAGATTACTACCTTCGCTTTCCTCCTTCTCAGCTGTCTCCCTAATTCCCTATACTCTCTTTTCATGACCCCTTCCCCCTTCCTTCCCACATCAGCGGTACCAATATGTACCGCTACCTCTGGCTCCTCTCCCTCCCCCCTCAGGATCTCTGGGACTCGACCAGCGACATCCTGGATCCGCAAAAACGCCTGTCCGACCCCCTTACTGTTCTGCTGAGATTTTCTAGCATTTTCTCTTTTGATTTCAGATTCTAGTATCCACACTAATTTGCTTTTATTAAGATAGTGCAGATGCTAGAATCTGAAACAGAAACAGAAAAATGCTGGAAAATCTCACCAGGTATGACAGCATCTGTGGAGAGAGAATCGAGCCAAAGTTTCGAGTCAGGATGACCCTGTTATTCTTTGCCTAATACTCTGCAGGGTTGTTTTTTTAAGAGGAATATTTCAAATGAAGAGTCAATATTCTGATTTCTTTCATATATTTTGTCATTGTTGACTTCAGAAATGAAATTGCTCGGAGAAAAGTTAATAATTGTTATAGAGAATTAAAAGTTAATGCCCTGTGATGGTTTATAATAAGAGAGCAAGCACATTCTGTTCATCTGCAACAGGGTAATTAATTCACAGCAAGAATGCTCAGCGAAAGGTCCTGCTGTGGCAAACTGCCATCATCTTGTGACAGATAATTGGTTTAAAATAATCTCAAAAGCGCTCTTCCTGAAGCTTTTTTTAAAGTAAATTTTGAAGTGCGTAACATTTTCAGGCTATAATTAGGAATGCAACAGACACATTCCTGACTGGGTAACTAGGGTGAACAAAGAAAATTACAGCACAGGAACAGGCCCTTCGGCCCTCCAAGCCTGCACTGACCATGCTGCCCGACTGAACTAAAGCCCCCTACCCTTCCGGGGACCGTATCCCTCTATTCGCATCCTATTCATGTATTTGTCAAGATGCCCCTTAAAAGTCACTATCGTATCTGCTTCCACTACCTCCCCCGGCAGCGAGTTCCAGGCACCCACCACCCTCTGTGTAAAACACTTGCCTCGTACATCTCCTTTAAACCTTGCTCCTCGCACCTTAAACCTATGCCCCCTAGTAATTGACTCTTCCACCCAGGGAAAAAGCCTTTGACTATCCACTCTGTCCATGCCCCTCATAATCTTGTAGACTTCTATCAGGTCATTCTGATATCAAACTCCATCGTTCCTCTGAGAACAAACCAAGTTTCTCTAATCTTTCCTCATAGCTAATGTCCTCCATACCAGGCAACATGCTGGTAAATCTTGTCTGTACCCTCTTCAAAGCCTCCACATCCTTCTGGTAGTGTGGCACCCAGAATTGAACATTGTATTCCAAGTGCGGCCTAACTAAGGTTCTATAAAGCTGAAACATGCCTTGCAAATTTTCAAACTCAATGCCCCTACCAATGAAGGCAAGCATGCCGTATGCCTTCTTGACTACCTTCTCCACCTGCGTTGCCACTTTCAGTGACCTGTGTACCTGTACACCCAAATCCCTCTGCCTATCAATACTCTTAAGGATTCTGCCATTTACTGTATATTTCCCATCTGTATTAGACCTTCCAAAATCCATTACCTCACATTTGTCCAGATTAAACTCCATCTGCCGTCTCTCCGCCCAAGTCTCCAACTGATTTATATCCTGCTGTATCCTCTGACAGTCCTCATCACTGTCTGCAATTCCACCAACCTTTGTGTCGTCCGCAAACTGGCTAATCAAATCAGTTACATTTTCCTCCAAATCATTTATATGTGCAAATAACCATACTGGGAAAATTCACAATTTTGCAGCATCATAATGTTGGCATCAGTTTGTGACTTTTGACTTCTTTGCCACCCCATCTCCCTGGGTGGGACTGATGCCCAACATGCAGCTAAAGAAAAATAATGTGCTAAAATGGTGGGATGGGGATGGCAGCTATGAACGCCATTTTAGCAAAGCTCACCCATTGGGTAGGCAGGGTTAAAATCAAGTCTTAAATCTGGGGTATAAAGAAGAGGTTTTGAGATAGCACATTATTAGTGAAAGCCTAAAGCTTGGCCAGGTCGCATGGATTTGACGAGGAAGATGACTAAGTCAATAACTGCTGCTTTATTCGTGGATTTTATTGCTGCTTCTTCCCAGCAAATAAACTCAGCAAATTTGGCAAATATACTTTGTGGTTATTTTTTTGGCTGCCTGAGAGCCCATTGACAAGCGACACAGATCTCACACTCTCTGAACACTGGAAAGCTCACATCTGTTTTTGAGCGCCAAGTGGTCTTAACGCCAATAACTCATATCAATGTATGAACCTATGAATTAGGAGCAGGAGTTGCCGACTCGATCCCTTGAGCCGCCATTCAATAAGATCATGGCTGATCTGATTGTAACTTAACCCTACATTTCCGCCCGCCCGCCCCCGATAATCTTTCACCCCGTTGTTAATCAGGAATGTATCCAGCTCTGCCTTAAAAATATTCAAAGATTCTGCTTCCACCGCCTTTTGATGAAGAGAATTCCAGAGACTCATGACCCTCTGAGAGAAAAAGATTTTCCTCATCTCTGTCTTAAATGAGTGACCCCATATTTTTCTGACAATATTCAGGTCCAAATCTATGTCATCCTGTGGCCATGTCGCTGTAATTGCTAACAGATCATACTTATTCATTTCTATTTGAGCTTTGTACTAGCTGAGGTTACTCATGAAGGCCCTGCCTTCTCAACCTTGCCCCTCGCCCGAGGTGTGGTGTTTTTCAGGTTAAATCGCCATCAGTCAGCTCTCCCCCTCAGAGGGGAGGAGCCTATGATCAACTGGGACTGTGGTAATTTTACCTTTCATCTGTTTTCTTTCAAATGTTATGTGCATTCAGATACAGAGCCTTAAGTTTTGTCCTTTTATTATTTTTGTAGCATCTAACCTTTTCTGCGATTCACTCTTAAAGTGATACTCTATCCTTTCCTGTCACAGTCTGTTTATCATTTCCCTACTAGTGTCGATCTCTCTGGTTATCTCTACTCTTCAGTGTACCACATCTTCCCAAATTTGTTTCCTTGCCACGACTATTCAGTTTAAAACTCTCTCTACTTCCCAAGTTATGCAGCTCACCAGAACATCAGCCTTAGCATGGTTTAGGTATAGACTGTCCCAATGGTACAGATCCCACTTTCCCAGTACCGGTGCCAGTGTCCCACGAACCGGAACCCACTTCCCCCACACCAGTCTTTGAGCCTTGCTTTCATTTCTCTGATCGGATTTGTCCTGTGCTAATAAGCATGTGGCTCAGGTAATAATCCAGAAATTATTACCTTGGAGGTTCTGCTTCTTAACTTGGTGCCTAGCTCCTCATACTGACTATGCAGAACCTCCTTTTCCTGCCTATGTCATTGGTACCTACATGGACCATGACCACTGGAGCCTGCCTCTTCCACTGCAAGATCCTCTCCAGTACTAAGCAGATGTCCTGAATCCTGGCACTGGGCAGGCATCACAGATCTTTGGACTCTCGCTCTTTGCTCCAGACAAGAGTGTCAATCCCCCTCATTCTTTTGGCCCGATTACCATTATATTCTTATACACTGCCCCATTTGAAGAACATCCTTTACCACAGTCCCATGGTCAGTCAGCGCATCCACCCTGCAGCCCTAAACAAGCTGAAGGAACCTCAAAACCTGTTGGACAATCGCAGAGCATGACACACCTGCATTCCTATCTGCTAACCAGCTGCAGTCCCACCTTCCTGTCCCTGACCACTTTCCAAACCAGAAGATCCTACTCTAAGTGGCGTGACCGTCCCCTGAAGCAAAGTGTTCAAAGCACTCCCTCCCTCGCTCCCTCCCTGCCTTTTGTGTCGCAGTGTCTGCAGCTCAGCCTCCCGCTCAATGACTCTGAGCCGAAGTTCCTCAAGCCATACCCACTTACTGCAGACGTGCTTACCCTGGATAACACCCGTATCCATGGGTTCCCACGTGCTGCAGACTTGACAGATCATCTGACCTGTCATACTAATGAGCTTTAATTAATTACTCAATTATTTTGTTCAATTATTTATTTTCTTTTAGATACCCGATGTGGCACAGTGGTCAGCACTGCTGCATCACAGCGCCAGGGACCAGGGCTCGATTCCCAGCTTGGGTCACTGTCCGTGCAGAGTCTGCACGTTCTCCCCGTGTCTGCATGAGTTTCCTCCGGGTGCTCCAGTTTCCTTCCACAGTCTGAAAGATGTGCTGGTTAGGTGCATTGGCCATGCTAAATTCTCCCTCAGTCTATCGGAACAGGCACCAGAGTGTGGCGACTAGGGGATTTTCAGATGAACTTAATTGCAGTATTAATGTAAGCCTACTTGTGACACTAATAAACTTAAACTTAAAAGATATTTGTTAATCTTATCACAAACTCCAGTACTATTTTATGCCTTCGGAAAATAAACCTTGACCACTAATCGGATATTCACCAGATATTCACCAATAGCTCACCTCCTTGCCCTATAGGAGAGCAGAAACCAATTCCTACAGGGTGAAATCGTTAGAAAAAGCATAGGAGTACCAGCCTCTCCTTCACACCAAACTCCCTTTTCCCAACAAACCTTCACACAGCATTTGAAGTTGCACTCAGAACAATCCTGCAACATCCCGAAGGATCAGATGAAAAAGACTGCATAAACTTCAAAGATATTGTTAAAGAAACACGATTGGAAAGGAATGGGAACACAGCAGGAAGAGCAGACAGAATATTGAACAGATCAACGCCGAGAGCTGTTCATAGAATCCTACAGTGCAGAAGGAGGCTATTTGGCCCATCAAGTCTGCACTGACAACAATCCCACCCAGGCCCTATCCCCATAACCCCATGTATTTACCCTACTAATCCCCCTGACACTAAGGGTCAATTTGCATGGCCAATCCACCTATCCCGCACATCTTTGGAGTGTGGGAGGAAACCGGAGTACCTGGAGGAAACCCACGCAGACACGGGGAGAATGTGCAAACATCACACAGACAGTGACCCGAGGCCGGAATTGAACCTGGGTCCCTGGCGCTGTGAGGCAGCAGTGCCAACCACTGTGCCACTGTGCCGCCCAAAACACTGGGAACTTTCTTAATGTACATCATTGGATCAATATCATACCAGCTTTCTTGAGGAATCTGGGTTTGTAACGCACAGATTAAATCCCCCTGAAAAATGGGCATTTCTGGTGCTTTATCAAAGTTTAAGTTTAAGTTAATTTGTTGGTGTCACAAGTAGGCTTACATTAACACTGCAATGAAGTTACTGTGAAAATCCCCGAGTCGCCACACTCCAGTGCCTGTTCAGGTACACTGAGGGAAAATTTAGCACGGCCAATGCACCTAACCAGGATGTGGAGGCTTTGGAGAGGGTACAGAAAAGATTTACCAGGATGTTGCCTGGTATGGAGGGCATTAGCTATGAGGGGAGGTTGGAGAAACTTAGTTCATAGTTCATAGAATCATACAGTACAGAAAGAGGCCATTCGGCCCATCGAGCCTGCACCGACCACAATCCCACCCAGGCCCTATCCCCATATCCCTACATATTTTACCCATTAATCCCTCTAACCTACTCATCTCAGGACACTTAGGGGCAATTTTTTAGCATCGCCAATCAACCTAACCCGCACATCTTTGGACTGTGGGAGGAAACCGGAGCACCCGGAGGAAACGCACGCAGACACGAGGAGAATGTGCAAACTCCACACAGACAGTGACCCAAGCCGGGAATCGAACCCAGGTCCCTGGAGCTGTGAAGCAGCAGTGCTAACCACTGTGCTACCGTGCCGCCCTAACCACTGTGCTACCGTGCCGCCCTACTTAGTTTGTTCTCACTGGAGCGACGGAGATTGAGGGGAGACCTGATAGAAGTCTACAAGAATATGAAAGGCATGGACAGAGTGGATAGTCAGAAGCTTTTTCCCAGGGTGGAAGAGTCAATTACTAGGGGGCATAGGGTTAAGGTGTGAGGGGCAAGGTTTAAAAGAGATGTACGAGGCAGATTTTTTACACAGAGAGTGGTGGGTGCCTGGAACAAAGAACAAAGAACAATACAGCACAGGAACAGGCCCTTCGGCCCTCCAAGCCCGCGCCGCTCCCCGGTCCAGGATTGAATCCTGAATCCATGATCCCCGCCCAATTTTCCAGCCTATCTACATACCAATATCCTATCCACCGAGCTGTCCCTCACAGCTACGATGCTTTGTTCATCACAACCTATTAACTCACCCCCACCCCCCCCATTCCAGACCATGTGATCTCCAGGGAGAGGCGAAAACCCAGAGTGAAAACCCCAGGGCCAATATGGGGAGAAAAAAAAAATCTGGGAAATTCCTCTCCGACCCCCTGAGGCGATCAAAACGAGTCCAGGAGATCACAATGGCCCTGATCGGAAAATGCTTCCCAACCCTAGTCATTTCCACTTCCACGAACACCATATGAATTCCCTGCCCTCGAGACAGGTTCCCAACTATCCGCAGTCTCGCTCTGTATTGGCACCAGCAAGATGATCATAGAATGAAGCCTTGAAACGAGAAACAAGGAACAATTAGCCCGCGCCGCTCCCTGGTCCAAACTAAACCACTCTTTTGTATCCCTCCATTCCCACTCCGTTCATATAGCTGTCTAGAACTCGTTGCCTGGGGAGGTAGTGGAAGCAGATACGGTAGTGACTTTTAAGGGGCGTCTTGACAAGTACATGAATGAGATGGGAATAGAGGGATATGGTCCCCAGAAGCATGGGCAGCATGGTCAGTGCAGGCTTGGAGGGCCGAAGGGCCTGTTCCTGTGCTGTAATTTTCTTTGTTCTTTGTTCTTTGTCTTTCGGACTGTGGGAGGAAACCTGAGCACCCGGAGGAAACCCATGCAGACACGGAGGGAGCATACAGACTCCGCACAGACAGTGACCCAAGCCGGGAATTGAACCCGGGTCCCTGGCGCTGTGTGGCAACAGTGCTAACCACTGTTATCATTACCTAGCTTAGGGTTAACTAAGAGACCTATATAATTTAGCACCTGTCTGAAAATGTTCAAGGTTCCAACTGGTCATGAGTTGTTTCCCATGTGAAAGCCTGCAGGGTGTCTAATATATATGTTAACTACATATGAGAAGTATCTGCTCAGGGATATGTTTGCTTGAACAGAACCAAAGCTCCAACTAACTGCTTGGTAATATCTTCATCAGTTGCCACTGATTAAATCAGGAGGTCATTACTTCCTCATCTAATCCAATAAAACAATGTACTAAAGAACTTACATTTCTACCCTCGGGACATCCAAAGTGCTTTACAACCAATGAAGTACTTATTGAAGTGTGGTCACTGTTGTAATACGGTGAAAGCAGCAGCCTGTTTGCTTGCGTATGCAAGCGGCCAATGAGCAGATAAGCTGTGTTAGTTGGAACAATAACGGAAAATGCTGGAAAATCTCAGCAGGTCCGACAGCATCGATGGGGAGAGAATGGAGCCAGGGTTTCGAGTCAGGGTGACCCTTCCTCAGAGCTCCTCAGAGTTTTAGATGGATGTGGATTGACGGATAAATATTGACCAGAACGTCAGGCCAAATGCTCCTGTTCACTTTATACTCGTCTTTTATGTCCAACTGAGAGGGCTGAAGAGGCCTCAGTTTAGCATCTTATCTGAAGGCCGGAACCTCTGACAGTACCGCACTCCCACAGTACTGCATTGGAGTGCCAGCCAAGGTTATGTGTGTTAGTCTCTGCAATGGGACTTGAACCCACAACCTTTTGATTCTGGTGGGAGAGTGTTAACATTCAACCGTAGTTGAGCTTGTAATCTGATCCAGCAAAATTTGTCATTCAGCTATCTTCAAGATCTGTGTCATTGAGTAAGATGTCCATTGTATCCCTCACTGGATAAGACAAAAGAACCTGCTAACCTCCAGATCAGTCTCCTTGATGACATGTACGAGGTTCCAATGACCACTAGAATATTCAGCTCATTCCTGCCACTAGTGAGAAACAATTGTGTTCCCTGGGACCAATGAAATCACCTCAAGATCTTTAACACCAATCCCAATGTTAAAAATGAAGATGGAAATTAACCTGCTGAAGTAGTGCTCATCAAGGGATAAGCCAACCTTGTGAATTTTCATGCAGTTCCTGGCAGCCAATCAGAAAATACCATTGTTGGAAATCTTATGCAGATAACCTTCTTCACCTTGAGCATTGTTCGAGCTGCCGTCACCCAGGCAAATGGACAGTATTCCATCACACTCCTGACTTGTGCCTCGTCGGTGGTGGACAGGTATTGGGGAGTCAGCAGATGAGTTACTCACTGTAGGATTCCTAGCCTCTGACCTGCTCTTCCAGTAGCCACAGAACTTATATGGCCAGTCCAGTTCTGTCAATGGTAACTCCCAGGATGTTGATAGTGGAGGATTCAGTGGTGGTAATACCAATGAATGTCGAGGGGTGATGGTTAGATCCTCTCTTGTTGGAGGTGGTCATTGCCTCACACTTTTGTGGCAGGAACTTTATTTGCCACTTGTCAGCCCAAGTCTGGATATTGTCCAGATCTTGGTGCATTTGGACACAAACTGCTTCAGTATCTGAGGAGTCACGAATGGTACTGGATATTATGCAATCATCAGTGAACATTCCCACATCTGACCTTATGATGGAAGGAAGGTGATTGATGAAGCAGCTGAAGATGGTTCAGCCGAGGACACTATCCTGAGGAACTCCTGTAGTAATGTCCTGGGTTGGTGATGATTAACCTCCAAAAACAACAACCATCTTCCTTTGTGCGAGCGATGACTGCAACCAGTGGAGATTTGAACCATTGCAGCATTTACAACAAAATATTTAACATAAACCCAGCACAATTTAATCTTTGCCAGGATCCCCCTTGACTTTAAGTTTGTAGGAATCTTAAACTGGCCCCAACCTCAGGGAGCATTGCTGTATTGAAAAGTTAAAACAGTAAAAAGGACTCATGTTTAAAAAAGAAAACCTTTAGCCCCGCAACCTTCAATGTCATTCATCATGAATATAATGAACTGGTGTGAAAATACAAGTATTCCCAATGCTGCCTGACCCTGTCTCCTTAGTAATGAACTGCAGTGGGTTAAAGTTTATTTTTTATTGTCACAAGTAGGCTTACATTAACACTTCAATGAAGTTACTGTGAAAATCCTCTTGTATGAACATAATGAACTTAATGTGACCCTGGGCACAATTTTATGCCTCCCCTCCCATGTTGTGTTTGGTGATGGGGGGCATTGAATTGTGAGGAATGGTGGCGGTTGGGAATCTCACCACTGTCCTGTCTCCACCCCGATTCAGCTCAGGAAAGGCACATGGAAAATGTTCCTGTCTGGCTGCCGAGTGAGGCCCTTACATTTGTAATTAATGTAGGGCCTCATCCTGCTGCCCTGGTATCTATCCAGACGTGGGCAAAGGACTCTTTGTGTGGGGTTGCTTATGAGCTCCCAGAGACTGGCGGGGTGAGATGGGTGGGAGGGGGGTGCAGAGGGGGGGGGTCCCTCATTGAAAGGCATTGAGGAAGGGTGTTGGGGAGCCACCCCCTCTCCTTCCTGTGGCATCCACTCTCCCTAGTGCCCACCCCCTCCTCTCACCTATTGGCCCCCTGATTGGCCGAACAGCTCTTGGTGGGAAGGACATCAGCCTCAAGGGTCCTTAATGACAATTCATGCCTGGGCTAAATGCGGTGACGCGGGGCTCCCACTGGCTCACCAGCTCGCAGGCAAGAGCCTATCGCCGCGATTAAACATTGCCCCAGTGCCTGAACCTGAACAGGAGATGATTTTAAAGACAATAATAAGAACACCTTCATCCTATTTCCATTTGTTTTATTTCATTTCTTCTTCACATCTCATTCATCCATTTTATCACTTTTTATTCTTACTTGTATTTTTCCACATCTGAAATCTCGCCCTCCATCTCATCTTCAAACACCCCCTCAGTGCATACACCCTCCCCCCACCCTCCCCAGGGCCAACTGCCACATTCCTCAGGTAGTCCCCTCACAATCTGTGCCTCTGCTCTGCCATTCACACATTCCAATCACTTAATGGATGCTTTTAGCACCTTTCTCAGCCTTTATCATCACTGTTTACATTCCCTTTGTCCAATTACAGTCCCCAAACACCCTCAGAGTACAAATCTTGTCTGATTTTCTTTGCCTTCAGCTCTGGCAAAGGGTCATTCCAACTCAAAATGTTGGGCGGGTTTTCCAGTAGCGCTTGTCCCAGAACTGGAAAATTGGACCTTTGCATGGTCTTCCCCACCCCCATCCACTACAATTCCCGTGGTAGGCAGGACAAGTGAACTCGCCCTGTTCGCTGTTCTCCACAGATGCTGTCAGACCTGCTGAATTTCTCCAGCATTTTCTGTTTTTGATCAAGACCAGTAACTTCATTGTAGGTACATCGAAGACCATCATAGAATCCCTACAGTGCAGAAGCAGGCCATTTAGCCCATCGAGTCTGCACCGACCACAATCCCACCTAGGCCCTATCCCCGTAACCCCCATATTTACCCCGCTAATCCCCCTGACACTAGGGTCAATTTAGCATGGCCAATCAACCTAACCCGCACATCTTTGGGCTGTGGGAGGAAACCGGAGCACCCGAAGGAAACCCACGCAGACACGGGGAGAACGTGCAAATTCCACACAGACAGTGGTCCAAGGCCGGAATTGAACCCAGGTCCCTGGCGCTGTGAGGCAGCAGTGCTAATCACTGTGCCACCATGCCCCCCAAGTAGTTGTCCAGATGAAGCCAGCCCATGTTACTCGTTTGACTGTTCCTGAGAGTTTGTATCGATGAAGTCCAGAAGACTATCTATACCAGGCAATGAGCCCAAATATCCATTTCACTCTTGATTTGATTTCAGGTATCTACAGCACTTCTCTTGATTTAAGTCAATATTCACTGCTGGAATTATAGGTCCACCACTGACAATAACACTTAAATTGGTATGATAAACTCACTGGTGAATACAAAGTAGCAGACAGAGATAATGAAACAGTTGGCAATGGAGCAATTGATCTGTTTATAATTCTATTGTAATAATCAACAGCCCCTATAAATGTCAATTTGACTTTTCAGTACAATGAGGTAATTTAAGAATTACTGGAAGAAAACCCAGTTATAACAGAAACTATCCCACAAGACCTGGGTCATTATTCACATATAGGCTGGTACCCTTTATTCAAAACCATGGGTGGCATGGTGGCACAGTGGTTAGCATTGTTGCCTCACAGTGTCAGAGACCCAAGTTCGATTTCTGGTTTGAGTCACTGTCTGTGTGGAGTTTGCACGTTCTCCCCGTGTCTGTGTGGGTTTCCTCCGGGGGCTCCGGTTTCCTCCCAGACTGAAAGAGGCTGGTTAGGTGCATTGGCCATGCTAAATTCTCCCTCAGTGTACCCGAACAGGCGCCAGAGTGTGGCGACTCGGGGATTTTCACAGTAACTTCATTGCAGTGTTAATGTAAGCCTACTTGTGACAATAATAAATAAAATCCCTAAGGGCCGATTGCATTTCTCTATTCAGGTATTCTGGGTTTTCTCATCTACCACATATGATAGGCCTAGGCCTACTCATTGTGCAATAGCCTATCTCTAAGTTAGCTGTAGTCTACAAATACTAAGTTGTTTCTCTATTTGCCAACCCTCAGCACCCTAATTCTTACCTGATAACACTAATGACACCTGTAATATAATATCACATTGCTTTATTAACATAACAAATTAACTGCGTAGCCATTCAAAACAAAATCCGGTTTCTGGACGTTTCGTTTTTCCAATCTATGGCTGAAGGATATTTGATCTGAATTCAGAATTGCCATGACAACCTCATTGTAGGAAAGGCTCAGGTCTGTGGTCACTTCCATATAATCGTGTTAATGGCATTAAAATATTGTGAATTCAACACTTTTGCCATGAATCAATATAGCTTTAATCACTATTATCTGATAGTCTGCTGACAGAGGCATATGCAGTACTGTGATTCCAGTCACTGCGTGCACAGTAGTGCACAGTAGCTATCTATGGTGTGCTGCTAAGCCTTGTGTGCTATCATACTTCATGAAATTTTTAGGGCATAAGTAGGAACGTGGGAACAAGAGGAGGCCATTTAGTAACCTATCCCCCACACCAGGTCGGATTTGGCACAGCGGCACAGTGGCGCAGTGGTTAGCACTGCTGCCTGACCGCGCCAGGGACCAATTCCAGCCTTGAGTGACTGCCTGTGTGGAGTTTGCATTTTCTCCCCGTGTCTGCATGGGTTAGGTCAATTGGCCATGCTAAACTGCCCCTTAGTTTCAGGAGGGTTAGTAGGTAAATATGTGGGATTACGCGGGTAGGGTCTTGATGGGACTGTTGTCGGTGCAGACTCGATGGACCGAATTACCTTCTTCTGCACTGTAGGGCTTCTATGATACATTAAGATCAATGGTGATCTGCAATTTATCTCCATATACCTTGTGGTGAACCATCGTTGGTTCCCACTGGATAGTACTGAGCCAGGGTCTGGCCAGTACTACAAGTATGTACATATGTTGCTGTTGGGTTAGGGATGGGTTGTGCTACTTGTTGCTGTTGGGGTTAGGGTGGGGTTGTTACACCTTTGTATTGTAGTGTTGTGGTACATCCCAGTCGGGCTCCGCCTCCTGGGAGAGGTATAAAGGTCCCTGCTCTGGCTGGGACCCCTCAGTCTGGGATCGTGTATATAATTGTTAGCTGCTTTGTTACAGCAAATAAAAGCCTTTATTTCCTGAGCATCAAGCCTCGTGTATGATAACGCGCATCATACCTACATTTGCCCCATATAATATGGTTAACAATTATCTCGCCATCTTAAATTTAACATTACAATTCATAGAAAGAAATCATAGAAACCCCACAGCACAGAAAGAGGCCATTCGGCCCATCGAGTCTGCACCGACCACAATCCCACCCAGACCCTACTCCCATATCCCGACACATTTTACCCACTAATCCCTCTAACCTACGCATCTCAGGACACTAAGGGGCAATTTTAACATGGCCAATCAATCTAACCCGCACATCTTTGGACTGTGGGAGGAAACCGGAGCACCCGGAGGAAACCCACGCAGACACGAGGAGAATGTGCAAACTCCACACAGACAGTGACTCAAGCCGGGAATCGAACCCAGGTCCCTGGAGCTGTGAAGCAGCAGTGCTAACCACTGTGCTACCGTGCCGCCCAATTGATCTGACATCTATTGCCATTTGCAAATGAGAAAAGATAGAGGGCATTTTGGATCAAATTTAACTCATGATTGAGACCCTGGGGCACAATGTTTCCTTTTTAATTAAAAACAGGAAATTGCATATTTTTCTCCATAACAAATATCCTGCTAATGACGGTATCAGGAATACACAGTTTCGACACCCGAGGTTGCAATGTTAGGTACAATTTACTAAACACCCAACAACTCCTGAACATCACCGGCCTGAATAAATTGTGCTGGTTCTGCTCCCAATTCCATCAGCTCCATATTCAGAACCACCATTGCATTTACTGCATCCTTCAACACCAGTGCAGTTTGTTTTGGGGATGATGTAGTCTTGTGGCAAGGAGTGTTCCCTGCCACTGATGCCTGTTAGGAAATGGCATTATTTTACAACATGCCCTGGAGGGAGATAAGGTTCCTCACTGTCACCGTGTATGCAGATAATTAGTCAGCAGGATTCTTTTTATCTTATTTATTTTTAAAATTCATTCATGGGACATGGGCGTCTCTGCCTGGGCCAGCATTTATGCCCTAGTTGCCTGAGGGCAGTTGAGAGTCAACCACGTTGGTGTGGCTCTGGAGTCACATGTAGGTCAGACCAGGTAAGGATGGCAGATTTCCTTCCCTAAGGGACATTAGTGAACCAGGTGGGTTTTTCTGACAAGCGGCAATGGTTTCATGGTCATCAGTAGATTCTTAATTCCAGATATTTTTATTGAATTCAAATTCCACCATCTGCCGTGGCAAGATTCAAACCCAGGTCCCCAGAATATTAGCTGAGTTTCTGGATTAATGGTTGAGCGATAATACCACTAGGCCAACCCACCTAACCCGCACATCTTTGGAGTGTGGGAGGAAACTGGAACACTCAGAGGAAACCCACCCAGACATGGTGAGAATGTGCAAACTCCACACAGACGGTGACCAAAGCCGGGAATCAAACCCGTGTCCCTGGAGCCATGAGGCAGCCGAGCTAACCACCGTGCCACCCTATCCGTGCCCTTGCAGTTGTGCAAAATGAGTGATCATGAGTTAACCGACCAATTTAGATCTCGATCCATGCTTATTTTCATTGCTTTCAATCTTCCACTCTCCTGGCTCACAAGAAAGTGTTTTGTTATAAATTCAAAAGCTTACCTTTTGATTGGCTGCCATGCTATGTAAGTGGGGCAGGCCCAAGCTCTTGGGGTTAAAGGAATCAAGGGATATGGGAGGAAGGGGGGATCAGGATATTGAATTCGATGATCAGCGATGATCAAGATGAATGACGGAGCAGGCTTGAAGGGCTGAGTGGCCTACCGCTACTTCGAGTTTCTATGTAACTCTTGGGGGTGACACAATTTGTCAAACGGCTCCTTTAACAGGTGGTACACGTCCAATTTACATATTCAGGGGACCAAATTGTCTGTTCTAGGTATCTCCCTGGCATGCCAGAAGGACCTGGCAAATTTGGCGTTGGGATCAACACACGCACAGATTAAGCGCTTTGCAAATATGTTGTGCCCAATAATCTGCCCCAATATCAGTTCTGTCACAGCAATATTTGCAATGAATCGCAGTAAAGAATGTAATGTTAATGGAACGTTTGGCCTAGATAAATTTGCTTATATCTGCAGTTCCTATCTATATATTCTGAGCCAAGACAGATGCTGAGAACATAATGGATGAATGAATTCTAGAAACTAGGTCATGACTTACTTTTACCACGCATGGCGTAATAACTCCTTGATTGTTTTCCTTCTCTGTTGATGCCTCTTGTTCCACTCACACGCCCAAATGCTTTTTAGACAATGAGCTGGGAATTTAAATACATATCTGAGAGCTTTAATGTGTGGAACAAGTGACAAATGGACACTTGAATGGAAACTGCTGATGACTGAAATACATTTTAATGATTAGTGGAAAATAAACTGAACAGCTCAAGTTCCCCTTTCACATTTCTGAATCTTCTGGGAAAAAAAACTAATCATGAGTGTGGTTGAAAACATTTAGAATTCAATTGTTTTTTTATATCACAAAGAAAGTTATACTCCTCCAAGTCTTTCTTTCCTCCCCGCCTTATGGCAGGTATCTGTTGAAATTAAATAATGAATTGAGATTAGCTGAACCCTTGTGTTACCACAAGGGTGAGGATGGGGCGGCACGGTGCCATGGTGGTTAGCACTGCTGCCTCACAGCGCCAGGGACCTGGGTTCAATTCCAGCCTCGGGTGACTGTCTGGGTGGGATTTTCCGGCCGCGCTCGCCCCAAGACCGGAAAACTCGCCCAAGGTCAACGGACCTTTGCATGGTCCTGTCCCGCCTGCCACGATTCCCCTGGCGGACGGGATGGGAAAATTCCACCCTCTGTGTGGAGTTTGTAAGTTCTCTCCATGTCTGCGTGGGTTTCCTCCGGGTGCTCCAGTTTCCTACCACACTCCAAGGATGTACAGGTTAGGTGGATTGGCCATGCTAAATTGCAACTTAGTGTCCCAAAAATGTGTAGGTTAGACGGATTAGCCATGGGAAATGTGAGGGGTTACAGAGATAGGGTGGGAGAGAGGGCTTGGGTAAGTTACCCTGTCAGAGAATCGGTGCAGACTTGATGGGCCGAATGGCCTCTTCTGCACTGTAGGGATACAATGATTACCACCTTGGAAGTTTTTGCTCATCTTGGACCAGGTGATGGGAATTTTCCCCACTTTCCCAGGGAAAGTTGCTGAGACAGAATCGGGGAGAGGGGAAGAGACTATCTCCAATAATATTATTTTCTCTGTCTTTTGGGCCCCATCTCCATCCCAGCTGTTTCCAATCCTCGCACGTAATAAATATATTAGCAACCAGAGAAAAGTGAGATGTGTAAGTGGGTCAGGTGAGAGAGTGTGGATGGTCTGTGAATTTGATCGCCTATCCTGTGCCTATCCTCTGCCTATCCTCCTGTTATTGAGCCAGTCATGACCAGGAATCATAAAGCAACATTCCAGAAGTGAAAGAATTTTTTAAAGTGAATTCAGGGAAGGGCCAGATATATTCGAATTTGGTGTACGATATGTTGCTAGCTGTACGTAACGTAACTATAGAGTTGTATTATAAAACCGTTTCTGAGAGATTTGTGAGTGGGGGAAAGAGATTGTGTGCGGGGGAGGGGGGGTGGGGGTGGGGGGTGGTGGGGGGGGGTGGTGGGGGGGGGGGTGGTGGGGGGGCAGCTGTTGACAGGTGTTTTTTTCAGTAAAATCGCAAGAGCCGAGAAATCAGATCGGGCCTGATTTCTCAGCTCCCATGATCTTACCGGCACCGGATTTCCGGTGCGGTCAGCCTCTCGCCCATTTCCAGTGAGAGGTTGAATGAATTATTTAAATTTATTGAAATGTTTATTCAGATGTCTTTAGCGAGCCTGGAGCTCAATCGTCCGGGCTCGCTTGCCTTTGCGGCCCCACGGGGAGGGGCTCTCTCCGTCGAGGAAAGCACCTGCTCCCCATGATCGGGGAACCTTCGTGTTGCCCTCGCTGGTAGAGTCAGAGGCCATTGAGGCCCCCCCGGGGAGGTCAAGGGCAAGGTGGGTGCCCCTTGGGCAGTGCCAATGTGGTAGTGCCAACCTGGCACCTTGACACTGCCAGTTTGGCACTTTGGCAATGCCCACTGGACACCTTGGCATTGCCCACCGGGCAGTGCAAGGGGTGGAGGCCGAAGGGGCCGGACTTGTGGAGGGGCTTGAGTCAGGGCCTGGAGGGGCGGTGTCCATGGGAGGGCAAGGCCAGGCCAAGGTGGCCGGATCGGTGAGGGAGGGGGGGGGGGGCGCCCCACTGCGTACTCTGCAATGGCAATCATTGGGCAGGGGGACATGCTGCACACTGTGCCAGAGATTGGTGAGGAGGGAGAGGGGGTCCCGCTGCTACTCTGCATTAGATCAGTATGGGAAGGGATGGGGGCTCACTGCGTACTCTGCCGGAGATTGTGTGGGGGGGGAGCGGGGGGTGCGATCAGTCTGGATGATGGAGGGGTGGCGGGGGGGGGGCGGGTGTGGCGGGGGCTGTATTTTTGGGTGGCATGGGGATAGCGATCGACCATGGGCCCCCGCAATTGCTGGGGGGGTGCACTGAGTTGAAGCTGGCTGCAGCAGCAGAGGCCTGACAGTTCTCTCTCTGTCAGATCCCTGCCATTGGAATTGTGCATATGCAGACACAGAGGTCTACACAAGCACAATAGCTCTCTCTGCTGCCTGATCAGGCTGGCTGACAAATTAAGCCCCGCCCACTGCCTCTCATAGCTAGAAACAGTCTCGCCCGTTTTTCAAGCACTAAGTGCATAAGATTCAGAGTAAAAACTCACCCAAAAAACAGATCTGAAACTCTCCCATTCTCACGCTAGCTGGACAATTAGAATTTTTCTTGTAAAATTCCGCCAATAGGTCAGAGGTCGAGCAGGCCCAGGTGTTGGTGAGAATGGAGGGAGGGAGGGGGGGATGTTGCTATGGGCGCCACCTTTGTCAAGGGAGTGGGCCACTCCATGGGCCACAGAATGCCCAATCAGGCAGGCCGCCCCATCACCAGCCCACGGGGGTGCCGTAGGCTTTATTGGGTGGTCACCCACTTGGCAGAAGGGCTGAAGAGTCAGTGATAAAATGCCAACGGTGGAGGAAAGAACTCCTTCAGTGGCCCTCTGGATGGGAGGGCCATCATCTATCTTCCCTTGCACTAATAAAACTCATGGCACCAGGAAAGCAACAGGCACTCCATCCCTTCCCTCAGCACTTTACAGCCTCTGCCCTCTGTGTCCCAGCCTGTCCCTAAGCATCTGGTAACATTCAGCAGGTGGTTGTTGAAATCTCAAGAATCAATCAAGAGTCCTTCTGACTCCTACCAAGACCCCTTTACCTACACATTAAAGGAATCAACAGTGATACAGGAGGACACTAAATTGTGAGGAACAACATATTGGGAATTATTCCTTATTACAAGTTAATCATACCAGAATTGGCTTACTTGAGCCTTGCTGACTCGGATATTAGGGATCATTTTAGTTTCATAGAAATTCTGATTATATAATTTTGACTTCAATTATTTCTAAAGTGGTTAGTAATTATTCTGCTGATGATTAATTTGGATCTAAAATCCAGGATAAGCTGATGCTTCAAGACACAGATGGTCCAGTTGATTGCAATTCATTAATATTTAAATAAGATTTGTTAAAAACTGTTACCAGGGAAACCATTTTGTTTATAATGCTTTTTTTTTCTCCCTGAATTATTTCCTCAAGCCCTCGTGAATGATTCAGTCACTAAAGCAATGACAACTCTGAGGGTGAACGTGACGGTTAAAGCCAGCATCTGCCTGGAACAGAAGAATAATCCGGATGACCTCCCGTGTTCTGGAAGGGGCCAGTGCATTACCAAACCGTCAGAGGTGAGTTGAACTTGCTTGTGCCTGAGTGTCTACAATTAGAATGCTTCAGTACCTTCAGTATGGAGGCAAGTTAGATTGTGGCCAACTCATAATAGAGACTGGGAGGAGGCCGGGGGAGGGGGCAGATCTTACCAAAGAATTTCTAAGTGCCAAATGAGTGTGAAAACGGGAGAGAACCATGCCCATTTTTTTGAGCGAGCTCCCAGTCGCAATCGTATGGAACTTAGGAAAAAAAGAGCCCAAATGAGATTCTCGCCAGCAGGAGGAGGGGGCAGAGCCTATTCACACCGGGAAGCCGGCTGCTGAGATCTAGGGGTGCCTCAGACGTGAGGCTGATTTCGCCGGCAGAACATCACGAAAGGCGAGAAACCGGGCGCGAGCAAAGTTTTTCGCCACTCGCTCAATCTTACCGGATCTCCATGTCAATCAATCGACAAGTCGATAAGGTCGCCCCCTTGAGGTTTGTTCTGTTCTTGCACACTTTGGTTTAACTCCCTTTCTCTCTGTCCTAAATCTTTCTCTTTCATTTTTTTTTGAAATAATGTTTTTATTGTGAAATTTTCAACTTTATATTCAGCACGATACACGACAAATCCCCAGGATTCAGCAGAGTACAGAATGATCATCATTTCACATACATCCATGGAGAAGAACAGCAAAGCTCAATACAAATAATTGAAGGAATCAGACATCATAACCTCTGTCATTGCGGTCAGCGTCTCCTTTTGTAGGGATATTGAAAGGGTAGCAGGAAAACAGGAAAGGGTGTTGGGAATCAGGACAACAGGATAAGGACACTAAAACATGGCACCATGGTGCACCCCCTTGTTCGGAGCAACAAAATAGAAACTCCAAACTCAAAGACCCAATAACCACACTCACGCCCCCACACTCCCACCAACCAGAAGCACCAACGGCAAGGACAAGAAGTCCAATCCACTCCAGGATATTTAGTCTGTCTGCAGCACCACAGGATAAGCTCAGGATTTCTTAGACCCAGAATAATTAACAAAAAAACAAAGAAAAATATGGCACCGATAGTTCTAATGGGGGCGTTCCTCACCTAAAATGAGGACTTAGGACCACACCAACCACCTTGACATCTATCCATCCACCCATCACCCTGCTGTGGTGCTACTCATCCTTTCTATGAGTTAAGTGAAAGGTACTGCAAGAGAATGTACTCCTTCTGTGCAAATACAAGGTATATAGCACATAGAAAAACACAATTAAATATGTATCGCAAGACCTTTAAGACTCGGAGCGCTCCCCAACAAGAAAAAAGGAAGAAGAGGGTCACTGACCAGAGAACCAAGGCCCCTTCCCCTTCCCATTGCCGGAACTCAAGGTTATAAAAGATAGTAATCCCGAATTTATGGGATAACAGGCAAAGGACAACAAGCGCGGCATGGAGGCACAGTGGTTAGCACTACTGCCTCACAGCGCCAGAGACCCGGGTGCAATTCCCAGCTTGGGTCACCATTTGTGCGGAGTCTGCACATTCTCTCCATGTCTGCGTGGGTTTCCTTTGGTTGCTCTGGTTTCCTCCCACAGTCCGAAAGACATGCTGGTTAGGTGGATTAGCCATGCTAAATTCTCCCTCAGTGTACCCGAACAGGCATCAGAGTGTGGCGATCAGGGGATTTTCACAGTAACTTCATTGCAGTGTTAATGTACGCCTAATTGTGACACTCATAAATAAACTTTAAACTTTATAGATAAAGAAACGCCAAGGGTGGGATTTTACGGCCCTTCTCGAGCGAGACCGGAAATTCCCACCTGAGCTCAACGGACATTCCCGTTGTCTGCCCCTCGCCCGCTCGGATTCCGTGGCGGGCAGGGCGGTAGAATTCCAGCGCAAGCTTCTTATTCCCCGCTCTGTCCCAGTCTTATACTAATCAGGCTGATTCATTATTTTCTCTTTTTATTTGATTCTTTTGTTTTTCCACTGTCTTCCTCGCTGCTTCCCCCTCACACCTTCACATTCTCGCACTAATATATGATCTTACTTTTTTTCTCTACAATTCCGTGTCACTACAATACCATCTTATTTTTCCTCACAGTTAACCAGAATCACAGTTCTTTCCATTACCATATCAAGAATAATCACATCTATTTTGACAAGTATCAATGCACCAACAAAACTGCACTTAGATGAATTCAATCGCTGCTATTATATTGACATCACACCAGCACCAATCTCTACTCACAGTGCAACTAAATTCCAATTTTTCCAAGATTGCTTGAAATATACTTGAGAACCATTAAAATAAACATTGTATTTTTTTTAGATTGCAAATCTAAAATAATGCTTGTGTCATTCAACACAGTTATATAGGCACAGTAAAGCAAAACAAGTGAGTTTCCTTAGAATTCCTACGGTGCAAAAGGAGGCCATTCAGCCCACCGATGTCTGCATCATCTCTCCGAAAGAGCATCTTAGCCAGGCCCTCTGCTCTCCCTATCCCCATAACCCCACACATTTACTATGGCTAATCCCCCACCTAACCTAAACATCTTTGGACACTAAGGGGTAATCTAGCATGGCCAATCCACCTAACCGGCACATCTTTGGAGTGTGGGAGCAAGCCAGAGCACCCGGAGGAAACCCATGCAGACATGGGGAGAACGTGCAAACTCCACATAGACAGTGACCCGAGGCCGGAATTGAACCCGATGCCTGGCGCTGTGAGACAGCAGTGCTAACCACTGTGCCACCGTGCACTGTTCCTAAGGCCTTCTTGAGAAACTGGAGAAGTAGCACATTGAAAGAAACACACATTAAAAGAAGCTGTTCTATGGCTGCTTCTACCACCATCTTTGGCTGGTAGATTGGATCTAGAAGTGTCATTGGAACACACAGCCTTATAGAAGACCGAGTAGATATGATCTCTGCATGATGGCCCATTTTAAAGGTGATAAAAATGGTTGTTCACTTTCATCTCTATTTCATATCTGTGCTTCTGAGGGAAAATTATCACCATCATGTAGGACTTTTTTTTGTGAGGTTGTGTTCAAAAGTGTGCTACAACTCTATCAGATTAGCTATTTGGGAAAGCTCAGGGGAAGATGAGAGCCGTACTTACAAGTGGCGGCTGCTAACACTAATGTGGAATAGTTGAATACTGTAACATTCCACCACCCACCAACACTCTTCTTTCAATTCTCAGGACTGAAGATTACGCACCCAAAACAGTAGCCTGTCTTTACTCTTTTTTTTATTTATTTACGGGATGTGGGCGCCGCTGGCTGGGCCCAGCATTTATTGTCCATCCCTAACTACCCTCCATTTCAGACACCAGTTGAGAATCAACCACATCACTGTGGCTCTGGACTCACACGTAGGCCAGACCCAGTAAGGACGGCAGATTTCCTTCCCTATATACATTAGTGAACCAGATGGGTTTTTCCCGACAATCGACAATGTTTTCCTGGTCATCTTTAATTCTAGATTTTTATTGAATTCAAAATTCACCATCTGCCGTGGTGGGATTCGAACCCAAGTCAGCAGAGCACTATCCCAGGTCTCTGGATTACTAGTCCAGTAATAATTCTACTGCCTCCCCACTGAATGACATCCTGTGCATTCCCAGCATCGTTCTGTTTTGAATTCTGCCAGTAGACACAGTTGTTGACTGTGATTTCTCATGTCAATGTTAGTGTTCGTGTTAGGCCTGTAAGACCTAACCTAGCCACCCCCCCACCCATCCATTCCCCCCACCTTAATTGAACTAATCAAGCAGATGGAAATGAGAGTGCACTCTTCTTGTTCACGGTCCTTTTGACAGCGAAAGCTTATCGCAGTATCGATCTATGACCGAGGCAGCAGAACCAAGAAATTAAAACATTTCTGCCCGTTCTTCTTTTGAACGCTTGCACAAGAGAACTTTCCAGAAGCTAAGAGAAACAGGCTGCAATCAGTTTTGTTGTGTTGGTGCTGCTATTTATAACACATTGCTCGGAGAGCTGTGTAGCCAGTTTTGACAGTATATTGCTGAGACAAGCAGGACGCAGTTCAGAGAGAGAGAGCGAGTTATGGCCCAAAGCATTCGATCAGTGTTTTGCTCTCAGAGTTGGCGCAGAAAGTAGGGCAAGCGAAAGGAATACTTTTTTTTGTTAAGGTGGTGTGGTAGGCTCCTTGGGGAATTTTGAGGCTGGCTGGGGTAAAATCCCGCTGCCGCACCACATTGGTTACCACGGCAAGATAGTGCTGCAGCAGCCGATGTACTTTCCACAGCAAAGACTTTCACAATAAGATCTTGGGGAAGGAGACACAGTGGGAGATGCTGTGAGTGATGAAGTGGTGCCGTTATGATGATAATGCCTTGCATTCTCCTGTAAAAACAGCACAAGGCAACAACTGGGAGCAATCTGCTTGAGATTATTTTTGATGCCAAGTTACCACCATTCACTTAAAGGTTAAGATTGTGAGTTTCATGCAGTGTTTAGTAGATCTTTTCATTCTTTTTACAATAACATTTTTCAGAAAATATGTAGCAACAGTTCATTTGTACCTGGAGGTAATATTGATCACTGGCCCCTCACCTGGGGTCGAAAGGTCTGTTACCTTAGTAACGCTGCAACTTCAATGCTTCTCGAGGGGCAGTAAACTCTCCAGAAACTTATTGGGACCAATTTTAACCTAACCACACCCATCAGGATTGGATACAAAGTTGGCTTTCCATCCAAATTTCTTTCCATTGATGTCTCTTCCTGGCCATATTCCGTCTCTTGCACCACTGACTGTTTTGGGATGAGGGAAAGCTTCAAATGTATTCCATTGAAACTACTTAGAAAGGCCAGAACTTGTTTTTTTCTGGATCCCAGTCTAATTGATGGACCATTCTGCCACACTTGTGTCAAACGTACACTGAAGATATAGGACCAGAGACTACAGGCCCCATTAACTCTGCCATTTAAAAATTCCCCACAAGAAGATATTTTATCCTCATTTCTATGCACTCTTTAACCCGTCTCTAACTTCTGAGGCCTAGCATTTTAATGCAACACAACCTGTTCAGATTGCCATCCCCTCTCCCTCGAAAAGCGTCCTAACTGAAATGAATTTGCCAAACCGAATTGTTCAAGAATTCTCAGCACAAAAGATCCACAGTATCAACCTAAACTTCACCGAATCCCTACAGCGCAGAAGGAAGCCATTTGGCCCATTGAGTCTGCACCGACACACTGACAGAGCATTTTACCCAGGCCCTGGCCCCACAACCCCGTGTATTTACCCCACTCATCCCCCTAATATAAACACCCTGAAACACTACGATGCAACTTAGCATGGTCAATCGACCGAACCAGCACATCTTTCAGACTGTGTGAGGAAACCGGAGCACCCGCAGGAAACCCACACAGACAGGGGGAGAACGTGCAGACTCCGCACAGACAGTGACCCAAGCCGGGAATCGAACCCGGGTCCCTGGCGCTGTGAGGCTGCAGTGCTAACCAGTGTGCCACCCTGCCGCCCTACAATAAGCTATAATAAATTCCGTTTTAGTCAGAAAAGCCACTAGAGAGAGTGTTTAAAAGGCAAAGAAAATTGGTGCTTTGGGCTATTTTATTTCAGGCTACGTTTGATATTAAGCCTGTTGTGCCATTTCCTAACAGCGCCCCCCTGGAGCAATACAACGTCTGACCATGCCTGTGGCTGATTGATGTTAATTAGGTACAGGGTGTATGAAATACCATCTTCCCACTCCAGCTTATCTAATCGTGCAATGGAATACCATTAAGGGTCCCACCTAGCCAGCTCGTTTTAAGCTAAAATTCCCTCGTGGCCTTTTCATTGCAGTAGGATTTTAGCTGGGTGGAATTTCTATATTGTGGGGAAGACTTTTATTTTGACGATTCCACCTGCCACTGGTCTGGGCATTTCTGTTGAGCCCAAAGATCACCAGGTGTAAAAATTGCTTCATATTTAGATTCACCACTCGCCATTAAAGACTGGAAAGTGGTCCATGGCGGAGAGCCTGGTTTATTTCAGAATGCATGGCCACACTCCAGGATTAGCCCAAAGTCCCCAGGGATTGATCAATCACCAGTGTGAGAAAACCTGGGAGAAAAAGCACCGACCATTAAAATCAAATTGTGTTTTGTTTCACTTTGAACACTTCTATTAGTGCTGAAAATACAGGAGTTGGGAGTTTGACAGTCGGGAAGAGTGCATTCGCTTTACAAATGGCATTCTAAGATGGTTTTGCCATGGCCACAGATTTGATGAATGGACTGATGATGGGCACGGCAATGGGAGGGGAGGTCATGTGATGAAACAGGAATAATCCAAGCAGCTTGTAAGTCCTATAAATTCCAGTCAATTCTGACTCCTGCCCTATGTCCGCAGTATTTGCACAAAGCAGGTATGTTTGCAGAATATGGCTGTATATGTCCCATGATACTTAAGTTTTAAGTTTAAGTTTATTTATTAGTGTCACAAGCAAGCTTATATTAACACTGCAATGAAGTTACAGTGAGAATCCCCTAGTCGCCACACTCCGCGCCAGTTCGGGTACACTGAGGGAGAATTTAGCAAGGCCAATGCATCTAACCAGCACATCTTTCGGACTGTGGGAGGAAACTAGAGCATCCGGAGGAAACCCATGCAGACACGGTGAGAACATGTAGACTCCGCACAGACAGTGACCCAAACTGGGAATCAAAGAACAAAGAACAGTACAGCACAAGAACAGGCCCTTCGACCCACCAAGCCTGTGCCGATCACGTTGTCCTATATAGATCAACCGCTTGTATCCCTCTATACCCCGCCTGTCCATGTGTCTATCCAGATAAGTCTTAAATGTCACTAACGTGTCTGCCTCAACCACTTCACTTGGCAGTGCATTCCAGGCCCCGACCACCCTCCGTGTAAAAACTTCCCCCCACACATCTCTACTGAACCTTTCCCCCCTTAACTTGAACTTGTGCCTCCTTGTAATTGTCATTTCTGCCCTGGGAAAAAGCTTCCAACTGTTTATCTTATCTATGCTACTCATAATTTTATGAACTTCTATCAGGTCACTCTTCAGCCTCCATCTTTCCAGGGAGAACAATCCCAATTTATTCACTCTCTCCTCATAGCAAATACCCTCCATACCAGTCAACATCCTGGTAAACCTCTTCTGTACCCCCTCCAAAGCCCCCATGTCCTTCTGATAGTGTGGTGACCAGAATTGGACACAGTATTCCAAATGTGGCCGAACCAACGTTTTATACAACTGTAACATAATTTGCCAACTTTTATACTCGATACCCCGTCCGATGAAGGCAAGCGTGCCATATGCTTTTTTCACCACCTTTTCCACCTGTGCTGCCACTTTTAAGGATCTGAGGACCTGTCCTCCCAGATCTCTCTGTGCGTTTATGCTCCTGATGGTTCTTCCATTTATTTTATATCCCACCTGAATCGAACCCAGGTCCCTGGTGCTGTGAGGCAGCAGCTCTACCCACTGTGCCACTCTCTCTCCGTATGTCAATCAATCATAAAGAATATTGATTCTGGGTGTGAGCAGAGCTCTGAGAAAGCATCCTTTAAGCTTTGATGCTGGAAGATGCACTTTCCTCCAAATAATCAAATTATTCCATCCCAAGATTTGGAATGGGATCAAGGTGTGGACAAGCAGGCAGACGGAAATCCTGACACTTTCAGGACCACAATTTTGAGGCTATGTGCATTCACCTTGAGGAATTCCCCTTTGGTGTGATTTTCCAGCCATTAGTGCCGTACATGGCCTGACCAACCAAATTCATAGGACATGGTAAGAGACAGATATTTTGCTGTCGGAATAATTGTCTCCTGTCTGCATCTGCCTACTTTTTTGGGATGTCACTATTTCAGGTCGCAGTGAGCTTGTAGCTGCCACGTCTCAATTTCTAAACCTGCTTTCCCTTTACGAATAACTCCTGTAGCAACAATACTTCCTAATGTCAATTTACAGATGTGGTCTTGCAATGACAGGTTGGTTAGAATTTATACAGTAAGTGGTTTTGAGGTTGTAGCCATGTAGTTGTGGGGTTCTCTCAATATTGCAGTTTGTCAAATGAAAACTAAAACAAAAAGCAATGATTTAAACCACTTACCTAAACCAGTTATTACATTGAATGAAATAGGTTGAATTTTATTAACTGGAATGAGTTGATGCATTTACCTCAGGGTAAAGCAAATGTCAGGTTCGTCAGAGGCACTGGGGATGAAACTGCCCTGATTTCTCCTGTCATTAAGTTCACTGCAAAGCTGATAAAACTCCTGGAAAAATAGTGCAAATGGGGCTTTTTTTTTGTTTCGCTATTTACACTGTTTCTTTGGCGGCACGGTGGCACAGTGGTTAGCACTGCTGCCTCAGCGCCAGGGACCTGGGTTCGATTCCAGCCTCCTGTCTGTGTGGAGTTTGCACGTTCTCCCCGTGTCTGCGTGGGATTCCTCCGGGTGCTCCGGTTTCCTCCCACAGTCCAAAGATGTGCGGGTGCTAAATTGCCCCTTAGTGTCAGGGGGATTAGCAGGGTAAATATGTGGGGGTTGCAGGAATAGGGCCAGGGTGGGATTGTGGTCGGTACAGACTCGATGGGCCGAATGGCCTCCTTCTGCACTGTAGGTGTTCTATGATTGTATGATTCTTCGGGGGTTCTGCTAAAATCATTGTGAGATCCGGAGAACCCTGCTGAGTGTGTATGTTAAGAAAGAGGGTCTCTGCAGCACGGGTTGGTTTCCAACAGGTTTATAGGAGGAGCAACAGCATCAATCTCTGAGAACCTTAAGGGCAGCCATTAAGGTGAGCGTACTTGAAAGTTTTATGGTTGGATTCAGTTGGAGCTCCTCAGCTCCCAGGTTGCCACGAATCAGTTTAGTATCCACAGCTTTTCCACATGGGGCCTTTAAAATAGATTTTCTGCTCTTATGTGAAAGGCATTCAATCTTTGCCCTTCTGCTCGCAGAGGATGACGTCGCCAATTTCAAATGTTCATCACGAAATACACAACAAAGGAAAACTTCAGCCTCCAAAACACCAACAGCAGTTTTAAAAAGAAATGTTCCCCATCTCAACAAAAGCAATTTTACATTTTGCCACCTGGCAGGTCTGAGCTACTTTGGAGAGACAACGTGGGCCTGAATTTTATATTCGCAACATGCCCAGAGTCAGAGGCCGGAGCTCTACCACCTCGCCTGCCACGGAATCGGTGCAGGTGAGGGTCCGACAACGGAAATCTCCATTGATCTTGGGCAGGAATTTCTGATCTTGCCCGAGTGAGGCCATAAAATCCTGCCCATAGAGTTGTTCAGCACAGAAAAGGCCTTTCGGCCCATCAGTCTGCACCGATGATAACTACCACTAAAGTCCTGTTAATCCTATTTTCCAGCGCTTGTCCCATATCCTTGAATGTTATGTTATTTTAAGCGCTCATCCAAATACTTTTTAAATGTTGCAAGATTTCCAGCCTCCACTACTTTCCCAGACACTGCCAGATTCCCACCACCCTCTGAATTTCCTGCCCCTTACCCTATAATTATGCCCTCTTGTGATTGACCCTTCAACCAAGGGGAACAGCTGCTCCTACTCACCCTGCCCATACCCCTCATAATCTTATACACCTCAATCATGTCCCCCCTCAGCCTTCTCTGCTCTAAAGAAAACAATCCAAGTCTATCCAGCCTCACCTTATCGCTCAAATGCTTCATCACAGGCAACATTCTGGTGAATCTCCTCTGTACTCCTTCTAGTACAACCAGATCCTTCCTATAATGAGGTGACTAGAACTGCACACAGTATTCCAACTGTGGCCTAACCATCATTCTGTACAGCTCCATCATAACCTCTCTGCTCTTCTATTCTTTGCCAGAACTGATACAGGCAAGTGTCCCATATGCCTCCTTAATGACCCTATTCACCTGCTCTGCCATCTTCAGGGATCTGTAAGTAAGTACCCCAAGATCTATCCGTTCCTCTAAGCTTCCTAGTGTCATGCATTCATTAAATACTCCCTTGTCCTGTTACTTCTTCCAAAGTGCATAACCTTGCACTTATCATGGTTAAATACCATCTGCCACTGATCTGCCAGTTTGACCAATCCATCTTTATCTTCCTGTAGCCTATGACCTTCTGTACTATTAACTACCCTACCAATCTTGCTGTCATCTGCATGTTTACTTATCATTTCCCCCACATTCTCATCTATTTTGTTTATGTGTATAACAAACAATGTGTCCCAGCATTAACCTTGTGGTACATCACTGGACACTGGCCTCCAATCACTCTTTTTGATTTGATTTATTATTGTCACATGTATTAACATACAGTGAAAAGTATTGTTTCTTTCGCGCTATACAGACAAAACATACCGTTCATAGAGAAGGAAACGAGAGAGTGCAGAATGTAGTGTTACAGTCATAGCTAGGGTGCAGAGAAAGATCAACTTAATGCAAGGTAGGTCCATTCAAAAGTCTGACAGCAGCAGGGAAGAAGCTGTTCTTGAGTCGGTTGGTACGTGACCTCAGACTTCTGTATCTTTTTACCGAAGGAAGAAGGTGGAAGAGAGAATGTCCGGGGTGCGTGGAGTCCTTAATTATGCTGGCTGCTTTGCTGAGGCAGCGAGAAGTGTAGACAGAGTCAATGGATAGGAGGCTGGTTTGCGTGACGGATTGGGCAACATTCACGACCTTTTGTAGTTCCTTGCGGTGTTGGGCAGAGCAGGAGCCATACCAAGCTGTGATACAACCAGAAAGAATGCTTTCTATGGTGCATCTGTAAAAGTTGGTGAGAGTCGTAGCTGACAGGCCAAATTTCCTTAGTCCTCTGAGAAAGTAGAGGCATTGGTGGGCTTTCTTAACTATAGTGTCGGCATGGGGGGACCAGGACAGGTTGTTGGTGATCTGGATCAAACAGCCTTCTACCACTACTCTTTGTGTCCTATTACTAAGCCAGTTTTGGATCCACCTCAGCACGTTTCCCTTCTCAACCTTCAACCTTCCCAATCAATCTCCCCTGTGGGACCTTGTCAAAGGCTTTGCTAAAATCCATATAAACTACATCAACTGCACTTCCCTCATCCACACAATCGATCACATTTTTAAAAAATTCAATCAAATTTGTTAGGCATGACTTCCCTCTGACAAAGTCATGCTGACTATCCCTAATCAGACCAGGGCCTTTCTAAGTGGAGATTAATTCTCTCCTTCAGAATTTTCTCCAATAGTTTCCCTACCACTGACGTGAGACTCACCGGTCTGTCATTTCCTGCTTCATCTCCACCTTCTTGGAAAGTGGAACCGCTTCAGCCGTCCTCCAGTCCTCTGGCACATGGACTGCAGCGATTCAAGAAGGCAGCTCACCACCACCTTCTCAAGGACAACAAGGGATGGGTAGTAAATGCTGGCCAGCCAGCGATGCCCATGTCCCATGAATGAATTTTTTAAAAATTTCAGTGTGGGTGGGAGTGCATGGAAAGCCACTCTTGCCCGGCACCGCGTTGCTAATGTGGTATTACACTGGCTGACCAAATAACAGTCATCCAGCGTGAAACGCACTTTGTGAAAGGCTGAATGCTCCCAGGAGGAGAGCGGGTGCCGAGAAAAGAGAAGATGCAGGCTGGGGTTCTGCTGTGCTCCCTCCAGTGGACACCGCTCTGGAGCTGTCTGAGGGAGCTGCTGACCTCCAAACATTTCGTATCAGTGGAAAAACTATTCCATGAGTGTCCAGGCAGCGCAATCAGGCACGGACCTCAGTCCCCAGACGCACTTATTAATTTTATTCGAATCCTGACTTTCACCCTCCCCTGGATTGAGGTTGCAGCTAAAACATAAAGGCCGCTTGGTCAATCAGCCCGCCTGCTAACTGTAAAAATCCCAGTGAATTACTGTTTAATTCATTTAAATTGGCTTTGTGATTGTTGGCAGGCGCACTTCTAATTTGAGCCCGCGCCCACTGACCAAAATATGTGCGAGGGTGCGATGGGGTCAGGACGTGCACTCGATGGGCGGGATTTTATGGCCTCACTCGGGCAAGATCGTAAAGTCCCGCCTGAGTCCGATGGAGATTTCCGTCCTGGGAACCTCGCCCACCCCGGAATTGGAGCCTGCGGAATCGGGGCGGGCGAGGGGGCAGGTTTTCAGCCGATGTCTCTTGGCACTTCCAAATTGGGCACATGCCCGCCCAAGCAATGTAAAATTCTGGCCTAGCTCTTTGACCAGGATCTGCTTTTCTCCTGCTGTAATTATGGAGGAATTTAGAGCATTAACAACAGGTGACTTGCAGAGGAACAGATTTAATTATGATCATTCCATCCGCTGCAGTCCATTCCCTGTTTCAGTGGCACTTTGCTGAATTGGGCGACCTAATTTATAAAGATCATGTGGAAGAAATTGAAGAGAACAGGCTTAGCCTTGAGGGAGCATCGAGTTGGGTTGGCAGAATACTCTTTATCATTTTGTGATAATGCTTCACCAAGGTCTAATGTCCTCTCAAAGCAGATTGGTAACGTTTCGCTCTGAAAAATATATTATTGAATTGCAGCTGCCTGGGGCTCAAAATAACAAGAATCTTAATCTCTGATGAGGCTGTAACACCTGTACCCCTCGCCCAAGTATCCTGAAATTGAGTCAATCTAGACCATGGTGCCATCTCAATATATCAGAGAAAAAACCTGTTTTCAGACTATTCCTAAAGACAGATCACACTTCAGACTCCTACCTGTGAGGTCCACATGGTATTCTTCAATAACAATGGAAACACATACTAAACTCATAGCTCTCTCTGTCCTTAGAAAGTCGACAGAAGTCTGTGTAGCACGTTTTGAAACAGCGCTATGCAAACAAATATTTCCCTTTGTACCTTGTTTTTCCTTTGGTGTATTCTGTCTCTTTCAGTGGCTTCCTTGAACATTCTTTTTCTCTTCATAAGTGTGGTGGACTTCAGTTGTGCCTTTGTCCTGCCTGGACCACCGTTGTGTGTTTGTCATGCCTGGACACATCCCCTGCCGGCTCGGCTCCTCCCCTTGTCACCTAGTATAAAGGTGGCTGTCTCCTCCCCCTTGTTCAGTTCGGGTCGGTTATCTGTTGGGATGTGCTCCTGGTTCTGTAATGAATAAAAGCCTTCAGTTGTATTGGCACACAAGTAGTCTTTTGCCTAATTGATAGCGCATCAATAAATTCATAAGATATAGGAGCAGAATTGGCCCATTCGGCCCATCAAGTCCACTCTGCCATTCGATCATGGCTGATATGCTCCTCATCCCCATTTTCCTGCCTTCTACCCATAACCCTTCAACCCATTACCAATTAAAAATCTATCTAACTCCTCTTTAAACTTACTCACTGTCCCAGCATCCACCGCACTTTGGTGTAGCGAATTCCACAGATTCACGACGCTTTGGGAGAAGTAGTTACTCCTCAACTCTGTTTTAAATTTGCTACCGCTTATCCTAAGACTATGACCTCTCATCCTAGAATGCCCCACAAGAGGAAGCATCCGCTCCACATCTACTTTATCCATACCTTTTATAGATACCTCAATTTGATCTCCCCTCATTCTTCTAAATTCCAGAGAGTATAGGCCTAAACTGTTCAATCTCTCTTCATACGACAAACCCCTCATTTCTGGAATCAATCTAGTGAACCTCCTCTGAACTGCCTCCAATGCCACTACATCTTTCCTCAAATACGGGGACCAAAACTGTGCACAATACTCCAGGTGCGACCTCACCAATGCCTTGTACAATTAATGAAGATAAGGGACTTTTGTGCTTGGAAAATGAATAACTTCCACCCCAAGCCCTACATTTTTGAGAAAGACATTCCCAGAATAGGAATTTCAACAAGTAAAGCCCCCTACCCTATTCAACACTCTGACTAATTTTCTAATAATGTCCTCTATCTGCTGATCCTATCAACCCTAACACGATCACCACATTGCAGAAACTACGGTTATAGTTAAAGTTCAAAGTTTTTAAAGTTTATTTATTAGTGTCACAAGTAGGCTCACATTAACACTGCCATAAAGTTACTGTGAAAATCCGCTACACTTAGGGCGGCACGGCGACGCAGTGGTTAGCACTGGTACCTTACAGCACCAGGAACCCGGGTTCAACTCCGGCCTTGGATCTGTGTGGAGTTTGCACGTTCTCTCTGTGTGGGTTTCCTCTGGGTGCTCCGCTTTCTTCCCATTGTCCAACAATGTGCAGGTTAGGTCCATTGGCCATGCTAAATTGTCCCTCAGTTTATCTGTGTGTGATGTGGCTATGTCTCATGTGGTGTAAAGCCCTTCAAGCTATAAGCCTCTGGAGACAGACTAGCGGCTTGTTCCAGGAATAATTAGCTACAGAAACAGACAACCTATGCATTGTTAGGGTGTGGAAAAGGTTGAGAGTGGGAGAGTTACAATGCAAATATACTAATCACATTACTCAACTCATAAATGAGGAAACAAGAACCTTACAAATGGATATAGATAGGTTAGGAGAGTGGGCCAAAATGTGGCAGATGGAGTTTAACGTGGATAAGTGTGAGGTCATGCATTTAGGGTTGCAAAAATGGGAAGGTGACTTATTATCTAAATGGGGAGAGACTTTGGGGTGCTCCAGTGCAGAGGGATCTGGGTGTCCTCATTCATGAGTCACAGAAAACTAGCATGCATGTATAGCAGATAATAAAGAAAGCAAATGGAATGTTGCCATTTATAGCTAAAGGAATAGAATATAAAGTTAAGGAAGTATTGTTGCAACTATACAAGGCATTGGTGAGGCCACACCTGGAGTATTGTGCACAGTTTTGGCCCCCGTATTTGAGGAAAGATGTAGTGACATTGGAGGCAGTTCAGAGGAGGTTCACTAGATTGATTCCAGAGATGAGGGGTTTGTTGTATGAAGAGAGATTGAGCAGTTTAGGCCTACACTCTCTGGAATTTAGAAGAATGAGGGGAGACCAAATTGAGGTATACAAGATGATAAAAGGTATGGATAAAGTAGACGTGGAGTGGATGCTTCCTCCTGTGGGGCATTCTAGGATGAGAGGTCATAGTCTTAGGATAAGGGGTAGCAAATTTAAAACAGAGTTGAGGAGAAACTACTTCTTCCAAAGGGTCATGAATCTGTGGAATTCGCTACCCCAAAGTGCGGTGGATGCTGGGACAGTGAGTAAATTTAAGGCGGAGTTAAACTGATCTTTAATTGGTAATGGGTTGAAGGGTTGTGTGGAGAAGGCAGGAAAATGGGGATAAAGGAGCATATCAGCCATGATCAAATGGTGGGGCGGACTCGATGGGTTGAATGGCCTAATTCTGCTTCTATATCTTATGAACTTATCAACTTATAAAAACAGAAACTACAGCTAAGCCTTTAAATTACAATTGTGAGACAAACACGCAGTGCATCAGTGTGACATTCCTCTGCCCAGTAGTTTAATACATGCATTACCCATTTTAAAATAAACAAATTAGCGCCTGCATAAATTGGCGGCCACGTTTGCCTGCATGTCAGAGTTAATTTCCAAAGTAATTCATTAGCTGTAAAGACCTGTGGGCTATTGCAAAGACATGAAAAGTGCTGCTTAAACATCTGTTAATTTACATTAAAAAACTAGACTATGTTATGAACAATTTCTGGGCTACGTAAAAAAGAGCAATTCTTCCACCAGGAAACCTTATTAGAATGACACCACTACTGCACAGTGTGAATTTTCCTATTTCCCACACCATCTGCCATTCTCCCCTCCTCCCTGAGCAAGAGAGATGATTCGTGCCAAATTGTCCAAGTTCTGTGCTGTGCGCTCATTACTATTGGGAATTAGATTGAGACTAATCAACCATATTTTAAGTTGGATCTTTAGATCCAGCAACAAACTGGGCTGGGAATAAGCTCAAACTCCGGAAAATGTTCTTGTCTTATTACACATTCAATCCCTTCCTGACACCTTCCCAGCTTTTCAAATCTTGCCTATGCCTTTTGGCCCTTGGATTCCTGAAGTTCGATTCCACTGATGCAAGTGTGGTGGAGTAGAATTTCCATCCACTCTTACCTGAAGGCTCGGAACCTTCCCTAATTGTAGGTACTGTAGCGATTGTGGTGTCTGTCTCAGCAGAACAAGCTCACCCGGCCTGAGGGACCAAAGGAGACAGAGAGTGAGTGACCACCCCAGAGGGTGGAGTCCTCTCTCAAGTAGAATACACCTGGAAGCCATATAGTAAGATAGATGAACTGGAGCAGCCTAGGGCTGCTAACTCCTATGCATAGTTTCTCTTTATCAATGAATACTTGTGGTTCTTAACGACTGAAGTGTCTTGACAATGCCTGTGTGTCACTACAAACAGACTCACTTGCATAGCCAGGGCAAACACATCTGGGCTTTAGCACCACCACATCTGCCTCTCCCACCAACCATCTCCTCCTGCCCAACTCCTGGCAATCTTTCTTTCACCCCTCATGCAGCCCAGGATTTGGGGGCTTGTATCTGTTTATATTTTGGTTTCTTTATTTGATTTCAGCTTATATAACTGTCCCCGCTGCTGGCTCTGTAGTCCTTTCTGCAGTGGAGTTAGAGAGCTTTGTGTTTTGGAAGTAGAATGAGTCAAACTCAGCCTTTCAATTATTCAATGCAAGCCTTAAAATTTACCAAGGTCAATGGATTTCATCAGAGAATATAGAGGCAGCTGGTTCTAGTCAAAAGATATTTTCAAAGAATCAGTTATAATACAGGCTGCTTTCAGCAGTGAGGCAATTTTTATTGAACGTCAGGAGCCATTGAAAATTGTAATTACTCTTTTAAAGTGAAGGAGGTAACCTCTGTTACCAGTGCACAGTACTGACAATTCCCCTGAGCTTAATATTGTGAGTCTCACATTCTTTTCAGTACATGTGCATACTCGGTCAATGATGTACTCATTTCAGGAAATGCTTAACTGTGTAGCTTCTTTCTGAATCTATGAACTTGGACTTTCCATCTCCTCTGTTGTTTGGGCCTGGGTAAGAAGTTCGGCACGGTGGCAAAGTGGTTATTACTGTTGCCTCACAGCGCCAGGGACCCAGATTCGATTCCTGGCTTGGGTCACTGTCTGTGGGAAGTCTGCACGTTCTCGCCGTGTCTGCATGGGTTCCCTCCGGGTGCTCTGGTTTCCTCCCATAGTCCGAAAGCCATGCTGGTTAGGTGCATCGGCCATGCTAAATTCTCCCTCAGTGTACCCGAACAGGTGCTGGAGTGTGGCAACTAGGGGATTTTCACGGTAACTTCATTGCAGTGTTAAAGTAAGCTGACTTGTGACACTGATAAGCAACCCTTAAACTTTCAGAGAGTCAGTGCAGACTCGATGAGCCAATTGGCCTCCTTCTGCACTGTAGGGAATCTATGATTCAATAGTTCTATGGAGGCGTGCAGAGGTGGAGGTCATGGTGCAGTGCGTCTCTGTGGGAATTTTTAGCCCTGATTGCTCTGATCAATCAAAAAGCTGCTCACATGTCCACATTGTGGCCTGTTACCTATTCCGCATGTGCGCCTGAGGTACAAGTTGATGCATAGGGTTCAAACTGAGAAGCTTCTAAGTCCATCCCAGAGAGCAAAAGGAGGGTGGGCCTTTACATGTGGGCCTCAGCAGCTAAACTAGCCCCAGAAGCCAACTTCTAATGACAGCACAGACTCAAAAGGTTGACTCTTGAGACTGAAAGCTGGCTGTAAATATTGACTCTTGTCTGTTGGAGTTGTAAAAATGATGGGAATTTGATTTTGATTTGATTTGATTAAATTTGATTTATTATTGTCACATGTATTGTTATATACAGTGAAAAGCACGCTATACAGACAAAGCATACCGTACATGGAGAAGGAAAGGAGAGAGTGCAGAATGTTGTGTTACAGTCATACTTAGGATGTAGAGAAAGATCAACATAATGCAAGCTGGTCCATTCAAAAGTCTGATGACAGCAGGAAGAAACTGTTCTTGAGTCGGTTGGTACGTGACCTCAGACTATTGTATCTTTTTCTCGACAGAAGAAGGTGGAAGAGAGAGGGGTCTTTAATTATGCTGGCTGCTTTTCCGAGGCAGTGGGAAGTGTAGACAGAGTCAATGGATGGGAGGCTGGTTTGTGTAATGGACTGGGCTTCATTCATAACCCTTTGTAGTTCCTTGCGGTCTTGGGCAGAGCAGGAGCCATACCAAGCTGTGATGCAACCAGAAAGAATGCTTTCTATGGTGCATCCGTAAAAGTTGGTGAGAGTCATAGTAGACATGCCAAATTTCCTTAGTCACCTGAGAAAATCCGTGGTATGTATTCGGCAGTTAAAATGGCACATTTGCTACTGCTGTTTTTTGAATTGCAGTTTTGTAACTATAATTTTGAAGATGGGGCAATTTTGTCTTTTAATAAATGTTAACAGTGAGCCTCGAGCGGTTAGGCTTGTGATTTTTTACAGTTAAAGCAGCATGAACATCAACACTGTGCAATGTGAAAACTAAGCTGAGGTAACTGTGAGCTTAACTTTTCACTCCTTGTGCTCTTTTCATCTTATTTTCACTTTTAAGACTAATCTTTTTGGTTTTCATTTTGTACTTTATTATCGTTCAATATATTTATTTTCATTTTCTCTTTAGCCTTAGTCCTTTAGCTTCTAGTTGTTTTCACTAAGTATCCAAAATGGTGGGATGGGGGGTACGGGTTCGGGAGAGTTTGCAGTTGTTGAGTATTATAACTTTTACATGATCCATGCCAATTCCCTCCCTGTTAACTTTGACATATTTTCCAGGAATCATGTGGGACAGAACTTTGGGTGTTGGGTCAGGGCTCAAATGTTGAGTTCAAGTGAGTTGGGGGGTCACAATTCTGCATCGTATGGGAAACAGATATCAGGCTCTGATTTCCCGCAAATTGGCCAATTAGTGTCCAGTGAGCAAGCCCACCATCCAATGAAGGATTGTAGGTGGTCTTTCGTAGCTGGAGGACCAATAAGAGGCCGATGGGGCGGCACGGTGGCACAGTGGTTAACACTGCTGCCTCACAGCGCCAGGGACCCGGGTTCGATTCTCGGCTTGGGTCACCGTCTGTGTGGAGTTTGCATGTTCTCCCTGTGTCTGCGTGGATTTTCTCCGGGTGGTCCGATTTTCACCCACAGTCCGAAAGACGTGCTGGTTAGGTGCATTGGCCATGCTAAATTTTCCCTCGGTGTACCCGAACAGGTGCTGGAGGTAGCGACTAGGGCATTTTCACAGTAATATCATTGCCATGTTAATGTAAGCTTATTTGTAACTAATAAGTAAACGTAAAGGGTAGCTAATGTCACTCCAATATTCAAAAAGGGAGGTGGAGAGAAAACAGGGAATTATAGACCAGTAAGCCTAATATCGGTAGTGGGGAAAATTCTCATATCCATTATAAAGGACTTTATAACAGAGAGTTTAGAAAGCAGTGGCAGGATCAGACAGAGTCAGCATGGATTTATGAAGGGGAAATCAAGCTTGTCAAATCTGTTGGAATTCTTTGAAGGTGTAACTAGTAGGGTTGACAAGGGGGAACCAGTCGATGTGGTATATTTGGACTTTGAGAAAGCGTTTGACAAAGTCCCGCATAAGAGATTATTGTGCAAGATTAAAGTGCATGGGATTGGTGGAAATGTATTGAGATGGATAGAAAACTGGTTGACAGAAGGAAACAAAGAGTAGGAATTAATGGGTCCTTTTCAAATTGGCAGGCAGCAACTAGTGGGGTGCCACAGGGATCAGTACTGGGACCCCAACTATTCACAATATATATTAATGATTTGGATGAGGGAACAAAATGTAACATCTCAAAATTTGCAGATGATACCAAGTTGGGTGGGAGGGTGAACTGTGATGAGGATGCAGAGATCCTTCAGAATGATCTGGACAGGTTGGGTGAATGGGCAAATCAATGGCAGATGAAGTATAATTTGGATAAGTGTGAGGTTATTCACTTTGAAAGCAAAAACATAAAGGCAGATTACTACCTGAATGGCTGTAAATTGGGAGAGGGGAGTGTGCAGTGGGACCTGGATGTCCTTGTGCACCAGTCGCTGAAGGTAAGCATGCAGGTGCAGCAGGCAGTAAAGAAGACAAATGGCATGTTGGCCTTCATTGCGAGATGTTTTGAGTACAGGAGCAGGGATGTGTTGCAATCATGTGGAGATGCC
The DNA here is from genome assembly GCF_964213995.1 of Mustelus asterias. NCBI lineage: Eukaryota > Metazoa > Chordata > Chondrichthyes > Carcharhiniformes > Triakidae > Mustelus > Mustelus asterias. Next base: position 21,695,724 of record NC_135803.1, on the reverse strand, counting down.
GGCGTTGGACTGGGGTAAACACAGTAAGAAGTCTCACAACACCAGGTTAAAGTCCAACAGCTTTATTTGGTAGCAAAAGCCACTAGCTTTCGGAGCGCTGCTCCTTCATCAGGTGAGTGGGATTTCAGTTCACAAACAGGGCATATAAAGACACAAACTCAATTTACAAAATAATGGTTGGAATGCGAGTCTTTACAGGTAATCAAGTCTTAAAGGTACAGGCAATGTGAGTGGAGAGAGGGTTAAGCACAGGTTAAAGAGATGTGTATTGTCTCCAGCCAGGACAGTTAGTGAGATTTTGCAAGCCCAGGCAAGTTGTGGGGGTTACAGATAGTGTGACATGAACCCAAGATCCCGGTTGAGGCCGTCCTCATGTGTGCGGAACTTGGCTATCAGTCTCTGCTCAATGACTCTACATTGTCGTGTGTCGTGAAGGCCGCCTTGGAGAATGTTTACCCAAAGATCAGAGGCCGAATGCCCGTGACTGCTGAACTGCTCCCCAACAGGAAGAGAACACTCTTGCCTGGTGATTGTTGAGCGGTGTTCATTCATCCGTTGTCACAGCGGATGCTGAAAGATGCTGAAAGATGCCCTCATAAGAACAGGATATGGCGCTCGACTCATCGATCGACAGTTCCGACGCGCCACAGCGAAAAACCGCACCGACCTCTTCAGAAGACAAACACGGGACACGGCGGACAGAGTACCCTTCATCGTCCAATACTTCCCCGGAGCGGAGAAGCTACGACATCTTCTCCGGAGCCTTCAACATGTCATTGATGAAGACGAACATCTCACCAAGGCCAACCCCATACCCCCACTTCTTGCCTTCAAACAACCGCACAACCTCTAACAGATCATTGTCCGCAACAAACTACCCAGCCTTCAGGAGAATACTGACCACAACTCCACACAACCCTGCCACAGCAACCTCATCGACACGGATGCCATCATCTAACGTGAGAACACCATCCACCAGGTACACGGTACATACACTTGCAACTTGGCCAACGTTGTCTACTTGATACGCTGCACAAAAGGATGTCCCAAAGCATGGTACATTGGGGAGACCATGCAGACGCTACGATAATGGATGTATGAACACCGCTCGACGATCACCAGGCAACAGTGTTCTCTTCCTGTTGGGGAACACTTCAGCGGTCACGGGCATTCGGCCTCTGATCTTCGGGTAAGCGTTCTCCAAGATGGCCTTCACGACACATGACAAAGCAGAGTCGCTGAGCAGAGACTGATAGCCAAGTTCCGCACACATGAGGACGGCCTCAACCAGGATCTTGGGTTCATGTCACACTATCTGTAACCCCCACAACTTGCCTGGGCTTGCAAAATCTCACTAACTGTCCTGGCTGAAGACAATACACATCTCTTTAAGCTGTGCTTAACCCTCTCTCCACTCACATTGTCTGTACCTTTAAGACTTGATTACCTGTAAAGACTCGCATTCCAACCATTATTTTGTAAATTGAGTTTGTGTCTTTATATGCCCTGTTTGGGAACTGAAATCCCACTTACCTGATGAAGGAGCAGCGCTCCGAAAGCTAGTGGCTTGTGCTACCAAATAAATCTGTTGGACTTTAACCTGGTGTTGTGAGACTTCTTACTGTTGTTGCAATTATATAGGGCCTTAGAGAGGCTACGCCTAGAATATTGTGTATAATTTTGGTCTCCTTTTTTGAGGAAGGATGTTCTTGCTCTCTAGGGAGTGCAGCAAAGGTTTACCAGGCTGATTCCGGGATGGCAGAACTGATGTACGAGGAGAGATTGACCAGGTTAGGGTTGTTTTCACTGGAGTTCAGACAAATGAGAGGGGATCTCATAGAGACTTATAAAATTCTAACAGGACTAGACAGGGTAGATGCAAGGAGGATGTTCCCGATGGTGAGGGAGTCCAGAACCAAGGGTCACAGTTGAGGATTCAGGGTAGACCATTTAAGACGGAGATGAGGAGACATTTCTTCACCCAAAGAGTGGTGAGCCTGTGGAATTCATTACCACAGGAAGTAGTTGATGCCAAAACATTGAATGTATTCAAGAGGCGGCTAGATATAGCACTTTGGGCGAATGGGATTAAAGGTTAAGGGGAGAAAGCAGGATTAGTCTATTGAGTTGGATGATTAGCCGTGATTGTAATGAATGGTGGAGCGGGTTCGAAGGGACAAGTGGCCCCCCCCCCGGCTTCTATCTTCTATGTTTCTATGTTTTTATGTAAACTTAAAACAAGGCTGAGCTTTCAGGTTTTTGATCTATATGGGAATCGATAGGTATAGGGGGAAAGTGGAATGAAGGTCATAATCAGATCAACCATGATCTTATTAAATGACGGAACAGGTTCAACGGGCCAAATGGCCTCCCTCTGCTCCTATTTTTTATGATATGAAATAATTCACTCCCTCCACTACCAGAGCACAGTGGCTACAGCATGTACCATCGACAAGGTACCCTGCAACTACTTGCCCAGACTTCTCAACAGCACCTTCCAAACCTACAACCTCTATCATCTAGAGCAGGAGGGACATGGAAACGCCATCACCTTCAAGTCACACACTGGGCCCGATTTTACCAAAACTTCGTGCCTGTTTTCAGGTGCGAAATCGTGGTAAAGTCGGATGTTGGGCCTTTAACGCGATCTGCACCCGAATCCGCGCAGATCGCGGCTTTACCAACACCCGATTCGGGCGCGGGCCCGGTCCGTGCCCGAATCGGGCGGCCCGACAATTTAAACGCATCAGCATGCATTTGGGAAAATTAGCAAAAATTTGGGAAAGTATTTCAAAATATGGATGGGGGGATATACATTTTGAAATATTTTCCCAAATTTTTGACTGTCAAGTTTTTAGTTCCTGCGATTATAATTTTGACATTATCTTCCAAAGGGAATTCCTCTAATTCTGTGCAATGTTCAGATGAAAACAAAGTGAAAGAAAGGATCCAGGGCTGCTCCAGAGGCAGATTGGCTGCACCCAACGTTGCCCATGCAAATCACATTCATAAGTAGGGGCACGTCTGCCATGGAATGTGAGAGAAGAGTTGCCAATACAAACTTCTTTTCACTATGGTTGATTTCCCAGATTTAGTAATCTCCTTGAATCTTATTTCCAACCATGTTCCACCACGGGGACAATTCTTCCAAGTTCACCACATGACTCTGAACATTTGAGCACCTGGCTCATGGCTACAGGGACATCAACAATCCAGTTACAGATCACAAATATATTATACAGGTCACTAATTGCTCACTAGGACACTGTAGTTTAATTATCTTTCCCATAGATAATTAGGCAGCACAAAGAAGATGCTACATTATTTTCAGTTTGCAAGACTCTCCCAAGTCCATCCTCCCCCCCTCTCTGCTCGCTCTGCTGTTTTTTTCTTTCGCGCCTGGGCGCGCAGCTTCAGATTTTTTTTCGAACTGCGCATGCGCAGTTCAGAGCTCCGATCGTTCCGGCAGCGCTAAGCCCCGCCCACTGTGCAGATCGGACTGGAGCCGGCAAAAAGCGTATGGGCGCACTGCAAAGAGGATTCCGGGCTCGGATCTGCATTGCGCCCGGATCCGGCCCTTAGACTCCAAATGGTAAAATCGGGCCCACTATCCAGACTTGGAAAAAAATCCCTGTTCCTTCATCATCACTGGGTTAAAATCAGGGAACTCCCATAACGTACACCACACAAACTGCATGAGTTCAAGAAGGCAGCTGACCGCCATCTTCTCAATAGTAATTAGGGATGGATAATATATACCATAAGAACATAAGAACATAAGAAATAGGAGCAGGAGTAGGCCATCTAGCCCCTCGAGCCTGCCCCGCCATTCAATAAGATCATGGCTGATCTGACGTGGATCAGTACCACTTACCCGCCTGATCCCCATAACCCTTAATTCCCTTACCGCTCAGGAATCCATCCATCCGCGCTTTAAACATATTCAGCGAGGTAGCCTCTACCACCTCAGTGGGCAAAGAATTCCAGAGATTCACCACCCTCTGGGAGAAGAAGTTCCTCCTCAACTCTGTCTTAAACCGACCCCCCTTTATTTTGAGGCTGTGTCCTCTAGTTTTAACTTCCAGCACTACCAGCAGTGCCACATCCCATGAATGAATGAATTAAATATTTAAAAGGATTGTGGCATGATGCCTAATGGGCCTGAGTGTGGTAGATGGCCTGTACGTGAGTATAAGGACTCCAGAGTAAAAAAAAACACTTCTATTCAATCACCTGCTAAGGTCGTGCTGAATACAGAAGTGCAATTATTCAATTCTATGCTCAATGTTTTAGAAAGATCCTTAATCATAGATTCCCTACAGTGCAGAAGGAGACCATTCAGCCCATCGAGTCTGCACTGGCCACAATTCCACCCCAGCCCTATACCCTTAACTCCATGCATTTGCCCTAGCTACTCCCCCTGACACTAAGGGGCAATTTAGCATGGCCAATCCACCTAACCCCACATTTTTGGAGTGTGAGAGGAAACCGGAGCACCCAGAGGAAACCCACGCAGACACGGGGAGAACGTGCAAACTCCACACAGACAGTGACCCAAGCCGGGATCGAACCCAGGTCCCTGGCGCTGTGAGGCTGCAGTGCTAACCACTGTGCCACCGTGCCACCCGAAATGCTTCGTTTCTGACCCCATTGCTCTTGACTGGATTATCTGAGGGTCAAATAAGCTGAATGAGTAGTTGCCAGGAAATCAAAGCTTTCCTTTGGAATAACAGGGCCCATTCCTCAGCCAGGATTACTATACAGCTAGATCACTTGGGCAGTGTGTGTTAGAATCATAGAATCTCGACAGTGCAGAAGGAAGCCATTCGGCCCATCGAGCCTGTACTGACAACAATCCCACCAAAGCCCAATCCCCATAACCCCACATATTTACCCTGCTAATTCCCCTGACAGTAAGAATCAATTTAGCGTGACCAATCAACCTAACCCGCACATCTTTAGAGTGTGGGAGAAAACTGGAGCACCTGGAGGAAACTGACGCAGACATGGGGAGAACGTGCAAACTCCACACAGACAATTACCCGAGGCTGGAATTAAACCCGGGTCCCTAGTGCTGTGAGGCAGCAGTGCTAACCACTGTGCCACCGTGCTGCCCTCTGTTCCTGTGTTCGAGAAAAGATGTGAAATAGAATCATGTTCTGCTGGATGTGGCTCGACCTTGTTATAATAAGAGAATCAAGAGTACAGGAGCAAGCGTATAGTTGGACTAAAATGAGTCCCAAGTTGCACTATTAAGCAGCAAAGAGGGAGGAATAAATGCAGGAAGCAGGGACACAAGCTGATCAATGAGATAGGCACTCGGCACAAACTGCTCACAGTAAGTCATCATTCCGGTTTCCTTACAAATTGTCCTGGCAAATAAATCACCAGGCAGTGGCCTCATGAATCCCTGTCTACATAAACATTGCTAACCATTACCTTAGGTATGATGTTACACTCTCTTCCCTTCTGTTAATCCTTTCATATGGCTGTTCTGGACTAAGAAGAAATAAAGCAGTCAAGTGTATTTATTACATTGCATTGACAATATCCAGCGCTTCTGCTGCTCATCACCATGCATTCCCTTGATGGTGCTAAGGTGTATTTCTCCTTCTAATCTAGCATCGCACCTCACTGCGTGAGGAGCTAGTGTGGAGTAGGTAGTGATACTCCTGGGATGGAAATAGCTCTGGACCTCTGGATACAGAATAATCTTATATCTGGAAGGCAGTGGTTGCCAAAACCTGCCCTCTGGCTGGAAGGCTTCCAGCCTTTAAGGGTCACCTGGGTTGGATTGATGTCTGATCAGGCTGACAGAAGGCTGCTTCATCCCGCCCTCCTCTTGCCAGGCTCCAGGTTCTCGGTAAACATGCAGGATGGACCGGGAAGCTACACGAGATGCAAGGGCAGCGCTCAGATTGTGAGGCACATCGTTGCGTTCTTTCAGACCAGTCTTCCTGCCAGCCTAATCTGTTGCTGCTAAATTCCTGCAAACTGGAGCTCATGGCCTCAGCAATTGTGAGAGAAACTCTCTGGGTTTCAACTCTGCTTTTGGCTCGCCCTGAGAATGCCTTTGCAGTTATCGCTGGCCACATTGGGAAACAATGGCCTAGTGGTATTATCACTTAACTATTAATCCAGAAACTCAGCTAATGTTCTGGGGATCCAGGTTTGAATCCCGCCACGGCAGATGGTGGAATTTGAATTCAATGAAAAATATCTGGAATTAAGAATCTACTGATGATCATGAAACCATTGTCGATTGTCGTAAAAACCTATCTGGTTCACTAATGTCCTTTAGGGAAGGAAATCTGCCGTCCTTACCTGGTCTGCCCTACATGTGACTCCAGAGCCACAGCAATGTGGTTGATTCTCAACTGCCCTCGGGCAGCTAGGGATGGGCAATAAATGCTGGACAGCCAGTGACAGCCAAGTCCCACAAATGAAAAACATACATGATATTTTACAGCTCAGAGATCAGAGATCTGTCAGCCCCCCCCCCTCCCCCCCCGACACACACACACAACACTGCCACTACCACCCCCCCACAAACACACACACACAACACTGCCAACACCACCCCCCCACAAACACACACACACAACACTGCCAACACCACCCCCCCACAAACACACACACACAACACTGCCACTACTACCCCCCCACAAACACACACACACAACACTGCCAATACCACCCCCCCACAAACACACACACACAACACTGCCAATACCACCCCCCCACAAACACACACACACAACACTGCCAATACCACCCCCCCCCCCACAAACACACACACACAACACTGCCACTACTACCCCCCCACAAACACACACACACAACACTGCCACTACCACCCCCCCACAAACACACACACACAACACTGCCAATACCACCCCCCCCCACAAACACACGCACACAGACACACACACCACTGCCACCACCACTCCCCCACCACGCACATGCACACACAGACACACACACAACCGCCCCCACCACACCCCCACAAACACACACACAAGCACACACACATCACTACCACTTCCCCATCACGCACAAGCACACACACACACACAAATACTCACCCACACACACACAAACACACAGCCCCCCCCCCACGCACACACACACACCTACACACACACACACCCACACCCATACCCACACACACACACCCACACACCCACACCCACGCACACTCACACACACACACACACCCACGCACACACCCACACACCCACACCCACACACACACACACCCACGCACACACCCACACACACACACCCACACCCACGCACACTCACACACACACACACATACACACACCACTCCCCCACCACCCCTTCCTTTGACTGATGGGGGACTGTTATCCTGGGTACCCAGTGGCAGCTGCAGCTGTGTGACTTCCCCTCGCTTCAGGTTCAACTCAGCTCTCAGTCGTCACCTGTCACTTCAGAAGGTGCTGCAGAGCAGAGCAGTAAAGCAGAAAGCAGCTTCTGTCTCCCCCAGCTTCTTCCCTTACATTTCTCATTTTCATTCTCCTTTCTGGAGTAATGGTGGAAGCAGCAGTGTATCACTTACACTTGGTGCCTCCCTTGAGGGAGAGGGGGGGTTGTGGCGGGGGGCGGGGGGGGGGGGGGGGGGGGTGGTGGAATGATAATTAACATTTGCACAGGCTCCGCACTTGTAAAGACACAGTGAGAAATTTTAATGAGGATCCGTCACTTTTCCTGGAAGGTGCAAAGGGAAGGGCTGGCATTCACCTTTGAAGGTGGTTGATTTAATCCTGGCCCTGTCAGGTGAACCGTTTCTGGAGCAGGAACCTGATCTGTTCATTGGCACAGAGAAACTGCCCAACACGTGTCAGGAGATTCACTGCCAAGTTCTCCAGTCAACTTCAGCCATGCCACTGAGAAGATGAATGACTTCCTTTTCAAGATTACGCAGTCTCACAACATTCATACAAATCAGCCTGTCTCAATCCGCACTAATGTATGTCATTAACTACAAGTAAGAACTCAGTGGATAGTCCCTGTCTATCATCGGTAACAGGGGAGATTTGCGCACGATTAATTAGGCTGTTTTCCATGAGATTCATCTCCTGATCCATGAATAAGAATTATGTCAGTGTTTTCACACCCTCTCCACCCACCAGCCCCATTTCTAGAAGGAATAGCACAAAGAGTACGTTACACGATGGTGATCCAATTGTTGGGCTCAGATGAGCGAAGAACACGAGAATTTCAACATTGAGCAATTTGTAAACATTTACAAAACTCCATTCCCGGAGTCACAGCCTTGAACTGACTCCCTGGTGGGGTCTTTGTGTGTTTTATCATTGACTGAACCAGGCCTGTGGAATAGGGAGCTTCTGCCAATGGTATTAGTTTGTCCTTGATGCAAGCATAGGAGCTTTCTCTCTGTGACACTGACAGGAAGCAGCTGCATATCTGGCACAACAGAATAGGAAAGATGAGGTGTTTTATCAAATAACTCTGGTATTTTAAAGGGGGAATTTAAAGGAGGAATGGGGCAGCGTGCGGTGGCACAGTGGTTAGCACTGCTGCCTCACAGTGCCAGGAACCTGGGTTCAAATCCTGTCTCGGGTGACTGTCTGTGTGGAGTTTGCACTTTCTCCCCGTGTCTGTTTGGATTTCCTCCGGGTTCCCCAGTTTCCTCCCACACTCCAAAGATGTGCGGGCTAGGTGGATTGGCCATGCTAAATTGCCCCTTAGTGTCAGGGGGAGAAGTAGGGTAAATACGGTAGTTGCAGGGATAGGGCCTGGCTGGGGTTTTATCAGTGCAGGCTCGATGGGCCGAATGGCCTCCTTCTGTACTGTAGGGATTCTATGAATTAACCTGTTCCTGCCCAGTGTTCGTTGTTACTTTTACATACTGCAGAGGCTGTGGGCCCTGACAATATTCCGGCAACTGTACTGAACACTTGTGCTCCAGAACTTGCCGTACCCTACACAATATAACACAAGTATCTACCAATCAATGTGAAAAAGTGCCCAGGTATGTGCTGTTCACGAACAACAGGACAAATCCAACCCAGCCAATTACCGCCCCATCAGTCTACTCTCAATCATCAGTAAGGTGATGGGAGATGTCATCAACAACGGCATCACTTGCTTAGCAATAACCTCCTCATCGACATTCAGTTTGAGTTCCGCCAGGGTCGCTCAGCTCCTGACCTTCTTACAGTTTTGGTTTAAACATGGACAAAAGAGCTGAATTCCAGAGGGGTGGTGAGAGTGACTGATCTTGGGAAAACCCTCTACTGTTTCAGTCATACCTGTCACAAAGGAAGTTGATTGTTCAAGGGGTTAAAAATCATTGAATGCAGTAGAGATCCCCTGTGAATTAAGTACAGCTCTGCTCCCTAGGAAACTGCTGTGAAGTAGATCCCTTGAAGAGTATAGAGTTAAGAGAGAAATCAGGAGGGCAAAAAGGGGACACAAGATTGTTTTGGCAGATAAGGCAAAAGAAAATCCAAAGAGATTCTACAAATACATAACGGACAAAAGAGTAACTAGGGAGAGAGTAGGGCCTCTTAAGGATCAACAAGGTTAGCTATGTGTGGATCCACAAGAGATGGGTGAGATCCTCAATGAATATTTCTCATCAGTATTTACAATTGAGAAAAGCATGGATATTAGGGAACTTGGGGAAATAAATCGTGATGTCTCGGGAGTGTACATATAACAGAGAAGGGACTGCTGGAAGTTTTAAAGTGCATCAAGGTCGATAAATCCCCGGGAAGTGTATCTCAGGACATCATGGGAGGCTAGGGAGGAAATTGTGGTCCCCTAGCAGAGATATTTGAATCATCAACAGCCACAGATGAGGTGCCTGAAGATTGGAGAGTGGCAAATTTTGTGCCTTTGTTTAAAAAGGGCTTCAGGGAAAAACCTGGGAACTACAGGTCGGTGAGCCTCACATTTGTAGTGGGTAAGTTGTAAGAAGTTATTCTGAGAGACAGGATCTACAGGCATTTAGAGATGCAAAGCCGGATTAAGGACAGTCGGCATGGCTTTGTGAGTGGAAAATCATGTCTCACAAATTTGAGATTTTTGAAGGGGTAACCAAGAAGGTAGATGAGGGCAGTGCGGTTGATGTTGTCTACATGGATTTTAGCAAGGCGTTTGCCAAGGTACCGCATGGTAGGTTGTTGCATAAGGTTAAATCTCACGGGATCCAGGGTGAGGTAGCGAAATGGACACAAAATTGGCTTGATGACAGAAGCCAGAGGGTGGTTGTAGAGGGTTGTTTTTCAAACTGGAGGCCTGTGACCAGCGGTGTGCTTTGTGGATTGGTGTTGGATCCCCTGTTATTTGTCATTTATATTAATGATTTGGATGAGAATATAGGAGGCCTGGTTAGTAAGTTTGCAGATGATACCAAGATTGGTGGCATAGTGGACAGTGAAGAAGGTTATCTTGGATTGCGACAGGATCTTGATCAATTGGGCCAGTGGGCTGACGAATGGCGGATGGAGTTTAATTTAGATAAATGCGAGGTGATGCATTTTGGTAGATTGAACCAGGGCAGGACTTACTCAGTTAATGGGAGGGCATTGGGGAGAGTTATAGAACAAAGAGATCTAGGGGTACAGGTTCATAGCTCCTTGAAAGTGGAGTCACAGATGAACAGAATGGTTTCATTGGTCAGAACATTAAATACAGGAGTTGGGACATCTTGTTGAAGTTGTACAAGACATTGGTATGGCCACACTTGGAATACTGTGTGCAGTTCTGGTCACCCTATTATAGAAAGGATATTATTAAACTAGAAAGAGTGCAGAAAATATTTACTCAGATGCTACAGGGACTTGATTGTTTGAGTAATAAGGAGAGGCTGGATAGGCTGGGACTTTTTTCCTTGGAGCGTAGGAGGCTTAGGGGTGATCTTATAGAGGTCTATAAAATAATGAGGGGTATAGGTAAGGTAGATAGTCAATATCTTTTCCCAAAGGGAGGGGAGTCTAAAACTAGAGGGCACAGGTTTAAGGGGAGAGGGGAGAGATACAAAAGTGTCCAGAGGGGCAATTTCTTCACACAGAAAGTGGTGAGTGTCTGGAACAAGCTGCCAGAGGTAGTAGTAGAGGCGGGTACAATTTTGACTTTTAAAAAGCATTTAGACATTACATGGATAAAATGGGGATAGAGGGATATGGGCCAAATGCGGGCAATTAGGACTAGTTTAAGAAAAGGGACAAATTGGGTCAAAGGGCCTGTTTCCATGCTGTAAATCTCTCTGACTCTATGACTGTAAGATGTTTCAGTGCAGTTCACACACTTACAGATGGGTAGCACAGACAATCTGTCCAAGGGACAGGAGAGTGAGAACTCTGACAACCACAAGGTGATAGCCAGAACAGCAGGTGTGGATGTTTGAATGGTGTAGCCATGTAGGCCTACCTCATTAGTAATTAATCATGATAATTAGACAAGCACATAGAGGCAGTAACTGGTTAACTATATTCACCTGATATAAATGAAGTAATCAGAACTATTAGTTGTAATTGGATATCAATGACTTCAGGACAAATGTATATTTGTGATTGGTATATGCAAATTACTTGTAAGATAAGCAAAGGTATAATTGTTGATGCCATGTTTCACTCAGCAAGTCTGTATGCCACCTTATGGAAGGCAGACTTCCTTGCTATAGCTTGAATAAAAGACCGATTTAAAATTCCGCAAGCTTCGCCTGGGCTATTAAAAGTGCGTAATACACGTTCGCCGGATAGTGGCGAAATTCCATATCAGTTGTGGTTGTTGGAGGTCAGTCACCTCAGCTCCAGAACATCCCAAAAGGATTTAATCAGGATGGTATCCAAGGCACTCCTCAGATATTGAAGCAGTCCATGTCCAGATGCAGTAAGACCTGGGCAATGTCCACGCTTGAGCTGAAAAGTGGCAAATGACATTCACGCAACACAAGTGCCAGTCAATGGCTATCTCCAACAACAGCGGATCTAACCATCGTCCCTTGACATCAAATGGCATTACCATTGCTGAATCCCTCCACTAGCAACATCTTAGGGTTTACCATTGTCCAGAAACTGAACTGGACTCCATCTCCTGACTCCCCAAAACCTGACTACAACCTACAAGGCACAAGTCAATAGTGTGATGGAATAGTATCCCCTTGCCTGGATGACCGCAGCTCCAACAACACTCAAGACGCTCGTCATCATCCAGGGCAAAGCAGCCCGCTTGATTGGCACTCCATCCACAAGCATTCATTCCCTCCACTACTGAAGCATAGTAGCAGGTGTGTGTGCCATCTACAAGATGCACTGCAGAAACTCACCAATGTTCCTTAGACAGCATCTTCCAAAACCATGACCCCAACCATCTAGAAAGATAAGGGCTGCAGATTCATGGGAACACCAGCATCTGAAAGTCCCCCTCCAAGCCACTCTGACTTGGAAATATATCACCATTCCTTCACTGTCACTGGGTCAAAATCCTGGAATTTCCCCCCAAATAGCGGGTGTACCTGCACCACATGGACTGCAGCACTTCAAGAAGGCAGCTTCTCCAGGGAAATTAGGAATGGGCAGAGCCCACATCCCTTGAATTATTAAAAACAAATTATTTGACACTGACAATGGATTACAAGGAGAAGCTGCAGGTCCAAAGGTTTGTCTTCTCTGTTGACACTTGCTACTGAACTTTCCAATGATGGGTAGATTATCCATTCTACGCAACAGGAGAGTAATGTATCGAGGGAGTTGGCAGGATTGGGAGATCAGTTACTGCACCCATTTTCTACTGGACCACAGTTGTGAGGATGATGACTTAGGTGTGCTTATGCTCATTTTATGCCCCAGCCTGATTTCAATCTCAAGAGTTGATGCAAATTAACGATTTGCCTAATCCTGTCGGATTTTGCTGCGTTTGCTATTGTTTCTTGTGATCCTCTTTGAAATAAGTGTGTTGTCCAAAGGGAGCAATCTGTCAGTAATGCAGCAGCAGCAATATCGCCTGGTACCCTCCCTGTCGCTGTGTGACTATACAGTACAATAAGTTTATTTATGAGTGTCACAAGTAGGCTTACATTAACACTGCAATGAAGGTACTGTGAAAATCCCCTAGACACTCCGGTGCCTGTTCAGGTACACTGAGGGAGAATTTATCATGGCCAATGTACCTAATCAGCACGTCTTTGGACTGTGGGAGGAAACTGTGTTGAAGATCTCAGCAGTTTCCTTGATTCTTCTCAAGTTCTAACTAAGAATGAGCATAGCCTGGGAGAGGAACAAAGCGAAAAGTCACCAAATGTCATAGCTCAAACCGATATAGTGACAGCATTCGAAACATGATGAGATAAATCCTAATAGATACCTGCTGGCACAGTGGTTAGCACTGCTGCCTCACAGCGCCAGGGACTCGGGTTTGGGTCACTGTCTGTGTGCAGTTTGCACATTCTCCCCTTGTTGACATGGGTTTCCTCCGGGTGCTCCGGTTTCCTCCCACAGTTCTAAAATGTGCATGTTAGGTGGATTGGCCATGTTAAATTGACCCTGAGTGTCAGGGGGGCTAGCTAGGGTAAATGCATGGGGATAGTGCCTGGGTGGAATTATGGTTGTTACAGACTCAATGGGCCGAATGGCCTCCTTCTGCATTGTAGGATTCTATGATTCTATGAATTTATACAACATTTACCTGTGATGTAAATGCTTATACGATCTTAGCTGTGCCTGAGAGTCGGCCTCCACTGAAATATTTGAGTGCTCCCATCATAATTCCGAAGCTCGATATTGCATTTTAATCAGGAGAAAAATAAGTTTATTTACACACAGAGACTGGACTCAGCCATTCAACCCCCAAGTCGATTCCACCATTCAAGGAGATATGCCTGATCTGATCCGTATCTTATCTCTATCCAGCCGCCTTGGCTCCATATCCTTTTATACCTTTTTGGTCCTACACTTCTGCCAGTCTTTCTCGGAAAAAGTGTTTCTGTTGGGGTCCATTCGTTTCTTCGAATAGACGAGGGGACAGCACTGATACAAGTTTTAAAATGGTTTTCTTTTATTGAACTGAACTTATTATTAACATGACCAAAAAAAAAGTGAATTTGGAGACTGGCTTCTACTGCCAGCCCCTGTGCTGAATTTGAACACACTGAACAGATCTCGAAAACAAACTGAAAAACACACACTACTATATTTCAACCATTACCTCGTTACTGGAAGTGTCCTTCGCAGGCTGTCTCCAACTTAGAAAAACAATCCTTGCAGCTGCTGCTGTGCTGTTGTTTGCCTGTACTGTGTACCCTTCAGGAATGCAGTCAATTTTTAGCTAACCGTTAGCCTTCTGATTCTACATGTAGTCAAGTTAGCAGAGTTAGTTGCATAGGCAGAAATATCTTAAAATGAAGTCTTTGCATAGACTGAAGCAAACAGGGCTAAACATACATAGGATCTCTCAGTTTCTTGACTTCTCTGCTGAATGACCTGGTTCTGTTTTTAAGGTTTATGCTGCTTTGTCCTGGATAACTCCTACCTAAAGAAAAATGTTTCTCTCCACCCTTTATCAACTCCTTTCAGAATTTAAAAACCCTGCACCTGAATACAGGAGGAAAGTTCCACGGATGCTGGAAATCTGAAATTTAAAAAAACAGAAATCGCTGAAAATACTGAACAGATTTGGCTGCCTCTGTGGTCCGAGAAACAGAGTTAGCGTTTCAGATTTGCGACCTTTTAAGATAAAAATGTCACAAACCCGTGACATTAGCTCTTTTCTCTCTCCACCTATGTAAGATTTCCCTGCTGAGTATTTTGAGCATTTTCAGGTTTTTCTTTCAGTGCCTTTTTGCTTCCTGGTTTGCCGTCTGTGAGAATGCTTCAAGGTGATTGGCTGTTTACCTTGCATGATGGCATCATAATTGCTGCATGCCTGGGGATCCTCTTGATTCGGAGGCCAGATTCAAACTGACATCGGGAAAGGGGAATTCCGTGCCACAGAAATTGCCAGACCAGCTGAGGGGTGGCTTTCTTCGAGGTCAGTGGCAACTACCATGGCTTCACCTTTAACCGGAAAATCCGAGTCATGCGTTCTAAGATGCAGTGCCCAGAACAGTGCTGTCCTCCAGATGTGACCTAACCAGGTTTTGAATAGCTGTAGCAAAATGCCTTCCTCGTTATATTCTATTCCACTCATTATAAATGCTGCAATCATTAACGAGTCATTTTGATTATCTTTGTATCTGGCTGCTACTTTTAGTTTAACATTTTTGCATGTGTATTTATAGATAACCTTCTACTGTGACTGTGAGGAGGGACACATTGGGCTTTTCTGTGAAGAATTTGATGGCTGCCATAGCAACCAGTGTCAAAACAACGGAACATGTTTGGACATTAAACAGGGAAATAATGAGAAGAACTTCACCTGTGTCTGCTCACCAGGTATGTTTAATACATGTGTCAGGCCTGTGATCACCAGGACGACTGATGCAAGGTTGTTCATTTTCTTTTGGTCTGCTCATGGCTCTGTTGTCCAATTTGTGAAACCCGGTGTTCCACCAACAACTTTAGCTTGCGTAAGGCCTATTAACGTGGCAAATCATCTCGAGGCACTTCAGAAACAGGGAGCTGTTAATGGACGCTGAGTATGAATTGTCAGAGGATTAGGGGAGGTATCGGAAGGCATGGTCAACAATGTAGATCATGAGGAGCATTAGGGAAATGGGGAGAGATGCAGCAAGCTCCAGGAGATTGGGAAGGAAAGGTCAGAGGGCAGAGTGATTGAAAATTTCGCCATGGTGGGTGGAGCAGAGGAAAATAGCCAGCACACAGTTCCACACTCAGATTAAGAACTGGGATAGAGGGTGTGGTGAACCATCGTTGGTTCACCACTGGGGTTGTTATTGTGTTGTTGTTATGGGGGTTGTACTATGTTGTTGGGTTAGGGTGTTTACCTGTCCTAAGTGTTATCATGGCACACTCCAGTGGGGTCCCGCCTCCGGTGGCAGGGTATAAGACCCCCTGCTCCGGCAGGACCCCTTCAGTCTGAACGGGTGAATTTGTGTTAGTAGTTTCATTGTTAATGTATTAAAGCCTTCAGTACTAAAGCCTTGTTTCCGGGTGCTCATTGAGGTGCATCAATTTAATACATTAACTGAGAATATGGAACAGATCCTAAAACCGGATCGTCTGACACTGGACCCACGTGCGGTCGGTGCAGCTAACACATTCGAACATTGGTGGAAGTGCTTCGAGGACTACCTGGCAGCCTCGGTAGCTATCACTACGGACAGTGATAGACTCCAGGTCTTCCACGCGAGGGTAAGCGACACGATTTACCTAGCCATTCGTGCAGCTTCCACTTACCAGGGTGCCGTCGAGCTCCTAAAGAATAGGTACATTACGCCACCCAACGAGATTCACGCTCGTTATCTCCTCGCTACACGACGTCGGCAGTCGGGCGAGACCATAGAAGATTATGCCAATGAGCTCCTGCAGCTTGCCAGGGGTTGTGACTGTAAGGACGTCTCTGCCGAGCAGTACATGTACGACCTCGCCCGAGACGCGTTCGTAGCAGGGGTAGGGTCCTCGTACATCAGACTTAAATTATTAGAAAAGGGGAAACTCAACTTGACCCAGGCAATGGGGATGGCCGTGAGGTTGGAGGCGGCGTCGAAGAGCTTGGCGCTGTACCCCGAGGACCACGTGCAGTCAACGTGGTTGGAGCAAGCTCTGCTCCCTCCTCGCCCCGCGAACCCGCGCTCCCAGATCGATTCGACGACGGCGGCAGCTCCAGGTGGCCAGCGATGCTATTTTTGCGGTGGGGCCAAGCATCCACGGCAGCAGTGTCCGGCAAGAACGGCAATCTGCAGCCAGTGCGGTAAAAAAGGCCACTACGGCAAAGTCTGCAGGTCCAAACCTAAAAACGGCAGTGCAGCTTGTAACCCTCCAAAACGGAGACCATCTCCTTCGGCGTTGCAGTACCCACGAGGTTCGACCACGTGCGATCTCAGGACGGCGCCATCGTGGCAAACAGAGGAGGAGGAAGACCACCAGGAGTCGCTGCGCTTGGAGCCCTCGGCCACATGCGATTCATGGGGGCGGCCATCATGGTCCACGACGACTAGGAGCGACCAGCAGGGGTCCTCAGCATCCACATCGGCAGCATGCAGCAGCGACCAGCAGGGGTCCTCAGCATCCACATCGGCAGCATGCAGTGACGCCCAGGGGCCAACGGTGGCGTCGATCTCTCTGGATCAGACCAGGCATTACAGACTGGAACATTCTATGATGGAGGTAAAGGTTAGTGGCAGAACTGTGAATTGTCTGTTTGACAGTGGGAGCACCGAAAGTTTCATACACCCTGAAACTGCTAAAAGGTGTGGACTCCGGGTTCTCCCTGCCAAACAGACCATTTCCATGGCATCACAGTCCCGGTCTGTACCGATCCAAGGACGATGTATGGTAACTCTTGAGGTACAGGGCACAGTTTACGAGCAATACAGGCTCCTTGTGTTACCTCACCTTTGCGCGCCAATTCTCCTCGGACTAAACTTTATGGTCCACATGAAGAATGTGATCCTACAGTACGGTGGGCCACTCCCTTCACTGGCCGTAGGGAACCAGCCGCAGCCTCCAAATTGCCCAAAGCGCCCCGCGTGCAATCTATCCACCCTGAAGATCACGACACCATCCCTTTTTAAAAATCTGGTACCTGGCTGCAAGCCCATCGCTACTAAAAGTAGGCGTTACAGCGCTGAGGACCGGATCTTTATTAGATCTGAGGTTCAGCGGCTCCTCAAGGAAGGGATCATACAGGCCAGTGCTAGTCCGTGGAGAGCGCAGGTCGTGGTAGTCAAAAGCGGGAACAAACCTCGGATGGTCATCGACTATAGTCAGACCATTAATAGATACACGCAGCTGGATGCGTATCCTCTCCCGCGCATTTCTGATATGGTCAATCAGATTGCGCAGTACCGAGTGTTTTCTACCATAGACCTTAAGTCCGCCTACCATCAACTCCCCATCCGCCCAGAGGACCGACAATATACGGCCTTTGAGGCGGATGGTCGTCTATACCAATTCCTCAGGGTTCCATTTGGTGTCACCAATGGGGTCTCGGTCTTCCAGCGTGCTATGGACCGAATGGTGGACCAGAACGGGTTGCGGGCTACCTTCCCGTACCTGGATAACGTCACCATCTGCGGCCATGACCAGCAGGACCATGACACGAATCTCCAACACTTTCTGCGCACTGCATCTCGCCTGAATCTGACCTATAACAGGGAGAAGTGCGTATTCCGTACGCGTAAGTTAGCCATCCTCGGATACGTGGTGGAAAACGGGGTCATTGGCCCTGATCCAGACCGTATGCGCCCACTCACTGAACTTCCCTTGCCCGCTAGCACGAAAGCACTCAGGAGATGCCTCGGGTTCTTTTCGTACTATGCACAGTGGGTCCCCAACTATGCGGACAAAGCTCGTCCGCTCATTAAGTCCACGACCTTCCCACTTACGCCGGAGGCCCAATTGGCCTTCAAGGTTTTGAAAAGCGACATTTCGAAAGCCACGATGCACGCGGTGGATGAATCCATCCCTTTCCAGGTGGAGAGTGATGCATCTGACTTCGCCCTAGCCGCCACACTAAACCAGGCAGGCAGGCCCGTCGCGTTTTTTTCCCGCACCCTTCAGGGCCCAGAAATTCGGCACTCAGCGGTGGAAAAGGAGGCTCAGGCCATTGTGGAGGCAGTCAGACACTGGCGCCATTACCTGGCAGGTAAGCGGTTCACCCTGATCACGGATCAACGATCCGTGGCGTTTATGTTTAGTAACACGCAGAGGGGCAAGATCAAGAACGATAAGATCTTGCGGTGGAGAATTGAGCTCTCCACCTATAATTACGATATTATGTATCGTCCAGGGAAGCTCAATGAGCCCTCGGATGCCCTCTCGCGCGGAACATGCGCCATCATGCAGGAGGACCGCTTGAAGGCTCTCCACAATGATCTGTGTCATCCTGGAGTCACCAGACTCTACCACTTCATAAAAACCCGCAACCTACCCTACTCGGTGGAGGAGGTCAGGTCAGTTACTAGAAGTTGTCGGATTTGCGCAGAATGCAAACCACACTTTTATCGACCAGACCGGGCACATTTGGTCAAGGCCACTCGCCCTTTTGAGAGGCTGAGTGTGGATTTTAAGGGCCCCCTTCCCTCAACGGATCGGAATGTCTATTTTCTCAACATAATAGACGAATATTCCCGGTTTCCGTTTGTTTTCCCCTGTGCGGACACGTCAACTGCCACCGTCATCAAGGTTTTCAGTGAACTTTTTACCCTGTTCGGGTACCCCTGCTATATTCATAGCGACAGGGGCTCGTCGTTCATGAGCAACGACTTGAGGCAATTCCTGCTCTCATTCGGGATTGCCTCTAGTAGAACCACGAGCTACAACCCTAGGGGTAACGGACAGGTGGAAAGGGAGAATGCTACAGTCTGGAAGGCTGTCCTACTGGCACTGAAATCCAGGGGCCTTCCAGTCTCCCGGTGGCAGGAGGTCCTTCCAAATGCGCTCCATTCTATCCGCTCCCTCCTGTGTACGGCAACCAATGCTACTCCCCACGAGAGGATGTTCTCATTCCCTCGGAAGTCGTCCTCGGGGACCTCATTGCCAGCCTGGTTGACGTACCCAGGACCCGTCCTTCTGCGGCGCCATGTGAGGGCTCGCAAGTCCGACCCCTTGGTCGAACCGGTCCAACTCCTCCACGCCAACCCTCAGTATGCCTATGTGGCATATCCTGACGGGCGAGAGGACACTGTCTCCATTAGAGACCTGGCGCCCGCAGGGGACGTAGCAACCCCTGTCGCTCCTATTCCCCCAGTCACAAATCCACTACTCCTCATTACTTCCCCAGACGTGGCGCGGTCAGCACCGGGACCAGTGCATAACACTTTTACTCCCATGTACAGCTTGCCTGAGACTCGGAGATCGGCGCCACCATCATCACCACCACCACCACTACCACCAAACGTTCCAGGATCCCCTGCATCATCGCCTCACCAGGGCCGGCCGGCCCGGGAGTCCTTGAAGGGACAGCCACACGTTACTTGGAGAGAACCACTACAAGCACCTGCTCCGGTTTCGCAACCGGTGTTGAGAAGATCGCAGCGTCGGTGTGGTCCTCCAGACCGTCTGGACTTGTGAATCCTGTTATTTTTTTTTTGTCATTGTCTGTTTTCATCCACCCCGCCACCTTTGGTTCCTAAAGGAGGGGTGAATGTGGTGAACAATCGTTGGTTCACCACTGGGGTTGTTATTGTGTTGTTGTTATGGGGGTTGTACTATGTTGTTGGGTTAGGGTGTTTACCTGTCCTAAGTGTTATCATGGCACACTCCAGTGGGGTCCCGCCTCCGGTGGCAGGGTATAAGACCCCCTGCTCCGGCAGGACCCCTTCAGTCTGAACGGGTGAATTTGTGTTAGTAGTTTCATTGTTAATGTATTAAAGCCTTCAGTACTAAAGCCTTGTTTCCGGGTGCTCATTGAGGTGCATCAGAGGGCAGGAGGAGGCTGCGGTAGGGGAGTGTAGAAGCCATAGAGGAACATAGAATCATAGAATTTACAGTGCAGAAGGAGGCCATTCGGCCCATCGAGTCTGCACCGACCACAATCCCAACCAGGCCCTATTCCCAGAAGCCCCCATATTTACCCTAGCTAGCCCCCCTGACACTAGGGTTAATTTAGCAAGGCCAATCTTTGGACTCATCTTTGGACTGTGGGAGGAACTGGGGCACCCAGAAGAGACCTACGCAGACACGGGGAGAATGTGTAAACTCCACACAGACAGTCACCCGAGGCCAGAATTGAACCGGGTCCCTGGTGCTGTGAGGGAGCAGTGCTAACCACTGTGTCACCGTGCCACAAATGCTTAACAAAGGATGCAGTTTGACATCAATGATCTTCATACCTCTCTTTCTGTCGAACTTTAAATGTGGTGGGTGGAATTCTGGGATTCCTGCCCCATTCCAGTTTTCAGGAAGTTTGAGCGGCGTGGGCTATCTAGATAACTAGTAGAGTTGACAAGGGGGAACCAGTCGATGTGGATTGTTTGGACTTTGAGAAAGCGTTTGAAGAAGTCCCACACAAGAAATTATCGTGTAAGATTAAAGCGCACGCGATTGGGGGAAATGTACTGAGATGGATAGAAAACTGGGACCCTTGCTGTTTGTCATTTTCATAAATGACCTGGATGAGGAAGTGGAGGGATGGGTTGGTAAGTTTGCTGACGACACCAAGGTAGGTGGTGTTGTGGATAGTTTGGAGGGATGTCAGAAGTTGCAGCGAGACATAGATAGAATGCAAGACTGGGCGGAGAAGTGGCAGATGGACTTCAACCCGGATAAGTGTGTAGTGATCCATTTTGGCAGATCCAATGGGATGAAGCAGCAGTATAATATGAAGGGTACCATTCTTAGCAGTGTAGAGGATCAGAAGGACCTTGGGGTCCGGGTCCATAGGACTCTTAAATCGGCCTCGCAGGTGGAGGATGCGGTCAAGAAGGCGTACGGAGTACTAGCCTTCATTAATCGAGGGATTGAGTTTAGGAGTCGGGAGATAATGCTGCAGCTTTATAGGACCCTGGTTAGACCCCACTTGGAGTACTGCGCGCAGTTCTGGTCACCTCATTATAGGAAAGATGTTGAAGCCATTGAAAGGGTGCAGAGGAGATTTACAAGGATGTTGCCTGGATTGGGGGGCATGCCTTATGAGGATAGGTTGAGGGAGCTTGGTCTCTTCTCCCTGGAGAGACGAAGGATGAGAGGTGACCTGATAGAGGTTTACAAGATGTTGAGAGGTCTGGATAGGGTAGACTCTCAGAGGCTATTTCCAAGGGCTGAAATGGTTGCTACGAGAGGACACAGGTTTAAGGTGCTGGGGGGTAGGTACAGAGGAGATGTCAGGGGTAAGTTTTTCACTCAGAGGGTGGTGGGTGAGTGGAATCGGCTGACGTCGGTGGTGGTGGAGGCAAACTCGTTGGGGTCTTTTAAGAGACTTCTGGATGAGTACATGGGATTTAATGGGATTGAGGGCTATAGATAGGCCTAGAGGTAGGGATATGATCAGCGCAACTTGTGGGCCGAAGGGCCTGTTTGTGCTGTGACTTTCTATGTTCTATGTTCTAAAACTGATTTGCAGAGAGGAAACAAAGAGTAGGAATAAATGGGTCCTTTTCAAATGAGCAGGCATTAACTAGTGGGGTGATCCAGGGATCGGTGCTGGGACCCCAGCTATCCACAATATATATTAATGAGTTGGATGAGGAAACATCTCAAAGTTTGCAGATGATATCAAGTTGGGTGGGAGGGTAAACTGTGACGAGGATGCAGAGATCCTTCAGCATGATCTGGACAGGTTGGGTGAGTGGGCAAATCAATGGCAGATGCAGTATAATTTGGATAAATGTGAGGTTATTCACTTTGGAAGCAAAAACAAGAAGGCAGATTACTACCTGAATGGCTGTAAATTGGGAGAGAGGAGTGTGCGGTGGGACCTGGGTGTCCTTGTGCAACAGTCACTGAAGGTAAGCATGCAGGTGCAGCAGGCAGTAAAGAAGGCAAATGGTATATTGGTCTTCATTGTGAGAGGTTTCGAGTACAGGAGCAGGGATGTGTTGTTGCAATTATACAGGGCCTCGGTGAGGCCACACCTAGAGTTTTATGTACAGTTTTGATCTCCTTTTCTGAGGAAGGATGTTCTTGCTCTCGAGGGAGTGCAGCGAAGGTTTACCAGGCTGATTCCAGGGATGGCGTGACTGATGTATGAGGAGAGATTGACTAGGTTAGGATTGTTTTCGCTGGAGTTCAGACGAATGAAGGGGGATCTCATAGAGACTTATAAAATGCTGATAGGGCTAGACAGGGTAGATGCAGGGAGGATGTTCCCGATGGTGGGGGAGTCCAGAATCAGGGGCCACAGTCTGAGGATTCAGGGTAGACCATTTAGGACAGAGATGAGGAGACATTTCTTCACCCAAAGAGTGGTGAGCCTGTGGAATTCATTACCACAGGAAGTAGTTGATGCCAAAACATTGAATGTATTCAAGAGGCGGCTGGATATAGCTCTTGGGGCGAATGGGATCAAAGGTTATGGGGAAAAAGCAGGATTAGGCTATTGAGTTGGATGATCAGCCATGATCGTGATGAATGGCGGAGCAGGCTCGAAGGGCAAAATGGCCTCCTCCTGCTCCTATCTTCTATGTTACTATGTTTTTATATGGGTGCGAGTAGCCAACCCGCATGCAGCATTCCCACCCTTACCAGCTCCATTGCGAGGGTGGGCATTTCAAAGCTCCCCCCCAAACCACTCCCCACTACTTTGATGGGGTTTGGCCCATTCAGCCAATGGGGCATGGTTCACTGCTCCTCAGAGCAGTCATGAGCATGAGAAATCCAATCCTGAGTCAACAAACAGAAAGCGTAATTTAGCATGCCCTTTGAAACTCATTGGTCCACTAACCTTCCCATAAATGTGTTTAATTTATTATTGTCACATGGATGCAGGGGGAGATAGCCAATTGGATACAAAATTGGCTTGATCACAGAAGACTGAGGGAGGTTGTAGAGGGTTGTTTTTCAAACTCGAGGCCTGTGACCAGCGGTGTGCCTCAGGGATTGGTCCACTGTTATTTGTCATTTATATTAATGATTTGGATGAGAATTTAGGAAGCATAGTTCGTAAGTTTGCAGATGACCCCAAGATTGGTGGCATAGTGGACAGTGAAAAAGGTTATCTAGGATTGCAATGGGATCTTGATCAATTGGGCCAGTGGGCAGATGGAGTTTAATTTAGATAAATGCATTTTGGTAGATCAAACCAGGGCAGGACTATTCAATTAATTATAGGGCATTGGGGAGAGTTATAGAACAAAGAGATCTAGGAGTACAGGTTCATAGCTCCTTGAAAGTGGAGTCACAGATGGTGAAGAAGGCATTCGGCTTGCTTAGTTTCATTTGTCAGAACATTGAATACAGGAGTTGGGACATCTTTTTGAAGTTGTACAAGACATTGGTAAGGCCATACTTGGAATACTGTGTACAGTTCTGGTCACCCTATTATAGAAATGATATTATTAAACTACAAAGAGTGCAGAAAATATTTACTCGGATGCAACTGGGACTTGATAGTTTGAGTTATAAGGAGAGGCTGGATAGACTGGGACTTTTTTCCCTGGAGTGTCGGAGATTTAGGGGTGATCTTATAGAGGTCTATAAAATAATGAGCGACATAGATCAGCTAGATAGTCAACATCTTTTCCCAACAGTAGTGAGTCTAAAACTAGAGAGCATAGGCTTAAGGTGAGAGGGGAGAGATACAAAAGGGCCCAGAGGGACAGTTTTTTCACACAGAGGGTTGTGAGTGTCTGGAATGAGCTGCCAGATGTAGTAGTAGAGGCGGGTACAATTTTGTCTTTTAAAAAGCATTTAGAGTTACATGGGTAAGATGGGTATAGAGGGATATGGGCCAAATGCGGAAAATTGGGACTAGTTTAGTGGTAAAAACTGGGCGACATGGACAACTTGGGCTGAAGGGCCTGTTTCGATGCTGTTAACCTCTATGACTCTATGTATCAGTATTCAGTGAAAAGTATTGTTTCTAGTGCGCTATACAGACAAAGCATACAATTCATAGAGAAGGAAAGGAGAGGGTGCAGAATATGATGTCACAGGCACAGCTAGGGTGTAGAGAAAGATCAATTTAATATGTGGTAGGTCCATTCAAAAATCTGATGGCAGCAGGGAAGAAGTTGTTTTTGAGTCGGTTGGTATGTGGTCTCAGACTTTTCCCGATGGAAAAATGTGGAAGAGAGCATGTCCAGGGTGCATAGGATGCATGGGGTCCTTGATTATGCTGGCAGCTTTTCCGAGGCAATGGGAAGTGTAGACGGAGTCTATGAATGGGTGGCTGGTTTGCATGTTGGACTAGGCTATGTTGAGAACCCTTTGCAGTTTTTTGTGGTCTTGGCCAGAGCAGGAGCCATGCCATGTTGTGGTACATCCAGAAAGGGTGCTTTCTATGGTGCATCTGTAGAAATTGGTGAGAGGCTTAGTGGATGTGCCGAATTTCCTTAGCCTTCCAAGAAAGTAGAGATGTTGGTGGACTTTCTTAACTATAGTGTCAACGTGAAGGGACCAGGACAGGTTGTTGGTGATCAGAACACCTAGAAACTTGAAGCTGTTGACCATTTCCACTTCATCCCCGTTGATGTAGACTGGGGCATATCCTCCACTAAACTATTAATCAATCACAGTTATTCATAGTATTAATGTCAGAAGGTTTTCATTCTCTTCAGCCCTTTTAATCTTGTATAAATATGGCACTGATAAACCATATCAAAGAAAGAATAACTTATTACAAGATAATAGAGATGTCAGTCAAACAAAACTTGCATTCCCCTCTGCAGTTGTACAAAACATTTGTCAGTCTTGGAACACAGTCGAGCATTGATAATGAGGCTATATGGCAAATGTATCAACAAAAGCAGGCTGAACAGATGGCCAGATATCTGCTTTTCCAGAGGGCCTCATTATGAATGCTTGGCTGAGCACCAAGACTAACTAATGTACTTAGCTCAGAGGAGAATGTTGACACAGCTTCCAGGATGTGTAAGCTGAGTTTAATTGACAAAGTGTATTTTCAAAACTTCTGCTTATGTTGTCAGTTTCAGGATCAGTTCAAAGACTTGCCAGAGGCTCATTGTTTCTGCGCATAGTACTGGGTATATGAGGTACATGGGAATGGGGGTGAAAGGATATAAAGCGATGGAGGATAAGGGGAGCATGGAGAGGACATCAGGAGCATGGAAGATATGAGGGGGCGTGGGGGATATAGGTGAGGGGGTGAGGGATGGATGAGGGCTTGAGGACCCCACAGTAATGCTTGACAGCTAATGTCCCGGTAAATAGAGGCATGCTTTCTAATCTGCTGGCTTTCCCCTCTTCCCCCCTTTGTTGCCACTTCAGGCCTACCCTTGGAGGCACCGGGCCCACCTCCATCCTGCCCTGCCTCCCCAGAATGAAAATATAGCAGATAGCGACCTATTTAAAAGAGACAGGCTTGTGTGGACAACAACTTTCCCGACTGACGTTTCTCATCTCCTTCATGAGAATCTGACGCAATTGCCGGAACTCTACCGCCCCGCCCGCCACGGAATCAGAGCGGGCGAGGGGCCGACAACGGAAATGTCTGTTGACCCCAGGCAGGAATTTCTGGTCTTGCTTGAGCGAGGCTACAAAATCCCACCCAATATGCGGGGCATTAGGTAGACAGGGAGGGTGTGGGGGTGATCGAGGGGGGGGGCTCAAGAGGCTACCTGGCTGGAAGGACATTGAAAAGGTTGAGATAAGAAAGGTATGAGTTGGCATTTCTGCAGGGGCACCGACACGCTCGGGGCAGAAACCTCTGTTTCAGAAGTGGAAATCAGTGTAGCTGGTGGTGAACTGCACGTCGGGTTTGAGGCTCAGCACAGATTTCCTGCCGTATCTGCATCTGGAACCTTTATTGCTGCAAGCATTGCTTTTGGCACTTTCCCTGCGGCGACCGCTTTGCTCACCACTGCTGACAGAGCTGGATTTCAAAGGATTGTTTGCTTCATGTTATATCAAAAACTGTCCTTGTCAATCAGCCGCGTGTATTGGTTTGTGCTTCAGTGGATCTTCAAAGCAGTTCCGCTGCCCACTCTGTGTCGCCTTGCCACGTTTGAATAGAAGCCACCATGTAGAACCCACTCGGGAGACTTATCAACACACTCAGCACATCCGAATTTTATTAGTGCGACCCGGATAATGTTTCACTTTCCACATTTCAGCACCTCTCATAATGACGAGCAACATTTTGGATAATACGCCACGCGTCGCTCCTCGCTGTTGGTGGAGGCTGTCAATGCGACTTGTTCTCAGGGCGTCTGGTCAGGACGCAGCTTGTCACCTTGCAATGCGCTCTTCACATGCCCACGAGTAAATCACAGTAAGCAGAGTGTCCAAAGAGATAATTCAATGGCCAATCAGAAACATTTCAGCAACTTTGAGGGGAATGCGAGATTGCAATAATGAAATGTTATAAATCAGACGTTGCAGAGGTTGGAAATAAATTTTAAAGAAGAGGAAATGTTGGGAGTTATCAGTGGGTCGGGTAAAACTGGCGCGTTGAAGAGTAAACTCTTTGGGTCAGTTGTCTTTCAGCAGAACTGATGTGGGTTCAGTAGTTCCATCATTTTCTGTTTTTATTAAAAGTATGTCATTTGCATTAATAATCCTGGTAAGTCACGTTAAATGTGCAAATTGAATAGGGTGCAGGTACAGCTAATACGGCACGGTGGCACAGTGGTTAGCACTGCTGCCTCACAGCATCAGGAAACCAGGTTCAATTCCAGCCTTGGGTCACTGTCTGTGTGCAGTTTGCACGTTCTCCCCGTGTCTGCATGGGTTTCCGCCGAGTGCTCTGGTTTCCTCCCACACTCCAAAAATGTGTTAATTACGTTGATTGTCCATGGTAAATTGTCCCATGGTGTCACAATGATTGGCAGGGCAAATACGTGGGGTTACGGGGATAGGGCCTGGGTGGGATTGTTGTTGGTACAGGCTCGATGGGCCGAATGGCCTCTTTCTGCACTGTAGGGATTCTATGATTCAAGTTATTTTCAAGAAGAATCCATCTGCTAAATCTGGTCTTTCACTCTTTGGACTGACAGTTAACTTCCATACCTCAGTATTTGGAAAGCTGCCATCTTTGCAACTTACTAATATATTGCCTGTCTGGTAACGTGGGTCAGTCCAGTGCCAATGTTTGTGTGTGTGTAGGAATCACAGAGTAAATGATATATTGGCTAGCTCGAGGCTGATGTAGGTGCATTGATGGGTGAAGAGACCAATATGGGGCATAAATATAAGGCCATATATCATGTTGAAAGACAAATGAAGCAGCTGGATATTTGCTGTGTGTACAGAACTTGAAAACATGATGCCTTGAGTTAATTCAGAGCAGAGGCGGGATGCGTCACATCCTTTAAAAAGTACCAGGATGAGTACTTGGCACACCATAACATTCAAGGTTATGGGCCAAGTGCTGGCAAGTGGGATTAGGTGGGCAGGACAGGGCATTTCATGTGTCGGTGCAGACTCGATGGGCTGAAGGGCCTCTTCTGCACTGTGGTACTCTGTGATTCTGAATCCAGTGCACATGCTGCCATCGTGGTCAGTCAATGGCTGTATCATCATCCATGTTGAGGTTAATATAACAATATTTCAAGATGGCCTTTACTGGCTCTTCATCGCGTTTAACTTCTGGATGTGGCTCCCTCCGATACGCCCCAGGACCTTGTGAGGGCTTACAACTCATGCTGGTGGGGAGTCCCCGAATGCTTGCTGCCCATTCAATGCAGGAGGGTGATGATGAGTTGCAGTGAGGAAAGGGCTGTGATGCTCCACAGAGATACTGTGAATGTCTGACTCCTGTCTGGCTGCTGGAAGCTCACAGACTCCCTGTGTCTTTGTGTCATTCCAGAGCACTGATGCCCAAAGTCAGTCAACTGTCCTGATGCTGTCGCTGGGTGGGGTGGGGAGGGTTCGATTAGTGACTTCCCTGTATCATTACTGGGTCCAGTCAGTGTGAGAGAAACACATGCAATGAGATTACATCATCGCAGAGAGAGGGGATGGAGGCAGGGCTGTAAGTCCGAATGCATCCCTAATGTGAGATGTGGCATTGCTGTCACCAATCATTGGAGAGTGGGCAGCCTAAAAGTGGTTAACGAAGGTGAGTTTGAATACATACTGAGACTGACTATATCCAAACAACAGTGCTCTACATCCCTAACAGCGTCCAGGCCCACACTGTGTGACTATAAGTTCTTAACCTTCCTAATTCCACATCTAGGTGTCTCCCCAGGATCCATAGCTGAGGTTGAGGCAACGCCCTGCTGCCAGAGGCCTTGCAAGCAACCTCTGAATAGCCAGGGCCTAGCGAGGCTCTGCAAACCTGCATGTGGCACAGGTGTTGTGGTGCCACCCTGTTCTGTCTGCTGGGCTGGAAGCACCACCACCCCCCCCCCCCCCCCCGCCACCCCCCCCCCCCCCCCCCGCCACCCCCCCCCCCCCCCCCCGGTCTCTGGAACAGGTGAATCAGGTGGATTGGACCCTCCCAGGGCCTTTGGGTAAATGTCTGCCCTCCCCTCCCCCACAGCATCCAGCATCCGTGTCAGGGCTTCCTCCATGAAGCTTGAAGCTGGCTTTCTTTCTGCCTTCCTCTTAGCTAGACTGTGATCGAATGCTGTGGACTTGTTTAATGCAGTTCCCCCTTTAATTAAATTGCTCAGAGGACTCTGAGGGGAGGTTGGCGGTGGGGGGGCGGGGGGTGGGGGGGTGAGTCAGACACTACGGGCCCTATTTTACCATTTTCATTCTTAGCGCTGGGCGGACTTGAAACTGGAGTGTTTCAGATCTGACTTTTAGACCCGTTCTCTGGCGCCCCCATACACACTCTGCCTGAAAAAAATAGCAGCGATTCTGAATCGCGCTGCAGAAGCCTGTGGGCGGGGCTTAAGGCGCCCGAAACTCTGCAGCTCCGATCGGTGCCTTCAACTGCGCATGCGCAATAAAAAACTAAGATAGAGAAATGCTCCCCTGCCACATCGCTCCCGGGCCGGATAATGCCTCCCCTTGGCCCCAACAGATATTGCCCCAGCCCCACAACATTGATGACTCCCTGATGCCCCGACTCCCCCCACTACCCAGACCGATCACGGCCCTCTGCCCCCCTTCCCCCACCGATCTCAAGCAGAGTGGCAGCGGATCCTCCTTCCCCCCCCACTGATCACTCGCAGAGTGGCAGCGGACCCCCCCCCCACCGATCACACACAGAGTGGCAGCGGACCCTCTCTCCCCCCCACCGATCACACGCAGAGTGGCAGCGGACCCGCCCCCACCGATCACACCCAGAGTGGCAGTGGGCCTCCCTTCCCCCTCACTGAGCAGAGGCAGAGTGGCAGCAGACCCCCCCCCCACCACCGATCTGAGTGGAGCCATCTGACCCACCTCCCTTCCCCCCACCCCTCACCGATCTGAAACAGAGAACTACCGGAAGCTCTGAACTTACCTCCTCAGAAGCTGGAGCGCCCGAATCTGGATGGGTGAACATGGTGGTAAAAGGGGAAGTGCCGGTAAGGTTGGGCATGCAGCCCATTAAGTTAATTTAAATGCCATGCAAATGCATTTGAATTAACATTGTGCCCGTTTTGGGCGCGGTCCCAACAGCGGCCATTTTCGGCCCTTGGTAAAGGAGGAACCGGCATGGAGGCAGTCGCGGATCACGCTTTTCACCTCACACCTGACTTTACCAAGTTTTCGTGCAACTTGATGGTAAAATTAGACCCATAGTGCTTGGGCGTGGCATTATTCCCATGAAAATTGAATTTTTTTAAGTGTCTAACAATTCACTCTGAGCCAATGGGATTCACTCTGGTTTTCAAACCAGGAATGGCACCGAGCAGCATTTTGGGAAGGTTCTGCTCGATGTATGGTTCCAGTGAGTGTTTTTAAATTTTATTAAAGATGTAGCTGATGTTGAATTTATGTGATCGTATGCAACAGGTCAGGAGGCCCTGTGGCACAGTGGCAGTGTCACTCTCTCTGGATCAAAAGATAGTCTCTCCCTCTCTGGGTCAGAAGGCAGTGTCTCTTTCTCTCTGGATCCAAAGGTTCTCTCTCCCTCTCTCTCTGGACAAAAGGCAGTATCTCTCTCTCTGGACCAGAAGATGGTGTCTCTCTCTCTGGACCAGAAGGCAGTCTCTCTCTCTCTTTCTGGACCAGAAGGCGGTGTCTCTCTCTCTGGACCAGAAGGTAGTCTCTCTCTCTGTGGACCAAAAGGTGGTGTCTCTCTCTCTCTCTCTGGACCAGAAGATGGTGTCTCTCTCTCTGTGGACCAAAAGGTAGTGTCTCTCTCTCTGTGGACCAGAAGGTGGTGTCTCTCTCTCTCTCTCTGGACCAGAAGATGGTGTCTCTCTCTCTGTGGACCAGAAGGTAGTGCCTCTCTCTCTGGACCAGAAGGTAGTGTCTCTCTCTCTGTGGACCAGAAGGTAGTGCCTCTCTCTCTGGACCAGAAGGCAGTCTCTCTCTCTCTCTCTCTCTGGACCAGAAGGTAATGTTTCTCTCTCTGGACCAGAAGGTAGTGTCCCTCTCTGAGCCAGAAGGCAGTGTCTCTCTCTCTCACCTTCTACTGAATGTCAATGAGTCAAGCTATTTTCAATTTTTTTGCATCGGATTTTATTGGAATAAACAATTTCCCATTTAATCTTCCTGTACAGAATTTGTAATAACTGTGGGACTCCCTATTTACTTCCACAGAATAAAATTTAATTTGCTCCATTAGTCTCGAATATGTGAGAAAGAATAATTTTGTTTCGATAAAAAATATTGATCCCACCGTAAACATTGACTAGTGTTTCTATTTATCATCCTCAGCAACGTATAAACAGTAAATTCAGTGCCAAGTGTTATTTAGAGTCAGCAACATGTTTTAGAAGTGTAATATTTCATATAAACCACTCATTAATCAGCATTTGCAGTTCAGTGTGAGTTAGCTGTGGCCAAACGTTTCTAGTCTGAGGTCTATAGTAATCCTAATCTCGCATCAGAATCTCAGGAAAACTAGTTACACGTTCATCAAAGTATTAATGCACCCAAGTTAAAAGTGGACACATACATAGATGTTGTTCCACATTCGAACTGATGGGGGAGAACCTTGTAGTATCTGGGAACATAGGAGCAGGAGTAGGCCTTTCAGCCCATCAAGCTCATCAGTAAAGTGATGGAAGGGAGTCATCAACAGTGCTAT
This sequence comes from Mustelus asterias, assembly GCF_964213995.1. Taxonomy (NCBI): domain Eukaryota; kingdom Metazoa; phylum Chordata; class Chondrichthyes; order Carcharhiniformes; family Triakidae; genus Mustelus; species Mustelus asterias. The sequence continues at coordinate 21,663,858 of NC_135803.1, read as the reverse complement.
CAAGCAGCACCTGCTCAGCAATAACCTGCTCAGTGACGCCCAGTTTGGGTTTTGCCAGGGTCACTCAGCTCCTGACCTCATTACAGCCTTGGTTCAAACATGGACAAAACAGCTGAATTCAAGAGGTGAGGTGAGAATGACAGCCCTTGACATCAAGGCCGCATTCGACCGAGTGTGGCATCAAGGAGCCCTAGTGAAACTGGAATCAATGGGTATCAGGGAGCAAACTCTCCGCTGGTACATAGGAAAATGGTTGTGGTTGTGGAGGGTCAGTCATCTCAGCTCCAGGAATCTCTGCAGGGGTCCCTCAGGGTAGTGTCCTAGGCCCAACAATCTTCAGCTGATTCATCAATGACCTTCCCTCCATCATAAGGTCAGAAGTGGGGATGTTCACCGATGATTGCACAATGTTCATTCATGACTCCTCAGATACTGAACAGTCCATGTTCAGATGCAACAAGATCTGGACATTATCCAGGCTTGGGCTGACAAGTGGCAAGTAACGTTCGTACCATACAAATGCCAGGCAATGACCATCACCAATAAGAGACACTCTAACCACCGCCCCTTCACATTCAATGGTGTTAAAATCACTGAATCCCCCATTGACCAGAAACTCAACTGGACTCACCACATAAAAAAACTGTGGCTACAAGAGCAGTCCAGAGGCTAGAAATACTGCAACAAGTCACCTCCTGACTCTCCAAAGCCTATCCACCATCTACAAGGCACAAGTCAGGAGTGTGATGGAATACTCCCCACTTGCCTGGATGGGTGCAGCTCCAACAACACTCAAGAAGCTTGACACCATCCAGGACAAAGCAGCCCACTTGATTGGCACCACATCTACAAACATCCACTCCCTCCACCACCGACGCTCAGTAGCAGCAGTGTGTACTATCTACAAGATGCACTGCACCAATTCACCAAAGATCCTTAGACAGCACCTTCTAAACCCACGACCACTTCCATCGAGAAGGATAAGGGCGGCAGATACATGGGAACACCGCCACCTGCAAGTTCCCCTCCAAGCCACTCACCATCCTGACTTGGAAATATATCGCCGTTCCTTCGCAGTCGCTGAGTCAAAATCCTGGAATTCCCTCCCTAACGGCATTGTGGGTCAACCCACAGCACATGGACTGCAGCGATTCAAGAAGGCAGCTCACCACCACCTTCTCAAGGGCAACTAGGGATGGGCAATAAAGGCTGGCCAGCCAACAACACCCATGTCCCACAAATGAATTTTTAAAAAGGCCCGCTTGGCCTTTCAATTAGATCACAGCCAATCATCTATCTCACCATCACTTTCTCTATATCCCTTGCTAATAATAGGTCTCTGAAATGAATTGATTTCTGTTTTGAACAGGCTCTTGAGTTTCCATAGCCCTCTGGAATAGAGAATACACAAAATTCATCTCTCTCTGAGCGAGCATGCGAACATACGAATTAGAAAGAGACCAAGGCCACTCGGCCCCTCAAGTCTGCTTCACCATTCAACGGTATCATGGCTGCTCTGATTGTAACCCCAACGCCACATTAATAACTCAAATCAAAACAAGAATTCTTCAATCTGAATGGTTAAAGGACATCAGTGGCTGGGGTTTTCCAATCCAATGTCGGTGGGCCTCTCCGGATTTTACGCCTTGCCTGTGACCAGTCCTGCTGCGGGCGGAACCGGAAAATCCCGGCCTTGCCCTTCTTGAAGCTGCCATCGATCAAGGCGCTGCACTGAAACGGATGCTAGACTGGAGCAGCCTGTGCCCTAAAACTGCAGCTGTCAGTAAGGTGAATGGTAGCTACCATTTCTCTGTTACTGACCTCTAAATCTAGGTCCATATGTCGCTGTCAACAGTGCAAGTAAATTCTGTTAACAGAGCATTGTCTTCAAGAGTAAAGAATGATATGAAGTAATCATTTAATTCCTGTTCCGTAGCCTGGAAGCCCATTAAGTCTGCCCGAGAGATTCTTTCAATGGCCCCATACTGATCTTAATGGTTCTTTGACTCTGCACATAGTTGAAGAAAATCTGTGCGCGGGATTTTTCAGCCAAATGTGGCATGTCTTCCAGCGGCGGAGTGGCTCACCACAGGGTTCTTCCAGTCCCACCGATGTCAACAGCATATTGCGTGGCTCATCTGTCCTGCTGCCAGAGAACCCGTCACGGGGGTACAACTTTGGCAAGACTGGAAGATCCTACCAGTGGGAAGAGCCGGAAAATCCCACACTGTGGCTGGAAATTTCTGGTCGTTCACCCCCACCCCTTACACCGCCGCCCCCCCCCCCCCCCCCCCCCCCCCCGCCCCCCTGCCAGCAAAGATGGAGAATTTAGAATTTGGTGCTCAACCAAATCTTAGTTCACTGCAGCGGGACTGGAGAATCCCACTGGCGGTGAATGGCTAATGAAGTTTGCCCTATGACTATTGGCACTGCAATTGTCCACTCTTCACCTTTGACCCTCAAGCGTCTGGAACAGCAACCTTTCCTTTATTTGCGCATAATCGATGTTTTAGTTCTTGTGAGAACTCTACTCTCTTAATCGACGTAAGTACATTTATTTAAGTCGAATGTACTGCTGACAATTTCCTTTTCTTCAAGATGAAGAAAGCAGAGACCAATTATGAAATTAAAATGGTAGCACTGACTAGAATTTTAAACAAAGACAGGAATTATTTTCAGCTGATTTATTTTTTGATTACTCCGCCATTCAGCTTAGGTCTTGAATCAAAGCTACTTCAGCAGGTATGTTAGAATGATATGAAATTATTAATAATTGCCCCGTTCTTCTGAAAATAACCATTAGTGTCACTATAGCGTTATGAAATGCGTGAGCTCCATAGGGTATGTGAATCAATCAAAGATACTGAAATTAGACTGCAAATGCTCAGCTGTGTTGAGACCTAAAAATAGACGATGGTGAATGTTATTGGCTGACGCATCAATAAGACAGCCCACTGTCGGGATGGGTGGATATCTATCCTATAAAAGAGATGCATTGGCCACTAATGACAGGCAGAGCTTTTGCAATGCACAATATCTTAAAGAAAAAGGCATCAGCTGCTGTAAAAGCAAGCTATCATTCAAATTATAGAAGAGATTATCCAGAGGAAGTCCTATGAATGGCAGCTCATACTTTTAGATAATGCCGTATACAGTATCCCTGCTGGGATTGCTTCTGTTTTGTGAAACCATCTCATGACATTTAACTGCGTTTCAGCTTTGATGTTGTAGTGTCCCTTTGCAGATAGACTGCCCCTTCAACTTGTAAATAATTTGAGGGATTTTTTGATTTGATTTGATTTATTATTGTCACATTCATAGAATCCCTACAGTGCAAAAGGAGGCCGTTTGGCCCATTGAGTCTGCACCAACCACAATCCCACCAGGCCCTATTCCCATAACTCTATGCATTTACCCTAACTAGTCCGCCTGACACTAAGGGGCAATTTAGCATGGCCAATCCACCTAACCTGCACATTTTTGGAATGTGGGAGGAAACCGGAGCATCCGAAGGAAACCCACACAGACACAGGGAGAATGTGCAAACTCCACACAGACACCGACCCAAGCCGGGAATCGGACCTGGGTCCCTGGCACTGTGGCTAACCTCTATGCCACCATACATGTATTAGTATATAGTGAAAAGTATTGTTTCTTGCATGCTATCCAGACAAAGCATAGGGAAGGAAAGGAAAGAGTGCAGAATGTAGTGTTACAGTCATAGCTAGGGTGTAGAGAAAGATCAACTTAATACGAGGTAGGTCCATTCAAAAGTCTGATGGTAGCAGGGAAGAAGCTGTTCTTGAGTTGGTTGGTACGTGTCCTCAGACCTTTAGCCTTCGCTGCTCTGTTGTTGGATCCGTTTCATGTGCTGAACACTGTGTGAAAGAAGAATCCTGATATTAGTCCTAACCTTGCCTTCGACTGGTTTCACCCCCGGCTTCATTGTCCTGTTTTCACACTTCAATTAGAATCACGCACTGACACAGCATTGAAGCAGACCATTCAGTCCATTGTGACCCTTTGAAAGAGCTATTTTGTAAGTCCCACACTGCTTCTCCTGCATTGCCCTGCAGTTATTCTTTTGTTTTCAAGTTTGTTGCAGCATCATTTTGAAAGTTATTATTGAATCTGTTTCCACTGCTTTTTCAGACTGTGCATTCCAGATCAAAGCAACTCGCAACACATTATTTTTTACTTGTCATGCCTTTGGTTCTCTTGCCAATTAATTCTATGAGTTTCAGTTTTAATATATATCAAATGCCTTTCGAAAGCCCAACATCAACTGCACTACTTTTACAACAGTTATTTTATCAAAGAACTGAATTAAATTAGTCAAATGTGATATACCTAACAAACCTGCACTATCAGTATTAACTCCATGCCTTTCCAAATGCCAGTACATTTTGTCTCAGATTAACATCTCCGAAAGTTCCCCCAGTGCTGATACTAGGCTGGCAACCCTCTAGCTGACTGGTTTATCTCTCTCCCCTTTTTACCAGTCCTTTGGCAGCACTCCCCTAACTAAAGAAAACTGGAAGGTCTGAGCCAGAGCCTTTGCAGTTTCCAACCTCATTTCCCTCTGTAACCTGAGATGCATCCCATTTTGGCTAGCTCGATTTTTCCACCAATCTATTACGTAGTTCCACTTGAGATACTTTTATCTTATCCAATTTCTCTACTACGTCCACCATTACTACAATATTGGCAGCCATGATGTTGCTTGACAGATGCAAAGTATACAAAGGCACAGTGGTTAGCACTGCTGCCTCACAGCGCCAGGGACCCAGGTTCAATTTCGTCCTCGGGTCACTGTCTGTGTGGAATTTGTATGTTCTCCCGGTGTCTGCGCGGGTTTCCTCCGGGTGCTCCGGTTTCCTCTCACAGTCCAAAGATGTGTGGGTTAGGTGCATTGGCCATGCTAAATTGCCCCTAGTGTCAGGGGATTAGCAGGGTGAATATTGGCAGGTAAATAGCAGGTTGTGGGAATAGGGCCTGGGTGGGATTGTGGTTGGACAAGGAGAAGTGGCTAGATGGGTGGAGAACTGGCTTGGCCATAGGAGACAGAGGGTAGTGGTCGAAAGGTCTTTTTCCGGCTGGAGGTCTGTGACCAGTGGTGTTCTGCAGGGCTCTGTACTGGGGCCTCTGCTATTTGTGATATATATAAATGATTTGGAAGAAGGTTTGCGGATGACACGAAGATGGCTGGACTTGTGGATAGCGAAGAGCATTGTCGGGCAATACAGCAGGATATAGATAGGCTGGAAAATTGGGCGGAGAGGTGGCAGATGGAGTTTAATCCGGATAAATGCGAAGTGATGCATTTTGGAAGAAATAATGTAGGGAGGAGTTATACAATAAATGGCAGAGTCATCAGGAGTATAGAAACACAGAGGGACTTAGGTGTGTAAGTCCACAAATCCTTGAAGGTGGCAACACAGGTGGAGAAGGTGGTGAAGAAGGCATATGGTATGCTTGCCTTTATAGGACGGGGTATAGAGTATAAAAGCTGGAGTCTGATGATGCAGCTGTATAGAACGCTGGTTAGGCCACATTTGGAGTACTGCGTCCAGTTCTGGTCGCCGCACTACCAGAAGGACGTGGAGGCATTGGAGAGAGTGCAGAGAAGGTTTACCAGGATGTTGCCTGGTATGGAGGGTCTTAGCTATGAGGAGAGATTGGGTAGACTGGGGTTGTTCTCCTTGGAAAGACGGAGAATGAGGGGAGATCTAATAGAGGTATACAAGATTATGAAGGGGATAGATAGGGTGAACAGTGGGAAGCTTTTTCCCAGGACGGAGGTGACGATCACGAGGGGTCACGGGCTCAAGGTGAGAGGGGCGAAGTATAACTCAGATATCAGAGGGATGTTTTTTACACAGAGGGTGGTGGGGGCCTGGAATGCGCTGCCAAGTAGGGTGGTGGAGGCAGGCACGCTGACATCGTTTAAGACTTACCTGGATAGTCACATGAGCAGCCTGGGAATGGAGGGATACAAACGATTGGTCTAGTTGGACCAAGGAGCGGCACAGGCTTGGAGGGCCGAAGGGCCTGTTTCCTGTGCTGTACTGTTCTTTGTTCTTTGGTGCAGACTCCTTCTGCACTGTAGGGATTCTATGATTCTATTACCTTAGCCAGACCCTCTGTCTCCATAATTTGATTTGATTACTATTGTTACATATAACAGTATACAGTGAGAATTATTATTTCTTGCACACTATACAGACAAAGCATACTGTTCATAGAGAAGGAAAGGAGAGAGTGCAGAATGTAGTGTTACAGTCATAGCTAGGGTGTAGAGAAAGATCAAAGAACCATAACTTCCTGGCTCCCTAGCATTGCAATTGGGGGGGTACCCCAGTGATGCTCCGGGGAATCCCTCTCGAATGTTCCCAGGTAAGGGTGTACCTGGCAATTGCCCAGAGACGCTAACTTCCCCAGGACAATAGCACTGGGCTGCGAACCATCTGACAAAGCAATTGAAATCACTAACTCCGGGTGGTTCTGCCAGTTTTACCCTCAAAACTTACTCTGAAAGAGGTAGATGGATAAAAAAACATTTCTGACTTCTGAGTAACTACTTTAATGATGCAGACCGAGTCCCACTCAGGACACCCCCTCACACACCCGACCCCTCCCCCCCCCTCCCCAGGGGATAGATACCCCGCACCACACCCTGGCCTCCCCCAGAGGGTCCACCACACCCCAGTCCCCAACCAAGCACAGCCACCTCTCCAACCCCCAACTCCGACATTGGACAACCCCCTCCCCCCCCCCCCCCCCCCCAACACCCCCCCCCCCCCAACACCCCCCCCCCCCCCCCCCCACCCCACTCCACCCAACCCCACCTGTCACCAGCTCCCCCAGGACCAGCCTAACTGACACCAGCATTACAATGGGCTGTGGATGTGAATGAATAAACCAGAGGGCTGTGCATTTCAATCCGATATGATAAGCATTGTGTGTAATATTCCAGAGAGTTATAGTGCCGAAGGGTGGGCAGCTTAATCTTAATAAGGAGGAGAGTGGTATGTCCAAAAGTCTTTAACGTATCAGGAGTGCAGATTGCTGTATGATCTGAAGCTTGATTTCAGGTTGGTTTTAATTGCTTCCAGATTAAATAGCATTGCAGTGTGGCCATGGACCTGTGCTCCTGCTACACGTTAGATCTGAAAAGAGTGTTTGCTGAGATGAGGCGATTACTATATTTTATTAGTTTGACCTTTCTATATTTGTTCTGTTGCCATGGTATGTGTTCTGACGTGTACATGTGCCAGTTATTCTGCTTGCAATGCTCTCACCAGACTTCTTTGCACTGGACAATCACTGATAGATTCTATCATTGAAGCCCCTTCAGTCACTCTCAAATGTCTAGACTTGAATTGCAATTTTTTTTCTATAATTGTCACTCTGTTAACTAGGCGGCACAGTGGCACAGTGGTTAGCGCTCCTGCCTCACGGGACCCGGGTTCAATTCCATCCTTGGGTGACTGTCTATACGGAGTCTGCACGTTCTCCCCGTGTCTGCGTGGGTTTCCTCCGGGTGTTCCGCAGTTTCCTCTCACAGTCCAAAGATGTGCGTGCTAGGTGGATTGGCCATGCTCAATTGCCCCTTCGTGTCCTAAGATGTGCAGGTTAGGGGAATTCGCAAGGTGGGGTTACGGGGATAGGATCTGGGTAAGATGCTCTGTTGGAGTGCAGACTCACTGGGCCAAATGACCTCTGCTGCACTGTAGAGATTCTATGATTGTATATTTTAGGGTCTTTCTTTAGGTAAAGTTTGACAGCCAAGCTATTAGGAAGTGTTGATTTACTTTAGCAAGAGAGGCAGATGAACAGAGGTTGTGTTTCGAGCACCTATGCTTTATCTCAATGTTCACCATGAATTTTCATTTTAAAGGGTTTATATTGTGTAACTGAGATATTTACTTATCTGTTATCAGTCGATAAGGAAAAACTCAATCTTATTTATTGTCCATGAGTCAAATCAAAAATAGTTGCTTCAATATCTTCCCAATTATTTCCACTGCGGAATGCATCCTGCAAGGCTTCCCATGGAACAGCCTGAATCTTGATGCAGGAGGTCTGAGGATCTGTTTGAATGCGTGAACCCATCTCCAGAGAAAACATTGAATTCCGAGACTGATTCAGAAATAGCGCACCATAAACAGTCAGTAGACAACAAGTTAATATCAGCACCTCACATTCCAACTCCCTCCAATTATGCTGCCGGGAAGAGATACTGATGCAGACAGTACCTTTGGGTATATCTCCACTGACAAATGATGACAGCATCAACCAGATAGTCGAGACGCCTCCAGCAAGAACCAGAGCGACTGAAGTTAGAGTCACTCATTTGAGTCCTGAAACTGGATTGCATTCTGGGATTTCAAAAACACAAACCTCACCAATGCCCAAGGAAAAGTATATAATGAATAAGTGCTGGATACCAGAGTCAACAGTGCGTCAGTCTTATATGTGGTGAAACATTTCACAGAGTCTCAAGCAACATTCTGCCTAACTGATGGGAGCTTTTCATGTAAGAAAAGGAAAAGAGCAAGTGCACTTCTGAGTCGAAATCCATCTGAAAAGAGTTATCACAAATAGTGTATAAGAGTAAGTGATCATAGAGAAAGGTGATGAATGATGTCGATCAGTATAGCTGCTGTCATCTATCTGGAAGTATTATTCCAAAGGCAACTACTGCTGCCTCTAAACTAAGTTGATTCTGCGTTAGGAATGCAACATAAAACTGTTCCAGCAGCCTCTCCAGTACAGTGGTACGGCCTACTGTAAGTGGCAGGAGGTCAAGTAACCATCATTGTTCAGACCACATTGCAGCTACTTTCTTTAAACCTTAAAAGTTTCTCCCAATTCCCACTTAAATATAGACCATTGTGAAGCCATTCGTTCTTTAGTCACATGTGTGAGTCTATCCCATAGCCCTACTAAAGTACTGTGATTGTCCACGTGATGAACATTGAGGGTGGAATTTTCCCATCTCGCCCGCCATGGGAATCACAGCGGGTGGGACAGGACCATGCAAAAGTCCATTGACTCGGGTGGGATTTTCCGGTCTTGGGGATGAGCACGGCCGGAAAATCCCACCCTACATAGAAGTATGTCTTCGTCTACAGCGATCACTCGCTAACCGGTACGATTGTCCACCTAGGAAACTCTGTGTCACTGGCCATGGCTTCTGTGGGTCCTTGCGTGGCTGATGAGTTCAATCCTAGAGCTTGGCAGATGTTTCCGAAAGATGGAATTGCTCCTTGGACTCGAGGTCGCTGGTATTCCTTTCTTGGGCTCTTTTTCCAGACCTCTTCTTGCTGGTGGGTGTCCTCGAAGAATTGTCTTCCTTCAATCAGGAGGCTCCTCCAGATAGGTCTCTCCTGAGGAAGGGTCTCCCAGGCATTAACCTCTATGTTGCATTTCCTGTGGTCAGCCTTCAGGGTGTCTTTAAAGCACCTCCTTTGTCCTCCTCTTGTTTGGGAGCCCTCTTTGAGCTGGTGAAGAAGATTTGCTTTGGCAGTCGGGACTCTGAAATCTGGCCCAGCAGAGTTGGTTTTAGATTATCAAGACCTCGATGCTGGTGCTCTTGTCTCCTACAGCGGTGTTGATGTTGGTACGGCTATCCTCCTAGCTGATGTGGAGAATCCATCTGAAACAGCGTTGAAGGTACCTCTCCAGGACCTTGAGGTGGCAACTGTATGTAGTCCGAGTTTCTGAGCAATTTAGAAGAGTTGGGAGGGTGACTGCATTGTACACGAGGATCTTGCTGTTAGCTCAAATGTTACGGTCATCAAAGATTCTCGTCCTTGGGCGTCTGAAGGTGGCACTCATGCATTACACACACTGTTAGATCACTACATCGATGTCAGTCTTCGATGAGAGTTGATTCCCCAGGTAGGGGAAATGTTCCATGTTTGGGAGGGTTACTCTGGGGCGGCACGGTAGCACAGGGGCGGCACGGTAGCACAGTGGTTAGCACTGCTGCTTCACAGCTCCAGGATCCCGGGTTCGATTCCCGGCTCGGGTCACTGTCTGTGTGGAGTTTGCACATTCTCCTCATGTCTGCGTGGGTTTCCTCCGGGTGCTCCGGTTTCCTCCCACAGTCCAAAGATGTGCGGGTTAGGTTGATTGGCCAGGTGAAAAATTGTCCCTTAGAGTCCTGGGATGCGTAGGTTAGAGGGATTAGCGGGTAAAATATGTGGGGGGAGGGCCTGGGTGGGATTGTGGTCGGTGCAGACTCGATGGGCCGAATGGCCTCCTTCTGCACTGTAGGGTTTCTATGTTTCTATGTTTCTTACTCTGGTGATCTTGGTGGAAGGAGCAACCGGATCTTGCTCCGGGGTGGCTTGGTAAAGGACTTGAGTCTTCTTGAGGTTGAAGTTGAGACAGATTCTTCGGCATGCTTCCACGAAGATGTCAAGCATATCTTGGAGATTATCGCCTGAGAGTGCCAAGGGGTGAAGCCATTTTTTAAATTCATTGGACATGGGCATCACTGGCAGGCCAGCATTTATTGCCCGAGTTGCCCTTGTTCAGAGGGCAGTTGAGAGTCAACCACATGCTGTGGCTCTGGAGTCACATGTAGGCCAGACCAGGTAAGGACAGCAGATTTTCTTCCCTAAAGGACATTAATGAACCAGATGGGTTTTTCTGACAATTGACAATGGGTTCATAGTCATCAGTAGATGCTTAATTCCAGATATATTTTATTGAAATCAAGTTCCACCAGCTCCCATGGTGGGATTCGAATCCAGGTCCCAGAACATTAGCTGGGTTTCTGGATTAAGAGTCCAGTGATAATACCACTAGGCCATTGCCTCCCCCATACTGGGGGAATGAATGCCTGCTCCAATCAGGGGGTGGCTTGGTGGGGGGTGGGGGAGAGGTGATGGGTGATGCTGGCTCCGATTAGGGAGAGGTAGTGGGGGGAGGTTATCTCTTGCTTTAATCATTGCAGCCTTTAAACATGCTGCCCCGATCTCAATGCAGCTGGGCTTTGCTGGTATGATGAGCCCCCCCCCCACATGTTGCCGTGGAACAGCCCAGCTATTCTTTTGTGACGGGGAGTGTGATAAGACCTGGAGAGAAAACCCGCCTGTGGGAGAAACACACCATTGTTCTCACCAGAACCAACACTCCGCCATTTTTTGGTAAGATTCCCCCCACAGTTAACATTTGGAATCCAATATCACCGCTCTCTGGAACATTCCAAGTTTTCCCAGCCTTTTCTGTTTTAACTCCATGACTTTACCTCAGTGACTATTTTTCATATGTGACTCTCAGCAGTGGGTCCTAACAGCTGACCACGACATGCGCCTTTCCAATAGAAATATGGAATGGTAAGTAGAGTGGAGTCATTTGACATTTTCCCCCTCCCTGCAGCAGTAGGAAGTAACATTCGTGCCACACAAGTGCCAGGCAATAGCCATCCCCAACAAGAGAAAACCCAACCATCTCCACTGACATTCAATAGCATTACCATCGATGAATCCCCCATTATCAACATCCTGGGAGTTACCATAGAAAGAAACCATAGAAGCCCTACAGTGCAGAAAGAGGCCATTCGGCCCATCGAGTCTGCACCGACAACAATCCCACCCGGGCCCTATCCCCGTATCCCTACATATTTACCTGCTAACCCCTCTAACCCTCATATTTACCCACTAATCCCTCTAATCTACGCATCCCGGGACACTAAGGGGCAATTTAGCATGGCCAATCAATCTAACCCGCACATCTTTGGACTGTGGGAGGAAACCGGAGCACCCGGAGGAAACCCACGCAGACATGGGGAGAATGTGCAGACTCCGCACAGACAGTGACCCGAGCCGGGAATCGAACCCAGGTCCCTGGAGCTGTGAAGCAGCAGTGCTAACCACCATGCTACCGTGCCACCCCTATTACTATTGACAAGAAACTAAACTGGATCAGTTATTTAAATACAGCAAGTCAGAGGCTAGGAATCTACAGTGAATAACTCAGCTCCTGAATCCCCAAAGCCTGCCCACCATCTCCACTATCATCAGGAGTATGATGGAATATTCTCCACTTGCCTGATAAGTGCAGCTTCAATAACACTCCAATAACAGCTCCAATCACACAATGCAGGACAAAACATCCCGCTTGATTGGGACCCGGGTCACCACCTTCAACATTCATTCCCTCCATCACTGATGCACAGTGGCAGCAGTGTGTACCATCTCTCAGATGCACTGCAGCAACTCACAAAGGCTCCTGAGACAGCACCTCCCAAACCTAATATCCCCACCATCTAGAAGGACAGGGGCAACAGATGCACAGGAACATCACTACTTGCAAATTCTCCTCCAAGCTACTCACTTTCTTCACTTGGAACTATATCGCCATTCCTTCACTGTCACTGGGTCAAACCTTGTGGGTGTACCTTCAGCACAAGGACTGCAATGGTTCGAACAGGCAACTCACCACCAGCGGCACGGTGGTACAGTGGTTAGCACTGCTGCCTCACAGAGCCAGGACCCAGGTTCAATTCCAAGCTTGGGTCGCTGTCTGTGTGGAGCCTGTACATTCTCTTTATGTCTGCGTGGGATTGCTCCGGTTCCCTCCCACAGTTTAAAAGACATGCTGGTTAGGTGTATTGACCATGCTAAGTTCTCCCTCAGTGTACCCGAACAGGCGCTGGAGTGTGGTGACTAGGGGATTGTCACAGTAACGTCATTGCAGTGTGAATGTAAGCTTACTTGTGACACTAATAAATAAACTTTAGAAAGGTGGGCACAGTAAGAAGTCTCACAACACCAGGTTAAAGTCTAACAGGTTTATTTTGAATCACTCTCCACTCGCACTGTCTGTACCTGTAAAGACTTCATTACCTGAAAAGACTCGCATTCCAACCATTATCTTGCGATTGAGTCTCTGTCTGTATATGCCGTGTTTGCGAACCCAACTCTCCACTCACTGATGAAGGAGCAGCATTCCGAAAGCTCGTGATCCCAAATAAACCTCTTGGACTTTAGACCATAAGACCATAAGACATAGGAGCGGAAGTAAGGCCATTCGGCCCATCGAGTCCACTCCACCATTCAATCATGGTTGATTTCAACTCCATTTACCCGCTCTCTCCCCATAGCCCTTAATTCCTCGAGAAATCAACAATTTATCAATTTCTATATGTTGTGAGACTTCTTACTGTTCCTACCCCAGTCCAACGCCGGCATCTCCACACTTTAGAAAGGTAGGTATTAAGGAGCACCTAAAGGAAGAGAGAGGCCGCAAAACAGAGCAGTTTAGGGAGGGAATTTTAGAGTTGACCAGCCCGGTAGCTGAAGGTGGTGAAAATCAAGAATTCGCAAGAAGACAGAGTTGCAGGAGCTCAGAGATCTTGGAGGGCTTTAGGGGTTGCAGAGAGGAGTGGGGCGAAGCTGTACAGAGACCAAACCAAGATCTAATGCAGCTCAGTGATCACAGGTGAGGTGTGACCGGAGTTAGTGCAAGTTGGGAGACAGGTCCTGGATGTGCTCAGGTTTACGGAGGGTTCAAGGTGAAATGCTAACCAGGAGGACATTGGAATTCGAAGTCAAGCTTTGAGGTGACAAAGGTCTGAATGAAGGTTCCAGCAGCGGATCAGCCGAGGCAGGAACACTCCCGAGGTGGGAATCAGAAACTTTAGTGATGGTGAGTTCGGAGGCTGAGCTCACCTTTGACTTTGAAGCCAGCTGCCTCTCCCCAAGATGTGAATAGTTATCTCAACACAAATGAGCGACTTGGTCAGGGACCTGGTATGTATGGCTCAGTGTTACATTATTTATTCACTGGATTCACTGAACCCTGGAGTGTCTGGGGTAGGATTTCCACAGGGGTTCTCTGATTTCTTGTTGTAACCTTGCAGGCAGAGCAGTGGAGATCTCAGAGAACAGTGTAACTGCTGTTCTGCTGGGCACCCGCCAATGTTGCAACAGATTAGAGAACCCCTGCTGAAATTGTAGGAATCGCAGTTCATAGATTTATGCACAAACCAAAAAGCACAGCTGTGGAACTGACTCGAGGTGAGAACCAACAATATAAATATACTGTTCAATCAGCCGGTACACCTTCCAGCACTGAACAAGGGTTCCGGCATCAGCAGTGGCACAGACCTTGTATAAAACCACACTCGAATCATAGAATCCCTGCAGTGCAGAAGGAGGCCCATTGAGTCTGCACCGACAACAATCCCACCCAGGCCCTACTCCCATAACCCCACATATTTACCCTGCTAATCCCCCTGAGTCTAAGGGGCAATTTAGCATGGCCAATCAACCTAACCCGCACATCTTTGAACTGTGGGAGGAAACCGAAGCACCCGGAGGAAACCCATGCAGACACGGGGAGAACGTGCAGACTCCACACAGCCAGTCACCCAAGGCCGGAATTGAACCTGAGTCCCTGGCACTGTGAGGCAGCAGTGCTAACCACTGTGCCACCGTGCCACCCCCTACTATGCCATAAAATATTCAAACAAATAAACAATGCATGTGTAAGTTATTAATCTTTGCAATAAGCATGTGCTACTGATTGGATCAATAAAGTTAGAGTTAAATTATCTGTTGTGCTGATATTGGTTGAGGATAGAAGTCTACAAGATTATGAGGGGCATGGACAGAGTGGATAGTCAGAAGCCTTTTTCCAGAATGGAAGGGTCAATCACTAGGGGGCATAGGTTTAATTTGATTTGATTTTGATTTGATTTATTATTGTCACATGTATTAACATACAGTGAAAAGTATTGTTTCTTGCGCACTATACAGACAAAACATACCGTTCATAGAGAAGGAAACGAGAGAGTGCAGAATGTAATGTTACAGTCATAACGAGAGTAAAATATAGAATTAGAAGGTATGCTGGGCACAACTTGCAAGAAGTCGCCTCGCTCCGTTTAAGGTGCGAGGGGCAAGGTTTAAAGGAGATGTACGAGTCAATTTTTTACACAGAGGGTGGTGGTGCCTGGAACTCACTGCCGGGGGAGGTAGCAGAAGCAGATACCATAGTGACTTTTAAGGGGCGGCTTGACAAATGCATGAATATAGAACATAGAACAGTACAGCACAGTACAGGCCCTTCGGCCCTCGATGTTGTGCCGAGCTTTGTCCGAAACCAAGATCAAGCTATCCCACTCCCTATCATTCTGGTGTGCTCCATGTGCCTATCCAATAACCGCTTGAAAGTTCCTAAAGTGTCCGACTCCACTATCACAGCAGGCAGTTCACTCCACACCCCAACCACTCTCTGAGTAAAGAACCTACCTCAGACATCCCTCCTATATCTCCCACCATGAACCTTATAGTTATGCCCCCTAGTAACAGCAACATTCACCCGAGGAAATAGTCTCTGAACGTCCACTCTATCTATTCCCCTCATCATCTTATAAACCTCTATTAAGTCGCCTCTCATCCTCCTCCGCTCTAAAGAGAAAAGCCCTAGCTGTATAGGATGGGAATAAAGGGATACGGTCCCCGGAAGGGTAGGGAGTTTTAGTTCAGTCGGGCAGCATGGTCGGTGCAGGCTTGGAGGGCCGAAGGGTCTGTTCTTGTGCTGTAATTTTCTTTGTTCTTTGAATAAATGTTGGCCAGGACACTGGGAGAAGCTGTTTCATTCCCAAAGACAAAAGGTTTTTTGCTTTGTAAGTATGAATGTAATGAAGCTAATTGATGCAGAAATGTTTTTTGCAGACTCAGTACTGAGCAATGGCAATCTTTTTCAGGATTACTTTCCTGGTGGCACCTGTGTTTTCTAATATGAGAAATAGTTCTATCTAATGGATTTTTTTACTGCATTACCAGGTTACACAGGAGAAGTGTGCCAGTCCCAAATCGATCATTGCGTGTCACAGCCGTGTGAAAATGGAGCCACCTGCATGAACAGGGCCACTGGCTACAGCTGTCTGTGTCCAGAAGGTAGGCATTGAACATGAGAAGCATTGCTTCGAATCTTCCTCAGTAATGTATCCAAAGTGGAAGTGTCCAAAGGGAACTGATTCCATGGGGCATATCCTTCCACCCTCAAGTAGGCACGGTGGCACAGTGGTTAGCCCTGCTGCCCCACAGCGCCAAAGACCCGGGTTCGACTCCCAGCTTGGGTCACTATCTGTGTGGAGTTTGCACGTTTTCCCCGTGTCTGTGTGGGTTTCCTTCGGGTGCTCCCGTTTCCTCTCATAGTCCAAAGATGGAATATTATGTACACCTGGAGTATTGTGTACAGTTTTGCTGCCCTTATCTGAGGAAGGATGTCCTTGTTATAGAGGGAGTACAGTGAAGGTTTACCAGGCTGATTCCTGGGACGGCAGGTCTGTCATATCAGGAGAGATTAAGTCGGTTGGGATTATATTTATTGCAGTTTAGAAGAGTGAGAGGGGATCACATAGAAACTTATAAAATTCTAACAGGTAGATTCAGAAAGAATGTTCCCAATGGTGGGGGAGTCCAGAACTAGGGGTCATAGCTTGAGGAAAAGGGGTAAATCTTTTAAAACTGAGGTGAGGAGGAATTTCTTCATCCAGAAGGTGGTGAATGTGTGGAATTAACTACCACAGAAATTGGTTGATGCCAAAATGTTGTCTGATTTCAAGAAGAAATTTGATATAGCTCTTGGGGCTAAAGGGATGAAGGGATATGGAAGGAAGGAGGGGATCAGGATATTGAATTCGACGATCAGCCATAATCAAAATGAATGGCAGAGCAGGCTCGAAGGGCCGAATGGCCTACTCCTGCTTCTAGTTTCTATGTTTCTATGTGCTGGTTAGGGGCATTGGCCATGCTAAATTCTCCCTCAGTGTACCTGAACAGGCGCCGGAATGTGGCGATCAGGGAATTTTCACAGTAACTTCATTGCAGTGTTAATGTAAGCCTACTTGTGACACAAATAAATAAACTTTGAACTTTAAGGTATTTTAGGATAAAGAAAATAGGCAAGTTCCTCCACAAATGTGGAATTTCACTGAATTCTACAAGAGTTTTTCAAACACTGCATCATAGACAGTATGTAAAGATAGTTAGTATCTTAACTAGAATAATTAATACGTTTATGCTCAGGCACACTTAATTGGCTGTGTAAAGTTTCCCAATGTAACTGAATGAAGCCCAGGCTGGAATTTTCCGGGTGTTCGCGCCCTACCACTGCTTCAAGCGAGATGGAAAATTTGGCGCTCAGCAAAATCTCCATTCACTGCAACGGGACCAGAAAATCCCACTGGCGTGAACAGCCGGATAGTTCCAGCCAGGTCTCCATTAAAGAATCTGCAGTGTGCAGTGTGGTATATTTACTAAAGTTACCATTATCTATTTGGGTAAATAGAACCATTTTAGTTTTGCTTTGTATGGGGCCTCCTTGTGAGTGGACCTCATGTCCCCTACAGATCACAGCGTGTCTTTATTTGTACCAATATCTAGGTATTCAGGAGGCGGCTAGATATAGCACTTGGGGTGAATGGGATCAAAGGTTATGGGGAGAAAGCAGGATTAGGCTATTGAGTTGGACGATCAGCCATGATTTGTGATGAATGGTGGAGCAGGTTCAAAGGGAAAAATGGCCTCCTCCTGCTCCTATCTTCAATGTTTCTATGTTTCTATGTAAAGTTAACAAGATCTCAAGATCAGGTAAAGAATCCTTGTGACTGTTATATAATTTGCTTACTGGAATATGACCATGTGGTCTTCTCAACTTTTGTGTAGAGAAAAGCAGAAGTGAAATTTGCACCAAAACCATTTGGGTAATAAACAGTCGGAGACCACTCGTGCCCCCACTGAAGTTAAATTTTACCCCAGTAACTATATTAGCCAGAGAGCAATGTCTGATACTTGGGACAAGTAGAATTGATTGATTCATTGATGTGTCAAAATACGGTAAATTATCTGTTAGGTAAGGGGTCCATCTTACACAATGAGGCTCTCAAACTAGGCCTTCCTAAGCTATATCAATCTGGAGCCAAATTGTAATGTTTATTCAATATAACCTGCTGAAGCAGCTGGTCTTTACCTTAAATCTGTGTGTTCATGCCCAACAAAAAAAATCCAATAAATAATGGGATAAAGAAAAAAATGCTTTCTACGGGAATGGAACAAATTTGTTTTGTCGCATAGTATGATAGAAGCGTATAAGTTCAAATCAGGTGCAAGACGTCTTTTCGTCCAACCTCATAGGATGCAATGCAAGAGACGTCGATGATGTCCAAATAGATGGGATCCATAGCGGAAGACAATGAACAATATCTGTGTGTTTTATGAGAGACAGGGCCTTATGAATAGAAATCCAACAGTAATATATAATAGCGTTGGCCAATATGCCGATGTTAATCGTCTGTCTGCTTCCTGTGCAACAGACCAACTGGATACTTCTAATATCTGCCTCAGTTATTTCTCACAGGCAGAAGTAATACAAAAGCTGTTATATCCTTGTTACTAACCTGTCATAATTCTCCACTTAACAGTGGTAGGCATAATTAATGTGACTCCTTACATTGTTGATGTCATTTCAAGTTGTGATTAAAGTACTTTAGAAATTTGACTTTTAAAAATTCATGTACTGAAATGTTCTAATTAGCAGTGCGATCCCCTTTCCAAGACATTATTTTCTCCTCTACTTTTATACTTTGCACTACATTCTATATTAAACACCACCGAATTGTAATCGTAAATGGCAATCTTGTCAGAGCAGTCAGCAGAATCTCGCAGGCTATTAGTCTGAGAGAGACATCCTGCTGTCATCATTTTGTAAATTCTATTGTTCAGTCAGCTACTAAAAGATGCTGACACCTTTCTCCCTCTGGGGAAGCATCCAGCCTCCATTTAGTGACTGTCTTGACGGCTCAACTGAGTTTAGAGATTTTTTCAAATGGTTTGGATCTGACTCCAATTTGCTACCCATTTTAGGGAGGAATAAACAAAGTGAAATATTTATATATTTTCCCAATGAAATTCTTCAAAGGCCCAGCATAAGTTAATCCACCTCCTGAAAATGGAGTCAAGGGATGGCTGTGTCTAAGCATTGGGAACATTGGCGAAGCTCGTAAAATCCTGCCCAAGGCCAACGGAGAATTCCGTTCTGCAAGCCTCGCCCACCCTGATTCCGGGGTGGATGTGCCGGTAAAATTCCGGCCATAGTAACAGGAGTAGGCCATTTAATCTCTCAAGTCTCTTCTGCCATTCAATGAGAGAAAGAAGTCTCACAGCACCAGGTTAAAGTCCAACAGGTTTATTTGGTAGCACGAGCTTTCGGAGCACTGCTCCTTTATCAGGTGAGTGGAGGATTGGGTTCACAAACAAGGCATACATAGACACAAACTCACTTCACAAGGTAATGGTTGGAAATCGAGTCTTAACAGGTAATCAAATCTTTACAGGTGCAGACAGTGTGAGTGGAGAGAGGGTTAAAGTACAGTTTAAAGAGGTGTGAATTATCTCAAGCCAGGACAGTTAGTGAGATTTTGCAAGCCCAGGCAAGTCGTGGGGGTTACAGATAGTGTGACACGAACCCAAGATCCGGTTGAGGCCGTCCTCACGTGTGCGGAACATGGCTATCAGTTTCTGCTCTGCGACTCTGCGTTGTCGTGTGTCGCGAAGGCCGCCTTGGAGAACGCTTACCCGAAGATCAGAGGCTGAATGCCCTTGACTGCTGAAGTGTTCTCCGACAGGAAGAGAACACTCCTGCCTGGGTGATTGTCGAGCGGTGTCCATTCATCCGTTGTCATAGCACCTGCATGGTCTCGCCAATGTACCATGCCTCAGGACATCCTTTCCTGCAGCTTATCAGGTAGACAACTTCGCTGTTCTGAAGGCTGGGTAGTTTGCTGCAAACAATAGTCTGTTTGAGGTTGTGCGGTTGTTTGAAGTGGGGGTGTAGGGATGGCCTTGGCGAGATGTTCAACCTTCAGGAGAACAGTGACCACGACACCACACAACCCTGCCACAGCAACCTCTGCAAGATGTGTCAGATCATCAACACGGATGCCATCATCTCACGTGAGAACACCATCCACCAGGTACACGGTACATACTCTTGCAACTCAGCCAATGTTGTCTAACAGGAAAGGATGTTCCAAAGCATGGTACATTGGCGAGGCCATGCAGACGCTACGACAACGGATCGACAATCGCCAGGCAGGAGTGTTCTCTTCCTGTCAGGCAACACTTCAGCAGTCACGGGCATTCAGCCTTTGATCTTCGGGTAAGCTTTCTCCAAGAAGCCTTCAAGACACACGACAACACAGAATCACCGAGCAGAAACTGATAGCCAAGTTCTACACACATGAGGACGGCCTCAACTGGGATCTTGGGTTCATGTCACACTATCTGTAACTCCCACGACTTGCCTGGGCTTGCAAAATCTCACTAACTGTCCTGGCTTGAGACAATTCACACCTCTTTAACCTGTGCTCAACCCTCTCTCCACTCACATTGTCTGTACCTGTAAAGACTTGATTACCTGTTAAGACTCACATTCCAACTATTATCTTGTAAATCGAGCCTGTGTCTACATATTCCCTGTTTGTGAACCCAATCCTCCACTCACCTGATGAAGGAGCAGCGCTCCGAAAGCTTGTGATTCCAAATAAACCTGTTGGACTTTAACCTGGTGTTGTGAGACTTCTTACTGTGCCGACCCTAGTCCAACGCTGGCATCTCCACATCATTCAATGAGAGGTTGATCTGTGATCTGATTCCATATTCCGACCTGCTTTTGCCCCACATCCTTAATACCTTTAGCTGACAGAAAGCTATCAATCTCAGCCTTAATAATTGATGTAGCATCAATGGCCATGTGTTTTACTTTATTGATTTGTGGGCCATGGGCGTCGCTGGCTGGCCAGCATTAATTGCCCATCCCTAGTTGCCCAAGGGCAATTGAGAGTCAACCACATTGGTTTGATTTGATTTATTATTGTCACATGTATTAGTATACAGTGAAAAGTATAGTTTCTTGCTAAACAGATAAAGCATACCATTCATAGAGAAGGAAAGGAGAGGGTGCAGAATGTAGTGTTACAGTTATAGCTAGGGTGTAGAGAAAGATCAACTTAATGCAAGTTAAGTCCATTCAAAAGTCTGATGGCAGCAGCGTTTTTCCATTGCTGGGGCTCTGGAGTCACATGTAGGCCAGACCGGGTAAGGACAGCAGGTTTTCTTTCCTAAAGAACATTAGTGAACCAGATGGGTTTTTCCAATAATCGTTTCATAGTCACCAGTAGATTCTTAATTCCAGACATGTTTTATTGAATTCAAATTCCACCATCTGCTGTGGCAGGATTCGAACCTGGGTCCCTGAACATTAGCTGAGTTTCTGGGTTAAATAGTCTAGCGATAACACCACTAGGCCATCGCCTCCCCAATGGTGAAAAGACACATTTTCAGCTAAGGCAGTTCATGCCATGATGAAAACTTAAGGCGATGCATTATCCCTTTAAGTCGAGTTATGTAAAGTGGTTTTGACTCAAGGTGCTTGAGGATTTGCAGTTATTGCCTTTTGCAGAAGCAAGATCCCATGCACCCAGATGCAGAAATGGAAAGTGAGCTAAGTTGCTGAGTGGAGACGATCTGAGTGGTAGAGAATGCTAATCAGTGTGTAGACTTAATTTAGCTCTTCTCAGGAAGTAGGTGGACTCCTACTGACCCTGGAGGAGCAGTGCTTGAAGTGACACTGATATTACCAATGACCTCTACTGTCTCCCTCCAATAACATGCACTACTGTCTTGTGAAAGGCTCCTGCCCTCAGTCCTGTTTACAGCAATTTGCTGCGGTTTCCGCATTTCTTCCACCAAATAAATTGACAGACGATTGGGGAAACTGCCTCAGACATTCAACTCCGATGTTTCTTACTTCCGGAGTTTCCTGTCTAATTCCCTTTGGCATCTCCCTCCCTGCTCACAAAAACCTTCTCATAACCACTCTCTTCAGCCGTGACTTTAGTTTCTCACCCTAACCACGTTTTCCTTTTTTTTCTCCTCTGCCTCAAGAACTGCTTAATACAAATTCAACATTTTCCCAGCATTTGAGAAGCACTGGGGAATTGTAACTTGTCATGAGATTTCCAGTGGTGGTGCCAACAAGAGAGTGAGGTGTGCCCACATAACAAGTATAGAAGTATAATGAGTGGTAATGACCAATAAATACAGAAGATGCTCATCCAATCCAGAACATTTTTTTATATCTATGATCATTATTTATCAGACCACTAATTAGGGAAGCATTAGAATGCCCAGAAACATCATAATCCAATTTCACAACCCTGAAATAATAAACTAACATAGCTTGCTGGAATTCAAGATCTTTGACCACACTGTGAAACAACATTGAGTTTACATAGCAATTGGAGGAGGGAGGTTTTTTTATATTCATTCATGGGACAGGGGCGTCGCTGGCTGGCAAGCAATTATTGCCCATCCCTAGTTGCCCTTGAGAAGGTGATAGTGAGCTGCCTTCTTGCAACGCTGCAGCCCATGTGCTGTGGGTTGACTGCAGGAATTCCAGGATTTTGACCCAGCGACTGTGAAGGAACAGCGATATATTTCCAAGTCAGGATGGTGAGCGGCTTGGAGGGGAACTTGCAGTGGCAGTGTCCCCATGTATCTGCTGCCCTTGTCCTTCTAGATGGAAGTGGTTGTGGGTTTGGAAGGTGCTGTCTAAGGATCTTTGGTGAATTGCTGCAGTGCATCTTGTAGATAGTACACACTGCTACTACTGAGCGTCAGTGGTGGAGGGAGTGGATGTTTGTAGATGTGGTGCCAATCAAGTGGGCTGCTGTTTCCTGGATGGTGTCAAGCTTCTTGAGTGTTGTTGGAGCTGCACCCATCCAGGCAAGCGGGGAGTATTCCATCACACTCCTGACATGTGCCTTGTAGATAGTGGACAGGAGTCAGGAGGTGAGTTACTTGTCGCAGTATTCCTAGCCTCTGACCTGCTCTTGTAGCCATTGTATTTATGTGGTGAGTGGAGTTGAGTTTCACGTCAATGGTAACCCCAAGGATGTTGACAGTGGCGGATTCAATGATGGTAATACCATTGAATGTCAAGGGCCGGTGATGAGAGTGTCTCTTATTGGTGATGGTCATTGCCTGGCATTTGTGTGGCGCGAATGTTACTTGCCACTTGTCACCCAAGCCTGGATATTGTCCCAATCTTGTTGCATTTGAAGAGTCTGTCAGATTAAACAGAAAGCCCCTTCCATAACCTGCCTGCTTCCCTGGTGAAGACATCTGGAAGAAAGATCAGCAGGTCACTGGTTTCATATGAAGTATTATCCCAGGGAGAGCCAACAATATCAAAGAAACTGAAGATTTTTGGCTATGAGAGGCAGAGCTATAGAAAGTTTTCTATGGGCACTGACGTGAGACCACATCATTTCACAGCCAGTGATGTGTCATGCTGACAAGCCAAATTCTTGGGAGAGAAACTGAGTGGACAGAATTTGTACACAGAATTCAACAGCAACAGAACTTTGAGACCTTAAATAGAATCATCAACCATAAGATCCATGACCAAACTCCCAGTCACACTGCTGAAAGTCATACACATCTTCAGGAGAGTGAGAATTCCTATGGCCACAATTCCCCTCATGCTATCCGCATTCTGCGTTGCTCAATCATTTTTGGTTTGCGTTAACCTCTCCGTGACCTGCTGCATCTGTTAAATGAAGGTCAGGGCTGTGAGTCAATTGCATGACAAGGATGACTCAATCAGGTGAAGCAGAATAAATTTGCCTAAATTAGAATAAATTTGATTATGATTAAGTGTGACTAAAAAGTGTCACCGAGAAGGATTGGAGGAAGCATTGCAGGAAGTATGTGACTAGGTGCACGATGTGCAAGATTTTTAAACTAGACTTTCCCGTGAGAATGTTGCACACAGTGGACTGGATTTTGCCAAGATTGTTGGAAGACTGACTGAATTCTGGGTCAGGAACACAGAAGTGGCTGTGGTGGGACTTTACTCGTGACTTTCTCACAGGTAGCCATTTATGGATAAAGGGTGGACTAGTTGTTATGATCCCAGACCCGAACCCTAAGGTATGTCATGAAGTCAAATTACACTATACCACTTCTTTTATTTTTGGCATAAATACGAGGATAGGATGATTCTACTGACAAATTAGGGATCTTTTATCAAAACAAGTTTTATTCATAACACAGTTTACATATAGCTCAAGCAAAATGAAACAGCGTGGCTCTTAACAGTTGACCAATTTTTAAACATGGAAAAAAAAGATTCTAATTTCTAACTTATCACTATTTCAGTTCCAACTAAGCAAAAGTCTTCCCATAGACTTATCCCCACTTTAAATATAGTTAGCATATGACAGCTGCGAAGGTTCCAGAGAGGCTTTTTAGACGCCAGGGGTCCTTTCCCATTTATGAACAAAAGCCCATTAAGCTTTCTACTAACTAAACACGAAATAGCTAACATGGGCAATTCTCCTGCTTTCCAGGAGAACTTCCTGCATCTGAGTTGTATGATTCCCAAATATACTGACTCCCTGTAACAGTATCGTCACACAGTGAAATGGGAGGCCCAATCAGAGTGCCCACTGGCACCCTTATTGGGACATATGTAGGGTGGCAAGGTGGCACAGTGGTTAGCACTGCTGCCTCACAGCACCAGGGACCCGGGTTTGACTCCCGGCTTGGGTCACTGTCTGTGCAGAGTTCTCCTTGTGTCTGCGTGGGTTTCTTCCGGGTGCTCTGGTTTCCTCCCACAGTCCGAAAGACAGGTTAGGCGCATTGGCCATGCTAAATTCTTCCTCAGTGTATCCGAACAGGCACTGGAGTGTGGCGACTAGGGGATTTTCACAGTAACTTCATTGCAGTGTTAATGTAAGCCTACATGTGACACTAATAAATAAACTTAAACACCAGGCTGCCTGCCACTACCCATCCCAAAGGAAAAAAGATTGAAGTAGAAACAAATAGGAAAGGCATAGAGAGGAGCAGCAAAGCAAAGGTCGGAAGGACATGGGAGAGCATATATTGTGTGCAATGATATTAGAGTTTGATGCACACATTGACCTGCATTTTCTATTTTCTGCAGTTTGTTAATGATGTGGTGGGAGATATCTCAACAAGGAAGCCTTGAATCACAATGGAGATTGATTGAAGGAAAGATAAAATTATATATTTTTTTTACAAGCTCAATGCAAGTATAGGTCTAATTCCACCCACTCCAGGTCTCATACTAAAAGTTCCCTCCTACCAGGGCCTGTACCCTAACACCCAATAGGTGAGGTTCAGGCATTTCCTCCTGATAGGCCCCAGGAGGATCCCATGACCCACGAACAGCTGCCCCTTAAATGGGCCAAGCTACCACTGTCAGGTAAACTAGTTTTCCACAGATTTATTTAATACATTTACCAAGCGCACAACAGAATCTTGCATTTCCCACCAACCTTCGGCCTTGACCAGTTATCAGCCTCGTGCCTCTTCTTTGCTATATTGGGACCTGCACAAACTGACTGTTTCGTTAGCAGTTCCTCCTGTTGTTTAAGCTTCACACACAAATCACTTGGGCAAATCTAAGGATTTGAGTTTATAATCACGTAGCCGTCTCAAAGATTGCTCCCTGATCTTTCACGTCTGGGACAGAACTATAATCTTTAGCTTCTAATTTACAGCAATTCAACATCTGGACTTATTGACAAAAACCAGCTGGATGTGATTGCTGTTATTGGGACAAAGCAATTAAATTCATGCTGAAGCCTGCATCCGGCTGAGTGATGGTAGAGTGGGAAACACACCTCCTTTAGGAATCGCCATTATTCTTATAGAGAGGCAAAGACACACCTCTTTAACCTGTGATTATCCCTCTCTCCACTCGCACTGTCTATACCTGTAAAGACTTGATTACCTGTAAAGACTCACATTCCAACCATTATCTTGCAATTGTGTCTGTGTCTATATATGGCCGTGTTTGTGAACTAACCTCTACTCACCTGATGAAGGAGCAGCGCTCCGAAAGCTCGTGATTCCAAATAAACTTGTTGGACTTTAACCTGGTGTTGTGAGACTTCTTACTGTGCCCACCCCAGTCCAACGCCGGCACAACGCAGAACATGTAAGAAGGTGCTCCACCAGCACTATGTTTATTTACTGGAGCCAAACAGCACTGGACAATAAAATGCTAAAGTGTTCAATTTTTTGGCTTCTGTACAGAACTGCCAATTTAGGCCCGAAACCGCATGTCTGAGATTCGGGGTTTACTGTGCAGACAGTGTTAAGAGAGCAATATAATCTTTGGCATGGCACATTAACATAGCAACACCGTTTTACTGACAGAAGCTCATTTTAAAGAATGCTCACAATGAGATGAGTTTGTCGAGCTTTGCGTTCTTCTTTGTTCACTTTTGAAAGGAGATGTTTTTCTCACTCTATCATCACCCAACTGAATGCAATAATCATAAATTTAATTACTTAGTTCCAATAACAGCTATCCAGTACAGCTGGCTCATGTCAATAGCCCAGATGTTGAATTGTCAAAAATTAAAGGTTTGAAATATAACTCCTCCCTGGACATTGAAGGTCAGGATGCAGATTTGAAACATCTGCATAATTATAAATTAAAATCTTCAGATTTACCCAAATGACAATTGGGAGAAACTCAAAAGACAAGATGCAACTGTAATGACATGGTTTAATTAAATTAAAGTTTATTTATTAGTCACAAGTAGGCTTACATTAACACTGCAGTGAAGTTACTGTGAAAATCCCCCAGTTGCCACACTCCGGCGCCAGTTCGGGTACACCGAGGGAGAATTTAGCGCGGCCAATGTATCTAACCAGCACGTCTTTCAGACTGTGGGACGAAACTGGAGCACCCGGAGGAAACCCACGCAGACACGGGAGAACATGCAGACACCGCGCAGACAATGACCCAAGTGGGGAATTGAACCGGGGTCCCTGGCACTGTGAGGCAGCAGTGCTAACCACTGTACCAGCGTGCCGCTTTACTGTGTAGATTCCATTCTTGACAAAATAAGAAGGTATGATGCTACTCATCTTCAGGTATTTAAGGGTTAATTGCTAATTGGTTTCCACTGACTGTTGCTGCAATTCTATAATATTTTTAATGGTTTCTAGAGTTATTTCTAACTGCTAAAATCTACAGGGAGTGGGTGGCATGTGCTGAAGGCTTTTGTCCTGATCTCAAGAATTCTGCACAACTACTTTTCCTCAGACATAGTTTGCATGACAGAGAGAATGCAGAGGTCACACAGAGCAGGACAAGCTGCTGGAAGAGGGAGGAGGGGGAGCTGGACGGAGAGCAGGAAGCTCAGGGAGCAAATTTACCAATCTGAACCTCAGTGATGAACAGTGAGTGAGACATCTGTGCTTTGCCCAGGACATCTTGGTGAATCTGTCACCTTCTTCAGCCACAAGTGCAAAATCGGAGCAGGATAAGGATTGCAACACCTGTGACCGTGAAGGTGGCCATGGCGATGAATCTGGCTGCCATTCAGGCTGGAGCTAGAGATATCTGCAACATATTTGGGACGGGGCAGCTTAGTGGTATTGTCACTAGACTAGAATCCAGAGATCCAGGATAATGTTCTGGGGAGCCGGATTCGAATCCCACCATGGCAGATGGTGAAATTTGAATTCAGTAAAAAACCTGGAATTAAGAATCTACTGATGACCAAGAAAACATTGTTGATTGTTACAAAAACCCGTCTGGTTCACTAATGTTCTTTAGGGAAGGAAATCTGCCGTGCTTACCCGGTCTGGCCTACATGTGACTCCAGATCCATAGCAATGTGGTTGTCTCTTAAATGCCCCCTGAAATGGAGGGCAATTAGGGATGGACAAAAAGTACTGGGCAGCGACACGCACATCCCGCAAAAAAAAATCTCCCTCCACTATTGCCCAAGGGAGGTCACATAGGTTTTGCATTCCAAGACAGCTGAATATATTTCATTCTCCCTTACCAGAGAGAAGTTGGCAGAGTGAACATGCCGGCTTCATGAGAATTGCAGGCTTTCTCATGTTCCATGTGAATGGGGATGGGCAACAAATGCTGGTCTTACCAATGATGCCCACATCCCATGAAAGGAATGTTAGAGAGGTTGTCATGACTGCATAAACGCCACTTTGCGGGTCATGTCAACTCAGACATGTGTCACAACTGAAGGGGCTTCCACTCCTCAACATGCATTTGGTGTGTGACCAGACACTGTGGCTCACGCAGGTCAAATGCCAAATATCCTGACAGCAGTAATGATCCGGTGTGTCTGTATTTCAGGCAGCATGACAAGCCAGAGGGTTTGGGTGAGAAGGACATTGCTTTGGCGACTGGCTCCTGATTCCAGTAAGCAAGCCATGCACAAAAGGACAGCATTTGTACAACAAATATCCCTCAGCAAAATGAAATCCAAATAGCAGACCATTGGCGAGCTGAAGCAATGCCTTCCTGCTACCTGGACCACTGTGGGAGCGCAGGTCGACATCTGGTGCATGCTGCCCACCCTCGCCACCAAGAGAGCATTACCCTTGTCACCAGGTATAGA
This sequence comes from Mustelus asterias, assembly GCF_964213995.1. NCBI lineage: Eukaryota > Metazoa > Chordata > Chondrichthyes > Carcharhiniformes > Triakidae > Mustelus > Mustelus asterias. The sequence goes on along the minus strand of NC_135803.1, from coordinate 21,635,351 downwards.
GCAAACAGCTAACAGGGAGGAAGAGGAAGGAGGGGTTTGCAATCAGCCCAGCCCCATTCTGGCCAGGCTGATGGTGAACTAACCATCCAACTGTGATCATGGAATCCCTACAGTGCAGGAGGAGGCTATGTGGCCCATCCAAAAGATCATCTTACCCAGCCGTGCACTCTCCTCCCCCCGCCCGACCCCCACCCAATTCCTATAGGAGGCACAGTGGTTAGTAATGCTGCCTCACAGCACCAGGGACACGGGTCCAATTCCCGGCTTGGGTCACTGTCTGTGTGGAGCCTGCATGTTCTCCCCATGTTTGCGTGGGTTTCCTCCGGGTGCTCCAGTTTCCTCACACAGTCTGAAAGACATGCTGGTTAGGTGCATTGGCCATGCTAAATCCCCCCTCAGTGTACCCGAACAGGCGCCGGAGTGTGGCAACTAGGGGATTTTCACAGTAACTTCATTGCAGTGTTAATGTAAGCCTACATGTGACTCTAATAAATAAATAAATTTTTAAAACTTTAAAACTTAAACTTTAAACTTAACTCTGTGCATTTGCCATGGCTAATCCAGCGAACCTGCAATCAGGACCCTGAGCTTTGACCTCTGACATTGACCACTATCCACTCACACTGCTTTCTCACAATTTGTCTGGAGGGACCCCTAGTGGACCATTGTGGATAGAGGTGTTTCCTCCTTCTCCCCACCTTCGACACTAAGGTGTTCCGTGCGGCATCAGAGAACTCTGGAGCTGGCTCTCACCATCACTCACTCCTGGTCAAATTCTCTTGCACAAACGCTTCTAGCACCTGCTCCAGCCAGGATACATCTTCCTTTTGGAGGTGCAGGCTGGGACTTTAAATGACACTCGGACTGCACCGACGTATTAGGCCCCTTTCCGAGGCCTGCCTCCACTCAACATGGGATTATGGGAATAGGGCCTGGGTGGGATTGTGGATGGTGTAGACTTGAAGGGCCGAATGACCTCCATCTGCACCGTAGGGATTTGATAATCTATGATAACAGGGAGTTTATTGCTGCATAAGTTAGTAGGCCGCGCAAAGTTGGTGTGCTCCCTGCATCAGAAGTGATACCCCATCATGATTCCCTGCTCAGTTTTGGGGACGATCGACTTTAACCCCCCAGAGTGTGTACCCCAACCAGGAAGGCTGAAGCCAGCCCATAATTAAACGTCAGGTCTAATTAATATGACTTTGATGAGTAGCTCATTGTAATCAATGCTCTCAGCCTAGGGCAGGCATTTCTGTACATTTTGTAAGGGGCCTAATTCCTGTTTTAAGTGGCCATCAGGGACACATGAAAAATGACCCAAATCAATATTGGGTCAAATTCTTGCCTATCCTCTAAAGTAAGGAATGTTGCATTTCACAGGAGAATCTAAACAAGGCGGGGGAATGTTTTAGTCCCAGCATTAGCATTCTGTCTGATTCAATTATTACTTTATCCTTGCCAAAGAAGTGATCAATATGTACTACTGTGATGTGTCAGGTTAATTCAGTTCAAGTCTGCGTGAGACCATTGTGGGTTTGAGTGCTGTGCCAGAATGTGAATTTATCATCTTGGCTGACGTTCCTGTGCAATACTGGAGAAGTGCTGCATTGTTAGCAGTGGAAGAGATGTGATAACTGAGCTCCTTTCTGTCCAGTGGCACTATCCGAAGGCATTCTCCCTGCACTGCCATGCCCACACATTTCATCCTCAGCCAATGCCACTAAAAAAAGACTCTCAGCTGTTTGTGGAACATTGCTAGAATGGAATAGTTGCAGCATTTTCTCACCCGCATTGCACTCCTCAATATGAGTCAGTGTGTGAAGTGCAATGCGATATTCTCAAAGTGATGAGTTGCTATCTAAGTATTTTTTTCAAATAATTCATCGCTAAACAAACTCCCACTTGCTGTCTGATCATTTAAAGATTCCTTACCGAGTTCTATTTTGATTTGATTTATTTTTGTCACATGTATAGGGATACAGTGAAAAGTATTGTTTCTTGCGCGCTATACAGGCAAAGCATACTGTTCATAGAGTACAGAGGAGAGGGTGCAGAATAAAATGTTGCTGTTACAGGTAGAGTGAAGAGAAAGGTCAGATTGATACATTTTTAAAATTCATTCGTGGGACATGGGCATCGCTGGCTGGCCAGCATTTATTGCCCATCCCTAGTTGCCCTTGGAGGGCAGTTGAGAGTCAACCACATTGCTGTGGCTCTGGAGTCACATGTAGGCCAGGCCAGGTAAGGACGACAGATTTCCTTCCCGAAAGGACATTAGTGAACTAGATGGGTTTTTCCAACAATTGACAATGATTTCATGGTCATCAATAGATTCTTAATTCCAGGTTTTTTTAAAATTGAATTCAAATTCCACCATCTGCCGTGGCAGGATTCAAACCCGGGTCTCCAGAACATTAGCTGTGTTTCTGGATTATTGATCAAGCGATAATACAACTAGGCCATCGCCTCTCCTATATGATGATTTATATGATAGATTAGTTGAATCTTATACATTTATCGAAGAATGTAATGGTATATTTAGTCAGGAATGGAGAGGAATTTCATTTTCATTTGCTGGAGAGTGGCAGAGAATTCAATTCTCATTGATTCGATAAATACTATGATGCCGCAGTACATGATACCATTTTGTACTTTGAAACAGAATAAAGACTTGCCTACTGCAAGACACCAAAATCAGGAACAACATTGACTACAACTAAATGATTTCACTGTTGATTTGCATCTTCCACAGAGAGGATGATATCTTGACTATCCATTCCTAACGCGCAGTCTCCTAACCGCAACTGCCAGTGGCATAGCTGCTAGATTATCCAAATAAATTTCATGCATCAGTAAATACAGATATTTGCAATTTCTCTATCAAGGTTCCCACAGGACATTATAACAACCGGGCCCATTTTTTAATGGATTTTAATATAGTCCAATCCTCTTCGACTATCCACAAAAGGACATTCCGTCTAAACTCAAAACCCTGTAAACCCATGATATAAAGTACAATAAAGTGTGTAGCACTGAGCCTCTGCTCTTAATGATTTATTTTAAAAAGTGTACACAATTTGTAAATTCCAGTTGAGTTCTGGGGTTAAATTCCAGCCGAGGAAAAGAAGGTATAATTTATATAGAGCTTCCGGAACATTTGTACCACGAAATTTCACAATTCGTTGCTTTTAAAATTTACTAACCATTGTGATGTATGGAAGTCTGAACTGCTGCTTTATAGCACCAGGGATCTGGGTTCGATTCCCGGCTTGGGTCACTATCTGTGTGGGGTCTGCACGTTCTCCCTGTGTCTGGGTTTCCCCCCACAGTCCAAAGGACGTGCAGGTTAAGTGCATTGGCTGTGCTAAATTCTCCCTCAGTGTACCCGAACAGGCGCCTGAGTGTGGTGACTAGGGGATTCTCACAGTAACTTCATTGCAGTGTTAATGTAAGCTTACCTGCGACACTCATAAAATAAACTTTAAAATACAGACAAATTGTGCTCAGCAATATCCCACTAATTGCAATGAGAAAAAGGGCCAGTTAATCTTTTATTTGACGCTGATTGAGTGAATTGTGCAATGGGGATTGTTTCCCTTGGTAAAGAAGGGTTCACAATGGAGACATTTCTGGAATCTTATATATTAAAGTAAATAAGGTATGAGCAGAATGTTCGACCCAGTCATGGCGGAGGTGGCAGGGCTGGAAAATGTGATGAGCCGTTCAAAAATCCATTAACTTCAGCAGGACTGGAAAATCTTACCGACGAGAGGAGGCCAAACATTTCCATCCTGTTTGGCAAATCCTCCAGAGAGCAATCACATTACCGCAGAGAAGAATAAAATAATAAAAGGCAGGTAGAGGAAGCAACGGAATGGGTTGATGATGGATGGCATGGTGGCACAGTGGTTAGCACTGCTGCCTCACAGCGCCAGGGACCCGGGTTCAATTTCAGCCTCGGGTGACTGCCTGTGTGGACTTTGCACGTTCTTTTTGGATCTGCGTGTGTTTCCTCCGGGTGCTCCGGTTTCCTCCCACAGACCAAAGGTGTATAGGTTAGAAACCATAAAAATCTGCCCGAGGTCAATGGACCTTTCCATAGTACGCCCCTCGCCCGCTCCGATTCCCGTGACGGGCAGGCTGGTAAAATTCCGGTCCTCATGTCTGCGTAGGTTTCCTCCGGGTGCTCCGGTTTCCTCCCACAGTCCAAAGATGTGCAGGTTAGGTTGATTGGCCATGCTAAATTGCGCCTTAGTGTCAGGGGGATTAGCAGGGTAAATTTGTGGGGTTGTGGGGATAGGGACTGGATGGGATTGTTGTCAGTGCAGACTCGATGGGCCAAATGGCCTCCTTCTGCATTGTAGGATTCTATGAAATTGCTGTTCATGTTGTCAATACAGGCTTTCAAAATGCATTTAAAGTTTTAAAGTTTATTTATTAGTGTCACAAGTAGCCTTACATCAACACAGCAAAGAAGTTACTGTGAAAATCCCCTAGTCACCACATCCCGGCGCCTGTTCGTGTACACTGAGGGAGAATTTAGCGTGGCCAATGCTCCTAACTAAAAGTCTTTTGGACTGTGGGAGGAAACCAGAGCACCCGGAGGAACCCACGCAGACACGAGGAGAGCGTTCAGACTCCACACAGACAGTGACCCAAGCCAGAAATCAAACCCAGTCCCTGGTGCTACATTTGACGAAGAATAATAGAACAGGCTCATTAGGAAATGTGACACCTATGTCACTGAAGGGACAATGGCTGGGTGAATATAAAATTGGCTAAGGGCCAGAAAGCAGAGAGCAATGGTGAAAGGTTGTTCCTCAGACTGGATGGAAGTGCGTAGTGGTGCCTCCATGGCTGGTGTTGGGACCACCATCTATTTGACAATGACCTGGACTTGGTTATACAGGATATTATTCCAAAGTTTGCAGGTAACGTAAAATTCACTTGCAATGAGCTGTGAGGAGCATGGTAACAGGCTGCAGGAGGACATGGGACGATTGTAAAATGGGTGAGCACATGGCAGATAAAATTTAATGCAGAGAAGTGTGAACTGATTCATTTTGGCTGGAAGAATGAGGAGAGGCAGTATAAACAAAATGGTGCAGTATTAAAAGGGACACAGGTACAGAGAGACCTGGAAGCACACGTACACAAGTCTTTGAAGGTGGCAGAACAAATTGAAAAGGCTACTAAAAAGGCAAATGGAATCTTACAAAAGAAGCACTGAGTCCAAAAGCAAGGAAGCTGCGCCAGACCTTGCTAATATGGAATTATAGAATCCCTACAGTGCAGGAGGCCATTTGGCCCGTCAAGTCTTCACCGACTCACTGATGGAGTATCTTACCCAGGCTTTCTCCCCTGCGCTATCCCCGTAACCCCACACATTTACCCCATTAATCCATCTAACCTACACCTTTTTGAACATTAAGGGGCAATTTAGCATGGCCAATACACCTAACCCGCACATCCTTGGTCTGTGTGAGGAAACCGGAGCACCCAGAGGAAACCCATGCAGACACGGGGAGAACGTACAAATTATGTACAGTCACCCAAGGCTGGAATTGAACCCGGGTCCCTGGCACTGTGAGGCAGCGGTGCTAACCACCGTGCCACCATGTCACACATGAAGGCCTAGCTGAAATATCATGGCTAATTCTGGACAGCATTCTTTAGGAAGCAATATTCAAATTCAGTTTTATTAAGTAAATTTCAAAAGTTCCTTTCTGTGAAAGGTTGGAACCACAAGTCGCTAACTCTTTGATTTGAACCATGGTGATTGCTGGTATTAAATCTATTGCTTGGATCAATCTAGTGCTTGGATTAAATCTATTATTGTCTTAATATCAAGCAACATTGCATTGGTCGGACAATGGATTCTGCAGCATATTAACAGTGCACTGATGCTGGCGAGCTGGTATACTGTTGCAGAAAAGCTGCTATAATGAGTTGGAGGTAGCCTCTATCTAAATCAAGATAATGAAGTTCAGGATGGCACAGAGGATGCAAAGTAGTCAGCATAATTAAGGACCCCACGCACCCTGGACATTCTCTCTTCCACCTTCTTCTGTCGGGAAAAAGATTCAAAAGTCTGAGGTTATGTACCAACTGACTCAAGAACAGCTTCTTCCCTGCTGCCATCAGACTTTTGAATGGACATACCTTGCATTAAGTTGATCTTTCTCTGCACCCTAGCTATGACACAGGGTGGCACAGTGGCACAGTGGTTAGCACGGCTGCTTTACAGTGCCAGAGACGTGGGTTCAACTCCACGTTTGTTAGTTAAGTTAATTATGGGGCGGCACGGTGGCACAGTGGTTAGCACTGCTGCCTCACAGCGCCAGAGACCCGGGTTCGATTCCTGGCTTGGGTCATCGTCCTTGTGAAGTTTGCACATTCTCCCAGTGTCTGCTTGGGTTTCCTCCAGGTATTCCGGTTTCCTCCCATACTCCAAAGATGTGCGGGTTAGGTTGATTGGCCATGGTAAATTGTGCCTTAGTATCAGGGGGATTAGCAGTGTAAATACATGGGACTACAGGGATAGGGTGGAATTGTGGTCGGTGCAGACTCGATGGGCCAAATGGCCTCCTTCTGAACAGCAGGGATTCTATGATTCTATGACTGTAACACTACATTCTGCACTCTTTTGTTTCCTTCTCTATGAACGGTATGCTTTGTCTGTATAGCGTGCAAGAAACGATACTTTTTACTGTATGCTAATACATGTGACAATAAAAAATCAAATCAAATCAAATTATACTGCATTTTGAGAGTGGTTTTACGAACCAACTGGCCAGACCCACTCCCGGAGGTATAGTGTAACCAGACAGGGAGAAGTCCCTGTCTGAATAAGCTGCCATTAATTGTACATGAAGCAACTGTACCCCCCACCACCAACCCACTCTCCCTTAACAGTTCAAGCTTCAGTGCGGTAATTACAGCTGCCACCAAGGTGTTGCTGTATTGTAGGAATGAGAGTGCCAGACAAATGGTCAAAATAAGTATTGCGATCACTATGGAAACAAATTGCTCTGAGGTGCAGTTCTGAATCTATGCCCGCTCTTTCTTCTGCGCTGTTTCTGATAACGGGATTAGTTGCAGCAAAACAAATCCGCTTCCTGCACTGCTTCTACAGTCCCTCAGCTAATGTTCCAATCCTTTAATAGGCTTGTGCAATGTTCAAACGGATTAAGCAATTTTTCATTTAACAAAATTGTTTCTTTCAGTTATCAAGATGGCCCAGTAATTGGATGCCTTTCCTTGTCTTTTTTTTTAAGGCGCAAAGAACTACAGAGTCTGAATTATGGATTAACCTGGCAGCTGTGGTAGACTTGAGCACAAAGCAGGGAGGGAGATTAAAAAAAGAAGGATTTGGATTTACAGTGCACCCCTTGCGTGGAAAATCACCCCGCAGCGCTTCACAGAGGCTGCAAGAATACTTGGATACTATGAGGAGAATTAACCAAAAACTAGTCAGGAAAGAGGGTTTTATGGGGAGAGAGGACGGTGGGGCAGGAGAGGAGTTTAGGGAGGGCAATCCACAGTACAAACTCGATAGGGAGCTGAAGGTACGGCCAAATAGAGAGGGAGATACACAAGAATCAGAGTCAGAGAAATGGAGATCTTTTTTTTATTCATTCATGGGACATGAGCGTCGCTGGCTGGCCAGCATTTATTGCCCATCCCTAGCTGTCTGAGTGCAGTTGAGAGTCAACCACATTGCTGTGGCTCTGGAGTCACATGTAGGTCAGACCAGGTAAGGACGGCAGATTTCCTTCCCTAAAAGACATTAGTGAACCAGATGGGTTTTTCTGACAATCGACAATGGCGTCATGGTCATCAGTAGATCCTTAATTCCAGATTTTTTTTTAAAAAATGAATTCAAATTCCACCATCTGCCACAGCGGGATTCGAACATAGGGAGCATTTACATGTAGAATAACGTACAAATATCAGAACAAAGACAACATGTGTGCATATAGTGCCTTTAATGTGAAAAAACATCCCAGCAGAGTTTTAAAATAAAACGCAACACGGGGGCCAGAAAAAGAGATGTTAAGTCAGACCTTAATCAAAACTCGGTCAGAGATAGGAGTGAAATTCAGAAAGGTTTACGGAGGAAATTCCAGAGCTTAGGAGCTTCACAACTGCAGACACGGCTGTCAGTGGTGTAGTGATGAGATCTGGGATACTCACGAAGCCGGAAATAGAGAAGATTAGACATATGGAATTGCAGGAGGATAGAGAGACAGAGAGGGCTGAGGCCAGGGAAAGATTTGAAAGCAAGGGTGAACATTTTTAAAGTGACACATTGCTTAACCTGGAGCCAATGGAGGTCAGGGCGTCACAGGTAAACAGGACTTGGTGAGAAATAGGACAAGGGCAAGAGGGTTTTTGACGACCTCGAGGGAACGCGTTTTGTCGTGGGGATCAATGGCTTTGATCATCCCAATATTTAATTGGAGGAAGTTGCTGCTGATGCGGTATTGGTCGCCGGAGAAACAATAATGACCAGTTTATAACTAGGAAAGGGGTCGAGAGAAATGGTGATGAGGTAGAGTTGGGTGGTATCATTAACTGCTGCTGTACTTTCAGATGGTGTTGCCGAGGGGCAGCATGTAAATAAGATTTAAGAGGTTGGCAAGGATAAATCCTTGGGTTCTCCAGAAATAATCAGAGCAGGAATAATATCTGCAAGGAAAGATGTTCCATAAATCAAAATGTCTCTGGATTGCAATTTGCATAAATTGTACAAATGGAAATATGCAATTTGAATATCTTACAACTGATTCAGTTACTCATTCAACAACCTAATCAAAGCATGGCTAATTAACAAGCAAGATTTTACATGATTGAGTGCAGAATATGTTGTTGTTTCAAATTTATAGTTTAGGATTGGATTGACTTCATCTGACCATTAAAAGCCAAATTAGATAAAATGTTATGCCTGCATGAGGGTTTTGTGTTTGAGTGAGGTATTTGAATCAAACATTCTGCTGGAGTGATTTGGAAATGGTTCAATATATTGAAAGTTCAATGCAATTATTCAATTTATCTTGAAATCACATCCGTATTTGGTGTCCTGCCAAAAGCATCTTCTGACATGGGGTTAGCTTTGACACATGTTAATGACTCACAGTTCAGATGCACCACCATTTTTCTCAGCCCATCCACCGCCTCTGTGTTACAGAGCGCTTGTCCAACAATTACTCTGGGATGAGCTGCAGTTTCCTCCACCTCAGCACTGGGAAGATATGAGGAATTGTACTTGGCTCCAACTACAACCCATTGGTTCCTTATCCCAGTGAGGAGTCAATTGTTTCAAGAAAATCCTAGAAGCTTAGAATCCCTACACTACAGAAAGAGGCCATTCGGCCCATCGCGTCTGCACCGACTCACCGACAGAGTATTTAAACTCCCCACCCTATCCCTGTAACACCGCACATTTACCCTGGCTAATCCACATAACCTACACATCTTGGGACACTAAGGGGCAATTTAGCATGGCCAACCCACCTAACCTATTGGTGAGGCCACACCTGGAGCATTGTGTGCAGCTTTGGTGTCCTTATCTGAGGAAGGATGTCCTTGCTATAGAGGGAGCACAGCAAAGGTTTACCAGGCTGATTCCTGGATGGCAGGTCTGTCATATGAGGAGAGACTAAGTCAGTTAGGATTTAGAAGAGTGAGAGGGGATCTCATAGAAACTTATAAAATTCTGACAGTGTTTGACAGGGTAGATTCAGAAAGAATGTTCCCAATGGTGGGGGAGTCCAGAACTAGGGGGTCATAGGGTAACCCTTTTAGAACTGAGATGAGGAGGAATTTCTTCACCCAGAGAGTGGTGAATGTGTAGAATTAACTACCACAGAAAATAGTTGAGGCCAAAACATTGTCTGATTCAAGGAGAAATTAGATATAGCTCTTGGGGCTAAAGGGATCAAGGGATATGGGGGAACAGTGGGATCAGGATACCGAATTCGATGATCAGCCATGATCAAAATGAATGGCGGAGCAGGCTCGAAGGGCTGAATGGCCTACTCCTGTTTCTAGTTTCTATGTTTCTAACCTTCGCATCTTTGGATTGTGGGAGGAAACCTGAGCACCTGGAGAAAACCCACACAGACACGGGGAGAATGTGTAAGCCCCACATAGACAGTCACACAAGGCCAGAATTGAACCAGGGATCCTGGCACTGTGAAACAGCAGAAGAAGGGAGCAAAAATTGAGCAGAAAAAGAATAAGGAGAAAGGTGTTGCTGCAGACTTGATGGGCTTGAATTATCTGATATAATCTTTTGTGCTCCAGTATGAACTTTTTAACAATGTGATAAGGTTATGGGACAGGCAATGTGACCTATTGTGGCTAATACACTGAGCTGGGCAGGGGGTTATGTGTAGGTGGGTGTGCTCATTGCTTCTGAAGGTGCAGCATCAGCTGCAAGGCTGGGATTGCATCCTTTTGCCTTTATACCCCTCCTGGTGGGAGAAAGGAGTTTATCAATTAGTATTTATTTTTGCACTCTCTTTATGGATCTCCCTGAACTGTTGTTTGCTCAGTTTGGGAAAATGGTCTCGTTTAGTATTCAGCCATTGCCAGTAACTGGCTGCTGGGGCGGTGGTCTCCAAGTTGATTCGTAGAAACATAGAAATCATAGAAACCCTACAGTGCAGAAAGAGGCCATTTGGCCCATTGAGTCTGCACCGACCACAATCCCACCCAGGCCCTACCCCCATATCCCGACATATTTACCCACTAATCCCACTAACCTACGCATCTCAGGACACTAAGGGGCAATTTTTAACCTGGCCAATCAACCTAACCCACACATCTTTGGACTGTGGGAGGAAACCGGAGCACCCAGAGGAAACCCACACAGACACGAGGAGAATGTGCAAACTCCACACAGACAGTGACCCAAGCCGGGAATCGAACCCAGGTTCCTGGAGCTGTGAAGCAGTAGTGCTGACCACTGTGCTACCGTGACACCCTCAGAGTCATGGAGTAGAGTCATGGAGTTGTACAGGGCAGAAAAGGCCCTTCGGCCATTGAGTTTACACCAACAATAACTACCACTAAAGGCGCCCTGATCCTATTTTCCAGCACTTGTCCCATATCCTTGAATGCTATGATATTTCAAGAGCTCGTTCAAATATTTTTTAAAGGTTGTGAGGTTTCCGGCCTCTACCGCCTTCCCAGTCAGCGCATTCCAGATTCCCATCACCCTCTGAGTAAAAACATTTTTTCGGCGTGGGTTTCCTCCGGGTGCTCCAATTTCCTCCCACAGTCCAAAGATGTGTGGCTTAGGTAGATTGGCCATGCTAAATTACCCCTTAGTGTCAGGGAGTTTAGGACTGTAAATATGTGGGATGGGACCTGGTTGGGATTGTTGTTGGTGTAGACTCGATGGGCCGAATGGTTCCCTTCTGCACTGTAGATTCTATGGGACCGATTTTACCATTTTCATTCTAAGTGCCGAATCTGGGCGCAATTCAGATCCGACTCGGAAATCTGTTTTCAGGCGCCCCTACAACGCACTCAGCCTGAAAACAAAATTGCGAGTCTGAATCGTGCTGTGGGCGGGGCTTAGCACGTCAGAAACAATCGGAACTTTAAACTGCGCATGCTCAGTTAGAAAAAAATTTGAAAAAACGCACCCGTGTCACATTGTTCCTGGGCCGCAGAAAGCGGAGAAAGCAGCCCGAGAGCGAAAAGTGGGAGCGATGGCTCCCACAAACATCACCATCCCCCCACAACATCACTGTCCCCCTTATCCACCCAACCCCCCGCCACTGATCGTGATCCCCTGCCCCCTTCCCCCCCACCGATCGCCCGCAGAGCGGCAGCTGACCCCCCTGCCCCCTCCGTCCACCCCCCACCAGAGATCCATCTGGCCTCCCCCCCCCCACCAGAGATCCATCTTACCCGCCTCTCTTCCCCCCTCCCTTCCCCCCTCCCCCCAGAGAGTGATCTGGCCTCACTCCACCCCCACCAAGAATGATCTGGCCTCCCTCCTCCCTCCCTCCCCCCCCCCCCCCCCACCTCCCAGAGAACGATCTGGCCTCACCTCCCCTATCCCCCCCAGAGAATGATCTGGCCTCACCCCCCCCCACCCCCAGAGATACATCTGACCCGCCTCCCCCCCCCAACCAGACAACAATCTGCTCTGCTCCCCCATCCCCCAACCAGACAACGATCGGGCCTCCTTCCTCCCCCCCTTCCCCCCACCAGAGAATGATCTGACCCACCTCCCTCCTCCCCCCCCCACCACTGATCTGAGTCAGAGAGCCGTTGGAAGCGCTGAACTCGCTCTTCAGCAGCTGGAGCGCCCGATTCAAACTTTTATTCAGCAGGTCCATTACGGCACGGTTCCAGATCGGCGGAAAAGGGGGAAATGCTGATAAAGGTGGGAGGGCAGTGAATTGAAATGCATGCAGATGCATTTAAGTCGCCATTGCGCCTGTTTCAGGCGCGAATCGGATCACAGCCACTCCCGGGTCTCGGTAAAGTGACCATCTGCACAGACGCGGGCGCGAATCGCGTTAATGGCCTCACACCCGACTTTACCACGTTTTCGCGCCCGAATGGTAAAATCGGGCCCTATGATTCAACAATGTTGCCTTTGTTGCAGGAAAACTGTTACCAACCTGATGCTGTAGGATTAATATAGTTACATAAAACACAGAGCCCTCCTGGCAAGAAAATAAAGAGCCTTGGCTGAACTATTGATGGATCCTGATGAACAAGCGATCGATCAGATAAGGCAGCGCTATTCATCAAGGACAAATTGTGGACAATAAACATACAAAGTGCTCACTGTCAATACAAAGTTCTGAAGTATTTAGATAAGTGTATTTGTGAAGCTTCAGTAAATCAGCAGCCCTGGAGGTGACTGATTGCCTGGGTCAGGTTACTTGCGGGACAGTTTCAATCTTGTTAAATTGGAGGTATCCTGGTGAGATGGGTCAGTAACTGGGTGAGAGGCGGGAATGCTCACTGATTACTAGACATGATGGGGAATGTGGAGTTGAGGTTACAATCAGATCAGGCATGATCTTATTGAATGGCAGAACAGGCTCAAGAGGCCGAGTGGTCTATTCCTGCTCCCAATTCGTATGTTCGTGTATGATAAGGCCTTTTCGTCAGAAATCTATACTATGGCTTTTCCTTGTGCCTATGTATTTATTTATTCATTCATGCGACCTGGGCATCGCTGGCTGGCCAGCATTTATTGCTCATCCCTAGCTTTCAGAGGGCAGTTGAGAATCAACCATGTCGCTGTGGCTCATGAACGGTATGTTTAGTCTGTATAGCGCGCAAGAAACAATACTTTTCACTGTATTTGATTTGATTCGATTTATTATTGTCACATGTATTAGTATACAATGAAAAGTATTGTTTCTTGAGCACTATACAGACAAAGCATACCGTTCATAGAGAAGGAAAGGAGAGGGTGTAGAATGTAGTGTCACAGTCATAGCTCGGGTGTAGAGAAAGATCAACTTAGTGCGAGCTAGGTCCATTCAAATGTCTGATGGCAGCAGGGAAGAAGCTGTCCTTGAGCCAGTTGGCACGTGACCTCAGAGTTTTGTGTCTTTTCCCGACGGACGAAGGTGGAAGAGAGAATGTCCGGGGTGCCTGAGGCCCTTAATTTTGCTGGCTGCTTTTCTGAGGCAGCAAGACATGTAGTCAATGTCAGTGGATGGGAGGCTGGTTTACACAATGGATTGGGCTACATTCACGACCGTTCGTAGTTTCTTGCGGTCTTAGACAGAGCAGGAGCCATACCAAGCTGTGATACAACCAGAAAGAATGCTTTCTATGGTACATCTGTAAAAGTATACCAATACATGTGACGATAGTAAATCAAATCAAAATATATTGGCCTTGGCAGATTCACCAGAATGATGCAAGGACTTAAAGGGTTAAATTATGAGGACAGGTTGATTAAAATTGGCTTGCATTCCCTCTAGTCCTGAAGGTTAAGGGGTGATCTAGATGAGGTGTTTAAAATGATAAGAATGTATGCTGCATAGATATGGCAGAACTATTTCCTTCAGTCCAAGAACCCAGAACAAAAGGGCACAATCTTAGAATTATCTTTAGCCCCATGAGGAAGCAAATTCCAGTGGATGTCAGTGTTAAAAGGCACCAGTTGGCCCAAGTTCCAGGATCACAGTCCACGGACTTTGAGACAATTCTGAAAATAAATCAGGAACATTAATACCTTAGGGGTGAACTAGGATTTGAAGGAATTATTTCTATTTATTTGCTGGATGTGACATGATTTAATTATCGGATTTGGCTTCACACAAACCCCAACCTCAATCTTCCTTGTTCTTGAGAATTTGTTGCTCAGCAATATTCGAGTGCTATATTTATTGCTTTGTAAAGATGGAGGTGTGTCTTCTGCTGGTGTCACTGTAACCCTAGTAGTGACAGTGCATCCATAATAACATTCAGTAGGAATTTTAAACCTACTTACCCAATGAAACTGAAGGAATGGCCATTTGTCCAGTTCAAGATGGTGTATCACTTGGACAGGGTCTTGGTATGATAGTGTTCTTACATTATTGCATGTCTTTAATGGCAGGGATCATGGGTAAAAGAGTAACTGTCAAAGCAAGTTTGGCTATGTGATGCTGCAGTGAATCCTCCAACTGTAGTCACAGAGGATGGATTTTACCAGCTCTTTGGGAAAAGGCTAGGAGGTGGGGGAAAGGAGTGGGGAGGCTGTAAAACGACGAGGGGAGGCAGGGTTGGTGCGTCCATCGTCTTCCTTCTAGCAATGGGTAAGATGGAGGGCAGCATCCCACCCAGAGCCCAGTTGAACCACTTACGTAGGCTGTAAAGGGCCTCTTCCTGCTGTCACTGGCATTTTACCAGCAGTGGGTGTGCCCACAGCCATCTGAGGAAACAACCAGGTGAATCCTTGTAGCCTCCTTGCAGGCTTAGGGGTGAGGGTCTACGATTTGGGCACTGTTTGTCATATGGAGGGATCCCTCAGTGGAAATGGCCACACCTCTGCTATGGTGCCACCTGACCTTGCCAACTCACCCATGTGCCACCGCCCACCTGACTGATTGGCTGTGTGACAACCCAACCCCCATTTACCTTCCATGGCATTCTCTTCTAGTTGCAGTGCCAGCAGCGGCCACCACTCCCAGTGGCGCTACCTTGGCAGCTGAGCTGCTGTCCCTCCAATTGGCTGACAGTTCCTGGGGGTAGGCAGCTGTCCTTTACAAGGAGAGTAGTCCTTCCAACAAACAATTAGCTGCCTAATTGGTCCTGCAAACAGCCCAGGTCTAGTTGCCCTGGACTTCCGATCTGTCTTCGGATGTCCCACAGCAAGAATAAAATTCAACCCAATGAGTCAGTGGTAGATACTTAATACAATGACACAGGTTCCAAATATGATGGCACAGTGGTTAGCACCACTGCCTCACAGCGCCGGGTTCAATTCCGGCCTCAGGTCACTGTCTGTGTGGAGTTTGCACGTTCCACCTGTGTCTGCGTGGGTTTCCTCCGGGTGCTCCAGTTTCCTCCCACAGTCCAACAATGTGCGGGTTAAGTTGATTGGCCGTGCTAAATTGCCACTTAGTGTCAGGCAGACTAGCAGGGTAAATACATGGTATTACAGGGATAGGGCCTGGGTGGGATTATTGTCGATGCAGGCTCGATGGGCCGAATGGTCTCCTTCCACGCTGTAGTGATTCTATTTTATGATTCTATTTCAGAAAGCTTCCTTCTCTCCATCCTCAGATCTTAAGAGAAAGTTCAGCAGAAACCCTGTCTGTTCACGTGACTAGAATTTCTGCTCAAGTTACAGTGGCGGGGCGGGAGAAAGCCTGAGAAACTTCACCCCTATTGTGTCTCTCATGTTCCAAAGTGTGTATTTTGCCGCCATGTTCATTTTCTTTTGGTGCGTCAATAAAATTCTTGTCTGTGATTTAACTTGCAGGTTTTACAGGCCTGGCCTGTGAGCAGAGGATAGATCCTTGTGCCTTGTCACCCTGCCAGAACAATGGGACCTGCTTTGCAGATGGCACATCTTTCAGTTGTAACTGCAGTCCAGCGTATACTGGATCACTCTGTTCTCAGCTCATTGACTTCTGTGCCCTTAACCCCTGCTCCCATGGCATCTGCCGCAGCGTTGGAACAAGTTACAAATGCCTTTGTGCCCCAGGTATGATAAATTCTCAATGTTTGCTCCTTTTCCATTAGTGGGACAGTGAATATTTTCACTGCAGGAAAGATGTGACCCATATGTTTGAAAGATATTTCCTTTAAGACAGCCCTCGGCAGTGTAGACACAAGAAGGATGTTCCCGATAGTGGGGGTGCCCTGAACCAGGGATCACAGTCTAAGGGTACAGGAGAAATCTCTCCACCCAGAGAGTGGTGAATCTGTGGAATTCACTACCACAGAAAGTAGTTGAGGCCAAAACACTGAATGTTTTCAAGAAGTAGTTAGGTATTGCAATTGGGACAAAGGGGATTAAAGGATATGGGGGGAAAGTGGGAACAGGCTATTGAGTTGGATGATCAGCCATTATCATAGTGAATGGCGCAGCAGGTTCAAAGGGCCAAATGGCCTACTCCTGTTTCTAGTTTCTATGGAATTCTAGTATGATGATACAAAGATGGCAGTTAGATGTGGGGGGGGGGGGGGGGGAGGGCGGGGGGGAGAGGGGGCCAGGGGGTGGGGCGGTGGCAGGGGGGGGGGGTAGGTTGATTGGCCATGCTAAATTGCCCCTTACCGCCAGGGAGATTAGAAATGTTAAATACGTGGGGTTACGGGGATAGGGCCTGGGTGGAATTGTTGTCAGTGCAGGCTTGATAGGCCGAATGGCCTCCTTCTTCTTGTCGGGATTCTATGACCTGCCAACTTCAAAAATGATGGTGCAGTGCAATGCGGCAAATAAAACATTAAGGACTGTTTGCACCTCATAGAAGTAGGTATTAATAAGGATAAATCGGATTAGTTAGTTATTTAGGTATATCAACAAGACAGTTGGCCAATCAAGCCTGCCCTATACTTGTACAGAGCTATTTATGCAGCTATAAAATCTCCTAGCACTTGTACAAACCAGAGGAAAAAAGTCTGGATCAATTAGGATGGAGAAAATTTTACTTGGAAAACTCTTAAAGTGGAACAGAGTCAGTGCAGACGGAAGCCATTCGGCCCATTGAGTCTGCCCTGGACCTTTGGCCAGGCTGTCAAATCTCCTGAGGCCGGTTCCGCCATATCTGGGTTGGAAAATCTTGGCCCATATATTGAACCAAGAAGTCACAGCTGCCAAGGAGATAGATTGTAGGTTGTGAAATCGACTGACCCAGGTACAACTAACTGGTGCTTGAAAATCTCCTTCATTGATTTGAAATGAACCGCATTTGACACTGCAGTTCCGTAGGACTGTCCAGCACATCATGATTTGTCCATCAGCTTCCCAAGTTAAATGAATAAATAGGGGAAAATAAAGGACAAGAGTAAAGAGGCAAACAGCAGGGGAGAGGATTACAGGGAGACACTGAAATGATTAGGAAAGAAGCCAAAAAAGTAACGGAACGGCAAAGAACTACAATCAAGCAAGTTTCAAAAGACACAACCCCCAATAAACCACCTATCGTTTAAATTCTGTCATGTCAGCCAGTATCACCAGCTCCTATCTGAATATTTATATTTCATCTGCACTCACAGCCTGAGCCAACACTTCACTCCATATGTTGAGAATTCCCTGTGGAAAGAAATAAATCCTGATGTCTAACCCGGTTCAATCCTTACATAAGGCATGATCATGTCCCTTGTCCTCTAAATCAAATAGCCTATCCAGGTGGATTGAGTCTATTCCATTAATTATTTCAAAAGAGTCAACTTAGAATAAAATAAACCCACATGTCAATGCAGGTTATGGTAACTTAAGCCTCTCCAATCACCCAGCATGTTGGCACAGTATTCCAAATGAGGCCTAACCAAAGTCTTATACAAGGACAGTTTACTATTTTTGGTTTAGAATCATAGAATCCCTACAGTGCAGAAGGAGGCCATTCGGCCCACCAAGCCTGCACCGACCACAATCCCACCCAGACTCTATCCCCATAATCCCATGTATTTACCCTGCAAATGGCCAATCCAAGTAACCTGCACATCTTTGGATTTTCTATTCTTGATCGTTCTGGCAATGCTGCCCAGCTGGGTTTTCTTTGACTTCAGCCTCATAGTACTTTACGCTCTGTGACACCTGGACCTTTCTCCATGCAGCTCATCAGTATTAAATGTTGTGGTACACATTCGCCCTATGAACATACATAGTAATTAGGAGCAGGAGTAGGCCTTTTGATGCTTCAAGCCTGCTCCACCCTTTGATAAGATCATGGCTGATCCAATTGTAGTCTCAATTCATTTGCTGTCTGCCTCCCAGAATGTTTGACTCCCTTGTATATCAAAAATCTATCTCACTCATTTTGTTACATTTATTTGTGACAATCAGACAATTTCTAACGGGCAACTGATACACAATACCAGATTCATGCCCACCTCGCAATTTAACAATCTATCTCAACATTTCATCCTTGACTTTCACAGCCTCTCCAAGATGCAGGAAGGGTTTTAAAGAAGTCATGGTTTTGATTTGAATTTACATTGAGGAAGAATTCTGTAAAATTGGAACTGGTGCTCGAACCTAAATAGAATAGGACTCTGTTCCAGTTAGTGAGTCAACAGCAGTTTCATTCCACCCACTTCCATAGATATAGATAAGAAAAGATAACTTTGGCTAATCAGGATCCATCATACTCCTTGTATTAACGTAACAAGTCATAGCCATTGCAAAGTAAGATCCAAGGCCATGATACAGTTGAGGGGTTCAGTTGGTTTATACAGAGCTCTTTGCACTGCCCCAATAATGTGATTTAACTCTACTGCCAAACGACTGGACACCCCTTCATCGGTGGATCATTATTATTTCCTGCAGGATTTTGGGTTCTTGCTCTGGACCCCAATGTCAGAGTCAAATGTGGGTCAGCATTCTGAGCGGCATGGGGAACAGTCACTCAGCAGTGATTTTCCTGAATTAGCCTTTCAGTGGCCAGGAAGCAGGCTCACGGTCCAATTCAGTACAGTGGGTGAACTCTCTCAGCCAGAGAGCCATGAGGATGCCTTCCAGATGGAAGGAGATGAAGCCTACAGTTCAGATAATAGAACTGGTGCCTCCATATTGACACACCCTCTCTGCAACTCTTTAAACTTTCAAATTTAAAAATGTCCTCAGCAGCAAGGCCACCATTGTGGAGGAGAGTCCCCCACCCCCACATGGTGGCCTCTGACCCCAGCTGCAACCAGGCACATGGGCAGGCCTCTAAGTCTTCCTGGAGTGCTGCCCCTACCAGGTCTCCCACTGGAAGGCCTCCTTCAGCCAGCTAGCCTAGCCTGTAAGACCTCAGGAGCCGGCAGGCCAATTGAAAAATTCCAATCCGTCTTTGACCGTAGGTCTTATTAGGCTTTAACTAGTTCACTTAGATATCGGCCGAAGGTGGGATGCTGCTGGCAAACCAACTTGGCCGCATGAATTTCCACACCTGCTCACTTTCATATTCACACCTGTAGGAAACTAAAATTCTTACCCTATATTCATAGAATCATAGAATCCCTAAGGTGCAGAAGGAGACCATTTGGCCCATCGAGCCTACACTGCAAATAATCCCACCCAAACTCTATGCCCATAACGCCACGCATTTGCCTTGCTAATCCCCCTGATACTAAGGGGCAATTTATCATGGCCAATTAACCTAACCCGCACATCTTTGGAGTGCAGGAAACTGGAGCACCCAGAGGAAACCCACACAGACATGGGGAGAACGTGCAAACTCCACACAGATAGTGACCCGAGGCCGGAATTGGACCCGGGTCCCTGGCGCTGTGAGGCAGCAGTGCTAACCACTGTGCCACCCATTGTGCTGAATAGTATCTCTCAAATTTTATACATGTGATTCATGTGGGAGAAAACTACTCAGAAGGAGCAGTGGCACTGCTTATACTGTTGCTCATTAAGTGAAGTAGAGACAATGGCATAGATGTTACTATTCGAGACATTGGCAAGCAGGTGCTTAGTACATTACTGTGCCATTCCTTTGCCCACTATTTGAGTAGAGGATTAAACCAGAATTTATTGAGAACTCATCTATTCATATTGGTAACACTGATCCATGGTCAGGGTTGTAGTTTGTTCTGGGGGACAACGATGTACTGGACTTTACTAAAAATATCACAAGTTGTGAAAATCTTGACAAAGGTCAGCACAGACATGTCTTGTGCTCACATTGGGGCAGTAAGTTCTGCTTTTTCTGTGGTTGGCACTAGCTCAGCAAATGAGTTAAGGTAACAGATGGGGACACGTCATAATGTTAACTTCCCTGTTCTCTCCATTGATAGTGTCTGACCTGCTGAATGTTTTTGACTTTGCTGTTTCTGTTTTTAGTTTAATACTGCCACCTATTGACCGAGTTGACCTGACTTGCACGGAGCTGTCATAGTTGTATTCAAAAAATGCTCTTGTTTTATTTCAATTAGAAATGTTATTTATTATTTATGTAACATTCAGATGAAACTGGTTGGAAAGTGTATTAGAAAGACATGGTGGCTAGCACATGGTTAGTACTGCTGCTTCATAGCGCCAGGGACCCGGATTCGATTCCCGGCTTGGGTCACTGTCTGTGTGGAATTTGCACGATCTCCCCATGTCTGCATGGGTTTCCTCTGGGTGCTCCGGTTTCCTCCAAGAATGTTCATGTTAGGTTTTAAGTTTATTTATTAGTGTCACAAGTAGACTTACATTAACACTGCAATGAACTTACTGTGAAAATCCCCTAGTCACCACACTCCAGTTCGGGTACACTGAGGGAGAATTTAGCATGGCCAATGCACCTGACCAGCACGTCTTTCGGACTGCGGGAGGAAACCGGAACACCCAGAGGAAGCCCACACAGACATCGGGAAGCATGCAAACTCCACACAGTGACCCAAGCCAGGAATCGATTCTGGGTCCCTGGCGCTGTGAGGCAGCAGTGCTAATAATTGTGCCACCATGCCGGTGGATTGATGATGGTAATGCGTGGTGTTACTGGAATAGAGTGAAGGGGACGGTCTGGGTGGGATGCTCTTTTGGAGAGTCAGTACAGACTCGATGGGCCAAATGGCCTCCTTCTGCACTGTAGGGATTCTCTAAAACAATAGAGGAAAAAATGCTATTTCAACTGTTGATGATCTAAAGGAGACAGAATAGATGACTTTGGATGAAACATAAGCTACTCCTATACCTCATAACAGTCCATCTAACTAATTCAGCTCTAGCCAACTTCAGAAGCGCAGCAGCGTCAGGGTTTGGAGGAGACACATTCAAAGACAGACCACAACAGTTGAGGGACTCCATGTTAAGGTTTCCAAGAAGAAAATGCATTTGCATCTGAAAAATAATTAGATTAAAGCACCAGTGGTAATTGTTATATTAGTTGGATCATTCTCTATTAATCATTTTTCCTTCTCAAGTTTGAGTGGGCACTCAAAAACTCACAATTCACAGAGCAGAAGATGCCATGTCATTTTCCACATAGCGGAACCTATAGTGAGAAAAATTCCTGTTATAACCCAGAAAAAATCTGTTAATTTTTGCAAATTCTCTTAAGTTGGTCAGGGCTGGATTTTGTCTTGTTTGTAACGCGCTGCTATGGAAATAGTGAACACAGAGATAAGTGGAGTACTTGCTAATGTTGGGATTGGGCTTGCTGAGGCTTTATGCAGGAACCCAGTTAATACTTTCTTCAACATAAGAAGCACTTTAAAGGGGGAGCAACTGGAGTTGGACAATATATACTGCAATACATACGGCCTTGCCAGCATATTCCATCCTGAGACCAAATACAACAACTATTCTTGTCCAGTAAGGTGGAGCATTAATTTACAAAGAAGTGATGCTTTCCAAGAGGCATATGTTCCTCAGTGTATAATATCGAGAAATTGCTGCACATCATCGCAGTGATGCAGGGTCAGACTGGGACAGTATTTTAAAGCAGGTTCCTTCCTCTCTGAAGAATGAACATAGGAAATCCCAGACAACTATTCAATCAATCTTGCCCCTTTAGTTTTCCACTGCAATTTGAACTCTTTAAATGCCTTCCAATCCAGTTCTATCATTCTGTTTATCACCCTTTGAGTAAATTTATCAAACATCAGTGGTAATGATTTGATACTTTCAAAAACATACTAACAATAACACTTAGGGGGGAGTTTTCCCACCCGCCATGGGAATCATAACAGGCGAGGGACGGACCATACAAAGATCTGTTGATCTCGGGTGGGATTTTCCGGTTTTGATGCGAGCGCAGCTGAAAAATCCCACCCTTAGCCTGAAATAATGAAAGAAATATAAGGCGGGATATTTCTCCCTCTCTGCAGTGTGTTTTGCAGCGGCGGGAGACGGAGCGCTGCTCTCTGGTGGCGGGATCTTATGGTCGCGCCATTGTCAACAGGGTTTCCTGTTGAACACATCCCTCGCCGTCGGGGGAACCCATGGTGGGGGTGCACCATCAGTGGGACTGTAAGATCCCACTGATGCGAACGGTAGCAAGATTTCAGCAATTGACTTCCTGACTGTATAATAGATTATACAGCGAATAGATTAAGGGAATGACAGATATGTGTATTTGTGGAATGGGTACTCTTACACAATCTGTGAGAGTGACTGAAGTTGTTGTCCTGTGGTTCGGTAATTAGCTGTCACTCTCAGGAAAGAGCAAAATCAGAGGTCATTATAAAATAATTATCAAAAATTCAGAAGAAACATCTTTACACAGAGTAGCTAGAATGTGGAACTTGTTTTCACATAAAGTGGTGGAAGCAAATATTAGGATGTATTTAAGAGAGAGCTATATAAGCACATGAGAGAAAAAGCAACAGAAGGTTGCGCTAATAGGGTTAGATAATTAAGGGAGGCTTGAGTGGAGCATAAATGCTAGCATGAACTGTTTGGGCTGAATGGCCTGTTTCTGTGCTGTCCATCCTCTGTATGTAAACAATACATTCACTATTTTGGATGGCTGGAGAATCTCAATCCAGTTCCTGTATCTGGTGCACGTCCACAGTACAAAGCTGCCCACAGTTATACTTCAGGTCATATTTATATATAATTGGTTCATACATTATTGATGCAGATCAGTAACTGTCTTTTGCTCTCCGGCTCACCTTCGGCTGCAGTCTCGGGGAGACATTGCTGTGAGTGCATGTTACAATTGAAGTATGAGGACATTTCTTCTCCACAGGTTACCATGGTCTGTATTGTGAGGAAGAATACAATGAATGCCTTTCAGTCCCTTGTCAGAATTCAGGCACCTGCAAAGACTTGGTAAATGGATATGAATGCCTGTGCCCTGATGATTATGAAGGTAGGTCATGGACATCTGTGTCTTTGAGGCACATCTGTTGGGACATTGAATACATTTCTTTAGAGCTGCAGAAGAATACACCTTTAAGTCTTTGACTAATTGAAGTGGAAGCTTTCAAACTACACATGCCTTTTCAAGCAGAGTAGACCCACGGTACAGATTTTCTATTGTCTTTCTAATGTTGATTATAAGTTAGGAGCTGGTTTGTTCCTGTTTCACATAGATCCACTCAGTGTCCCCACAAAGCAATTTTCCTGGTCACAATGTTCTATCATGAAGAGGCCAAGCACATTCCCATGCGTTGAAGGGGTGGGGGAAGCGGCTAGAGAGACAGTTGCTAATGCTCAGACCACTCTTACATAACAGCAATGAGTGGGGAGGTGATGGCCTAGTGGTATTATTGCTAGACTATTAATCCAGAAACTCAGCTAATGTCAAGGGGATCCGGGTTCAAATCCCATCATGGTAGGCAGTGGAATTTGAATTCAATAAAAACAAAATCAGGAATTAAGAATGCACTGATTACCATGAATCGATTGTCGGAAAAACCCATTTGATTCACTAATGTCCTTTAGGGAAGGAAATCTGCTGCCCTTACTCGGTCTGACCTACATGTGACTCCAGAGCCACAGCAATGTGGATGACTCTCAACTAGGATTGGGAAATAAATGCTGGCCAGCTATGTCCCATGAATGAATAAAATAAGTTGTAGAACAGCACTTGCTACGAATCTCAGGGCAACTCATTTGCCCATCCGCCTGCCCCCACACCCCCAGCCAAGAAAGAGGAAGAACCCAAAGAAGTCAGAAAAAACATTACAAACCGGACCGAACAAAAAATGAAATGCACAAATGAGAGAATGGGTCTACAAACAGGATCAGGACCTGAAACATTGGCCAATTGTCCCTTCTATTTCTGTGGCTAATTGCAATGTTCCAATCAGAGGTCAGTTAACACAGTAGGGACCAAATCTGGAATCTTACTGAACAGAATAGTTCAGCTAAACAGTAAATAAACCCGTTGAGGGGAGTGGGAGAGGTTGAATATTTAAAGTTAATTAAACAGCTTAAGTTCAGTTGCAGTTGGAATCTACTATTCCATACTTTGTACTGGAAAACCTCTCATTATAAAAAATAGTTCCTGTCCTGATATTGGAAACTCTTAATTAATTTGCTTCATCACAATCAGTTTTTTTAAATGTTTATTAGTGTCACAAGTAGCCTTACATTAACACTGCAATGAAGTTACTGTGAAAATCCCCTAGTTGCCACACCCTGGCACCTGTTGGGGTACACTGAGGGAGAATTTACCTTGGCCAATGCACCTAACCAGCACGTCTTTCAGAGGAAAGCGGAGCCCCCGGAGGAAACCCATGCAGACATGGGGAGAATGTGCAGATTCCGCACAGGCAGTGACCTAAGCTGGGGATCAAACCCAGGTTCCTAGTGGTGCGAGACAGCAGTGCTAACCACTGTGCCATCATGCCGTCCTCAATCACATCATTACTTTCTGAAATTTGTGCCTAGGCCTAAGTCAGGCTCTTTCCAATAAATGAACCAAGCCTCATGCCTGACACAAGTCCTACCTTCCCATGTTGACCCTGTCCTGACGGAATCATTATCATCAGTGCCGAGCATTCAACGGGAGATGCTGATTGTACTTGAGTCATCTCTGCACACAATAACTCACAAAAATGATACTTTATCACCATGCTGATTACGCCGTAATCACCGAAATCCAATGGACGTTCACTACCTGTCAAAAAGCTAAATCTATCTTGTTCAGAATGCATCAAAATGGCAGCATTCCAGCAGCTAAATGATGATCAACATTAGACTGGTACTACATTCTGTAGTACCGCAGAGTGGCAGATGGAAATACTTCTGTCCGGCTAACCACAGACAGTCTCAGTCAGGTTTGGAAAAGTTTAATAAGGGCAGGGGTCGGACATTGTTCACCTACACATTGCCTGACAACATACAAGCTGAAGGTGGGTCGGGAGATACAGCCAGATTATTAAGACAATTTTTTTAAGATGAAAAAAGAAGAATCATAAAACTACATTGCCTCACCTAAGCTCATCAGGATTCTCTCAGACTCAGTTTCAAATGTTTTACCCTCTATTTATCACATTCGATAATGATAGTTATCTCTGCAGGATGCTTTTTCTAATAATATCTGTCTCCAAGAACAGAAACTCTTCCTCGGTTCTGTTTCAAAACAACTTCAAAGCTGAAGAAAACACATTAAAAATATATAAATCTTGGATATCCTTGGGGGTCCAGTTAGTTTCCCAGTGGAGTTATTACATTAAAGCAGGAGAACCCATCCAATAAAGACAAGAATCCACTGATCCCGAATAGTTCCCAGCTGATTGCAGGATTCCCCAGACAGCCTTCCGAGCGGCAGAATCTCTCTTCAACCCCTTACACAACCTGTGAAACCAAGGAGACAAAGCAAGGCAGGAATTTCCAACAGCGGCCAGTGCTGGAGTACAGTATTGGTTACGCCGGCTATGGATTCGCACTTTTATATTTCCTAGTATTTTTGTCTATGTTTGTTACGACATAGTTGTTGCATGTTTACAAACTTGATTGCTTGATCTATGTATTAATTTTTAGATGTAAGTTATATTGCAATTCAGCCTTTGGGCTGCACGTATTGCTAGATAAAATATTATGATGATTATTATTATAACCGTAAGCAGTGTTGTTGCTCCTTGAGAGCCAATTTATTCATCCAAAGCCCTGCTGCCCATAGCCTAACTCACACCAGGTTCCCTTCACGCATCATCATTGTGCTCGCTGAATAACATTGGCTTCCAGTTCAGCAATGCCTCAGTTTTAAAATTATTTCTGGCTCTCAACTCCCCCCTCCCGAATCACTCCCTCCCTAATCACTCCAACCTCTCAATCCTCTGAGAACTTTGCAGTCCTTTACACTGAGGCTTCTTATACATCATACAAACTAGGAACAGGAGAAGGCCATTTGGTTCTTCAAGCCTGCTCCACCATTCAATATGATCATGGTTGATCCACTATCTCAATGCCATATTCCCATTTTCCCCTCCTACCTCTTGATATCATTAAAATCTAAAAATGTATCTACGTCTTTCTTGAAAACATTCTGTGATTTGGCCTCCACAGCCTTCTGTGGTAGAGAATTCAATAGGTCCATTACCCTCTGAGTGAAGACATTTTTCCTAAACGGTCTACCCCATACCCTAAGACTGTGTCCTGTGGTTCTAGAGTCCCCAACCAGGGAAAACATCCTCCCTGCATCTAGTCTGTCCAGCCCTGTTAGAATTTTATACACTCCAATCAGATCTCCTCTCACCCTTCTAAACTCTAGTGAATACAGGTCCAGTCAAATCACTCTCTTCTCATAGGTCGGTCCCCAGTATCAGCCTAGTAAGCCTCCGCTGCACTCCCTCTATATCCTTTCTTAGGTGGGGAGACCAAAATTGATGCAATACTCCAGGTGTAATATTACCAAGGCCCTGTATAACTGCAGTAAGACATCCCTACTTCTGAACTCAAATCTTCTTGCAAAGAAAGTCAACATGCCATTTGCCTTCCTAATTATTTGCTGCATCTGTTTCTCCACTTTCATTAATTAGTGCACAAGGACACCGAGATCCTTTCAATATATCACTTCCCAATATATCACCATTTAAATAATACTCTTCCTTTCTGTCTTTCACACCAAAGTGTACAGCGTGGCTGGTTCTCGCACTACAGCATTGGTAAATTTGCCTTCATCTTGGAGTTTCCTCCTTAAAACTCTTTGGGCAGGATTTTCCAACCACGCTTAGCCCAAGGCTGGAAAATCCCACCCGAGGTCAACGGACATTTACATGATCCGCGTCCCGCCCGCTACGATTCCCGTGACGGGAGGGGTGGGAAATTCTGCCCCTTGAGTCACTGCCATTTCATCCTCATTTACCTCATAAATCCTACCCCTCTGACCAAACATCTGTCAGCCAATATCTCCTTATGTGGTTCAGTGCTGTATTTTGTTTGATAACACTTCCATAAAGCACCTGGGGACTGCATTAAGGGCAGCACATAAACACAAGTTGTTACAGAATCTTGCGTAATTTATTTCCAGGTAAACACTGTGACATCTACAAGGATCCCTGTGGCATGATCAGCTGTCAGAATGGAGGCACCTGTACCAGCAAGGAGCTAAATACCAGCTGTATTTGTGCACCTGGATTTACCGGCAAGTAACACGCAACAGTAACACGCAACAGTAAAGGAACTGTCTCTGAGGCCTTTGAACTAAGACTTCTAACTGTTTTGTGAAGAACCTTCTTAGCCTTCTCAGCATAAATTTGTCTTAGACTTTGCAAAGCAGCTGTTCTCAATAATACGTTGCATGCTGATAACATATGGTGTTGTGCTGCATATTTTAAAAGACTCAGTGTCAGATGACGTGGGTGCACAGAATGCATGGGGTAGAATAAAATTCCTTTTCCCAACCCCGCAGAGCACAGAGTGGGAGACATATTGAAGAGGCAGGAGAGAGAAGGAAGGAATGTCTTACAGAAGGAGGGAGGGATTTAGTAAAGCAGTTATAGCAGCTGGTTAAGAGATGATGGAGAAAGAGGATGCCAGAAAAAATGGGAGACAAAAGCAGATCAGAGGAAGACAGAAGTAATGAGGAAGGGAGCGGAAGAAACAGAGAGAAATAGTTGCAAGAAGGTTGAACTGAAATTATTGCTTGTCCTGAGAAATGGAATGGGTAATCAGCTAGTGAGCAGAAAGAAGAACAGAAAAAGCTGGAAAAAAAATCAACAGGTCTGGCAGCATCTGTAGGGAGAGAAAACAGAGATAATGGGGGCAATTTTCCAGTCCTGCCCGCCACAGGAATCGTAGCGGGAAGGCGGGCGGTTTGGGGGGGGGATGGGGGAACGATGCAAAGGTCCGTTGACCTCAGACAGGATTTTCTGGTTTTGGGGCGAGCGCGGCCGGACAATCTCGCCCAACGTTTTGAGTCTGAGTGACTCTTCTTCAGAGCTGAAGAGAGGGAGAACTGTGTGGATTAAAGTTTATTTATTAGTGTCACTAGCAGGCTTACATTAACACAGCAATGAAGTCACTGCGAAAATTCCCCAGTTGCCACCCTCTGGCGCCTGTTCGGGTACACTGAGGGAGAATTTAGCATGGCCAGTCCACCTAATCAGCACGTCGTTAGACTGTGGGAAGAAACCGGAGCATCCGGAGGAAACCCACGCAGACAAGGGGAGAACGTGCAAATTCCATACAGACAGCGACCCAAGCCAGGAATCGAACCTGGGTCCGTGGCGCTGTGAGGCAGCAGTGCTAACTACTGTGCCAGCGATGTATAAGAGGGGGTGGAACAGCTGGAACACAGTAGATGGTCAGTGATTACTGGGAGTTGGAGAGAGTGCAGCAAGGATGTAACAAAACTTAAAACCAAGTGACAGATGGCCCAGTGGGGGAGGGGAAGGGAGTGTTTTTGCATTTGGACAAAAGATGCTTGGGATACATTTTTTAAAAAGGTTAATATAGAGGAGAAAGGTCATGGTCTCAGGCCATTAATGGGATGCAGATGAAGGCCCGACGCCCTAACCAAAATCCCGAAACAATGTGGCGTGCAGATGTCCGAACTCATCTGAGCAATGTCTGGTGCTGCCTCCAGAGTTCGGGATGGAGGCTGCCCTCAATCCTGGAACATGCCGACAGTGGGTCAGGGATTTTGGGGGGGCGGGGGTGGGTGGGGGGAAGGCGGGGGGGGGGGGGGGGGGGGGGCATCTACAGGTAGATTTTCCATATTCAGAGTCCTGAAGGGGGTCCATCTTCCAGCCTCAGAATGTTCCAGTAGATCCAGCTTCATTCTCAGGAGCTCCATCTTCTTTCTTCGATAGCGGGCAGTAATGTTGGGCGTCTGTTCAATATGGCACCCAGACAGGATGGCAGACTACAGGCCATTGAACCTGCCCTGCCACTGAATGCAGCAGGAAATACCCAGGCACATAATTAATGAGGTTCTGGGCGGAGGATTTGCCGTGTTTCCACACCAGCTGCCACAGTTGGAAAGCTCCACGTCCCCGCCCCTACATGGTACTTAATCTTAAAGGGAGAGAATTCCACCCATCCTCTCAGCATCCACCCTGTCAAATCCCCTCAGGATCTTACTTGTTTCAATCAGATCATCTTTTTCCAAATTCAAATGGGTATAGTTATCAGACGATAACTCCGTCATCCCAGAAATCAATCGAGTGAACTTTCTCTGAATTTCTTCTCATGGAATTATATCCTTTTGCAAGTAAGGAAAGCAAAACTGTACCGAGTAGTCCAGACACCAGCACCCTGTACAACTATAGCATAACTTCCCTACTTTTTCTTTTGATTCCCTTTGCAATAAATGCCAAGATTCCATTTGCCTTTGTAATGATATGCTGCACCTGATTCATATACCAGGACACTCAGATCCCTCTGCACCACAGAGTTTTGCAATCTCTCTCCATTCATCTGAAATGCCGCTTTTCTGTTCTTCAAGCCAAGGTGGACAAGTTCACTTTTTCCCACATTTGCCAATCTGCCAATTTTTTTCCCATTCTCTTAACCTATCTGAATCTCTCCGTAGACTCTTTGGACGGGATTTTCCGATCACATCTGTTCCGAGAATGGGAATTCCTACCTTTAAATGGTTCAGAAAATTTTTCATCCAGCTGCTATACATCCAGTCCCTTCATTCACGTCATTGATATGGATTGTATATAGGCGAGGCTGCAGCCTCTGATCCCTGTGACACTCCACTAGTAACAGCTTGGCAACTTGAAAATGACCCATCTATCTCCATTCTTTGCTTCCTGTTAGCTAACCAACCCTCTATCCATGCTAATATGTTACCCCCTACACCATGAACTCTTATTTTGTGAAGTAACCTTTGATGTGGCACCTTGTCGAGAGCATTTTGGAAATCCATGTTCACCACATCTACAGGTCCCCCTTTATCCATGTTGCTTGTTACTTCCTCAAGAATTCTAATAAATCAATCAAACATCCTTTTCAAAAAACCATGATGACACTATCTGATTGTGTTATGTTTTTCTAAATGTCCTGCTAATACCTCATTCATAATGGATACTAGCATTTTCCCTACAACAAAAGTCAGGCTAACTGGCCTATACTTTCTGTCTCCCTCCTTTCTTGAATAGAGGTGTTACGTTAGCGATTTTCCAATCCACTGGGATCCTTTCAGAATCTGGGGAATTTTGGAAGATCACAACAAATATATCTACTATCTCTTCAACCACTTCTTTTAAAACCCTAGGAAGCAGGCCACCAGGTCCAGGAGACTTGTCAACCTTGAACTGTAATAGTTTTCCCAGTACCTTTTCCCTAGTGA
Source organism: Mustelus asterias (assembly GCF_964213995.1). Lineage (NCBI taxonomy): Eukaryota > Metazoa > Chordata > Chondrichthyes > Carcharhiniformes > Triakidae > Mustelus > Mustelus asterias. Next base: position 21,604,533 of record NC_135803.1, on the reverse strand, counting down.
TAATGATTACTTTAAGTACCTCCCTCTCTTTTACCTATTTTCAAGTACTCTTGGGCTGGAATTCTCCCATCCTGCCCGCCATTGGAATTTTAGCGGGCGGTTTGCGGAGAATGTGAAACGCCATTGACGGTCCAGCAGGAATTTCCAGCTTTTAGACCAGCGCAGCCACAGAATTCCGCCGTTGGTCTGCTTTGTGTTTTCTACATTGAAGACAGATGCAAAATACCTATTCACCATTTCCCATTATTAATTCACGCTCTCAACAGGACAAATGCTCACTCCAGCTACTCTTTTACCTTTTAAAAACGTAGAAACTTCAAGTAATTTTATATTTCTAGCCAACTTTCTCTCATACTCTAACTTCTCCCTTCCTATGTTTTAGTCATTCTTTGCTGGTTTCTAAAATCTGTCCGATCTTCTGACTGACCGTGAATCTTTGCCGTATTGTATGCTTTTTCTATCGACTTGATACTATTTTTAAATTGGAAGGAAAAAGCATATAATATTTTGCTTTGGTTTGCATTGGAAACCAATCCCCGACCCATATCATGGCCATTAATTTTCAGGGAGGGGGTCTGTGTTTTGGAGGGCAACGGCAAGGAAGGAAGTCAGGGTGACATCTTGGGGAGGGTGCATCCACTGTAGACAGTGCACCCACTGAATGAGGTGCCCCTCCTTGTTCCCTGCCACTTTTCATCTAGGCCACAAAAAAATATCCTGCCCACTTGCCCATACCAACTATATTGTGGCATGAACAGTATATTATCCAGACCAGTAGACCTACGGACAGAAATAACTCCTCAGAGGCCAATGTCCCTTCACCAAATTCGCTTTATTTACAAACTCAATTCCACTCCTAGAGTGCTTCAGATACACAGTCAGAATCTGGAGTGTCAATTGTCCTGACACTCCCATATTTAGATACAGGTGAGGCTCCCTGATTGGGCAAGCAATTGTGGCCTCAGTTAGGGATCTCTTTTCAATTGGCCTCAATCAAGGAGGTCATACTCCAAGAGCCAACCTTGTGGGTCTCGTTGAAGTCATTATACTAACAAGCCCCAATTGACCTTTAATTATTCATTCAAATATGGTGCCGATTTTGGCATCCACACCTCAGTGCTCTTATGCCAATCAGCTCAGGGGATGGGCAGGAAGGTGGTGGGCTAGCCAACCAACATATAGTACATGCCCCGCTCCCCACCCCCCTCCCCCCCACACCAAACCCCCTGCTGAAAACATGTCCAGTGATGTCCGTAAAATCCAGCCCCATGTAAATGCAATAAAAGTCTTGTTAAGGTTTTAGTCCAGGGTGACTCTCAGGTGACTGAGGTTGCTCTTAGCGTTCGATGCAGGCATCAGGTAGTGAATGATTGCAGTTAGCCAATGAATCAGTAGTTTCTTGAGGAGATGTGCATGTGGCTGCAGTGTTTAATTTCTGCTCTTAGGAATGCTTGTTTTATTTGGTTGCGTTAATGCAATGGCAGCACTGTTATTATCGAATTTTGTGCAGTTAGACTCCCCCGTGTGCCCTTTTCAAATGTTCACTGTACCTTTGAAGTGTTTAAAAGACGCAAGGGGATTTTAAAACAATTATTTTTCCTGCAGCAAGATGTGACTCACTGGCTGCATCCTGTAGATGCTTCTGTGAATGGTTATACAATCGTAATAACTGTGCCTTATTCCCATCTATTCAGTCCTTAGAGTAAGAGAGTACGTGGCCATGAAGATGTGCTCATCAGGAAGTCCCACCTGACCCATTGCGAGCCCAGACAAAGGCAGCAAGGATATTGTAAAGGATTTCAGATCAGGCTCACACCCGAAATCTTATTCTGCATGCATTTCTCCGGTCCCGCACACCCGCCGCCGCTGCCAGCGAGAATGGAGAATTTGGCACTCAGTCAAATCTTCACTCACCGCAGCAGGACCACAAAATCCCAGCCGGGGGAGAGGTCTGAAAATTCCAGCCCCTATCTTTCTCATTCAGAGGCTGAGCCACCTGATGCACAATTTCCATTATGTCCTAGTTCCAGGCCGAGCAGGGATCTACTAATGGAACTGTATAAAACGTTGCTGAGGCCATAGCTGAAATTTTGTGTACAGTTCTGGCCACTGCATTATAGGAATCATAGAAACATAGAAGATAGGAGCAGGAGGAGGCCATTTGGCCCTTCGAGCCTGCTCCACCATTCATTATGATCATGGCTGCCATCCATTGATTGTCGACACGTCCCGCTGCCTCGGAAAAGCAGCCAGCATAATTAAGGACCCCACGCAACCCAAACATTCTCTGTTCCACCTTCTGCCTTCGGGAAAAAGATACAAAAGTCTGAGGTCATGTACCAACCGACTCAAGAACAGCTTCTTCCCTGCTGCCATCAGACTTTTGAATGGATCTACCTCGCATTAAGTTGATCCTTCTCTACACCCTTGCTATGACTGTAACACTATATTCAGCACTCTCTTGTTTCCTTCTCTATGAACGGTATGTTTTGTCTGTATAGCACGCAAGAAACAATACTTTTCACTATATGTTAATACATGTGACAATAGTAAATCAAATCAAATCAATAGCCTAATCCTGCTTTTTCCCCATAACCTTTGGTCCCATTTGCCCCAAGTGCTATATCCAGTCACTTCTTGAATACATTCAATGCTTGGCATCAACTACTTCCTGTGGTAATGAATTCCACAGCTCACCACTCTTTGGGTGAAGAAATGTCTCCTTATCTCCGTCCTAAATGAATCCTCAGACTATGACCCCTGGTTGTGGACTCTCCCCACCATTGGGAACATCCTCCCTGCATCTATCCTGTCTAGACCTGTTAGAATTTTATAAGTCTCTATGAGATTCCCCCCTCATTCGTCTGAACTCCAGCAAAAACAATCCTAACCTAGCCAATCTCTCCTCACATATCATTCCCGCCATCCCCAAGGACATAATTGCTCTGGAGATTTACAAGAATGTTGCCAGGGCTGGAAAATTGCAGCAATGCGGAGAGATTGGACAGGCTGGGGTTGTTTTCCTTAGAACAGAGGAGGCTGAGGGGTGGCCTAATTGAGTTGTACAAAATTCTGAGGGGCCTAGACAGGGCAGGCAGGAAAGACTCACTTCCCCTAGCTGAGGGCTCAATTCCCAGGTGGCACGGGTTTAAGGTGATGGGCAGAGGGATTAGAGGTGGCATGAGGAAAACCTTCTTCACCCAGAAGGCGGTGGATGTCTGGAATTCACAGCCTAAGCTGGTGTCATAGAGTCATCGAGGTTTACAGCATGGAAACAGGCCCTTGGCCCAACTTGCCCATGGCACCCTTTTTTTTAAACCCCTAAACTAATCCCAATTGCCCACATTTGGCCCATATCCCTCTATACCCATCTTACCCATGTAACTGTCCAAATGCTTTTTAAAAGACAAAATTGTACCCGCCTCTACTACTACCTCTGGCAGCTTGTTCCAGACACTCACCACCCTCTGTGTGAAAACATTTCCCCATCTGGACACTTTTATATCTCTCCCCTCTCACCTTAAACCTATGCCCTCTAGTTTTAGACTCCCCTACCTTTGGGAAAAGATATTGACTATCTAGCTGATCTGTGCCCCTCATTATTTTATGGACCTCTATAAGATCATCCCTCAGCCTCCTACGCTTCAGAGAAAGAAGTCCCAGTTTATCCAGCCTCTGCTTATAACTCAAACCATTAAGTCTCGGTAGCATCCTTGTAAATCTTTTCTGCACTATTTCTAGTTTAATAATATCCTTTCCATAATAGGGTGACCAGAACTGTACACAGTATTCCAAGTGTGGCCTTACCAATGTCTTGTACAACTTCAACAAGGCGTCCCAACTCCTGTGTTCAGTGTTCTGACCAATGAAACCAAGCATGCTGAATGCCTTCTTCACCACTCTGTCCACCTGTGATTCCACTTTCAAGGAGCTATGAACATGTACCCCTAGACCTCCTTGTTCTGTAACTCTCACCTCGCATTTATCTAAATTAAACTCCATCTGCCATTCGTCAGCCCACTGGCCCTGGTGGTTGAGGCTAAAACGCTCAACTCATTTAAAAGGGACCTGGATCTGCATCTGAATTGCTATAACCTGCAAAACTGCAGACCAGGTGTTGGAAAGTAGGATTAAAATGAGCGACTAGTTTCCTTTTTCTCTTTTTCTGGCCAACACAGACACGATGGGCTGAATGGCCTCTTTCTGCACAGTAACTTTTCCCTGGTTCTACACTTCAGACCCAACATTCATGGGATTTCTAAGCATTTTTTGCAGACAGGGCCTTTCATAAGACCATAAGACATAGGAGCAGAATTAGGCCACTCGGCCCATCGAGTCTGCTCCGCCATTCAATCATGGCTGATATTTTTCTCATCCCCATTCTCCTGCCTTTTTCCCATAACCCCTGATCCCCTTATTAATCAAGAACCTATTTATCTCTGTCTTAAAGACACTCAATGACCTGGCCTCCACAGCCTTCTGCGGCAAAGAGTTCCACAGATTCACCACTCTCTGGCTGAAGAAATTCCTCCTCACCTCTGTTTTAAAGGATCGTCCCTTTAGCCTGAGGTTGTGCCCTCTGGTTCGAGTTTTTCCTACTAGTGGAAATATCCTCTCCATTCCAGCTCCAGTGGTCATGCCAGTAATTTGCAGCAGTTTTATATCTGATTGTTACATTGCCAGCAGAAAAATCATCAGTGCACAGAACAATTCAAAATCAGTGCAGCTGAAATACTGCAGTTTCTACAACGGACAGGCAATCCACTCCGCCTGGTAACCATCCTGCTAAAAATAAGTTCACAAATTTTCCCTTTTCTGTGAGATCCTGCAATTAATTCGGCAGAGAATGCTGAGCAGATGTTTTTGCTTGCAGCCAATCAAATCTCTGCACAAAATATCACCACACCTACAGTCTGTGTGATCACCCATTACCGGGGAGGTGATGGCTGAGTGGTATTATCGCTAGACTATTAATCCAGAAACTCAGCTAATGTTCTGGGGACCCGGGTTCGAATCCCGTCACAGCAGATGGTGGAATTTGAATTCAACAAAGAAAATCTGGAATTAAGAATCTACTGATGGGCGGCACGGTAGCACAGTGGTTAGCACTGCTGCTTCACAGCTCCAGGGACCTGGGTTCGATTCCCGGCTCGGGTCACTGTCTGTGTGGAGTTTGCACATTCTCCTCGTGTCTGTGTGGGTTTCCTCCGGGTGCTCCGGTTTCCTCCCACAGTCCAAAGATGTGCAGGTTAGGTTGATTGGCCGTGCTAAAAAATTGCCCCTTAGTGTCCTGAGACAGTTTAGAGGGATTAGCAGGTAAATATGGGGGTAGGGCCTGGGTGGGATTGTGGTCGGTGCAGTCTCGATAGGCCAAATGGCCTCTTTCTGCACTGTAGGGCTTCTATGATTTCTATGGTGACCATGAAATCATTGTCGATTATCAGTAAAACCCATCTGGTTCACTAATGTCCTTTAGGGAAGGAAATCTGCCATCCTTACCTGGTCTGGCCTACATGTGACTCCAGAACCACAGTAATGTGGTTGACCCTCGGGCAACTAGGGATGGGCAATAAATACTGGCCAGCCAGCGACGCCCATGTCCCATGACTGAATTTTAAAAATAACCATACAGTGCAGAAGAGACCATTCAACTCATCGAGTCTGCACTGACTCTCTAACAGAGTATCTTACCCAGGCGCTCTCCCAGCCCTGTACCTATAACCCCACACATTTCCCATAAAAACTGCCACTGGATGAGGGAGGACACTTTAGTTTCCAAAATGTCTTCCACATTTAACCATGGCTCCTGTTATTCTTCTGTTTTTGCAGGTGAAATATGTGAGGCTGATGTAAATGAGTGTGATAGTGGACCTTGCCATCACGGAGGGACATGTATGAACCAAGAGAATGGCTACACCTGCCACTGCCCACATGGCTGGGTTGGCATTAACTGTGATGTCCGTAAGCACTTCAGTCTTCTTGAATCTGCTGTTTAACCCTTATCGGGAATTACACTGGTGGTCCTCTCCTTTGCCTGAGGACACATTCATTCCCAAAGTCTTTAAAGGTGTTTGTTACCAATTACTTAATGGAGGAGGTCACAGTCCATGAGCATAACAGTGCCGGCATCACTCTTGGCTCAACTAACACAGCATCAAGGAATGTTCCCAGGCTAGAAATGTCAATTTCTGGGGTTCATAGGTTTAAGGAGAAAGGTGGAAATTTTAAAGGAGATGTGAGAGACAGGTTTTTTACACAGAGAGCGATAAGTGCCTGGAATGTGCTGCCAGAGGAGGTGGTAGAAGCAGATACAATAGCAACGTTTAAGAGGCATCTTGACAAATACAAGAATAGACAGGGAATAGAGAGATACGGATTGCATAGAGAGAAAAGGTCTTAGTTTAGAAAGGCGTCAACTCGGTGCAGGCTTGGTGGGCCGAAGGGCCTGTTTCTGTGCTGTACTGTTCTTTGTCCTTTGTATGCTGCCCATGTCTGAAGACTTTCATTTCTCCTGCCGGAAGGAATCAGAAGTTCCAAAAAGTGTTGAAGAGTCACGATTTTTCCAAATCTACAATTCTGGTCTTTTTGACCCTGCTTTGTGAAATTTGACCTCCCGTGATCCACCCAATAAAATCCCAAATTGCAGGTTGCTTTGAATTTGAGCTCCAAGATATTTGGTCTGAGTGGATAATAAGTCCTCAAGAAAAGGCTCAATTGACAAAATGTGTTGGGACATGGGGCGGTACAGTGGCATAGTGGCTAACACTGCTGCTTCACAGTACCAGGGACCCGGGCTCGATTCCAGCCTAGGGTCACTGTCTGTGTGGAGTCTGCACGTTCTCCCTGTGCCTGCGTGGGTTTCCTCCGGGTGCTCCAGTTTCTTCCCACAGTCCAAAGATGTGTGGGTTAGGTTGATTGGCCATGCTAAATTGACCCTAGTGTCAGGGGATTAGCAGGGTAAATATGTGGGGTTACGGGAATAGGCCCTGGGTGGGATTGAGGTTGGTGCAGACTCGATGGGCCAAATGGCCTCCTTCTGCACTGTAGGGATTCTATGATGATCTATGATCTCATAATGTTCTCATAATTCAAACTCACTAAAATCTAATAATTCTATCTTTTGGCACTAACATTTCAATTTGCTGCATCATTTACATTATTGAATTCAAATTATTGGATCATTCATTTCTTTTAATGTCAAAAACAAATATCAGGGAATGAGAAACTTCAGTTATGAGGATAGATTGGAGAAGTTGGGACTGTTCCCCTTGGGGGGAAGAAGGCTGAGAGGAGATTTTATAGAGATATTCAAAATCATGAAGGGCTGGACAGACTAGATAGGGAGAAACTGTTCCCTCTGGTAGCAGGATCGGGAATGAGAGGTCACAGGTTTAAGATGATATGCACAAGAAGCAAATGTGATGTGAGAAAAAACGTTTTCATACAACGGGTGGAGCTTTCCCGTCCCGCCCTCCACAGGAATCGTAGCTGGCAGGATACAGACCGTGCAAATGTTCGTTGACCTCAGGTGGGATTTTCCAGCCTTGTGGCAAGCAGGCCAGAAATTCCCACCCAGCAAGTGGTTCGGGTCTGGAATGCATTTCCTGGAAGTGTGGTGGAGGCAGGTTTAATCGAGTCATTCAAAAAGGCATTAGGTGATTACTTGAGTAGAAACAACGTGCAGGGGTACGGAGAAAAGGCAGGGGAATGACACTAAGCCATAATGCTCGTTTGGAGAGCCGGTGCCGACACAATGGGCCATATGGCCTCCTTCTGCGCCCTGACAATCCTGTGAATATCTCTCGAATATCTCCGTCTGTTTTTGTGTAGATTTGGAATGGAAGTCTGATCGGATGGCAGAGAGTCTGAATAACATGCCCCGTCACTCCCTCTACATTATCATTGGAGCCCTTTGTGTAGCCTTTGTTCTGATGCTGATCATTTTGATTGTGGGGATCTGTCGCATTAGCCGCATTGAGTACCAGGGCTCCTCTAGACCATCTTACGAAGAATTCTACAACTGTAGGAGCATTGACAGTGAATTCAGCAGTGCGATCGCTTCGATTCGACATGCCAGGTACGAGTGTACAAGATTATTAATCACCTTGGTAACTTAAATGTATTTCCCAAAAAGAAAGAAACCTAAAAACATAGAACATTTCGGCACAGAAGGAAGCCATTTGGCCCATCATGCCTCTGCTTGCCAGAAAAAAAAACTCTCCAGCCTAATCCCGCTTTCCAGCTCTTGCACTCCTCAGTACTATTTTTTATTGTGCATTCCCATTCCTTGTTTGCCCTTCCAAATGTGTTACCTCATACTTCTCCCAGATTGAATTGCATCTTGAATTCCATCTGGCCAATACATTAATAACATCTTGCAACCTATAGCGTTCCTCCTCACTATCTGCCACACAACACATCTTGTATCATCTGCAAACATCTTTAATCCCAACATTTAAGGTGGCACGGTGGTACAGTGGTTAGCATTGCTGCCTCACAGTGCCAGGGACCGGGTTTCGATTCCTGGATTGTGCCATTGTCTGTGTGGAGTTTGCACGTTCTCCCCGTGTCTGCGTGGGTTTCCTCCGGGTGCTCCGGTTTCCTCCCACAGTCTAAAGATAGGTGGATTGGCCATGCTAAATTCACCCTAGTGTCAAGGGGACTAGAACGGTAAATACGTGGGGCTACGGGGATAGGGGCTGGGTGGGAGTGTGATCGGTGCAGATTTGATGGGCTGAATGGCCTCCTTCTGCACTGTAGGGATTCTATAATCCTATGAAATAGACTATGAAAAGTGCGGCACCTTATACTGAACCTTGTGGAACTCCAGTTTCAAAAGCATTGGTCAATCAATACCTTTTGCATCCGAAACAATGAACCAATTTTAGACCCAGCTTAACACTTCTCCTTAGACCTCCTGGGCTTTTATTTTTCTGGCCAGATGAGCCACATGAGACCTTCTGAAAGCCTTATTAAAATCCACGTACACTGTTTCGCGTTCAATGATTGCCATGCTTTCTCACTGCAAGTTTTTTCTTGAACTGGTGTGAAGTGCCTGCTTACAGAGAGAGTGCCTCAAGGCAGAGGTCACATGACTATGGCAAAGGAGATAGGACATGTAGTACTTTTGCATTTCAAAACCCAAACATCCCCCTTTTAATAAAGAACAGAAGACACAAACACCTCCCTTCTCCTAATGAACAAAAGACAAATTTACATGGATGATCATGTGTAACTGTGACTTACCCAAGTACCCACTATTCATCCACTGTCCCCATGCATTAACAAGTGTTTGTTCTAATAGTCAATCTCTGCACCTACATTGCAAATATAGGGCGGAATTTTCCCTAAAAAAATTCGAAGTGTCAAAAAAGTCTGAAAACCGGACAGCTTTCGGACAAGAGTCTGATTGTAATATTTAAATGCTATGTTAAATAGCATTTAAATATTACAAATGAGCCCGGGAACGCTATCGTCTGGCCTCACTTTCCTCTGTGGCCTCGCCAGGGAAGCTTCTTTCTGGCGATGATCACATATGGTCCCCATTAATGGGAACCTGTTGTGATGACCTCGTTGGTTGAACTGGAAGCCATTGAGACCCCCCAGGAGGTTAGGGCAGAGCGGGGGGGGGGGGGTGCCATGGTGGCACAGTGCTAACCACTGTGCCACCGTGCCACCCTGTCCTTACTTGTTGTTATTGGAGTATGTGTCCTCACACTCTCTCTCTCTCTGGCCTCTTTTTTTTAGGTTTGGCAAGAAGGCTAGGCCAGCAATGTACGATGCAACCCCAGTGGCTTATGAAGATTACAGCCCCGACGATAAACCACTGGTCACTCTCATTAAGACAAAAGATTTGTAAAGCACACAGCTCGTCTTTTATGGGTACAAAAGAAGGGAAGTAAAAGTACAAACACAAACATACACACACACAAAACACAAAAAAACACGCTAAATATTTTGAAGACAAAGCTAGACGATCGAAGAGATTTGCTTTCTGAGCTAAATTGTAATTTTCCCGTAGTTAATTGTACAAACCCAATTTTCTGCAGTATATTTCGATTGGAGAATGTTTGTGTTTTTAACCTACTCGCTACATTAATGAAATATATTTTCAATGTTGCTATTGACCTTGAGAAATATCTATCTTATTAGGTTGTGAACTATTTACAGAAACTATACAAGCTCTAAACTATAAAACCTGGGTGTTGATATATTTATGTTTTCTTGTCTGTGAAATGATAATGCACCATAGCCTGTAGGAATTTTGATTTGTGTTTGATAGTTCATTTCCTTAACTCATTTTATTGGGAATGTGAGTGGCGCAGAGACTTGCAATGCTGTCCATCACTTGAGTATGGGGAGCCAATGGCCTAGTGGTATTATCGGCAGGCTACGAATCCAGAAACTCAGCTAATGTTGAAATTTGAATTCAATAAAAAAAATCTAGAATTAAGAATCTACTGATGACCATGAAACCATTGACGATTGTTGGAAAAATCCATCTGGTTCACTAATGTCCTTTAGGGAAGGAAATCTGCTGTCCTTACCTGGTCTGGCCTTCGTGTGACTCCAAAGCCACAGCAATGTGGTTGACTCTCAACTGCCCTCTGAAATGGCCTATCAAGTCATTCAATTGAAGGGCAGCTAGGGATGGGCAATAAATGCTGGCCAGCCAGCAAAGCCCACATCCCCCGGATTAATAAAAAAAGTAGTATGAGTTCCACCCAAAATACTTTCCCTATGTGTGAACACTCAAATGGTCCAAATTGTCGCAATGAGGAGGACTGCCTGCAATTCACCACAAAGTTGACAGTCTCATTGAGAAAGGTCAGAAGAACGGCCAATGGGAAAACCAAGGTGTTGCAGTGCTACACCCTACACCAAATAGAAACTACACCACACACAAAAATTGATTCACAAATAGTGAGCCAATATTCTGTTTCTCATATAACCAGCTTTTCAGTGGATACAACATTGCTTACTCAGCAATTCCCTACCAATCAACACCCACTCTAAAGTTCCTTTTTAAAAAAAACAAGAAAACCACAAATGGTTCAAATCAACGCTGATTCTTTTGAAACACTTTGATGTTAAAAGGAATCATGTTGCTAAAGTAGCCCTTTAAATTATGATTCTCAAATCAAGCAGGATGTGTCTTGCTCGATATTTAAATGTGAAGGTGATTTCTACATGCTATGGTACTTGTTTTAGTGAATTTACCCTAAAGAGGGAGCCTCATCATTCATACCTTTTTTTGAAAAATCAGTTATGGGTATTCGTTATCATTAAATGTTTATTCCTGTGGAGATTTAAAAGAAAATCTCTTAAACCATGGGCCATTAAAGGTGGAATTAGCTTACACAGGTTTGAAGACCCTGATGATATCAATGGAATACTATGGCGCACAAGTGAAGTAATCTGAGTTAATGGCTATAGCACCATTCATATTAATTCAGCTTCTACCCTCAGCTAATGTTCAACAACTCAGCTAATATTCTGGGAACCCAGGTTCGAATCCCACCACAGATGGTGGAATTTGAATTTAGTAAAAAAATATCTGGAATTAAGAATCTACTGATGACCATGAAACCCATTGTCAATTATCAGAAAAACCTGGTTCGCTAATGTCCCTTAGGGAAGAAAATCTGGCGTCCTTATCCAGTCTGGCTTACATGTGACTCCAGAGCCACAGCAATGTGGTTGACTTTCAACTGCCCTCCAAGGGCAACTAGGGCTGGGCAATAAATGCTGGTCAGCCAGCCCATGGCCCATGAATGAATTTTAAAAATCCTATCACCCTCAGCATCTCTTCCCAGGCACTTGCACTGCCCATTAACCAATACATAGTGGCTGAACAAAAGATATCCCCCAAAGATCAATATACACAGATTAGAATTAACACAAGCATATTAAATAGACAGTTTTGTTGTGCTGGGGAGCGTTTAGTCAGAACAACTGACAAAGCCACGATCAAATTGCTGCTGAACTGCCAGGAAGGCAGATATTAAAAGTAAACCTTTGCTCAAGCATTATTTTAATAAAGCATTATTTTAATAAACCAGATCCAATTCTATGAATGGGAATTTAGAAGTCTGGTGCATCAGGTACGGCAATGACCTAAATGTCCGATTTCCACATTTTGCTCTCGAATCCGGTAAACGGTCTGCAGAATAATTTTAATGTTAATGGAAAGCTTTTATAACTAACTTTTAAAAAATACAGGCAAGAATGTTGAGAGACTCGCTCTTTAGATACCTATAGTTTTTAGTAATGCATATTGTAATGAAACTTGAAGAGGTCTATGAAATGTGATACTGCTGCGTATTCCTATTAAAGCTACAATGAAGTTTAAGGAGTGACGTCGCACTCCTCAAGCAAAATTATGTTGTTCTGTGCAAGTTGAACATTTTAGCATTCGCTTCAGTTTTTTCCTGCTCGGGATATGATGATCTTGTTTTATGGGTGAGGTTTTTTTTTTGTCCTTTGTTTGCTCTTCTGGTAACTTGGTTTTTTTTTGTGGGGTGGGGACGGTGTGGGGGGAGGGGGGGGAGATTGTCCATCGACCTTTCGAAATGTAACGTGTGTCTTGAATTTCCAAAGTGCTCATTGGTCAGCAGGGCCTGTCTGTAGTAGAGGATTTGATTTGCACCATTAAATTCATGCATTGAAGCTGTATGTTTAATGAAACAATAAAACTCTTAGACAAAAAAAAAAGCATCCTATTAGCAATGCAAAGGTCTTGTCTCGGTTCATTGCGTTTTTAATTAATCGAATTGGAAGATAAATCTCGCACATGCTTCCAGCACAAAATCTTACGCAGCTGAGATCACACACATTAAGGAATTACACTCACACACAGTCCATGACCTTTCATCCGTCAATTTTAATAGGCAGGGAACTCTGATCTGTGTGGGCACAATTTTCCACTATGCCAGTAGATGACACCCTAGCCCAGGAACATGCAATCAGAAAAAAGTCTGAAAGTTCATTTATTAGTGTCACAAGTCGGCTTATATTAACACCACAATGAAGTTACTGTGAAAATCCCCTAGTTGCCACACCCCGGCGCCCGTTCGGGCACACTGAGGGAGAATTTAACATGGCCAATGCACCTAAACAGCACGTCTCTCGGACTGTGGGAGGAAACCAGAGCACCCGGAGGAAACCCACGCAGGCATCTTCAGATATGAATTTTCACACTAAAATAAAAGCAAAATACTTCGGACATAGAACATAGAACATAGAACATTACAGCGCAGAACAGGCCCTTCGGCCCACGATGTTGCACCGACCAGTTAAAAAAAAAAACTGTGACCCTCCAACCTAAACCAATTTCTTTTCGTCCATGAACCTATCTACGGATCTCTTAAACGCCCCCAAACTAGGCGCATTTACTACTGATGCTGGCAGGGCATTCCAATCCCTCACCACCCTCTGGGTAAAGAACCTACCCCTGACATCGGTTCTATAACTACCCCCCCTCAATTTAAAGCCATGCCCCCTCGTGCTGGATTTCTCCATCAGAGGAAAAAGGCTATCACTATCCACCCTATCTAAACCTCTAATCATCTTATATGTTTCAATAAGATCCCCTCTTAGCCGCCGCCTTTCCAGCGAAAACAATCCCAAATCCCTCAGCCTCTCCTCATAGGATCTCCCCTCCATACCAGGCAACATCCTGGTAAACCTCCTCTGCACCCTCTCCAAAGCCTCCACATCCTTCCTGTAATGTGGGGACCAGAACTGCACACAGTACTCCAAGTGCGGCCGCACCAGAGTTGTGTACAGTTGCAACATAACGCTACGACTCCTAAATTCAATCCCCCTACCAATAAACGCCAAGACACCATATGCCTTCTTAACAACCTTATCTACTTGATTCCCAACTTTCAGGGATCTATGCACACATACACCTAGATCCCTCTGCTCCTCCACACTATTCAAAGTCCTCCCGTTAGCCCTATACTCAACACATCTGTTATTCCTACCAAAGTGAATTACCTCATACTTCTCCGCATTAAACTCCATCCGCCACCTCTCGGCCCAACTTTGCAACCTGTCTAAGTCTTCCTGCAAACTACGACACCCTTCCTCACTGTCTACCACACCACCGACTTTGGTGTCATCAGCAAATTTGCTAATCCACCCAACTATACCCTCATCCAGATCATTAATAAATATTACAAACAGCAGTGGCCCCAAAACAGATCCCTGAGGTACACCACTTGTAACCGCACTCCATGATGAATATTTACTATCAACCACCACCCTCTGTTTCCTATCCGCTAGCCAATTCCTGATCCAATTTCCTAGATCACCCCCAATCCCATACATCTGCATTTTCTGCAGAAGCCTACCATGGTGAACCTTATCAAACGCCTTACTAAAATCCATATATACCACGTCCACTGCCTTGCCCCCATCCACCTCCTTGGTCACTTTCTCAAAAAACTCAATAAGGTTAGTAAGGCACGACCTACCTGCCACAAAACCATGCTGACTATCACCTATCAATTCATTACTCTCCAAATAACTATAAATCCTATCCCTTATAATTTTTTCCAACATCTTGCCGACAACAGAAGTGAGACTCACCGGTCTATAATTCCCGGGGAAGTCTCTGTTCCCCTTCTTAAACAATGGGACAACATTCGCTAACCTCCAATCTTCTGGTACTATACCAGAGGCCAACGACGACCTGAAGATCAGAGCCAGAGGCTCTGCAATCACTTCTCTTGCCTCCCAGAGAATCCTTGGATAAATCCCATCCGGACCAGGGGATTTATCTATTTTCAGACCCTCCAGAATATCCTGCACATCCTCCTTATCAACTGTAATACTGTCTATTCTACTCCCTTGCAACCCAGTGTCCTCCTCAGCTATATTCATGTCCCCTTGCGTGAACACCGAAGAGAAATATTGGTTCAATGCTTCACCAATCTCCTCCGGTTCCACACATAACTTCCCTCTGCCATCTATAACTGGCCCTAAACTTGCCCTAACCAACCTTCTGTTCTTGACATACCTATAGAACGCCTTAGGATTCTCTTTAACCCTATCCGCCAAAGTCTTCTCATGTCCCCTTTTAGCCCTTCTAAGCTCGCTCTTCAACTCCCTCTTAGCCAATCTAAAGCTTTCTAGTGCACTACCCGAGTGCTCACGTCTCATCCGAACATAAGCCTCCTTTTTCTTTTTAACCAACAAAGAAACTTTTTTGGTGCACCACGGTTCCCTAGCCCTACCAATTCCTCCTTGCCTGACAGGGACATACCTATCACAGACTCGCAGTAGCTGCTCCTTGAAAAAACTCCACATGTCGGACGTTCCCAGTCCCTGTAATCTCCTAGTCCAACCTATGTTTCCTAATTCTCTCCTAATAGCCTCATAATTACCCTTCCCCCAGCTAAAACCACTGGCCCGAGGTTCATGCCTATCCCTTTCCATCACTAAGGTGAACGTAACCGACATGGTGGGAGATATAGGAAGGGTGTCCGAGGTAGGTTCTTTACTCAGAGAGTGGTTGGGGTGTGGAATGGACTGCCGGCAGTGATAGTGGAGTCAGACACTTTAGGAACATTTAAGTGGTTATTGGATCGGCACATGGAGCACACCAGGATGATAGAGAGTGGGATAGCTTGATCTTGGTTTCAGATAGAGCACGGCACAACATCGTGGGCCGAAGGGCCTGTTCTGTGCTGTACTGTTCTCTGTTCTATGTTCTATGTAAATCTGAAACAAAAACAGAAAATGCTGGATAAACTCAGCAGGTCTGACAGTATTTATGGAGAGAGAAGCAGAGTTAACGATTTGAGTCCCTATGGCTCTTCTTCAAGCTTAGCCTCACTTCTAGAATTAGACCGGATTGATTAGCCTTCCTGATGGTTATGAGGGTTCAAATTGAAATTGCAATTGATCCCAACATGGCGACCAAAACCATTTTAGCTGAAAGTATTGCCCCTGCCAGAGGTGCATCCAGCATAGCGTAGCAATTGAAATGGAGGTGGAGTTCTTTATGAAACCTTTACCAAAGGGTGGACCCAGTTTATTTGAGGTTGGAGAAGATTACAGAGAAAAATGACCTAAGTTTAATTTCATGACAGAGCTTCCTTGAGGCAGAGTCTTTTGCCCTGATACTATGAGCATGAGTGGGGACCATTTTCAGCAGGGGAGGTAGTGGTATTGTTGCTGGACTAGTAATCCAGAGTCCAGCGTAGTGCTCTGGAGACCTGGGTTCAAATCCCGCCACAGTAGATAGTGAAATTTGAATTCAATAAGAATCTAGAATTTGAAGTCTAATGATGGCTGTTGTTGGTTGTTGCAAAACCCATCTGGTTCACTGATATCCTTTAGGCAAGGAAATCTGCCATCCTTACCCAGTCTGGCCTACATGTGACTCCAGACCCATAACAATGTGGTTGACTCTTAAATGTCCTCACATTTAAAATGCCCACAGTCCATGAATGAATCTTTAAAAAGCCACTGGCAAGATCTCAGTGGAATCCCCAATAATCCTATAAATAAGCACTTAATTAATCAGGTTGGCTATCCATCATTGCAGGGTAGGTGCTGACCACTTCTGGAAAGATCTCCCGGAGATGAGAATGTATTGGGTCAGATATCCAACATGCCTTTCTCAGAAATTCCTGACCGGACCCCCTTGAAGCCCACTCCCCATGGGACCGGGAAGACTGCAGCACCATTCGCCAGGCATTGTATTCAATCCAATGGAAGTCCATGGTTGCCAACGCTATCTCAGGGTACAGTAGAATGTGGAAATGTGTGTCAATGACGTTTGTAATTCTGTCCCCAGCTATCTACAAATTCGCTATCTGTCAATCTTTACCTAAGAGGGATTTTGACTTGCCACCTATCTCGAGGGCCTTCTCCTCCACATGAGGTAGTTGGACCACTTGTGACAGGCCACTTTCAGTCCTCTGCCTTGTGTTTTGCGCCCTTATCGCCTACAGAGAGTGATAGGAGATGCCTGTGTGTGAGTGAAGGTCAGATATTCACTGAATGAATGCAGTGCAGTGAGAGTGACAGATATATTTAAAGTTTTTAAGATTTATTTATTAGTGTCACAAGTAGGCTTACATTAACACTGCAATGAAGTTACTGTGAAAATCCCCTAGTCTCCACACTCTGGCGCCTGTTCGGGTACACTGAGGGCGAATTTATCATGGCCAATGCACCTAACCAGCACGTCTTCCAGACTGTGGGAGGAAACCGGAGCACCCAGAGGAAATCCACGCAGACACGGGGAGAATGTGCAGACTCCACACAGACAGTGAACCAAGCTGGGAATCGAACCCGGGTCCCTGGCGCTGTGAAGCAGCAGTGCTAACCACTGTGCCAGTTATATATCATATTGCTTAAGCATTGTGGGGCACAGCAATGGGGGAAGGATAAGCAGGGAGCTGTTAAAGGGCATAGGCTGGGTGCTGTGGAAAGTTGAGTGGCTGGGAGGAGTGATGTGATGGAGCACACTTGACAAGACCGAGTTAAGGGGTGAACTTAAGCTATAGGGTGTTGTTAAAGTCATTGAATAGTTGCAGCACAGATGGAGGCCAAGCTGCCATGATCATATCAATTGTGAGAGAAACCCAGCCTGTCCCACTCCTTCACTTTCTCCTATTGCTCTGCAATGTATTTCTTTTCAGATAATTATTGAATTCTCTTTTGAAAGCCACAATTGAATCTGCTTCTGTGGCCATTCTCACTGGCTGCATTCCAAACCTAACCACTCGCTCTGTAAAGGTTTTCCTCGCGTAGCCTTTGTTTTTTTAACAATCGCCTTAAGTTGATTCTTGGTCCTGCCCCTGGTTAGTAACAGTTTCTCCCGATCTATTCCGTCCTTCATTGACTGATCTGTTGCTGTCTTTAAATCTGAGATAGATGAATGTTTATCAAGTGAAGGTATTAAGGGATATGGGCTAACGGCAGGTATATGGAGTGAGGCCACAGGTCAGTCACAGGCTTGATGGGCTGAATGGCCTGCTCCTGTTCCTATGTTCATGATTTTGGATACAGCAAAATACATGGTTACGTCAGTAAGCTGTTTCCTTCATTGAATCCATGGACTGAGCACATTGCTCCTGCTTCTAAACTCAGCCACCTCCAATCAAACCATCCTGGGAAAGGTAGGTTACTTTCTCCCATCGTATTTCTCCCTCCTCTTGACTACACACAGCAGTAAGTCCAGTGAGATGGCATTAAATCTGGCTGCTGCCCTCGCTCTAACTGTTACAACTGAGTTCAGATTCTGACCTTCTCAGTCAGCCTGCTTGTATAATCCCAGTAAGAGTTTTAACAACACCAGGTTAAAGTCCAACAGGTTTATTTGGTAGCAAATGCCACTAGCTTTCAGAGCACTGCTCCTTCGTCAGATGGAATGGATATCTGCTCTCAAACAGGGCATACAGAGACACAAAATCAACTTGATTTTGTTGTTAAAACTCTTACTGTGTTTACCCAAGTCCAACGCCGGCATCTCCACATCATGTATAATCCCACCCACTCTGCTCAGAAGCTGCTTCCATATTATCATTGGGGCTGTTGTCTTTGTCCCCTCTCCCCCCAACAGTACCCTCCACCCCTTCCACCACCGCTGCCAACCCCCCCCACCTCCCCCCTCCGCCCTCCACCCTCCGCCCCCCCCCCACCCCCCCCCCCCCCCCCCCCCGCCGCCCCACACCACCACAAGCACCATTCCCAAACTCCACTCCTGCCCCAGCCACAGTCTGAGGTTAAACCACACCATTCACAACCTTGGTGTTGCACTTGATCCCGAGACCACAAATCTGCTTCATCTTCTTCCATTTCCAGAACATTGCCCCACCTCAGCTCACCTCCTGATGAAACCCTCACCTACACCTTTGTTTACTCTAGACTGGAGTATTTTAATGCTTTCTTACCAGACCTCCCAACTACCAATCTCCATTAATTTATGGTAATCTAAAACTCTACTGCCTATATTCTAATTCTCTCCAAGTCCTGGTCACCTATGATCCCTGTTCTTGGTGCCCTCTTCCAATTATGACCTCTTTCTCACCCCCTATTTTCATTACTCCACAATCTGGCATTTTCTCCCGAAACTATTCTGCCTCTCTGTCCCCACCTGTTAAAATGACACCAATTAAAACTGTGACCAACATCTCCTTACGTAGCTGAGTAACAAACTGTTTGATAATGCTGCTATGAAGGACCTTGAAATGTTTTACTATGTTAAAGGTGCTATTTAAATGCAACTTTTGTTGTTGTAAGCCTGTCCCTCTGAGATGAAGGCCAGCATTCCGATTAGCAATTCTAATTTTTTTTTCTTGTGTAAGCATTATTCTTTTAACTCGATACAGTCTTTGCCGCGTTAATTGACCATGTTTGCTTCACAACTTGTGGAGCATTTTGTCTTATAGAGAGCATGTATCGGGGTTTGTCTTGTACCATGTCTTTCTTTGAATACAGTCAAGGTTTGCCAGTTAAGCTGACCACACCAAGCTTTGTGTAGCCTTGTGCAGTGAGTTTCTGCTGCATCCAATCAGAGTGGGTTAGATCTATAATGGAGTCACCAACCAATCCTACCAGCAATACACCTGGTCTAGCTTAGTGGTGAGGGGTGGTTGCCGCCTCGGTGGAGAAGATTTAGGCGTGCTCCCTTGATCTCCGCGGTTGCCATTTCTATGGTCTGGGGAAGGGGGGACGCCACTTAACTTTAAGATCAGCTCACCCTTTAAATATGGTGCCCTGATCTCTGTGAAGCTGGGTTGACGGACATGTTCCCAATTGGGAAATTTTTCCCAACTAAAGGTGATTGAATCTTGCCTGGGAAGTGCTGCCAGCATCAGCAGGAAACAATCCGGTTTTCCCACTTGTGGCAGCACCTCTTTTTATTCTGGAGAATCGCGGCCACAGTCTCTGTTGGAACCTGCCAGAACAGATGGCCAATTGTGTCGGTCATGTGACCTGTGGCAGCCATTTTGTAGTTCAGCAGAAGTCAATTTAAAAATAGCAAAAAAGAATAAAGAATCAAACAAGAAGCAGGACAAATCCAACCCGGCCAATTACTGCCCAATCAGTTTACTCTCGATCATCGGTAAAGTGATGGAAAGGGTCATCAACAGTGCTATCACGCAGCACCTGCTCAGCAATAACCTGCTCAGTGACGCCCAGTTTAGGTTTTGCCAGGGTGACTCAGCTCCTGACCTCATTACAGCCTTGGTTCAAACACGGACAAAGGAGCTGAATTCCAGAGGTGAGGTGAGAGTGTCAGCCCTTGACATCAAGACCGCATTCAACCGAGTGTCACATGAAGGAGCCCTAGCGAAACTGGAATCAATGAGTATCAGGGGCAAACACTTCACTGGTTGGAATCATACCCGGTACATCAGAAGATAGTTGTGGTTGTGGAGACTCAGTCATCGCAGCTCCAAGGTATCTCTGCAGGAGTCCCTGAGGGTCATGTCCTAGGCCCAACAATCTTCAACTGCTTCATCAATGACCTTCCCTCCAATATAAGGTCAGAAGTGGGGATGTTCGCTGATGATTGTGCAATGTGCAGCACCATTCACGACTCCTCAGATACCGAAGCAGTCTATGTTCAAATGCAACAAGATCTGGACAATATCCAGGCTTGGGCTGACAAGTGGCAAGTAACATTCGCGCCACACAAATGCCAGGCAATGACCATCACCAATAAGAGACACTCTAACCACTGCCCCGTGACATTCAATGGTTTAACCATCACTGAATCTCCCACTGTCAACATCTTTGGGGTTACCATTGACCAGAAGCTCAACTGCATTCACCATATTAACACAGTGGCTACAAGAGCAGGTCAGAGGCTAGGAATACTGCAGTGAGTAACTCACCTCCTGACTCCCCAAAGGCTATCCACCATCTACAAGGCACAAGTCAGGAGTGTCTTGGAATACTCCCCACTTGCCTGGATGAATGCAGCTCCAACAACACTCAAGAAGCTTAACACCATCCAGGACAAAGCAGCCCGCTTGATTGGCACCACATCTACAAACATCCACTCCCTCCATCACCGACACTCAGTAGCAGCAGTGTGTACTATCTACAAGATGCACTGCAGCAACTCACCAAAGATCCTTAGACAGCACCTTCCAAACCCACTACCATTTCCATCTTGCAGGACAAGGGCAGCAGATACATGGGAACCCTGCCACCTGCAAATTCCCTTCCAAGCCACTCACCATCTGACTTGGAAATATATCGCCGTTCCTTCACAGTCGCTGGGTCAAAATCCTGGAAGTTCCTCCATAACAGCATTCTGGGTAAACACACAGCACATGGACTGCAGCGATTCAAGAAGGCAACTCACCACCACCTTCTCAAGGGCAACTAGGGATGGGTAATAAATGCTGCTCAGCCAACGACACCCCTGTCCCATGAATTAATCAAAAAAAAGATACATACAGTTTTGATTTTTTTCATGTCTTATTGACGTAACATCGCCTAGAGCCCATCATAAGCACAAATAGTTGAAAGGAAACAAGCCCACCTCTTATTGAAATATCTTATTGACACAAAATAGTTTCATGGTTACAAGAAGTAACAAGACATGTCGTTATACTTAACTATAATTTTCCTAACTGTACTGAGAACATCACATTCTGAAATTCCTACAAGAGCATTCTGCAGCAATTTTAGCATGTCCATTATTTGAAGCAATGGTTTCAGTTATATTTTCCAGAATTGCCATATACAGCATGCCTGCCGGTGTGATTTTAATAAACTGCACATCTGCCTGTTCCTGTACAGTGTGAGGCCATGCATGTACCTTGTGTCTCCCCCCCCCCCCCCCCCCCCCCCCACTCCATCCCTCCCTCTGTTAGTGATGATAAACAGCCACATTCATCCACTTGACCTCCGGGAGAGCAAAGCATGGCTCAATCCACCATTTAATGCTATATAAACATGTCACACCAAAAGTACCAATTCAAATATAATAGGCAATGATCTATTTTACAAATATCATCTGACTTACACAGGTGGACCCTGGTATCTTTACGCTACAAGATTAAGAAGGAAATGCCTGGACTATCTGTGATTGTTTCAATTCTCCCAGTATAACACAGTATGATAGCAGAGAGATGTTACTGGGCTGGTAATCAAATTTTTTAAATATTTGTTCATGGGGTGTGGGCATGACTGGCTGGGCCATCATTTATTCCCACCCTTAAAGGCATTTAAGAGTCAACCACATTGCTGTGACTGGAGCCACATGCAGGCCAGACAAGGTAAGAATTTCCTTCCCTAAAGAGCATTAGTGTGCCAGATGGGTTTTTACAACTATCGACAATGGTTTTGCAATCATCATCAGACTTTTAATTCCAGATTTTATTTTTATTGAATTCAAATTTCACCATCTGCTGTGGTGGGATTTGAACCTGGGTCCCTAGAGTATTATCCTGAATCTCTGGATTACTAGTCCAGTGACAATACCTCTATGCCACTACCTCCCTTAAATCAAGGTCCTTTAAACCTCACACCTGGCTTAAAGCAACTCAAAGGCTTCCACGCAGGCCATGCACAAGTCACTGTGCAAAAAAGATTGAAAGAGCCCATAAACTTGAACAAATTGTCCACAAACTACAAATAAGTTAGAGGTAACTTTGCTAGTATTCCAGAGGCTTGGACTTACAATCCAGAGATGGTTTTACTTATTAAAGTTTTTATTTATTGGTCACAAGTAGGCTTACATTAACACTGCAATGAAGTTACTGTGAAAATCCCCTAGTCGCCACACTCCGGCGCCTGTTCGGGTACACTGAGGGGGAATTTAGCATGGCCAATGCACCTAACCAGCACATTTTTCGGATTGTGGAGGAAACCGGGGCACTCAGAGAAAACCCACCCAGACGCAGGGAGAATGTGCAAACTCCACACAGACGGTGACCCAAGCCAGGAATTGTACCCAGGTCCCTGGAGCTGTGAGGCAGCAGTGCTAACCACTGTGCCACCGTGCTTCCCTGGGTGAGGGGTGTTCAAATGTGCAAAATTTGAGAAATTTACGTTCAGTTAAATAAATCTGAACTTAAAACCAGAGTCGATAAAGGTGGCTGTCAAAGTACGAGATTGTCATAAAAACCCAACTGGTTTCCTAAAATACTTTAATGAGAGAAACCTACTGTGCGTACTTCATCTGACCTTTACGTGACAGTAGATTGTTTATTGAATTTCACCATCAGCCATGGTGGTATTTGAACCCACGCCCCCCCCAAAGCATTACCCTGAACCTTCACATTGCTGGTCTAGTGCTAATACCAATCCGCCATCACCTCCCTCCTACCTAACTCCACACCCACAGCAATGTAGTGGACGCTTAGTTGGCCTTTTAACTGGCATAGTAAGTCACTCAGTGCTATCAAAGAAAGTACCTTCACCATGGAAACTGCACCACCCCAACTTTCTCATCTAACGGGCATTTAGAGATGGGCAGTAATGTTAGCCCTGCCAGCATTGCCCACATCCGGTGAATGAATAAATAAATTACAAATAACTTTTATTCGTATTCAAGAGCTGTCATTGTATTTTAAGAAGGATATGAATGATGATTTGACAGCAATCTGACCCAGTGGCTGCCAACATTTGACCTAAAAATATTAAACAATGTTCGTATCTGTAAATCTTCAAAATAAACGTTTCAAATCAAAACAAGCTCTGCAGTCCTACATGCTGGGGGTGATTGTGGGTTGTGAAATCGAGCTAGCATGCTCAGCTCACAGCAAGCTTCGACTCAGGAAAATTCCTGCTGTGTTCTCAAATGCATTACTCGCCTAAAACAACCCTTTCACTGTCCACTGGCAACATTCAGGTTTACCCTGAGCAACGATCTGTTAAACAACCGACAATTGCAATTCACACTGGCATCTGTGTACATTTAATATCAACATTAATCTCAGTACGGTGGCACAGCGGTTAGCGCTGCTGTTTCACAGCGCCAGGAACCTGGGTTTGATTCCCGGTTCGGGCCACTGTCTGTGTGGAGTTTGCACATTCTCCCTGTGTGGGTTTCCTCCGGATGCTCCGGTTTCCTCCCACAGTCCGAAAGACATGCTGGTTAGATACGTTGGCCATGCTTAATTCTCCTCAGTGTACCCAAGCAGGCACCAGAGTGTGGCGACTAGGGAATTTCCACAGTAACTTCATTGCAGTGTTAATGTAAGCCTACTTGGGAAACTAATAAATAAACTTTAATCTCAGAAATCATTCCAAATACTTCTTTGTTCTGTTTACAAAATTTACTGGGTAATCAGGTGCAGATCTGAAAGTGTCTATTTAATCTGTAGCAATACAGTTTTTTTAAGGATCCAGTCACCTTACAGATCTTTTTCTTCATCTCGCTGACTTTGCCCCGCTTGATTTTAACAATACTGATAGCAACAATTAGAAACTTTGTTATAGCATTGTCTCACTCACTTAGTTGATAGTCTTGGGATGTATTCTGGCTGAGTGTACTGATTTCACATTTAGACAGCAATATCGCTGCAGAAAAATAAAATTCTGCTTGTTTAGTTGCTTAGGAACACAGGACTTAGGAGCAGGAATAGGTCATTCGGCCCTTCAAGCCTGCTCCACCTTTCAATAAGATCATGGCTGATCTGGTTGTGGGTGTCAACTCCACTTTCCTGTCTGCCCTCATAACCCTTGCCTATCAAAAATCTATCTAACTCTATCTTGAATAGATTCAATGTCCCAGCCAGCCCCCAATGATCTCTGGGAAAGGGAATTCCTCGGACTAACGAACCTCTGTGTAAAAAAACTTCTCCTCAGTCTACTTAAAAAGGAGACCTCCGATTCTTAAACTTTGTCCCCTAGTTCGATCTCCCCCTCAAGTGGAAACATCTTCCTCATACCTACCCCTTCAAGTCTCCTCAGGATCTTATGACCGGAATTCCCCAACCTTGCCGGCGGCTGGGATTCTCCGGTCCCGCTGCAGTCAATGGAGTTTTGGCTGAATGCCAAATTCTCTATTCTCACTGGCAGCGGTGGCGAGGCGTACGAGATCAGAGAATCCTGACCTGTATCTTTTTTCAAAGAGGGACTGAAACTGTAGTATTTCAGATGTGGCCTAACAATACCCTGTACAGCTGCAGTAAAACTTGCCTACTTTTCCATTTCCTTTCCCTTGCAATAAACATCAACATTCCGTTTGTCTTCCTAGTCACTTGCTGTACCTGCATGCAAACTTCTTGTGATTCCTGAACCAGGACACGTGGATCCCTCTGTAGCACTGAGTTTAGCGATCTCTACATTTGAATACTATACTGATTTTCTATTCTTATTGCCAAAGTGGACAAGTTCACACTTTCCCAATCTGCTACATTTTGCCCACTCCGTTAACTTGTCTTTATCCTTTTGCATACTCCCCACCTCCGCTTGACAACTTATTTTTCTGCCTATCTTGTCATTGGCAAATTTTGCTGCCATACATTTGGTCCCTTCATCAGAATCACTGATGTAGATTATAAATAGTTGTGTACCCACCATTGATCGACTGGCACTCCACTCGTTGCAGCTGGTCAGCTCAAAAAAATATCTATTTATCCCAACACTCTGCTTTCTGTTAGCCAAATTCTCCGACTTCGCTTGCGGCTGGGATTCTCCAGAACCACTGCAGTGAATGGAGTTTTGACTGAGTGTCAAATTCTCAATTTTCACTGGCAGTGATGGCGGGGCACACGAAATCGGAGAATTCTGGCCACTAAACGTGCTGCACCCAACCTCGCCCCCATAGGCAATTAAAAATCAAGCCCCTGTTTTTACCAAGCACCATTGTCATTAATTGTCATTAACAATTTTGTATTCTCTTGGGGCAGTTTGTTCATCTGATACCTTGAAATTTGCTAGTAAAGATTTCAAATTATCAGCTGGTAAGACCTTGATGTTGGAACACATTCTATTGCTTTCCCAAATCAACAGTGAACTGTGCCGATCTTAAATATCTCTACTAACATTCAAAAATTTCAAAAGCAGTTCTGGGACTGTCAAACCAAATAATTAATACCTCCGTGTATTTCTCTGATATGGTTTATGTCAAAAAGAATTCTCCATGTGATGGGGCTGTCTTTTCAGTTCTATAAAACAGATAGAATTGTACAGATGATTGTTATCACAGAGTACAGATTAACATCTTCCAATGAGTACCAGCATGGCTGAGGGATTGGCTTCGATTCCTGGCAGCAGTTCCATGCCAAGCTCTCAGTTTTCAGGTCAGAAACTCCAAGGTGTTTTATGAAGTCACCCTAGACCATAGGTTTTGTACTTTTAATTTGGCACAGGTGAGCATTAGGTGTTTCACTCAAGGTATGATTGAAGTGACCCACTAGGGAGCTTTTATCAAACAAACTTTATTCAAGAACATAGTTAAAATATAAGAAGAAAAATTAGCATAACTTTTACCAATTACAAGAGAACAACCATGATATAGTATAAACTTTAACAGCTTACTTTACTATTCCAAATCAAGCAGCCCACACAAACATACACCCCGCTTGGCATAGAAAGCGAATATGCTCCCGTGATGCTGGATCTTGCAGCTTTTTAACACCTGTTGTGAATTAGTCCTTTGGATGTTGAATTAAAGCTCTGACTTCCCAGCCCTGGAACTTTCAGTACACCTTGAAAGAGCGAGACAGAGACACTGCTTGCCTTTAGCTACTCGCTAGCAACTCCTGTTCAGCAGAATTTTCACTCCAGAAAGAGAGAGATAAGAAATGCTGCTTTCAGTCTGCAGTCCAAACAGCTTCTGACAAAATGAAACTAAAACCTTGGATTTTTCCTGTGTGGGAAAAAAAACTGTGCAAAGCCAGCACCTGACCTGTGAATCATGCTCCACCCAACAGTTCCAAGAGGGTCATAAAACTCCAGGATACTGCATTAGGTCAGATTAAAAATAAACAAGATGCCCATTATATTGCTTCAGCATCGATTAGAAGGAACTGGCTCAGGCAGCATGGCAGCAATAACAAAATGGCCAGGCCTGCTTGAAAAAACTGCAGAGAGCATGATTAAAATACATTTCTTTAAGGCACAGTATCATCACACTACCATCAGTTCGATACCTCCTGTAAAGTCTGTATGTGTGACAAGCAAGTTAGAAAGAGCTTTGAGAAGCTTTTCATTTGGCATCAATGAAAAGATCCAAGGGCAAATGTTCATTGTCAAATATTAGAAACCTGAGGCTGAATTTAATCACTGCGGAGATGGCTCCATTCACCTGCCAGAACTAACAACAACCCCCCCAACCCCCATCCCATGCCAAGAACAGGCTGGAAAGTGGAATAGGGGGCAATATGATTAGTGTGGGTGGATCATTTTCCTGACTCCCTTTGATTAAGGCAGAGCTAATGAGGGTCAGGTTCAGCCTTCCTGTCCGCAAGCCAATTAAGAATTAATATTCTCATCCCACTGCCCCTGGTATCCTGCCAGTGGTAAGGGGAGACATGTGCCGGGTGGGGAGGTCACAAGGTAATCCCTTGTAGCCTCCTGGTTGGCTCAAGAGAGGG
The DNA here is from genome assembly GCF_964213995.1 of Mustelus asterias. Taxonomy (NCBI): domain Eukaryota; kingdom Metazoa; phylum Chordata; class Chondrichthyes; order Carcharhiniformes; family Triakidae; genus Mustelus; species Mustelus asterias. The sequence continues at coordinate 21,577,003 of NC_135803.1, read as the reverse complement.
GGGGTGGCTTCCTGACCAGGCTGTCCATGCCCCATGGAGGGATGACCCACTTTGCAAACACCATCCCCATTGAAACAGCTGTGGTGAGCCCGCCATAGTCATTTTCAGGAACCGTGACAGGATTGAACGTCGATCAGGCAGTCTATTGAGGTTCTCATACCTTTCAAAGGTGAAGGCCCTGTCCCCTAAGAGGTGTCAATTACTTGGCCAGCAGTGCTTTAACCCCAGTGGTTAAATCAGGAGCAGTGGTCACAGCCGGGACTGCAGGGGGCTCCAAAACAGCCACCATTGATGGAGGCCCAGAAGGAAGGTGAATGGGGCTGGTTCACCAGTCAGCCAGACCCCAGTTGGGGAGGCGGGGGGGGTCATGACAGAGCGCAGAAGAGATTTTCCTGTGGTTGTGGCCCTTACCGCCCAGACGGCCCTCCATCTGGTCACTAGATCGGGGGGGATCCATGAGCCCCCATGAAGGCCAAGATATACTTGATAACCTCCCCACTTGAGCTACAGCTTCCCTTCCCACACCTCGCCACCAAGCTCCCCCCACCACCACCCCCATCCCCTGCCCGCAACTGATTGAAGACCAGCTGCAATGCGATGAGTCCCTTAGTGATCCTGAATTGTCCACGAAGCAGCTTCAATTGGCCTAGAGGCAGCAAGGCCAACCTCAATCTTCCCTGTCCATGACTTAATCGGGGCAGTCTGGAAGATGATGGACTCTCCAATCTGATGCTTTCACACCAGATTAAAAGGCCACCCCACCCCCTCCTCCCACCCTCCCAGCCAGCTACTCAAGGACAAAGGGGGGGGGGGGTGATTTGATTACAATTCTGGAGTGCTGTTCCTGTCCAACCTAAGAATTGCCAGGTTTTCTGTCCTGGTGGCACCCCGCCTTAGCACTGGCAAGTGGGGCAGAACGATAAAGCTTGCCACAAACCTTTCAGTATATGGCCGAATATCAGGCCTCAGTTACTGGGATCTTCAGAAGGTCCCAATTCTATCTAAAGGTTCTGGGGAATGGTGTAATTTTGAAGATGTGTTCTACTCAGATCGGGTAGACCTGAACATAATGCATTGTGGGTATCCCTGCTCTGGTGTGCTGCCTGAGCCAGCCAGAAATCCAGGAAATTAGGAATACAACTCATATAATTTACAGGAAGACAATCAAGTTTTTCCTCTCAAGGAAAGCCTTGGAGATTCCAGGACAACCAGAGAGGAATGAAAACCTGGTTTGTTGGTTCTTGTTCCTGATCTTTGCCAATGTTTCTGAGGAGAAGGGTCACAAAATTGAGCTCCCACATTTCGTCTGGACTATATAAGTTGCACCTGATGCTGCTGATCGAATCTTAATTGAACAGCTATGAGTTGGCTTTGAGTCACTGCCCTGGATCTAGCACAAATGTCAGAAGATCAAGATGACAGTAAAATCTATCTCAGCACTGTTCAGATATGCAGCATGAAGAGATTCTGATATCAGCCTGTTACAAATACAAAAAGATGGCCATGTTTTGAGATTGTGGGGGGACTTTCATGAGGATTGTAGCGGGCAGAGGGGCAGAGCATGCAAAAGTCCATTGACCTCGGGTGGGATTTTCCGGTTTCGGGACATACAGGCCGGAAAATCTCACCCCATCTCTTTAGTTTAAGCTAAAATGGTGGAATGGAGCGGTCATGTGACCTGCTATGGATTCCGCCTAACAACAAGCTTGGGAGGCTTGATTGGTTAAGTTTAAAGAGGGCCATGGATTGATTTACTTGACTATGTACAAGATGTCCCCACCTCTAGACAACAGCAAGAGCATCTGTGCTGGCTGTGGTATGTTAATAATCTCCAAATCTCACAGGGAGCTGTTAGGAGTATCAGGCTTTATAAACAGCTACACTTTAACCTGTTTATTTAACTCCAAGATAGAGTGGAGTTGGGTATTTAGAAGATAACCAATAAACATTTCTATCTGGATATCAGACCCATGTGATTCACATTACCATGAGGATGGGCTTTAAGAAGTAAAAGTCAATAGAAAGCCATTGTATTATCAGGTTGCAGGCTTCTTAAAGTATCCAAGATCTTCACAAATAGGTCAGTTTGTAAGAATCTGAATCTTAGGGAGAGAGAACAGAGAGTTGGACCAGCTAGTCCTGCACCTGAAACAGAGAAAATGCTGTCTTTATTATTCACAATCAGAAGATGGGACAGAGCTCAGGCTCAGATTGAAGACATCAGGTTAATGAACACTTAAAGGAGGCTTAGCTTTGGCAACATGGAGTAATCTCCAGGGTAATCCTCACCGTGAATGTCAGTTAGAGGTTACCCAGGGAAAAGGAAGGAGGCCAGAAGGAGAGGAGAATAGCTTTGAACTGGTTCCGGAAGAAGAAAGTGCCCACTCAAGGAACAAAGTAAAGCATAACCATGGCGTGGGATTGTCAGTCATGTTAAAAGTCACACAGGGTTCTTTTCTGTAGTTTAAAGTATAAGTTGCTGAAAAAATAGTCAATGTTGCTTTTAGTTTGTTTATTATAGTAAAAGTCTCTTTTTAAAAAATGAATTCTTCTTGTTTGATCTTTCAGTTGGCCACGAGAATTCAAGTATCCTTTTAAAAGTTAGCGTTCTCTACATGGATCAATATAAGCGCAACAAGGATAAAAGTCTAAGATTGGCCACAAATTGAGAGGCTCAGGGAGGCTTGAAAGATGGGAGGAACACAATGAAACCCATCTCAAACATTTCATAATATATCTGATTAATTTGATGTTGCAACAAATTGGCCAACTTGAAATATTCTCCAACTAATGGTTCAGGAAATGAATTTGACTGAAATGTTACAAAAATAAACATGTTCGGAAGATCTCACAAGCTGTTTTCAATCTCCACAACCAAGTCATAGCACTAATCCCCAGGGAATGGTGTCCTAACCTCATTGCAAAACTGGTTTCATGTGGCATTTCTGGTAAGCTATTGATTTTCATATACAAGTTCCTGCCAGGATCTATACACCAGGGCGCGATAAATGGACATTAATTTTCTTTATAATTACACATCAGGGCAAGATTCTCCAAGGAGGATTATTTGTCCTTCCTTGTTAACTATTGATATTCTTAATTCCATCATAAAAACTGATGATGTTACAAAATAGTTAACACTTAATTGGAAAAACAAAATGCTACTAAGTCATTTCAGGCACAGACAAACAAACTGAACAATAAAAAAAACACAAGTGGTGTTTTCAATGGTGAAGGTTGGGTTTTTATGTGGATGGAAGGGCTCTCAGTCTTAGTGAGAAGAGTAACAGAGGCACAAATTCATTAGTCCCGCTGCTGAACCTGGACCCTGCCATGTTCACCAGTGGGTAGGGGTTGCAGTAGGGACGAGTTGTAAACAGCACCTCTGTGGGTCGTGGAATCAACTGCACATTTAAAATGTAGCGGCCTCGACCAGATCCAATTTTGGCGAGTGGGGTATTCAAAACATAACTGGGTGCACATTGGACCTGGTAGGAAGCAGTCTAAAGTGGCCAGAGTTCTTTGGACGTTACCTCTATTGAGAGGTAAAGTTTATTTATTACAAGTGGGCTTACATTAAAATTGCAATGAAGTTACTGTGAAAATCCCTTCGTCGCCACACTCCAGCGCCTGTTCGGGTACACTGAGGAAGAATTTAGCATGACCAACCCACCTAACCAGCACGTCTTTCGGACTGTGGGAGGAAACTGGAGCACCGGAGGAAACCCATGCAGACACATGGATTAAAGAATTGAAGTAGTGAGTATGTTTTTTATGAGTTTTTTTTAATAATGACATTTAATGGACACTTAAGAACTTTAATCTCAGCATGGCTCCTGATGTCTGCCCTTGGAGGAGAGGAGGAACAGATGAGTTGGCATGGTAGGTGTAAGCACAAAGGCTGGTTGATGAACGAGCTGAGTCAGCACTAAGTTGGCATAAGGATAATAAAGTGCCATGGGGGTGGGTAAGGGTAGCATAGGTTGTTATGGAGGGTCTGAAGGGCTAGTGGGCAGCATAGCTTGACATGGATTGGCATGAATAGGGCATGGGGAGTGTGTGTGAGCGGTGAAAGGATCTGTGGGGTGAGGACTTGAGCGATGCTTTTTTGTTTCATAGAAATCATAGAAACCCTACAGTACAGAAAGAGGCCATTCGGCCCATCGAGTCTGCACCGACCACAATCCCACCCAGGCCCTACCCCCATATCCCTACATATTTTACCCACTAATCCCTCTAATCTACGCATCCCAGGACACTAAGGGGCAATTTTAGCATGGCCAATCAACCTAAGCCGCACATCTTTGGACTGTGGGAGGAAACCGGAGCACCCGGAGGAAACTCACGCAGACAGTGACCCAAGCACGGGAATCGAACCCAGGTCCCTGGAGCTGTGAAGCAGCAGTGCTAACCACTGTACCACCGTGCCACACATCAATTCAGCTTTCAATCATTCAGCTTTCTTATTTTGATAAAGTGCCATAGCACCAAGGCTTTCACCCAGCCTGCCTCCACATCCGACAGCCTCCAAACTCTTCCCAGAGTCACCCTCCATAATTCCCGTTACACCCACCAACCACAACCCCAACTCCCAACCCCACCCCTGGACCGAACATGTCTTCTCCTGAGTCACTTTTTCCTGGGCGGGGCTTGTGGAGCTAAACATTTTCCCAGCCCTGCATTCCCGACCCTGGTGTGAAAATTCAGGCCAAAAAGTCTGAATCAATTAGCAGAGTGAAAAAGAAATTGACATTTCTCATGCACTGCTCTTCTGTAAGGATCACAGGCTTTGAAGTTCAAACATCCAGCTCCTTGGGTAGTGAGCATTATCAAGCACTGCGGAGGAAAACAGATGACAAAAAGTAAAGTAAAAGTTTATTTATTAGTCACAAGTCGGCTTACATTCACACTGCAATGAAGTTACTGTGAAAATCCCCGAGTCGCCACACTCCGGCGCCTGTTCGGGTACACTGAGGGAGAATCTAGCATGGCCGATGCACCTAACTTGCACAGCTTTGGACTGTGGGAGGAAACCCACACAGACACGGGGAGAATGTGCAGACTCCACATAGACAGTCACCCAAGCTGGGAATTGAACCCAGGTCCCTGGCGCTGTGAGGCAGCAGAGTTAACCACTGCGCCACCCCAAGTTAATTGGAAAAAGAACTCATTTGAATCAGTATTTGATTACCGATGAAAACATTCTGGTGAATGCAGATTCCCACACTTGAACCTCATTTATCAAATTTATGAATGTGAAATTTATATTTGTCATCCATTCTGGCCCACTTGCTTATGCACGATAAACACAAAACACTATTGCCTGAATTGGACAGCAGGTGGCATCAGAACTCCAACCCTGACTGAAATGAATCAAGGTTGGAATAAATGAAAAACCAATCACAAGCTGGAGGTAAATTTTCAACTTGCTGTCCAGGTGGGAAGCTGGGGTTACAGGGCGCCCGTTTGAACAAAGAACAAAAGAACAAAGAACAGTACAGCACAGGAAACAGGCCCTTCGGCCCTCCAAGCCTGTGCAGCTCCTTGGTCCAACTAGACCAATCGTTTGTATCCCTCCATTCCCAGGCTGCTCATGTGACTATCCAGGTAAGTCTTAAACGATGTCAGCGTGTCTGCCTCCACCACCCTACTTGGCAGCGCATTCCAGGCCCCCACCACCCTCTGTGTAAAAAACATCCCTCTGATATCTGAGTTATACTTCGCCCCTCTCACCTTGAGCCCGTGACCCCTCGTGATCGTCACTTCTGATCTGGGAAAAAGCTTCCCACCGTTCACCCTATCTATCCCCTTCATAATCTTGTACACCTCTATTAGATCTCCCCTCATTCTCCGTCTTTCCAGGAAGAACAACCCCAGCTTACCCAATCTCTCCTCATAGCTAAGACAGGGAGGAAATTAGACGGGTAAATTGGAAGGAGGCATTCTTGGGGAAAAGTACCGAAGGAAAGTGGAGGATTTTCAAGGAATGTTTGTCTGGAGCTCTGCATGACAACGTTCCGATGAGACAGGGGGGTGTTGGTAGGGTACGGGAACCGTGGTGCACGAAGGTTGTGATGAACCTGGTGAATAAGAAAAGAGAGGCGTACAGAAGGTTCAGAGAGCTAGGAGGTGTTAAGGATTTAGAGGAGTATACGGGATGTAGGAAGGAGCTTAAGAAGGAAATTAGGAGAGCGAGAAGGGGTCATGAGAAGGCCTTGGCGGGTAAGATTAAGGAGAATCCCAAGGCTTTCTACAAATATGTCAAGAGTAAAAGGATGAGATGTGAAGGCATAGGACCCTTAAAAGGTAAAGGGGGAAAAGTTTGTGCGGAACCGTTAGAAATGGCGGAGCTGCTTAATGAATACTTTACCTCGGTATTCACGGTGGAAAGGGATCTGGGTGGTTGTACTGCTGGTTTGCGGTGGACAGAAAGGATCGAGCATGTGGACATAAAGAAAGAGGATGTGTTGGAACTATTGAATGGCATCAAGGTTGGTAAGTCGCCGGGACCGGATGGGATGTACCCCAGGTTACTGTGGGAGGCGAGGGAGGAGATTGCGGAGCCTTTGGCGATGATCTTTGCATCGTCGATGGAGACGGGAGAGGTTCCGGAGGATTGGAGGATTGCAGATGTGGTCCCTATATTCAAGAAAGGGAACAGGGACAGCCCGGGAAATTACCGACCGGTGAGTCTAACCTCAGTGGTTGGTAAGTTGATGGAGAGGATCCTGAGAGACAGGATTTATGATCATCTAGAGAAGTTTAGTATGATCAAAAGTAGTCAGCACGGCTTTGTCAAGGGCAGGTCGTGCCTTACGAGCCTGGTTGAGTTCTTTGAAAATGTGACCAAACACATTGACGAAGGAAGAGCGGTGGATGTGGTCTATATGGACTTCAGCAAGGCGTTCGATAAGGTCCCCCATGCAAGACTTCTTGAGAAAGTGAGAGGGCATGGGATCCAAGGGGCTGTTGCCTTGTGGATCCAGAACTGGCTTGCCTGCAGAAGGCAGAGAGTGGCTGTGGAGGGGTCTTTCTCTGCATGGAGGTCAGTGACCAGTGGAGTGCCCCAGGGATCTGTTCTGGGACCCTTGCTGTTTGTCATTTTCATAAATGACCTGGATGAGGAAGTGGAGGGATGGGTTGGTAAGTTTGCTGACGACACCAAGGTAGGTGGTGTTGTGGATAGTTTGGAGGGATGTCAGAAGTTGCAGCGAGACATAGATAGAATGCAAGACTGGGCGGAGAAGTGGCAGATGGACTTCAACCCGGATAAGTGTGTGGCGATCCATTTTGGCAGATCCAATGGGATGAAGCAGCAGTATAATATGAAGGGTACCATTCTTAGCAGTGTAGAGGATCAGAAGGACCTTGGGGTCCGGGTCCATAGGACTCTTAAATCGGCCTCGCAGGTGGAGGATGCGGTCAAGAAGGCGTACGGCGTACTGGCCTTCATTAATCGAGGGATTGAGTTTAGGAGTCGGGAGATAATGCTGCAGCTTTATAGGACCCTGGTTAGACCCCACTTGGAGTACTGCGCGCAGTTCTGGTCACCTCATTACAGGAAAGATGTTGAAGCCATTGAAAGGGTGCAGAGGAGATTTACAAGGATGTTGCCTGGATTGGGGGGCATGCCTTATGAGGATAGGTTGAGGGAGCTTGGTCTCTTCTCCCTGGAGAGACGAAGGATGAGAGGTGACCTGATAGAGGTTTACAAGATGTTGAGAGGTCTGGATAGGGTAGACTCTCAGAGGCTATTTCCAAGGGCTGAAATGGTTGCTACGAGAGGACACAGGTTTAAGGTGCTGGGGGGTAGGTACAGAGGAGATGTCAGGGGTAAGTTTTTCACTCAGAGGGTGGTGGGTGAGTGGAATCGGCTGACGTCGGTGGTGGTGGAGGCAAACTCGTTGGGGTCTTTTAAGAGACTTCTGGATGAGTACATGGGATTTAATGGGATTGAGGGCTATAGATAGGCCGAGAGGTGGGGATGTGATCGGCGCAACTTGTGGGCCGAAGGGCCTGTTTGTGCTGTGGCTTTCTATGTTCTATGTTCTAAGACCCTCCATACCAGGCAACATCCTGGTAAACCTTCTCTGCACTCTCTCTAACACCTCTACATCCTTCTGGTAGTGCGGCGACCAGAACTGGATGCAGTACTCCAAATGTGGCCTAACCAGCATTCTATACAGCTGCATCATCAGACTCCAGCTTTTATACTCTATACCCCGTCCTATAAAAGCAAGCATACCATATGCCTTCTTCACCACCTTCTCCACCTGTGTTGCCACCTTCAAGGATTTGTGGACTTGCACACCTAGGTCCCTCTGTGTTTCTATACTCTTGATGGCTCTGCCATTTATTGTATAACTCCCCCCTACATTATTTCTTCCAAATATTTGATATTCTTTGCTGATTTCAATGAAAATCGAACCATTTCTGTATTGGGAGGCCAATTTCCCTTTCATCAGTCTAACACCCTTTGATTTGATTTATTGTTGTCACATGTATTGGGATACAGTGAAAAGTATTGTTTCTTGCGTGCTGTACAGACAAAACATACCATTCATTGAGTACATAGGGGAGAAGGAAAGGTGAGAATGCAGAGTGTAGTGTTACAGTCATCGCTAGGGTATAGAGAAAGATCAATTTAATGCGAGGTAGGTCCACTCAAAAGTCTGACAGTAGCAGGGAAGAAGCTGTTCTTGAGTCGGTTGGTACATCACCTCAGACTTTTGTATCTTTTTCCTGACGGAAGAAGATGGAAGAGAGTATGTCCAGGGTGCGTGGGGTCCTTAATTATGCTGCCTGCTTTGCCGAGGCAGTGGGAAGTGTAGACAGAGTCAATGGATGAGAGGCTGGTTTGTGTGATGGATTGGGCTACATTCATGACTTTTTGTAGTTTCTTGCGGTTTTGGTCAGAGCAGGTGCCATACCAAGCTGTGATACAACCAGAAAGAATGCTTTCTATGGTGCATCTGTAAAAATTGGTGAGAGTCATAGCGGATATACCGAACTTCCTTAGCCCAAGCAGCATGTTGAAAATTTCACCCACTATATCTGATTTTTAAAGAAACAATCTGGTGCCCCCCACCTCTCCCCTCAGTATGTCACTATCATTTTTTTTTACAAAAATATGAACAGAAAAAACAAATGGGAATTATGATTTACATTAAATATTTCTCCCATTTCTAATGCTATTTTCCCCATTTTGTTAAATTTGTTTTAGAGTTTGTTTATTTATTAGTGTCACAAGTAGGTTTACATTAACATGGCAATGAAGTTGCTGTGAAAATCCCCTAGCCGCCACACTCTGGCACCTGTTCGGGTACACTGAGGGAGAATTTGTACTCCATTTTTAAAGTTACAAAGCTAATGCTCAGAGAGGACAAGGCAAACCAACTCCTTGCTTGCTCCATAAAACCAAATTCAGATTAAATCCAGTTCATGGTCCCCACAAGGGAGACAAACAAGACCCAAGCTGACAAGATAAGGCATTGCACCCCATCTTGGGCTTGATCCGACGTTTGATCTTAGCCAAAACGCCCAATGAGACTCAATAACATAATTTGCAAATACTGAACTGATGTTCAATATTTACAGTTTTTACAGATGCACCATAGAAAGCATTCTTTCTGGTTGTATCACAGCTTGGTATGGCTCCTGCCCTGCCCAAGATCGCATGAAACTACAAAAAGTCGTGAATGTAGCCCAATCCATCAGGCAAACCAGCCTCCCATCCATTGACTCCACCCACACTTCCTGCTGCCTCGGCAAAGCAGCCAGCATAATTAAGGACCCCACAGCACCCTGGGCATTCTCTCTTCCACCTTCTTCCGTCGGGAAAAAGATACAAAAGTCTGAAGTCACGTACCAACCGACTCAAGAACAGCTTCTTCCCTGCTTTATCATCAGCGATACAAGTCAGGAAATGGCTCCCAGCAATGTTGGCTTGTGTCTAGGCATTAAATTACATGTCTCCATATTTGAAATGAGCTGACACTTCCATTAAAATAGCATGAAGAGAAATTTAATTGGACTGTGGTAAGCATTCATATCATAACATCACTGATTGCCGTTGCTAGCCTGGTCCAACTGACCCACGGTTTGTCCTACATTAGTTGTGTGAGATTCTTTCATAGCTGCATCTTGTCAGACCCAGTAATCATTATCAGCGTATTTCTATTGATGGCACTCTTTGTTAAAAAAATCTAAAATTTAAACGGAATAGAAAGACATGACAAAAAGATGCCAAGATTAATTGCAAATCCTTTACTCTGCTTAAGGGCGGCACGGTGGCACAGTGGTTAGCACCGCTGCCTCACAGTGCCAGAGGCCCAGGTTCGATTCCGGGCTTGGGTCACAGTCTGTGTGGAATTTGCACATTCTCCCCGTGTCTGCATGGGTTTCCTCCAGGTGCTCTGGTTTCCTCCTACAGTCCAAAGATGTGCAGGTTAGGTACATTGGCCATGCTAAATTTTGGGCGGCACGGTAGCACAGTGGTCAGCACTGCTGTTTCACAGCTCCATGGACCTGGGTTCGATTCCCGGCTCGGGTCACTGTCTGTGTGGAGTTTGCACATTCTCCTCGTGTCTGCGTGGGTTTCCTCCGGGTGCTCTGGTTTCCTCCCACAGTCCAAAGATGTGCGGGTTAGGTTGATTGGCCAAGCTAAAAAAATTGCCCTTAGTGTCCCGGGATGCGTAGGTTAGAGGGATTAGTGGGTAAAATATGTAGGGATATGGGGGTAGGGCCTGGGTGGGATTGTGGCCGGTGCAGACTCGATGGGCCAAATGGCCTCTTTCTGTGCTGTAGGGATTCTAAGATTTGTTTTTCTTTTAACTAACCATAATCTCTCTCCTGAAAGGCTGCAAGTAGCAGCATTCCTTTCCTTTAAAACTAACAGATTTAAGGAAAACTAAGGAGAATATGCCCCTGTCTACATCAACGGGGATGAAGTAGAAAGGGTCGAGGGTTTCATGTTTCTAGGTGTCCAGATCACCAACAACCTGTTCTACATAGAACATAGAAAGCCACAGCACAAACAGGCCCTTCGGCCCACAAGTTGCGCCGATCACATCCCCACCTCTAGGCCTATCTATAGCCCTCAATCCCATTAAATCCCATGTACTCATCCAGAAGTCTCTTAAAAGACCCCAACGAGTTTGCCTCCACCACCACCGACGTCAGCCGATTCCACTCACCCACCACCCTCTGAGTGAAAAACTTACCCCTGACATCTCCTCTGTACCTACCCCCCAGCACCTTAAACCTGTGTCCTCTCGTAGCAACCATTTCAGCCCTTGGAAATAGCCTCTGAGAGTCTACCCTATCCAGACCTCTCAACATCTTGTAAACCTCTATCAGGTCACCTCTCATCCTTCGTCTCTCCAGGGAGAAGAGACCAAGCTCCCTCAACCTATCCTCATAAGGCATGCCCCCCAATCCAGGCAACATCCTTGTAAATCTCCTCTGCACCCTTTCAATGGCTTCAACATCTTTCCTGTAATGAGGTGACCAGAACTGCGCGCAGTACTCCAAGTGGGGTCTAACCAGGGTCCTATAAAGCTGCAGTTCTGGTCCCCCCATGCCGACACTATAGTTAAGAAAGCCCACTAACGACTCTTCTTTCTCAGGTGACTAAGGAAATTTGGCATGTCAGCTATGACTCTCAGCAACTTTTAAAGATGCATCATAGAAAGTATTCTTTCTAGTTGTATCACAGCTTGGTATGGCTTCTGCTCTGCCCAAGACCACAAGGAACTACAAAAGGTTGTGAATGTGGCCCAGTCCATCACGCAAACCAGCCTCCAATCCATTGATTCTGTCTACACTTCCCGCTGCCTCGGCAAAGCAGCCAGTATAATTAAGGACCCCACGCACCCCGGACATTCTCTCTTCCACCTTCTCCCTTCGGGAAAAAGATACAAAAGTCTGAGGTCACGTACCAACCGACTCAAGAACAACTTCTTCCCTGCTGCTGTCAGACTTTTGAATGGGCCTACCTTGCATTAAGTTGATCTTTCTCTACACCCTAGCTATGACTGTAACACTACATTCTGCACTCTCTCATTCCCTTCTCTATGAACGTAATGCTTTGTCTGCATAGTGCACAAGAAACGGCACGGTAGCACAGTGGTTAGCACTGCTGCTTCACAGCTCCAGGGTCCCAGGTTCGATTCCCAGCTCGGGTCACTGTCTGTGTGGAGTTTGCACATTCTCCTCGTTTCTGCGTGGGTTTCCTCCGGGTGCTCCGGTTTCCTCCCACAGTCCAAAGATGTGCAAGTTAGGTTGATTGGCCAGGTTAAAAATTGCCCCTTAGAGTCCAGAGATGTGTAGGTTAGAGGGATTAGCAGGTAAAATATGTGGGGGTAGGGCCTGGGTGGGATTGTGGTCAGTGCAGACTCGATGGGCCGAATGGCCTCCTTCTGCACTGTAGGGTTTCTATGATTTCTATGAAACAATACTTTTCACTGTATGTTAATACATGTGACAATAATAAATTGAACCAAATCAAATCAGATGTGAAGGATTGCAATTTAACAATCATTATTTTATCCTCAGTGTTCCATACAAGCCTACAAGTGAAAGCAAAGGTGCTAGAAGAACTTGGTTGTGGACTCCTGTTTATTGATGACGATGCTCTAATGGCTCAATCCCAGTGTGAATTGCAAATAGTCATGATGTTGGAACAGCAGGCCTGCAATTTGGCATGACAATGAGCCTTAAATAGATGGTGGTACTCCTCCAAACTGCCCCAGGCAAGAGATGCACTCCTCCTACCATCACTATTGACGACCACACACTACAGGCTTTGGACAACTTTACATTCCTGCCTTCAGAAGTTGGTTATTATTATTCATTATCAACTATCGATAGAGAAGCAGTTTGCAGATTTTGTTTTGGACAATGAGTGAGGGCCTCTGGGGCAAAGAGAGGCATCAGCCTGCAGATCAAGCTCAAAGTGTAGAGGGCCGTCATTCTGACAATGTATTCACGCCACATTAAGGAACTGAACGGCTTTCACCTCAGCCGCCCGAGACAACTAATAAAGAGCAGATGGCTAAACAAGATTGCTGACAAAGAAATTCTTGAAATAAGTTTGACATGCCAAACATAGATGCTCCGCACATGAAGGCATGGCCATGCTGTTCAGGTAATTTGGTTCAAATGTTTGTCAGATGAATACTGAAGAAGATCTTCCGTGGCGCATTGTGAACTGGAGCTGGATTCTGAACAAGTGCAAAACAAATGTCCATCTGGGGAGCATCTTATTTAAGAATGATAATGTGCGATGAAAAGCCATCCTTGAATCCAGCTCTTCCAGTCAAACTGGTGATGCTGAATGCAGTAAGAAGTTTAACAACACCAAGTTAAAGTCGGCATCTCCACATCGATGCTGAATGCGTCAGCTAATGTACTCACAGCTGAAAAATCAGGGGTCCAGATTTTGCAATATCAATAATAGTGAAGCTAACAATGTCCAATGTTATTTATGCAGCAAGACCCAGATCTCTCGATCTCTGGATCATCGGAAATCAGATGTATGACACACGATGAGCGTCGCGACACCGTGGGTGTTCTGACATGCTCACCTGAGTGTGAATTGCCGGAGGAATTTGTACCTCTGGCGGGCAACCCCTCTACCATTCACTCACTATTGGCATTACTCAGAAGACTTGGGCCATTGCCCAAGTTGGACGTCTTGTTGAAGTTGTACAAGACATTGGTAAGGCCACACTTGGAATGCTTTGTGCAGTTCTGGTCACCCTATTATAGAAAGGATATTATTAAACTAGAAAGAGTGCAGAAAAGATTTACTAGGATGCTACCGGGACTTGATGGTTTGGGTTATAAGGAGAGGCTGGATAGACTGGGACTTTTTTCTCTGCAGCGTAGGAGGCTGAGGGGTGATCTTATAGAGGTCTATAAAATAATGAGGGTCACAGATCAGCTAGAAAGTCAATATCTTTTCCCAAAGGTAGGGGAGTCTAAAACTAGAGGGCATAGGTTTAAGGTGAGAGGGAAGAGATACAAAAGTGCCCAGAGGTGCAATTGTTTCACACAGAGGATGGTGAGTGTCTGGAATAAGCTGCCAGAGGTAGTAGTAGAGGGGGGTACAATATTTTCTTTTAAAAAGCATTTAGATAGTTACATGGATAAGATGGGTATAGGGCGATATGGGCCAAATGCGGGCAATTGGGATTAGTTTAGGGGCTTAAAATAAAAGGGCGGCATGGACAAGTTGGGCCGAAGAGCCTGTTTCCATGTTGTAAACCTCTATGACTCTATGGCCAATGGATCCATTCCATGCACAAAATGCAAATCAGTGGGCCCATGTTAACCAGCTGAAACTACACAAGGAAACTACACACTACTGGCACAGTGGTTAGCACGACTGCCAGGGACCCGGGTTCGATTCCCACCTTGGGTCACTGTCTGTGTGGAGTTTACATGCTCTCCCCGTGTCTGCGTGGGTTTCCTCCAGGTTCTCCAGTTTCCTCCCACGCTCCAAAAAGGTGCATGTTAGATGGATTGGCCATGCTAAATTGCCCCTTAGCATCCCAGGATGTGCAGGTTAGGCTGATTGGCCAATATAGCTGCTTGGGGTTATGGGGATAGGGTGGAGGGTAGGCTTGGGCGGAATGCTCTTTCAGAGACTCGATGGGCCGAATGGCTTCTTTCTGCACTGTGGGGATTGTATGGTGTCTAAGGGACAAGTAGAGAATTTAAAGATTATCGCTGCTGGATAATGCCGATGAATAGTGATCACATGATCACCTATTGCCAGGAGGACGCTGTGGCCTTGTCTACTTACCACGTGACTATATGAACCTGAGACCCTCTTCTGGATATCCTCACGCAGGCCAGAACAGGGCAGGATGCAAGGCCAGCAAACAAACTGCAAAGTTAGGCACTCTAAAGTCAACGGTCCACTTCAGCCCTGTGATTCCCTCCCTGCTCCCCATCTCTGAATCTGAAGTCAATCCTTCAACATACATGTACCTTTCAAGAACATTTGGTTTGTGAGCAACAGATACCGAGAAAGGAATGAAAACCTCAGAAGGCCACATCCGGTGGGATGTGGTGTACAATCTGAGGTAATTCATCTGGGCGTGTTAGCCCTCTTTTGCTTTCTTAGTTCCTCATTTTATGTTGAGCATACTGTCATTATTACTTTGCTACATATGTGCACCATGTGTTGCTGTTGGAGACTCAGCTGCGGCTCTGACAGATTCTGTCTATATATGTGGGCCTTTCAGAAGATCCCTAAATGCAGAGTTTCCACGTCATTAGCAGAAAGCCCAAAATGATTAGTAAATAGGTTGGTACTGTGTAATTAATAAGATTTATTTAAATCTTGCTGATCGGGTTGGAAGGTCAGTGTGACGGAAGAGAAAAAGAACAAAAAAAATGAAGGATTTTAAGGTTCATTTGGAGAAATATTTAGAATTCACTTTGTGTCAAGTCACAGAATTGTTACAAAGCAGACGGAGACCATTGGGCCCATCAGGTCTGCACTAGCTCTCTGACTGAACAATTACAGCCAGGCTCCTGTATTCTCCCCATAACCCTACATGTTCTTCCTTTTCAAATAACAGTCTAATTCCTTTTGGAATGCTTCAGTTCAACCTACCTCCACCTCACACCTTCTTCCAGTGTGACAAACATCCATTAACCACTACTGTGTTGCCTGAAACTCGGCCAATTCCGTATCCAAGTTGTTGCTGTTCCTTTTATTCCACAAGCTATAACTTTTCTCACAAGTCTGTTGTGTGGCATTGTATCAAATGCCTTTTGGAAGTCCATGTACATCACATCCAGAGCATTACCCTCATCAACCCTCTCTGTTACCTCTTGAAAAAGCTCCAGCAAATTAGTAAAACACAGTTTTCCTTTCAGAAACCCATGCCTTAATTAACCCACATTTGTCCATGTGACTATTAATTTTGTCCCCAATTATTGTTTCTATATGTTTCCCCATCAAGAAAATTAAACTGACTAGCCTGTAATTGCTGGGTTATCATTCCACCCTTTCTTGAACAAGAGTGTAATGTTTGCAATTCTCCAGTCCTCTGGCACCACCCATGTGTCTAAAGAAGGCTGAAAAATTATTTTAAGTTTATTTATTCGTCACAAGTAGGCTTACATTAACACTGCAATGAAGTTACTGTGAAAATCCCCTAGTCACCACACTCCGGCGTAATCCTGTTCAGGTACACTGAGGGAGAATTTAGTATGGCCAATCCACCTGACCAGCACGTCTTTCTGATTGTGGGAAGAAATGGGAGCACCCGGAGGAAACCCACGTAGACACAAGGAAAATGTGCAAATTCCACATAGATAGCGACCCAAGCCGGGAATCGAACCCAGGTCCCTGGCGGTGTGAGGCAGCAGTACTACCACTGTGCCACCGTGCCGCCCCATGGTGGCCATTGGTTAATTATGGCTACTGCCTCTGCAATTTCCACTCTCACTTCCCCAACATCCTTGGATGCCTCTCATCTGGTCCCTGTGCCTTTCAACTTTGAGTACACACAGCTTATCCACTTTAAACCCTTCTAATGCCTGAATTACCTGCTCATTCACCATGGCCTGGGTAACATCTTCATCCTTGGCAAAGACAGATATAGAGTATTCATTTAATACCTCAGCTATGCCCTTGCCTCCATGTACAAATCCCCCCTTTTGCTCCGTCATCATCCCTACCCCTCCTTTTACTACACTTTTACCATTTGCATGTCTATAAGAGACTTTAGGATTCCCTTTTATTTTGGCTGCCAGTCTCTTTTCATGCTCCCTCTTTGCTTTTCTTATTTGCTTTTTCATCTCTCCTCTGAACCTTCTATATTCAGCCTGATTCTGAATTGTACTTTCTATCTAACATCTGTCATAAGGGCGGCACGGTAGCACAGTGGTCAGCACTGCTGCTTCACAGCGCCAGGGTCCTGGGTTCGATTCCTGGCTCGGGTCACTGTCTGTGTGGAGTTTGCACATTCTCCTCGTGTCTGCGTGGGTTTCCTCCGGGTGCTCTGGTTTCCTCCCACAGTCCAAAGATGTGCGGGTTAGGTTGATTGGCCAGGTTAAAAATTGCCCCTTAGAGTCCTGAGATGTGTAGGTTAGCGGGATTAGCGGGTAAAATATGTGGGGGTAGGGCCTGGGTGGGATTGTGGTCGGTGTAGACTCGATGGGCCGAATGGCCTCCTTCTGCACTGTAGGGTTTCTATGATAAGCACATTTTTTCTTCCTTGTCTTAATTTTTATCTATTTTGTCATTCAAGGAGCTGTGGATCTGTTTGCCCTGCCTTTCCCTTTCGAGTGAATATACCTGACGAAACTATCTCTTCCTTGAAGATAGCCCAATGTTCAGCTCCCATTTCTCCTACCAATATTTGACTCCCATTTATTCAGCCCAGATCCGTTCTTGTCCCATTAAAGTTGGCTTTTCCCCAGTTAATTATTCCAACTCTGGATTGTCCAGATTGCCTGGAATGTCCCAAAATTAATCGTATCTCGAGGTTATTGTCAGTTAAGGATATGTGTTAATAGCAGAAGTTAACTGGAACAATGGAGACCCAAACAACTGATGAAAAGACTGGCCAGTAATCACATTAAATATCTGGAATGATCCAATACATCCTCCTTTGTAATATCAGATAGGATATGTCAGGTTAAGAGTTATAAAATCATAGAATCTCTACAGTGCAGAAGGAGGCCATTTGGCCCATCAAGTCTGCACTGACAACAATCCCACCCAGGCCCTATCCCCGTAATCCCAAATATTCACCCTGCTAATCCCCCTGACACCCAGGGTCAATTTAGCACGGCCAATCAACCTAACCTACACATCTTTAGACTGTGGGAGGAAACCGGAGCACCCGGAGGAAACCCACGCAGGCACGGGGGCCAATATTTTACTGCCCCGCCTGCCACGTGAATCAGAACGGGCGAGGGATGGACCATGGAAAGGTCCACTGACCTCGGGCAGGATTTTACTGTTTCGGGACAAGCGAGGCCATAAAATCAAATCTTGAGAGAACGTGTAAACTCCACACAGTCACCCACGGCTGGAATTGAACCCGGGTCCCTGGCGCTGTGAGGCAGCAGTGCTAACCACTGTGCCACCATGCTGCCCATAAAAAGCAAAGCCATCAAAATGGCCAAGGTTTGGTGAGAGGAATCTCATTTCAATATACATTCTGAGCATCATGTGATACGACTCACATCAAAGAGGAAGGTTCTTTAATGAGGTCATTTGGTGACAGATGGATAAAGAGGGATACATAACAATGGGTAGCAACCATAGTCCCGTTAATGCTCATGGACAGCCAGAGGTCCAACACTTACAAAGACAAAATTGATCAATTTAGCTCTGCAGGAAAGCTACTTGTATGAATCTAGTTATAATAGTTATTGTACTGTTGGCGCATGTGTACCTTCCTGCCAAGAAATAATTTAGTTGAGTTTAAAGAGATCTCTTTGCACATCATTCACAATCTAATAATATCTTTGGGTGTCTGCTTCAAACTCAGAGGACAAAAGAACTTGCAGGGGCCCTGGCAGACATATTTAAAATGTCAGTATTCACGGGGGAGGTGCCGGATGATTGGAGGGTGGCTCATGTTGTTCCGTTGTTTAAAAAAGGTTCCAAAAGAAATCCGGGAAATTATCGGCCAGTAAGTTTGACGTCGGTGGTGGGCAAGTTATTGGAAGGTGTGATAAGGGATAGGATCTACAAATATTTGGATAGACAGGGACTTATTAGGGAGAGTCAACATGGCTTTGTGCGTGGTAGGTCATGTTTGACCAATCTATTAGAGTTTTTCGAGGAGGTTACCAGGAAAGTGGATGAAGGGAAGGCGGTGGATGTTGTCTACCTGGATTTCAGCAAGGCCTTTGACAAGGTCCCTCATGGGAGGTTAGTTAGGAAGGTTCAGTCGCTGGGTATACATGGGGAGGTAGTAAATTGGATAAGACACTGGCTCAATAGAAGAAGCCAGAGAGTGGTTGTGGAGGATTGCTTCTCTGAGTGGAGGCCTGTGACTAGTGGTGTGCCGCAGGGATCGGTGTTGGGTCCATTGTTGTTTGTCATCGATATCAATGATCTGGATGATAATGTGGTCAATTGGATCAGCAAGTTTGCTGATGATACAAAGATTGGAGGTGTAGTGGACAGTGAGGAAGGTTTTCAAAGCTTGCAGAGGGATTTGGACCAACTAGAAAAATGGGCTGAAAAATGGCAAATGGAATTTAACGCAGACAAGTGTGAGATATTGCACTTTGGAAGGACAAACCAAAGAAGAACGTACTCGGTAAATGGTAGGACTCTGAAGAGTGCAGTTGAACAGAGGGATCTGGGAATACAGGTACAGAGTTCCCTAAAAGTGACGTCACAGGTGGATAGGGTCGTAAAGAGTGCCTTTGGTACATTGGCCTTTATAAATCGGAGTTTAGAGTATAAAAGTTGGAGTGTTATGGTAAGGTTATATAAGGCATTGGTGAGGCCGAATTTGGAGTATTGTGTACAGTTTTGGTCACCTAGTTACAGGAAGGATGTAAATAAGATTGAAAGAGTGCAGAGAAGGTTCACAAGGATGTTGCCGGGACTTGAGAAGCTGAGTTACAGAGAGAGATTGAATAGGTTGGGACTTTATTCCCTGGAGCGTAGAAGATTGAGGGGAGATTTGATAGAGGTGTATAAGATTTTGATGGGCATAGATAGAGTGAATGCAAGCAGGCTTTTTCCGCTGAGGCTAGGGGAGAAAAAAACTAGAGGGCATGGGTTAAGGGTGAAAGGAGAAAAGTTTAAAGGGAATATTAGGGGGGGCTTCTTCACGCAGAGAGTGGTGGGAGTGTGGAATGAGCTGTCGGATAAAGTGGTAAATGCGGGGTCACTTTTAACATTTAAGAAAAACTTGGACGGGTTCATGGATGAGAGGGGTGTGGAGGGATATGGTCCAAGTGCAGGTCAGTGGGACTAGGCATAAAATGGTTCGGCACAGACAAGAAGGGCCAAAAGGCCTGTTTCTGAGCTGTAATTTTCTATGGTTCTATGGTTCTAAGAGTGAGCACGCAACTTAACAGGTGATTTGCTTTGATATGAATGAAAGAGTGCAACATTTACCAGAAGCTGAAAAGTGTTTTAGTTTATTTATTAGTGTCACAAGTAGGCTTACGTTAACACTGCAATGAAGTTACTGTGAAAATCCCTTAGTAACCACACTCCGGTGCCTGTTTGGGTACACTGAGGGAGAATTTAGCATGGCCAATGCACCTAACCAGCACGTCTTGGTTTTGTGAAGGGGAGGTCGTATCTCACGAACTTGATCGAGTTTTTCAAGGAAGTGACGAAGATGATTGATGAGGGCAGGGCAGTGGATGTTGTCTACATGGACTTCAGTAAGGCCTTTGACAAGGTCCCTCATGGCAGACTGATGCAGAAGGTGAAGTTGCATGGGATCAGAGGTGAGCTGGCAAGGTGGATACAAAACTGGCTCGGTCAAAGACGACAGAGGGTAGCAGTGGAAGGGTGCGTTTCTGAATGGAGGGCTGTAACAAGTGCCTTCACGACACACGACAGCGCAGAGTCGCTGAGCAGAAACTGATAGCCAAGTTCCGCACACATGAGGACGGCCTAAACCGGGATGTTGGATTTATGTCACATTATCAGTAACCCCCACAGCTTGCCTCCTGGACTTGGAGGCTGTCCTGTCTGGAGACAATACACATCTCTTTAACCTGTGCTTAATGCTCCCTCCTCCCACATTGTCTGTATCTTTAAGATCTGGCTGGCTGTAGGGATTCGCATTCTAATCAGTATTCTGTAACTTGATTTTTGTGTCTCTGTGCCCTGTTCGAGAGCACATTTCCACTCCATCTGACGAAGGAGCAGCGCTCCGAAAGCTAATGGTATTTGCTACCAAATAAACCTGTTGGACTTTAACCTGGTGTTGTTAAAACTCTTACAAGTGGTGTTCCTCAGGGATCAGTGCTGGGACCTTTGCTGTTTGTAATATATATAAATGATTTGGAGGAAAATGTAACTGGATTGGTTAGTAAGTTTGCGGACAACACAAAGGTTGGTGGAATATGCGGATAGCGATGAGGACCATCAGAGGATACAGCAGGATATAGATCAGTTGGAGACTTGGGCGAAGAGATGGCAGATGGAGTTTAATCCGGACAAATGTGAGGTAATGCAATTTGGAAGGTCCAATACAGATAGGAAATATACAGTAAATGACAGAACGCTTAAGAGTATTGACAGGCAAAAGGATCTGGGTGTACAGGTACACAGGTCACTGAAAGTGGCAATGCAGGTGGAGAAGGTAGTCAAGAAGGCATACTTGCCTTCATCGGCCAGGGTATTGAGTTTAAAAATTGGCAAGTCATGTTGACGCTTTATAGAACCTTAGTGAGGCAACACTTGGAATATAGTGTTCAATTCTGATCGCCACACTGCCAGAAAGATGTGGAGGCTTTGGAGAGGGTACAGAAAAGATTTACCAGGATGTTGCCTGGTATGGAGGGCATTAGCTATGAGGAGAGGTTGGAGAAACTTGGTTTGTTCTCACTGGAGCGACAGCGGTTGAGGGGAGACCTGATAGAAGTCTACAAGATTATGAGAGGCATGGACAGAGTGGATAGTCAGAAGCTTTTTCCCAGGGTGGAAGAGTCAATTACTAGGGGGCATAGGTTTAAGGTGTGAGGGGCAAGTTTTAAAAGAGATGTACGAGGCAGATTTTTTAAACAGAGAGTGCTGGGTGCCTGGAACTCGTTGCCAGGGGAGGTAGTGGAAGCGGATACGGTAGTGACTTTTAAGGGGCGTCTTGCCAAGTACATGAATGAGATGAGAATAGAGGGATATGGTCCCCGGAAGCATAGGGGGTTTTAGTTAAATCGGGCAGCATGGTCGGTGCAGGCTTGGAGGGCCGAAGGGCCTGTTCCTGTGCTGTAATTTTCTTTGTTCTTTGTCTTTCAGACTGGGAGGAAACCGGAGCACCTGGAGGAAACCCACGCAGACTCTGCACAGTCAGTGACCCAAGCCAGGAATCAAACCTGGGTCCCTGGCGCTGTAAGGCAGCAGTGCTAACCACTGTGCCACCGTGTCTCCCCGTGTCTTTACAGAATTGGGCGTAGGGAATGGAATAACTTTCACTGCGCAACAATTTTTTAAATTACATACGAACTGCGCATATACCTCAAAAATAAAGCTACAAGAGGACAGCAAGTTCTTAGAAATGTGTTGTTCTGTTTTACAGAAAGCAATTACATAGCTCTTTATTTCCAAATGTTGTGTGGTTGCTACATATGCACACATATACGAAATATTTCTGCAGGACACAAGGTGCCAGCGCATGTTTTAGCCACCGCCCTTGCAATATTAGAGTGTTGCCATTCTCTGAGCAAAACATCTCCCCATCGTAGGTTTTCCTTCCATGCCTTTATTATGGGTGCCTTTCATTCATATACACCAGCATTTTAGGGTGCTTTAACATTTCTTAACGGCAAATGTT
Source organism: Mustelus asterias (assembly GCF_964213995.1). Classification (NCBI taxonomy): domain Eukaryota; kingdom Metazoa; phylum Chordata; class Chondrichthyes; order Carcharhiniformes; family Triakidae; genus Mustelus; species Mustelus asterias. The sequence continues at coordinate 21,554,495 of NC_135803.1, read as the reverse complement.
AACTTTTGGATTTCCTGCAGCCGGTTACTTGGTTGCACTTTCATTAGAAGTTCAAAGGTATCCTTCCTCTTTGTGGAGATTTTGGACCAATCAATGTAGTTCTTTCGTAATGAAGTGTGGTATTTGTTTTTGTAACTTCAGGGGTATAATCCATCTTGCACAATGTGGGCCACAGTGAATCGACCGACATTCTGTTTTACACTCTGGTCGATATCCGTTTCAAATAGAAATTGAGCAGAGGTGTAAAATGGGCTGCTTATTAACTGTTGGCTGTTTTGCACGATAGTCCAAGATATGTTTTCACCCCGCTTTGAAGATTAGATGAGATACATCATACATTTAGGGGTTAAAATCCATCTTGGACTGTAGCATCAAGTGAGTGGTATGATATTGACTGCCTGGTGTTTCAGCCCCATTGTCTTCAATAGACCTGAGTGGGTAGTGGACTATACAACAGGCAGCTGATGTGTCGCCATCTGTTTTAAACTATGGCTCACAGCAAATTTCTGTCCCATAATTTCAGCCACATTCATTAACTAATTTCTGGTGATTTGAGTTGGTGAGCCAATATAATATCACTAAACTCACCGTGGAAGATTTTTGTTAACAGTAAATTTTCCATTGCGTAATAAGGGGAAGATTATATGATAGATGCTTATTATATGATAGATTATATGATAGATGCAGCACGGTGGCACAGTGGTTAGCACTGCTGCCTCACAGTGCCAGGAACCCAGGTTCGATTCCCGGGTTGGATCAGTGTCTGTGCAGTGTTTGCATGTTCTCCTCGTGTCTGCGTGGGTTTCCTCTGGGTGCTCCGGTTTCCTCCCACAGTCCAAAGATGTGCAGGTTAGGTGGATTGGCCATGCTAAATTGCCCCTTAGTGCCAGGGGGACTAGCTAGGGTAAATGCATGGGGTTATGGGGATAGGGCTAAAACATGTGCTAGTATCTTGTGTCCTGCAGAAATATTATATATATGTGTGCACTTGATGGGCCGAATGGCCTCCTTCTGCACTGTAGGGATTCTATGACTTGCATATAAATCTCGTAAGGTGGACTGAAACACATAAACCAACTCAAAGGAATAACTTTTGATTCAGTTTCTTCACACGTTTTCACCTAACTGTTTTGTCAAACTGTGTGGAGTCTGCACGTTCTCCCCGTGTCTGCGTGGGATTCCTCCTAGTGCTCCGGTTTCCTCCCACAGTCTGGAAGACCTGCTGGTTAGGTGCATTGGCCATGCTAAATTCTCCCTCAGTGTATCAGAACAGGCGCCGGAATGTGGCGAATTGGGGATTTTCACAGTAACTTCATTGCAGTGTTAATGTAAGCCTACTTGTGACACTAATAAATTTTTTTAAAACTTTAAACTTTGCTCAACCTTAACTTTCGAACTCTACAAAAATCAGCATCAGTTTAAAAATGTTTCGGCTGATTGTAAATCACCAGCTCATTAGATGGGAATGGCCTTTCAGCCAATTATTACTAAGCCATTCAGAAAGGTTCCACTATCTCCCATTACCTCACCCAGAGAGCAGTTCAACATGCATCTCAGTCTTTATATGAAGAAGATCCCTGACAGAAATCCCAAATTTTCCTTCTTTGCGCTTCTTACAAGGAAATTACCAACCGGTGAGTCTAACCTCAGTGGTTGGTAAGCTGATGGAGAAGATCCTGAGGGACAAGATTTATGAGCATTTGGAGAGGTTTAGTATGCTCAAGAACACTCAGCATGGCTTTGTCAAAGGCAGATCGTGCCTTACGAGCCTGGTGGAGTTCTTCGAAAATGTGACTAAACACATTGACGAAGGGAAAGCGGTAGATGTGGTTTATATGGATTTTAGCAAGGCATTCGATAAGGTCCCTCATGCAAGGCTTCTAGAAAAAGTGAGAGGGCATGGGATCCAAGGGGCTGCTGCCCTGTGGATCCAGAACTGGCTTGCCCAAAGGAGGCAGAGAGTGGGTACAGATGGGTCTTTTTCTAAATGGAGGTCGGTCACCAGGGGTGTGCCTCAGGGATCTGTTCTGGGACCCTTGCTGTTTGTCATTTTCATAAATGACCTGGATGAGGAAGTGGAGGGATGGGTTGGTAAGTTTGCCAACGACACGAAGGTTGGTGGGGTTGTGGATAGTCTGGAGGGATGTCAGAAGTTACAGAGGGACATTGACAGGATGCAAGACTGGGCGGAGAAGTGGCAGATGGACTTCAACCCAGATAAATGCGTAGTGGTCCATTTTGGCAGGTCAAATGGGATGAAGGAGTACAATATAAAGGGAAAGACTCTTAGTACTGTAGAGGATCAGAAGGACCTTGGGGTCCGGGTCCATAGGACTCTAAAATCAGTCCCACAGGTGGAGGAAGTGGTTAAGAAGGCGTATGGTGTGCTGGCCTTTATCAATTGAGTTTAGGAGTCCGGGGATAATGATGCAGCTATACAAGACCCTCGTCAGACCCCACTTGGAGTCCCGTGCTCAGTTCTAGTCACCTCATTACAGGAAGGATGTGGAAAAGATTGAAAGGGTGCAGAGGAGATTTACAAGGATGTTGCCTGGATTGAGTGGCATGCCTTATGAGGATAGGCTGAGGGAGCTCGGTCTTTTCTCCTTGGAGAGACGTAGGATGAGAGGAGACCTAATAGAGGTATATAAGATGTTGAGAGGCATAGATCAGGTGGACTCTCAGAGGCTTTTTCCCAGGGTGGAAATGGCTGCTACGAGAGGATGCAGGTTTAAGGTGCTGGGGGGTAGGTACAGGGGAAATGTTAGGGGGAAGCTTTTCACACAGAGGGTGGTGGGCGAGTGGAATCAGCTGCCGTCAGTGGTGGTGGAGGCAAACTCAATAGGGTCTTTTAAGAGACTCCTGGATGAGTACATGGGACTTAATAGGATAGAGGGTTATAGGTAGGCCTAAAAGGTAGGGATATGTTCGGCACAACTTGTGGGGCTGAAGGGCCTGTTTTGTGCTGTAGTTTTTCTATGTTTCTATGTATGGCTATCCCAGTGATGGGCACATTGCTCAACCATTATTTTATTCACTCATGCGACATGGGCTTCGCTAGCTGGCCAGCATTTATTGCCTATCCTTAGTCACCCTTGGAGGGCAATTGAGAGTCAACCACATTGCTGTGGCTCTGGAGTCACATGTTGGTCAGACCAGGTAAGGACGGCAGATTTCCTTCCCCAAAGGACATTAGTGAACCAGATGGGTTTTCCCGACAATCGACAATGGCGTCATGGTCATCAGTAGATACTTAATTCCAGATTCTTTTTATTGAATTCAAATCCCACCATCTGCTGTGACGGGATTCGAACCCGGGTTCCCCAGAACATTAGCTGAGTTTCTAGATTACTAGTCAAGGGATAATACAGCTGGGCCATCGCCTCACCTTCTGCTCTGATCGAAGCATTCTACGGTTAGAAGAAGATGACTTTGTGTGAGTTGTCACATAAAGGGCAGCTCAGTGTTAGTTGGTGGATTGCAATATGGCATTCATGCTTTGAAAGGATTGCATCAAGGGAAGCTCAGGAAGGGTGTGAACTAAGAGTGCGTGATTGATGAAGGTGATGATGCTCGATACATATGTTCACTACTTTAATCAGAAGTGTCTGCTAGTGACTAAAATTCCAACTGCATGACACTAAAAAATTTCCAAATACACAGCGTCTTTCCCATTTATATTCCTGGCACCATTCTCTGAACTGATTATCGTTATATTTAACCTCACAGTGTGTTCATTGTAGGAACCTTTCTCAGAAAGAGAAGCTCCGTTCTTTCAAAAATCAAGAAGCATCTTTACAATCAGTGCTCGGGTGAAAGAAACAATGTAACACAAAGAGTCAAGGTAGGAGATTGTTCAGATGGAGAACTACAAGGCAGGACCTAACATAATGAAGCTGAGACATGTGACGATACATCTGAACTTTGTGATGCGCATCAATTGGACACGAGGCACGAAGCTTCGGTAAAAGAAGGCTTTTATTAACTAACAATGGAACTATCAGAACTTTAACACACTATCCCAGACTGAAGAGGTCCCGCCCGAGCAGGGGGTCTTATACCTCTCCCAGGAGGCGGAGCCCGACTGGGATGTGCCACAACAGTAACAACCACAGGTGTATCAATCCCACCCTAGCCCAACAACAACATTAGAACAATCCCACAGTGGGAACCAACGATGGTTCACCACACTTTGATTTCTCAACCTGGAAAGGAGGTGACTGAGAGATGATCTTAATGCGATACACAAGATGTTAAGAGCTAGTAGATTCAGTATTCTACTTCAAGCTAAGCAATGGCAGGAGGGCAAAGGGACCCAAGGGAAGATGATAAATGGAAACCATCCAGTAATTTAAGAAACAATTAGATGGCATGAAAAGAAGATTGTGTACCTTGCTGGAGGTCGTCTGGTGGAATGGCGTGTCCCTGCCTCTAATCCAGAAGCTCTAGCTTCAAAAGTCCTATTCCAGGACTAGATGGTCATGAATGCTGTGTTCATAACATGGCCACACAAGGTGGTTATTGGTAAATCCTTCCAATGCACCAAAGACAGATGGTGAGAGTAGGGGAGTCTACTCATCAACGATGCTTGCTGTGGGGTGGTGCCCCTCAAACTATAGTCTCTGGTGGTGGGCTAGTTAGCTCTTCCAGGAGAAAAATACCAATGGAAACAGACATAAGCCTGTTCTTCATCTGCCTTGCATGTCTCTAGGTGTGGGAAGGGAATGAAGAAGTGTCTCTCTAGATGGGTGGGTCAGGAAGAGCCAAAGACCATCAAAATGTAACTTGTGACTTCAGTCACATAATCTCAAAAATCTTTACATATGGGCTGGGATTTTACCATCGATGGGCAGAGCGAGCTGGTAAAATCGCTCAAGAGCCGGGAAATCAGGATCACGCCCAATTTCTTGGCTCTCGGTGATCTTACAAGAGCCGGGTTTCCGACGAGGTCAGCCTCTCGCCAGAAATGGGCAAGAGGCTGAATAAATGAAGGTAATGTATGGTAATATTTATTTACATGTCTTTAGTGAGCCCGGCACTCAATCACTGGGCTCATTTGCCTTTATGGCCTCACCGGGAGAGGTTCTCTCTGGCGAGGAAAACATCTGCTCCATATGAACGGGGAACAGTCGAGTTGGCCTCGCCGGTGGAACCGGAAGCCATTAAGGCCCCCCAGGGAGGCTGAGGGCAAGGGGGGATGCCCCTTGGGCAGTGCCAACATGAAAGTGCCACCCTGGCACCTTGACACTGCCAGCCTGGCACCTTGGTAATGCTCACTGACCATCTTGGCACTGCTCGGTGGGCAGTGGCCAGGGAAATGGCCCATGGGGGACAAGAGTAGGGCCTATGGGGGCAGGGCTAATTTGGGGCTATGGGGAGGAGCCTAAGGAGTAGGACCTGAAATGGGTGGGACAATCAGAGGTGAGGGGGCCCACTGTGCCCTCTGCGTGTGATCAGACCGAGGGGAGGGGGCCCGCTTCTGTTCTGTATCATGATTGGATTGAGGGGAGGGGGGGGGCACAATCAGTATGGGCAGTGAGTGTAGTTGTCCGTGCAGTGTGGGGCTCGTGATTGTCCATGACCCCCGTGATTGCCGGGGGGTGGGGCTTGGTTCAGGCTGCCTGCAACTGCAGGGGCCTGACAGCTCCCTCTCTGTCTTTCAGACTTCTGCTGTTGAAATTGCGCATGTGCAGAAACAGAGGTCTGCGCATGCGCAATAGCTCCCTCTGCGGGCTGGCTTGTGAATTAAGCCCAGCCCACTGCCTGCAGCAGCTAGAAACAGTCCAGACCATTTTTTCAATGTCTAAGTCCATAGGAATGAACGTGAAAACTCATCCCAAAAAAACAGATCTGAAACTCTCCTATTTACACGCTAGCTGGACACATAGAATCAATCTCATAAAATTCCACCCATAGTATCCATCAGTATCAGCATTAAGCTTATTTTGTTGATAAAATGTTAGTGACCAGTATCTGGGTGGCACGGTGGCACAGTGGTTAGCACTGTTGCCTCACAGCTCCAGTGACTTGGGTTCGATTCCTGGCTTGTGTCAATATCTGTGTGAAGTTTGCACATTCTCCCCGTGTCTGCGTGGGTTTCCTCCAGGTGCTCCGGTTTCCTCCCACACTCCAAAGATGTGCGGGTTAGGTGGATGTGCCATGCTAAATTGCTCCTTAGTGTCCTGGGACGAGTAGGTTAAGGGGATTAAGGAGTAAATGCATGGGGTTGTGGGGATAGGACCCGGGGTGGGATTGTTGTCAGTGCAAACTCGGTGGGCCGAATGGCCTCCTTCTGCACTGTAGGGATTCTATGATTCTACCACTGCATAATGGACTTGTATCTGCAATTACCCGTGTGTGTGAGCTTCTGGCCTGAGGGAATGAAAATCAGCAGGCAAGTCACATACCTTTCGGTGACAGGCTGAAGTGGAGAACAGCAGAAGCCTGCAAATGGTGTCAAGGAAACGAGGTGATCTGGACATGCCAGGAGACTGAGAAAGCAATTAGACAGGAGGCGGAAAGAAAAAAACCTTTACCCATTTCATTAAAAATAAGAAAAGCTAAACACATATTCTGTATTTGTGAAATGGATCAGGAAATGCTACAGAACGCTGGAATAAACTACCCTCCGATTCAAGCTGATTGAGCACAAGATATCCATCTGTGCTTTATTTCCTGAGCTTTGTGCACTTTCCAGCTAGTAATTATATATTCTTGACAGGTATGCTGACAACTGTCAGTGAGGTGAGCAATAGAATTGGGTGATATGTGTGATCCCAGTGCCACTGCCAATAAATTGTACTCTCAGATTTTCTCGACCCTGCTTTCTGGATGTGGCAGCCTGACAGCTGAATTTCTAGGTAGCAACGTTTCCAGGCTTCGCTGAACTGAATTAAAGCAATTGTTTGCTGCCTTTGGGAAATGCGTCTGTTTACTGAGTACAGAACAACAGCAAAGATCAGAGAAAACACAAAGCAAAAAAAAAGCTGGAAGATCAAGGGTTTAATTTGAGCTCCTGGCGAGAATGGGGCGATTCTAATCACTGAGCCTCGTGGGCAAGCTGCTTGTTGAACTTCCAACCAAAATAGGCTGCAGGGTCAGCGGGAAACAGCAGCAGAATCAGTGGCCTTCAGGACGGCACGGTGGCACAGTGGTTAGCACTGCTCCCTGACAGCGCCAGGGACCCGGGTTCGATTCCCAGCATGGGTCACTCTCTGTGCAGAGTCTGCATGTTCTCCCCGTGTCTGTGTAGGTAAAGTAAAGTAAAGTAAAGTTCATTTATTAGTCACAAGTTAGGCTTATATTAACACTGCAATGAAGTTACTGTGAAATTCCCCTAGTCGCCACATTCCGGCACCTGCTCGGGTCAAGGCACCTAACCAGCACGTCTTTCAGGCTGTGGGAGGAAACCAGAGCACCTGGAGGGAACCCACCCAGACACAGGGAGAATATGCAAGCTCCACACAGACAGTGACCCAGGCAGGAATCGAACCCTGGATTTCCTCCAGGTGCTCCTGTTTCCTCCCACAGTCCAAAAGACATGCTGGTTAGATGCATTGACCATGTTAAGTTTATTTATTATTTATTACTGTCGTAAGTAGGCTTACATGAACACTGCAATGAAGTTACTGTGAAAATCCCCTAGTCGCCACTCTCCATGCCTGTTCGGGTACACTGAGGGAGAATTTAGCATGGCCAATGCAGCTAACCAGCACGTCTTTCAGACTGTGGGAGGAAACGAGCACCCGGAGGAAACCCATGCAGACACGGGGAGAATGTGCAAATTCCACACAGACAGTGACCTAAGTCAGGAATCGAACCCGGGTCCCTGGCACTCTGAAGCAGCCGTGCTAACCACTGCGCCACCGTGCATCCTCAATTCTCCCTCAGTGAAACCAAACAGGTGCTAGAGTGTGGCAACGAGAGGATTTTCATGGTAATTTCATTGCAGTGTTAATGTAAGCCTACTTGTGACACTAATAAATAAACTTTAAACTTCTGGGGACCCAGTGGGATGAAACAAGTCAAGTTCTCCAGGACAGAATTCCCATGCAATGCATGAGGAAGGAAGCCCAATGCAGGGGAGATCCCAGGTCTCATTGTGGGAGCTCCTGGTTCCTTTTGGGCTGCAAGGAAACCTAAAGAACAAAGATATTAATGCTTATTTCGTCCCTGGCTGCTGTTCTCAGCAGATTTTGTCAAATTGGGAAGTGGCCATTGCTTTAATTTAAAATGGCAGATCAGGAGCAGCATGGTGGTACAGTGCTTAACACTGCTGCCTCACAGAGCCAGGGGCCCAGGTTCAATTCCAGCCTCAGGTCACTGTCTGTGTGGAGTTTGCACATTCTCCCCATGTCTGCGTGGGTTTCCTCCAGGCGCTCCAGTTTCCTCCCACAGTCCAAAGATGTGCAAGTTAGGTTGATTGGCCGTGCTAAATTGACCCTTAGTGTTAAGGGGACTAGCAGGGTAAATGCGCGGGGTTACAGCGATAAGACCTGGGTGGGGTTGTTGTCGGTGCAGGTTAGATGGGCCGAATGGCCTCCTTCTGTAGGGAGGTCCCTATGAGGTCCCAAACATCATCTGAGATTCAGCTGCATGTTTAAAGAGGACCCCTCCGGCACAGGGAAGTTTCAAATTGCAGTCAGCCACATCAGAGCAGGAAGGGAGTGACTAAGTCCCCCCACTCTCCCTGCTCCATTTTAGCTATCCCCACAGCTAGTCATAACTGATGCAAAAGTGTGTGCCTGCAGTGGGAAACTGTCTTCAGTCACTATAACCTCATAAACCTTGATAAAAACAACAGTATGAACACTGAGTCAGCACCCCCGTTTTACCCTGAAATCCTAAATTAACCCGCAGTACAGGAAGAAAATACGTTCAATATTAAAAGTGTTCGAATGGCACTCATAAACTCTCCAAATAATGTAACAATTAACACATCGTTCATGCACCTTCAGTAATTGGCTTCCATCATGGGTAAAGAGAGAATAGGATATTGTTTCAGTGTCAGCTTCATTCTGAACTAATTCATCACTCCATGCTCACACTGCTTGTTTTGTGTCAGAATAGCCTTGAAATCAAAGCGGGCCTTATTAATTTTAAAGCTACATGTGCAGTTTGGATTTTATTTTTATGCTACATACCTGGACACTGGAGCGCACCTTTTAATCGGATTCCAATATTCAAAACACCTTTGAGTTCAGGGGAACTAAGAGAATCACAGAGGTTCATTATGCCAGCGCTGGGGTTTAGGGTCAGTCCCAGCAGGATGGCATTGTTATTGAGATAGTCCCTGTAGTTCTTAAACAGTTACAGTAAAGGAGACACAACATTGATATTATCACCTTGTCCTATCAGTTTTAGCAAAGCCATAGACTTGAAATCTTTTCCAAGGTTACAGTTAATCTCAAATGTGATGAGCATTGGGCCATCAGTTATTTTGTCTGGATTATCACAGATAATTTTATGTCGGGCAAAGATCTCTGCACGCATTTATGTTTCACAAGCATTTATAATTTAAACCTGTTGAGAGAGGATGCATTAGTTTTTAAGTTTATTTATTAGTGTCACAAGTAGGCTTGCATTAACACTGCAATGAAGTTACTGTGAAAATCCCCTAGTCACCACACTCCGGCGCCTGTTCAGGCACACTGAGGGAGAATTTAGCACGGCCAATGCACTTAACCACGTCCCTCGGACTGTGGGAGGAAACCCACACAGACACGGGGAGAAAGTGCAGACTTCGCACAGACAGTGGCCCAAGTCAGGAATCGAGCCCGGGTCACCTGTTGAGGTACTCAGCATTGAAGCACTCTTGCGCTCACCTGCCCACCTTAGCACTGGCCATCTCTCCCAATGGTGCTGCTGGCCTGACATCCCTGCAGACCCTCTAAATGACCAATCAGCCTTGAAAATCCACCCATTATTCTTAATGTTTATTTATTTATTAGTGTCACAAGTAGGCTCACATTAACACTGCAATGAGGTTACAGTGAAATTCCCCTGGTCGCCACACTCTGGTGCCTGTTCGGGTACACTGAGGGAGAATTGAGCATGGCCAATGCACATCTTTCAGACTGTGGGGAGGAAACCAGAGCACCCGGAGGAAACCCACACAGACATGGGGAGAACGTGCAGACTCCACACAGACAGTGACCCAAGCTGGGAATTGAACTCAAGTCTCTGGCGCTGTGAGGCAGCAGTGTTCACCATTGTGCCACCGTGCCGCTCCAGATTCCCAAAGCAAGAAATTGCCTTCAATTCACTTCCACTGTATAGAATTACAATGGATTAAACTGCTTTGCATAATTCATCCCAATATTCCAAAGCATTTTCCTTCCTCTATTTTGTTGGATATCCTGGATATATTTGCTGGCATTGTCGGACTTTATTATAGTGATTCTAGTGTACTTGGATGCTTAGAAGTGACAATTCTAATGAGATCATTATTGTTCTCTGAAAATGTGTCCTGTGCATTATTTGAAGATAAATTGATCACATTTAGATGCAATATTCTAAGTAACCTTACTGATTTATTACAGGGATGTAATAATAGACCAATGGATTTGGATGCCACAGCTGTATCCATCGACTTTGCAATTGTGGTTGAAATGGTTTCAGGTTGCAGAAATAAATATAAGAACCAATAAAGCTTCCTGTGTTCCATCACCATTGAGGTACGACTGTTTATTATTGAACTGAAATTATAGAAACTGTTCATGCCTATGTCCTCCCTAGCTGAAGTGCAGTCAGGGTATAATTGTTAGATTAAACCTGTCCATAAACAACTCTCCAGTTCTGATAAAGGTCCCACTAAAATCATAGAACAGAATCATAGAATCCCCACATTGCAGAGGGAGGCCACTCAGCCCATCGAGCTTGCACCAACAATAATCCCACCCAGGTCCTATCCCTGTATGTCACATATTCACCCTGCTCGTCCCCCTGACACCAAAGGGCAATTTAGCATGGTCAATCAACCTAACCCATTCATCTTTAGGGTGTGGGAGGAAACTGGAGCACCCAGAGGAAACCCACGCAGACATGGAGGGAACGCGCAAACTCCGCACAGACAGTGACCCAAGCTGGGAATTGAACCTGGGTCCCTGGCGCTGTGAGGCAGCAGTGCTAACCACTGTGTCACCGTGACGCCCATATGTTAGCGAGTTATCCATCTTTCAGAAGCCAGCCTGCTCCACAATTCCATCATTTTCTGCATTAATTTCAGATCTATAGAGCACGAGGGGAAAAGTTGAATCGATTAAAACTATAATGGGAAGTGAGGACTCACAGCTTTTACCTTAGTTGCATTTGAATGGACTACTGGCCCAAAGCCCATCTCAATTAAGCCAACTCCCCAGCATCAGAGGGGGGCTTTGTGGCACAGTGGTAGTGTCTGTACCTCTGCACCAGAAGTTCCAGGTTCAAGTCTAACGCCAAGACTTGTTGGTCAAAGAAGGAGTTTTCATAACATGGTTCAATGGGCTGCTAGTCAGCTCAGAAATCCTTCCCCCACTTCCCCAAAAAGAGAAGTTTCTAAAAGAAACTGACATCAGACAAGAAACCAGCAGTAATCACCATTCCAAAATTGTCAGAATCATAGAATCATAGAATCCCTACAGTACAGAAAGAGGCCATTTGGCCCATCGAGTCTGCACCGACCACAATTCACCCAGGCCCTACCCCATAACTCCATGCATTTACCCCAGCTCATCCCCTGACACTAAGGGACAATTTAGCATGGCCAATTCACCTCCACCTGGAGGAAACCCATGCAGACACGGGGAGAATCTGTAGACCCCCCTGCACGGATAGTGACCCAAACCGGGATTCGAACCCGGGACCCTGGCACTGTGTGTGAGCCTCTTGACCCCTCTCCCCGAAATGGCGATTCTGGGACCCCCACCACCAGCCTTGAATTGCACTTATCTGTGTCCCCCGCATCCTCTCCGCTCCCCCCTGCACAGTGAACACAACGGGGGGGGGGGGGCAGGGGGGGTGGAGCTGTTGTAAATAGCGCCAATGTGACATCACGGCGGCGCCCGCTGGATATCCGGTGAGGGGGGAAGTCTCGGAGATGGGTGCTCGCTAATGACATGCTAATGTCTTAAAATAAGCTTTCTGCAATCCTGTGGCGTATTTCACACCACTCCAGCAGCGAGAGGCTGGGAAGATTGGAACTTGGAACTTCAAAGGACGAAATCTTACCAAAAAACGGCAAGGTGTAATGGTCTGACTAAAAACTGGCATGATTCTCTCCAGAGAAACAGACTGGTTTTCTCTCCAGATCTCCAGAAAAACCAGGAGGGGGCCTGTTTCACCCCTAACCCCCCCCCCCACCCCCCAAAGAGTCATCACCAGCATCCCCATTACTCCCACATCTGCTCCCCACCCCACACTGCATATAAATGAGTCCCCACCCATGGAGTTCCCACTAGGATCCATCCCTGGCACTGCCACTTGACACTGGTTGGCACTGCCAGGTTAGCCCTGCCAGGTGCCAATCTGTGCTGGGGCAGTGCCAGGGCATGGACTGACCATGTCTCTCTCCCCCAGGGCCATAATCACCATGATGCTCCCAGGGCATCCCTATGACAGGTTCATGTTTGGGTGAACCGGTTGTAAACCTCACTGACGTGACATGTCCCCAGTGGGCGGCACGGTGGCACAGTGGTTAGCACTGCTGCCTCACAGCTGCAGAGACCTGGGTTCAATTCCTGGCTTGAGGCACTGTCTCTGCGGAATCTGCACATTCTCCCTGTGTCTGCGTGGGTTTCCTCCGGGTGCTCCGGTTTCCCCCCACAGTCCGAAAGATGTGCTGGTTAGGTGGATTGGCCGTGCTAAATTCTCCCTCAGTGTCCCCAAACAGGCGCCGGAGTGTTGGCAACTGGGAGATTTTAACAGTAACTTCATTGCAGTGTTAATTTGAGCATACTTGTGACACTAATAAATAAACTTTATATACTCAAGCAATGAATGGAAGTAGTTTTCATTGATTTTTATCGAATCAAGTTATATTTCACCCAACCAGTAACATTAACAGAGTAGTTGTTTCATCCAATTATGATTTTTAATCTATCCAACATTCTTGAAGTTTGCCCCCTACCATGTGATGATGAGTTCTGAGGTTTGACAATCACTTCTGTGGTATGAGTTATTGCAGATTGTGAACATTTTTGGCAGAAATTATTTTTTTATTGCAGTGCTGGTATTTCCTTCTATTAAATATAAATTAAATTCTGCTGTGTTGGAAATATTCAGCAGATCTGACAGCATCTGTGGAGAGAGAAACAACAGTTCAAGTTTCAGGTCATCAATCTTTCATCAGAATTTGCGTTCTGTGTTAGAATCCAATTCTGCTGCTGTCTGGCAGAATGTCTTTTTCAATATTGGGGGGTAGGGGGGGAGTGGTGGGGGGGGGGTGCGGTTGGAGCTGTTGTAAATGGCGCCAGTGTGACATCACAGCGGCACCTGCTAGGTATCCGGTGAGGGGAAAGTCCTGGAGATGGGTGCTTGCTAATTACATGCTAATGCATTAAAATGAGCTTTCTGCAATCCTGTGGCGTATTTCACACCACTCCAGCAGCGAGAGGCTGGGAAAATTGGAACTCGGAACCTCAAAGGACGAAATCTTACCAAAAAACGGCAAGGTGTCAGAGTCTGACTGAAAACTGGCATGATTGTCTCCAGAGAAACAGACTCGTTTTCTCTTCAGACCTCCAAAAAAACCAGGGGGGCCTGTTTCACCCCAACCCCCCTCGCCCCCCAAAGAGTCATCACCAGCACCCCAATGCTCCCACATCTGCTTCCTGCCCAACACTGCATATATATGAGTCCCCTCCCATGGGGTTCCCACTAGGATCCATCCCTGGCACTGCCACTTGGCACTGGTTGGCACTGCCAGGTTGGTCCTGCCAGGTGCCAACCTGTGCTGGGGCAGTGCCAGGGCATGGCCTGGCCATGTCCCTCTCCCCCAGGGCTATACTCGTCATGAGGCCCCCAAGGTATCCCTATGACAGGTTCATGTCTGGATGAACTGGTTGTAAACCTCACTGACGTGACATGTCCCCAGTGGGCAGCACGGTGGCACAGTGGTTAGCACTGCTGCCTCACAACCGCAGAGACCTGGGTTCAATTCCTGGCTTGGGCCACTGTCTCCGTGGAGTCTGCACATTCTCCGTGTGTCTGCTTGGGTTTCCTCCAGGTGCTCTGGTTTTCTCTGAAAGATGTGCTGGTTAAATGCATTGACCATGCTAAATTCTCCCTCGGTATACCTGAAGAGGCACCCGAGTGTGGTGACTAGGGGATTTCCACAGTAACTTCATTGCAGTATTAATGTAAGCCTATTTGTGACACTAATAAATAAGCTTTATATACTCAGTAGTTTTTCATTGATTTTTATTCAATCAAGTTATATTTCAACCAACCAGTAACATTAACAGAGTAGTTGTTTCATCCAATTATGATTTTTAATCTATCTAACATTCTTGAAGCTTGCCCCCTACCATGTGATGATGAGTTCTGAGGTTTGACAATCACTTCTGTGGCATGAGTTATTGCAGATTGTGAACATTTTTTGCAGAAATTTTTTTTTATTGCAGTGCTGGTATTTCCTCCTATTAAATATAAATTAAATTCTGCTGTGTTGGAAATATTCAGCAGATCTGACAGCATCTGTGGAGAGAGAAACAACAGTTTATGTTTCAGGTCATCAATCTTTCATCAGAATTTGCGTTCTGTGTTAGAATCCAATTCTGCTGCTGTCTGGCAGAATGTCTTTTTCAACACCGGGTAGACTAAGTGAACTGACCCTGAACATTCTCTTAACTCCATCCATAACGTGAACGCCACTTCCAGACTGTATTTTGGATGCAGCTAAGGAATGCCACAGAAACCTTTAACAGATTCGCTATCATTCCTAGTTCTGCATTGGAGGCAGTTCAGAGAAGGTTTACGAGATTGATAGATACGTGGATTGAGTGGGTTGTCTTATGAGGATAGGTTGGAAAGACTGGGCTTGTTTCCAGTAGAGTTTAGAAGAGTGAGGGGTGACTTGACTGAATATATTGGATTCTGAACAATATTGACAAGGTATTTGCAGAAATGATGCTCTCTCTTGTGGGTGAGTCCAGAACGCGGGCAGGGGGGGATTTAAAATTAGGGGTTGCCGTTATAGGACAGAGATGAGGAGAATATTTTTCTCTCAGAGGGTTGTGCACCTTTGGAATTCTGCCTCAGAAGTGGGATCACTGTATATTTTCAAGGTGGAGGTAGATAGATTTAGGCAAAGGAATCTAAGGTTATGGGGGAATGGTGGCGTAGTGTAAGGAGGATTGTGAAACTCAATGAAAACAGTGAGAAGTCCCACAACACCAGGTTAAAGTCCAACAGGTTTATTTGGAATCACGAGATTTCGGAGCGCTGCTCCTTCATCAGGATCACTCACTTTGTGATTCCAAATAAACCTGTTGGACTTTAACCTGGTGTTGTGAGACTTCTTACTGTGCCCACCCCAGTCCAATGCTGGCATCTCCACATCAATGAAAACAGACCAGCTTTTTTTTAGTTTCTTTATTTATTAGTTCATTTATTTCTTAGTGTCACAAGTAGGCTTACATTAACACTGCAATGAAGTCACTGTGACAATATTGAATGGCAAAGCAGGCTCGAGGGGCTGAATAGCCTACTTCAGTTTCTATTTCATATGTTTATATGGTGCTTGTCCAGAGGGAGCAGAGGTAAATCTCCAAGTATCAGTGTGGCACCTAAATTATTGCGAGATCAAAGGTGGACAAGTCGATTTATCTGATTGAGGATAAAGGGTCAGCTCCTTACAATCAGAGGCATGGGAGGATCAGAGCAACACGGTGGCACAGTGGTTAGCACTGCTGCCTCACAGCGCCAGGGACACGGGTTCAATTCCAGCCTTGGGTCACTGTCTGTGTGGAGTTTGCACATTTTCCCCGTGTCTGCGTGGGTTTCTTCCGGGTGCTCTGGTTTCCTCCCACAGTCCAAAAATGTGTGGGTTAGGTGGATTGGCCATGCTAAATTGCCCCTTAGTGTCAGGGGGACCAGCTAGAGTAAATGCATGGGGTTATGGGAATGGGGCCTGGTTGGGATTGTGGTCGGTGCAGACTCGATGAGCTAAATGGCCTCCTTCTGCACTGCATGGAATTTTATGATTCTATAAATGGAACTAGAAGTCAATAGGAAGAGAATGCTACATTTCTAAAAGAAAAATCACAGCACAGAGGTCAGCGGTGTGTATAGCTCTGAAACAATTGATGAAATCCAATCCCCTCCCCCTTTTGCCTGGTTTAGATTCAGCTCTGACCACACAGTCTACAGAGCAACATTTCCCTGCATCTCAACTTACCCAACAGTCATCAAAGTTTCCTTTAATGTATTGAAGCATCTCAGAATGTTACATGATGTATATAAAGTACCCGGAATATTATCTTACTTTGTGTGATGGTCAGTTTGGAATGATTGCAATATTCTTATAGATTTATGAATTAAGTATATCTTTGGGGTGGGGAGGGGGGGAGTGGTTGAAGTTAATGGAATCACATCAATTTCAACAAGTTTATTTCAAAATCAGAGTTAGCTTCATTTTTTTTGTCAGGTTTTTCTTGACATTGGGCCAGGGACCCAGGTTCGATTCCTGGCTTGGGTCACTGTCTGTGTAGAGTCTGCATGTCCTCCCCGTGTCTGCGTGGGTTTCCTCCAGGTGCTCCGGTTTCCTCCCACAGTCCGAAAGACATGCTGGTTAGGTGCATTGGCCAAGGTAAAAAAAAATTCTCCCTCAGACACCGGAGTGTGGCGACTCGGGAATTTTCACAGTACCTTCATTGCAGTGTTAATGTAAGCCTACTTGTGACACTAATAAATAAACTTCAAACTGAGTTCCAATGTAACTTTCAGATTTACACCACAAATGATCTTTATGTGCAACAGAAAGTGTAACACGAGTGTGCAACTTGTGGATGTTTAAGATATAGGTGGCACAGTAGTTAGCACTGCTGTTTTACAGCGCCCTGAGGAAACCTACGATTCCCGGCTTGGGTCACCATCTGTGTGGAGTCTGCACGTTCTCCTCGTGTCTGCATGGGTTTCCTCCGGATGCTCCGGTTTCCTCTCACAGTCCAAAAGACATGCTGGTTAGATGCATTGACCCGAGCAGGCGCCTGAGTGTGGCGACTTGGGGAATTTCACAGTAACTTCATTGCAGTGTTAACGTAAGCCTTACTTGTGACTACTAAATAAACTTTTTTTTAAAAAGGAGAGGGTGAAAACTGGAGAGCAGGGGGAGCACAAGCTGTGAAAGCTGAGGGATATCTGTCTATGTGTGTGTGTGAGTGAGTGTGTGTGAGTCTGCCTATGCTCCGCCAGCGACCTCCCACTTCCCGGCGCCGCTACAAATGGGAATGAGGTTCTGGCTGCCTTTTTCCGCCTCTGGAAGTCTGCCTACAGCAGCAGCAATAGAGGAAAGCGGCCAGAAGAGGAGGTGAACAGAGAGATTCAGCCAGACACCCCATCAGTCGTGCAGGCGGAGTTCCCATCAGCAGCAGTGGCAGCGAGAAGCAGTTACTGCTGTATCGACAGCGGGACAAGAGGAACATCAGAGCCAAACAAAAATAACCCCCCTCCCTCCTCCTCTCCCTCCCTGCCCCCATCCCCTCTTACCCCCCCACAGCCCACCCACTGCCACTGGCCCGCAGGGAGGACCAACATGTGGCAGCCAGCAAGCGAGAGACTGCAGGTAAGAGAGTCTGGCTGCACAGGGTCAGCCCAAGCTTATTCCACAGCCTGTCTGTAACATCACGTACGCTTCTATGGCAATTATTCTCTCTGAGCAGCACAGGATTCAGACACTTTACTGAAGGGAAAGGGAGATGGAGAGAGACGGACCTGTCTGACCTGTAAAAAAAATAACAAAAAAGAAATGCTACATTTCCAGATACCAGTATCTAAAACAAATTGTTATATATTTTTTCTGCTGGATTCCCTGACTCGTGCGTGAGTAAATCGCAGTTGTATGGAAATTAACCTGATGTGAGCCTCTGTGCAGCGGTAACAATAACGAAATGTGGGAGATCACAGCGTTGGGGTTGTGAAAGGGAGAAAGGGGTTTGGGGAGCTGGAATGTCAACACGATTCCAGTGTTGTTTAGCAAGGAATAGGGAGAGGGGGGAAATCAGTCCCCCTCCTTGTCTGGTTGTGACCAGG
The DNA here is from genome assembly GCF_964213995.1 of Mustelus asterias. Classification (NCBI taxonomy): domain Eukaryota; kingdom Metazoa; phylum Chordata; class Chondrichthyes; order Carcharhiniformes; family Triakidae; genus Mustelus; species Mustelus asterias. The sequence goes on along the minus strand of NC_135803.1, from coordinate 21,536,267 downwards.
GGAAAGTGTCTCTCCTCTCCACGGTGATTGATCAGCAGAGATGGGCAGCTCTGATGTGATGGAATTTGCTCAGTGAACCGAGGGCGATGAAAGGCAGTCCCAGACTCTCGCCGCCTTCCAGCCCCACACCCTCCCATGTTGAGTTGTGATCAATGTGACCCAGATGGTTAGCAAGGGACTTTTATCAGTCACGCTGAGATACAACCCACAGAGACTGGGGAATCACCAAGGTAACCGCGCACAGAGGCTCAATTTTTGCTCCAGTTTCATGGACTAGAAGCCAACAGTCAAAGTGGGTCCCAAATGATCTTCAGAGAAATAAACAGCAGGGTCATTCCATTCGTCTGATTACTGCCGGAATTTGTTGTCAATATATAGATGATTATTTCCTGAATTGGGGAAGGGTGAGGGTTGACTTCACAGGCTTGGGCTAGCGAGGCAAGATGATTAAACACTGTCCTCAGAGGATTCAGTCTGAGGAAAGGACATACTGGTGTCGGGGTGAGCGAGGAGAAAGCAAGTCTGCGAGGAAGGAAACTAGAGTGAGGGGACTTGGATATTTACAGGACATATGCAGATTCATTCTCATGTTCAAATGATGAAGTTAAACTGTCCTCAATGACACATTATTGGAATGTTTAACCATGCTGTACAAAGCAGGATCATCCACCAAGGATTGACTGTGAGCCCCTTCCTCTTTCCTGATTGTCATGGATGTTCCGATTGAGCAAGTGTGACAGGAGGTGCCCTGGTCAATAATGTTTACTGGGGACAGTGAGCTAAGTGGTGGGGCTGACGAGGGCATGACCGAGTATCTCTGGAGAAAAGCACAAGCAGGCTTTTTCCGCTGAGGCTAGGGGAGAAAAAAACCAGACGGCATGGGTTAAGGGTGAAAGGAGAAAAGTTTAAAGGGAATATTAGGGGGGGCTTCTTCACGCAGAGAGTGGTGGGAGTGTGGAATAAGCTGCCGGATAAAGTGGTAAATGCTTTTAACATTTAAGAAAACCTTGGACGGGTTCATGGATGAGAGGGGTGTGGAGGGATATGGTCCAAGTGCAGGTCAGTGGGACTAGGCATAAAATGGTTTGACACAGACAAGAAGGGCCAAAAGGCCTGTTTCTGAGCTGTAATTTTCTATGGTTCTATGGTTCTAAGAGAGGGGTATGAAGATCAGTGAACCAAAGACCCAATTCATGGACCGTCAGTTTGAGCCTAGGGCAGAGGGTCAGAGTTAAGATGTAAAGTTTCTGGGTTTTGATTTGATTTATTATTGTCACGTGTATTAGTATACAGTGAAAAGTATTGTTTTTTGCACGGTATACAGACAAAACATGCCGTTCACAGAGAAGGAAAGTGGAGAGTGCAAAATGTAGTGTTACAGTCATAGCTGGGGTGTAGAGAAAGATCAACTTAATCCAAGATAGGTCCATTCAACAGTCTGATGGCAGCAGGGAAGAAGTTGTTCTTGAATCGGTTGATACGTGACCTCAGAGCTTTGTATCTTTTTCCCGACGGAAAAAGGTGGAAAAGAGAATGTCGAGGGTGGGGTCCTTGATTATGCTGGCTGCTTTGCCGAGGCAGTGGGGAGTGTAGACTGTCAGTGGGTGGGAGGCTGGTTTGCGTGATGGACTGGGCTTCGTTCATGACCCTTTGTAGCTTCTTATTGTCTTGAGCAGAGCAGGAGCCATACCAAGCTGTGATACAACCAGAAAGAATGCTTTCTATGGTGCATCTGTAAAGGTTGGTGTTAGTCGTAGCTGACGTGCCAAATGTTTTTAGTCGTCAGAGGAAGTAGAGAGGTTGGTGGGCTTTTTTAACTATAGTGTCCACATGGGGGGACCAGGACAGGTTGTTGGTGATCTGGACACCTAAAAACTTGAAGCTCTCAGAGAAAGTGAATAGTTTCAGGTACGCTGGTATCAGTGGGGATGGAAGATGGAAATTAAGCAGCGGATTATCTCTGGTTGGAGTATTTGGAAGAAGTGCAGTGAGTTTTATGCTGAAACTGAAAGAAGGATCACATGCTTTGAAATTGTGCTGAGTAAACCAAGGTCTAGGTCGTTAATCTATATCAGCAAATGCAAGGGGCACTGACCCCTGGAAACTTGCTCTTCCTCATGTGTATTAATGACCTAGACCTCAGTCATTACAGGGCATAATTTCAAAGTTTGCGAAAGATACGAAACATGGAAGTACTGTGGACTGTGAGGAAGACAAGTTGGCAGAATGGACTGACTGGTGGCAGATGAAGTTCAATGCAGAGAAATGTGAAGAGATTCACTTTGGCCGGAAGAACATGGAAAGTCAGTATCAAATAAAGGGTACAATTCTGAAGGGGGTGAAGGAGCAGCACTTGTGGAGGGAGAAACAGAGATTCCCGCATCTTGCCCACCATGGGAATCGTAGCGGGCGGGGCAGAAAATTCGACAGACCGTTTAAAGGTCTATTGAGCTGGGGTAGGAATTTCAGTTTTGGGGCCCGGACGGCCGGAGAATCCTGCCCAAGATTTCAGCTCGATGACCTTTCCTTAGGACTGCGAAAAGTTAGAAATGTTACCGGTTTTAAGCAAGTAAAAGGCCTGGGGGATGAGGGGTAGGGGTGGGGTGGGGGGGTTAGGGGGAGGGGGGGGTGGTGTTAATCCACACCAGCAGCTCTTATCAAAGTTACACAAGATGCCCTCTGTGACTGCGACAAAGGTCAACTACCCCGTCTCGCCCTTCCTGATCGTTCTACAACCTTTGACATGGTTGGCACACCAACCTCATCCAATGCTCCTCATTGTTGTCCCATTGAGGTGGGTCTGCTCTCGAATTGGTTCCATTCTTGTCAAGAATGATTAAAGCCAGAGCATCGCTTTCAATGGCTTCTCTTCCTGTTCTGTATGGTTACCCCTGGTGCCTCCAAGGATCTAACCTTGGTTCCCTCCTGTTCCTCATCACTATGCTGTCCCACAGTGCCATCATGTTAAAGTAAAGCTCAGCTCTGCCTCACCACTAACTTCACTCAACTTCCCTCCTGCTGCTAAATGATCAGACTGCTTATCGACACTAGTACCGGATGAGCCAAAATGTCCTCCAATTAAATACTGGTGGGTGAAGCCATTGGTTTTGATCCCTGTTACAAACTCTGTTTTTAGCTACTGACTTCACCCTCCTCCCTGGAACTGGCTGAGATTAAATCAGATTGTCTGTAACCTTGCAGTCATATTTGACCCCAAAGGGAACTGCCAAAGATATTTCTGCACAATTACTAAAGCTGCCTATATTCACCTCCATAACACCACCTGACTTCACCCTTGCCTCAGCTCATCTGCCACTGAAACTCTCTTTCAAGTCTTTGTCACCTTTCAACTTCACAATTCCAAAGCACAATGTGGCTGATATCCCACCTTGTATAAATATGAGGTCATCCAAAACTCTTCTGCCCATATCCTTACCCACACCAAATTCCTTTCATCTATTTCCCCGATGCCCACATTGGCTCTTGGTCAGAGAAAGTCTCAAAGTTTAAAATTCTTGTCCATGTTTTCAAATTCTTCCATGATCTCACTCCTCTATCATCTGTAATGTCCTCCAACTCCACAATTATCTGCACTCAACAAATTCTGGCCTCTTGAGCATCCTCGATTTTAACTGCCCCACCATTGGTAGCTGTGCCTTCAGTTGCGTGGACCCAATCACTGGAATTCCCTCCCTACCGCTTTCCACCTCTCTACCTCACTTTCCTCCTAAAGACACTCCTTAAAACCTTCCTTTTGACCAATCTCAGGGTTTATTTTAATGATTCCTTGAATCACCTTGTGCTGCTTTTTTATGTTAAGCAGACTGCCTAAATATAGTTTACGTTTATTTATTAGTGTCACAAGTAGGCTTACATTAACACTGCAATGAAGTTACTGTAAAAATCCCCTAGTCGCCACACTCCGACGTCGGTTTGGGTACACCGAGGGAGAATTTAGCATGGCCAATGCACCTAACCAGTACATCTTTTGGACTGTGGGTGGAAACCGGAGCACCCAGAGGAAACCCACGCAGACATGGAGAGAATATTTTTGTTCTTTGCCGGGGAAGGTAGTGGAAGCAAATACGATAGTGACTTTTAAGGAGCGTCTTGACAAATACATGAATAGGATGGGAATAGAGTGATATGGTCCCCGGAAGGGTAGGGGATTTTAGTTCAGACGGGCAGCGTGGTCGGTCCAGGCTTGGAGGACCGAAGAGCCTGTTCCCCGTGCTGTAATTTTCTTTGTTCTTTATTCTAACGTGCAGACTCCACACAGACAGTGACCCAAGCTGGGAATCGAACCCGGGTCCCTGGTGCTGTGAGGCAGCATTGCTAACCACTGTGCCGCCATTTATAAGTTGTTGTTGTCAGTGTTCTTAATGATTTGATAAGGTTTTACATCAGTGTAAGTCGTTTTATTCCCTGTGCTGTAGCATTTGTGCAAGATGGAGCTATTTGGCATGAACCAGTTCAGACTTGTTCCTGTGCTGTACATTCTGTGTAATCCTATCTAAAGGAGACTTTAAGGAGACTAAGAGGGTAAGTTAGAGGACAAGATGATCTGAACGTTCGTTGTTCTTCTCTCAGGGAGAAAAATGATCTTTTTTATGAGACCTTTCTTCACTGGCAAGAATTGGGATATGTAAATTCTCCCCATGTAGAGAATCGGCCGATGAATGGTTGACGTGATAAGTGCCATTGATGTAAATCTTGATTTTTATTTAATTGTCAAATTGAGTCCAACACGTGTTTACAATCTGCCTGAACTGCACAATTGAAAAACATGAGCAGTGACCCAGGGAGGGTGGTTCAGAAATTTGCTTTGAATTCTGGCTGTCCTTTGTGTATGCTTTTGGTCATCAGTTAATGATGTTCAAATATTATAGGATTGCATAATAGCAGACGTCACAGGTCAATCTGGTCAGTCATGTTTCAAGTACAAAGGGCTATATTAACAGATGAAGCATGTGAAAAGGAAATAGGCAAATGCAAGAGAAACTCAGTTCTGTCCACTCACACAACTGAATTAAAGTTTAAAGTTGATTTATTACAAGCAGGCTTACATTAACACTGCAATGAAGTTACTGTGAAAATCCTCTAGTCGCCACACTCCGGCGCCTGTTCGGGTACACTGAGGGAGAATTTAGCATGGTCAATGCGTCTAACCAGCATGTGAGTGGCACGGTGGTTAGCACTGCTGCCTCACAGTGTCAGGGACCCGGGTTCAATTCCCGGATTGGATCACTGTCTGTGTGGAGTCTGCATGTTCTCCCCATGTCTGCGTGGGTTTCCTCCAGATGCTCCAGTTCCCTCCGCCAGTCCAAAGATGTGCGAGTTAGGTGCGTTGACCATGCTACATTGACCCTAGTGTCAGGGGATTAGCAGGGTAAATACATGGGGTTACAGGCATAGGGCCTGGGATTGTTGTCGGTGCAGGCTCGATGAACTGAATGGCCTCCTTCTGCAATGTGGTGATTCTATGAATTCTATGATATGCAAATTAAGAAGATCAAAAGAAAACAGGATTGCAGGAGGAATGCAAAGGTTTACTTAAATCACGGTAAGCATTTGGAATAGCATGGCTGGTAGGGAGAATTTTCCCATCCTGCCCGCCATGGGAATTGTAGCAGGCGGGAGACGGACCATGCAAAAATCCGTTGACCTCAGGCGGGATGTTCCAGTTTTGGGGCGAGCATGACTGGAAAATCACACCCAACGTGTTTAAAGAAAGAGTTTTTGAAAGAGAAAGCCAGGTTCTTGTCAATGGCACAGTGGCACGGTGGCACAGTGGTCAGGACTGCTGCCTCACAGCGCCAGGGACCTGGGTTTGATTCCCAGCTTGATTGACTGTGTGGAGTTTGCACATTCTCCCCGTGTCTGCGTGGGTTTCCTCTGCATGTTCTGGTTTCCTCCCACAGTCCAAAGGTGTGCAGGTTAGGTGGATGGGCCATTCTAAAATTGCCCCTTATTGTCAGGGGGACTTGCTAGAGTAAATGCATGGGGTTTCATAGAAACCCTACAGTACAGAAAGAGGCCATTCGGCCCATCGAGTCTGCACCAACCACAATCCCACCCAGGCCCTACCCCCATATCCCTACATATTTTACCCGCTAATCCCTCTAATCTACGCATCCCAGGACACTAAGGGGCAATTTTTTTTTTAGCATGGCCAATCAACCTAACCCGCACATCTTTGGACTGTGGGAGGAAACCGGAGCACCTGGAGGAAACCCACGCAGACACAAGGAGAATGTGCAAACTCCACACAGACAGTGATCGAAGCCAGGAATCGAACCCAGGTCCCTGGAGCTGTGAAGCAGCAGTGCTAACCACTGTGCTACCGTGCCGTGGGTTATGGGGATATGGCTTGGGTGGATTTGTTTTTGGTGCAGATCTGATGGGCCGAATGGCCTCCTTCTGCACTGTAGGATTCTATGAAGTTGATGAAATGGGATTCAGGGTTATTACCAAGGGAATGCCGTAGATGGCTGGGCAGAATGGATTGAAGCGTTGTTCCTATCTGAAACTGACTTGAATTCTCCTTCGTGAGAAATTTGCCCCTTTTGAGGGACGCAGTGACACTACAACTTGCAGCAAGCTCACTCAAGCTGAAATCCAGAAGTTGCAATGTGCCTGTGACAACAATAGAGAACATGACAAGAAAACATTCTGCCGTAAGTCTGGCAACATTCATGTTCCCAAAGTATATCACTAGACTCTGCAACGAGATTGTTTGTAGGGAACATAACAAAAGTATGTTGCAAGAAGCATCATGTTTTGGAAAGGCCAAATCTTAATGAGGAGGGGTCATTTTTATTTTGGTCAGCTGCTTGTCCTAACACTCACAGAAACCTATTATCGTGACAAGACTCTAAATCAAGATACTGAGAAATACCTACTTGTGGAATTTCTGTTTGCCTGATAGGTAGTCACCACACTCACAACAGTACAGGATCTCTGCAGCAAATCTCCTTCTTCCCCCAAACCCACCCGAGATGGATTCACGTCAAATTGAAAATCTAGTCCATGTGTATCTGTTTATAGAAACGTCAAACCAAACATTAAATGACAGGAATGTGTTAGTACTTATTGTTTATCCTGCATACTGGTTAAAAGAAATTAAAGGAACACACATTCCAGACTTCCATGTAATTCCAGTCACTACCAGTCAAGTATACTAATCATGACCTGATGACAAAAAGGCTGGAAGCAATCTCTCCAAAATACTTAAACATTGGAGATGGCAAGCATATTAATAGTTATTTGACCCATGGAGTTCTCCCTGTGCTCTGAGCTACCCTTCAAAATTAATTCTTCCTTTCGTCTTGGGAAGTGTTTTCTTTTCTTTAGGTATTCCCGTACCAAATTTCCTTGTCTTTTCTGGCAATATACATTCAGGACACGAGTCCCATCTTCTCAGGTGGAATTTTCCCGTCCTGCCCACCACGGGAATCGTAGCGGGCAAGGGGGGTGAGCAGACTATAAAAGGTCCATTGATCTCAAGCGGAATTTTCCGGCTTGAGACGAGTACGACGGAAAATCCTAGTGTCAGAGGTTTTTCAAAATAGTTTTATGGTTGTAAAATATTTTGGAATGTCCGGTAAGTGCGAAAGCAACTTCTTTTGATTGTCGTACAAAACATTAGTAAGGCCACACTTGGAATACTGTGTACAGTTCTGGTCACCTTATTATAGAAAGGATATTATTAAGCTAGAAAGAGTGCAGAAAAGATTTATTAGGATGCTATAATGACTTGATGGGTTGAGTTATAAGGAGAGGCTGGATAGACTGGGACTTTTTTTCCCTAGAGCATAGGAGGCTTAGGCGTCATCTTATAGAGGTCTATAAAATAATGAGGGGCATAAGTAAGGTAGATAGTCAATATCTTTTCCCAAAGGTAGGGGAGTCTAAAACTAGAGGGCAAAGGTTCAAGGTGAGAGGGGAGAGATACAAAAGGATCCAGAGGGTCAATTTTTTCACTCAGAGGGTGGTGAGTGTCTGGTACGAGCTGCCAGAGGTAGTAGTAGAGGCGGGTACAATTTTGTCTTTTAAAAAGCACTTAGACGGCTACATGAGTAAGATGGGTATAGAGGGATATGGGCCAAATGCGGGCAATTGGGACTAGCTTAGTGGTAAAAACTGGGCAGCATGGACAAGTTGGACTGACAGGCCTGTTTCCATGCTGTAAACCTCAATGATTTTATGATTATATGAGAGCAAGCTAAGGGGAAAGACTAGTGGTAATGTCACTGGGCTAGTAATCCAGGGGCCCAGGCGAATGTTCTGGGTGAGTAGGTTCAAAACCCACCATGGCAGCTGGTGGAATTTAAATTCAATTAATTCAACTTTAAAAAATGTGGGATTGGAATCTGGTCACAGTAGTGGTGCCAAGAAACTATCATTGATTGTTGTAATAACCCATCTGACTAACAAAGGGAAGGGATCTGCTGTTGTTATCTTGTCTGGCCTACATGTGGCTCTAAACCTACATCAATGTGGTTGACTCCTGTCTGCCCTCTGAAAAGGCCTGGCAAGCTACTTAGAGTTTTATCAAACTGGTACAGAGAAGTCGTAAAGGAATTAAACAATCTGGCATCAATTTAGCACCCGATACAATTGCAGCTCACCCAACCCCATCGACCCTGCACAGTTCTCCTTACTAACATCTGGGGGTTTGTGACAAAATTGGGAGAGCTGTCCGACAGACTAAGCAAGCAACAGCCTGACATAGTCATACTCACAGAATCATGAAAGGACATATCTGCCAGACTATGCCTAGAGCAGGGGGTGAGAGAACCAACAACATGGAAAACCTAATGGACCTTGTCCTCACTAACCTACCTGTTGCAGAGCGGCGCGGTGGCACAGTGGTTAGCACTGCTGCCTCACAGTGCCAAGGACCTGGGTTCGATTCCTGGCTTGGGTCACTGTCTGTGTGGAGTTTGCACAAGTAGCTTGAGTGAGTGGATTGAGTGAGCGGATTGTGCGCTGAGGATGGAATGGGAACCCGAGGCAGGGTGAGTTTGAGAGGTTACTGAAGAGGACGAGTGTGAGTGTCGTCCATTGAAATGGATATTTGAGAAGGTGGAAGAAATGTGAGGAGCTGCAAGGTGTGTCGGTGGAGGAGCGCTGAGCAGGGGGATGCGAGGGAGGTCAGTGAGTGATGGATGCCACCAGAAAGTGGTAAAACATTCATCTTTCTAGACTTAATGTAATCATTACATTTATTCCAGCAGTGAATTCTGGTCCTGGGCTCTCACTCCTGCTGCTACAGCCTTCGCTACTTTTAGCCATGCTTGCTTCTTTTAGTTGCCTGTCCTGTTCCTCTCAGCCACAGGGGATCTCTATCAGGCTGGTCCAGAGTAAGGAGACAGAGGGCTGGCTGGGGGAACGGGGGTGGGCTGCCTTCCCCAGCCTTCCTTCCAATCTCTTGCTTTCTGATTGCTTCAGCAGCAACCTTTCCGGCAATCATTCGGACCCCTGCCGAGATGCCTTCAAATAGAGAGCCTCCATTCACAGAGTGTGGGTTGCACTCTTTAGTTGGCTGGGAAAGCTGCAGACAGCTTGATAATCCTGTGGCTGAGTTAAAAAGCCATGGCAAAGCCTGCTTCAATTAGCAATAGGGTCCTGACCCATTACCAACCTCCCCACTGCGCCCAGCTCAGTTCTAGTAAGATTCCGCCCTAAATTGCCAGCAACAGAAAACCCTTAACGTACAGAAAGCCCTTTTAATGAAAGGTTTTCACCCCACGATATGGCCCCAAGGTGGTTATTTTTTAATCTTCTTTCCTTCAGTGATATTGATAGTCAAAGAAATCCCCATGAAGTCCAGAGAACATCCAACCCTTCTTAAGGAAGTGAAATAGATACACTGGGAGTCCTTTCCTGTTCATAAGAAAGTGAAATCGACATACTGAGAGGGTAAAGAGTGTATATCCTTTTCATTAGGAAGTGAAATAGACATGCCTGGTATGATATCAAATGAAGGGATTCCTCTATAGAATGCTCCCCTGACATGGCAATGAGTGTAATTGATCCGTATCCAGACCATTGCGGAGAGCTGTGCGGATTTATTTTTACAACAAGCTCAAAGACCACTACTGATTGGCCTGGCCTGTACCAATTCATACTCTGATCAAAGAAGGTCATGAATCACCAAAAGACCCTGGTGAGCTCAGCTGCTTCACATCCTTATCAGTGGGAAAAGTGTCTTCACGGAAGAGGCCTCCATCCATTGATGTTCCAGGAAATAACAAGATCATTTCTGGAATAATTACAGGGAGCATGTGGAGAAACCCTAGGCTGCAAATACTTTCATGGAGAATCCCATAGTAAACGATTGCCTTCCTTTAACCTGCGGCAATACGTTTAAATTTATTTATTCGTGTCACAAGTAGGCTTACACTGCAATTAAGTTAATGTGAGAATCCCCTAGTCGCTGCACTCCGGCGCCTGTTTGGCTACACTGAGGGAGAATTTAGTATGGCCAATGCACCTAACCAGAATGCCTCACAGATTGTGGGAGGAAACTGGAGCACCCGGAGGAAACCCACACAGACACGGGGAGAATGTGCAGACTCCGCACAGTGACCCAAGCCGGGAATCGAATCCAGGTCCCTGGCACTGTGAGGCAGCAGTGCTAACCAATGTGCCTCACCTATGAATGGCTTTCAGGTACTGTGATATTCCTCAGAGCAAAGCTGTGAACAGAAAATTGTGAACTTGCTAGGTGATACAATTCCAAACTGTGCACATAATAGGAGTAGTTTCATGAATGCATATTTAATAATAATCTACTCACTGGTTATTCTTTTAACTGGATATTAACTACATTTTAGTAGATAGCAAACTTTTTTCTTTTGTGTAGCACAGCCTTTACATACATTTCTATATGGAAAGTTCCCAATGCACAACATTCTTAACCATGCCTGAATTTTTTACATGATAGACTGTAACAAAATTCATTACAGGGATGCACTCAGAAGAGATGTTGCAACTCACGTTAAAAACAAGAAAAAAAGGGAGCAATCACTATAATGAGAGACGATAAAGTGGTTGAAGGAAATTCAGAAACCTTTTATTTATTATGGGATGTCAGTATTCCTTAATGCAAAATGTTTTTCCAAACTGTGAAACTATCCCAGGGCCATAGAATAACACTTTCTAGGTCTAAAGTTTAAAGATCAGTATCACAAGTAAGCTTACATTCACACTGCAATGAAGTTACTGTGAAAATCCCAAGTCGCCACATTCCAGCGCCTGTTCGGGTACACTGAGGGAGAATTTAGCATGGCCACTGCACCTAACCTGCACATCTTTGGACTATGGGAGGAAACCTGAGCACCCGGAGGAAACCCACACAGACACGGGGAGAACGTGCAAACTCCATACAGACAGTGGCCCAAGCCAGGAATTGAACCCGGGTCCCTGGCGCTGTGAGGCAACAGTGCTAACCACTGTGCCACCATGCCGCCTCCTTCACCTGTTTACAAATGGCCTCTATATTGGGCTCTTCAAAAGGTTCATTGGTGGTTCCAGCACTTTATGAATCTTCCACTCGCCTATCTGAAATATTGGCAAATGAAAGGCAATTAACCCTTGATTTCTGCATACTAGAATCTTAGATAACTGTGACATGTACTTCAGAGATCGCTATCAGAGGTCTGCCATCTTTGTGAGGGGCATGTTCAGCTGGCTGACCTTGTAAGGGATGCACAGCACCATATCTGTGAGAGGCACTCGGTGTGACTTTTGGAAAGCACATGGAAATTGCTTTTACAACAAAAAAAATCTATGCTAAAGTTTATATATTAGTGTCACAAATAGGCTTACATTAACACTGCAATGAAGTTACTGTGAAAATCCCCTAGTTGCCACACTCCAGCACCTGTTCAGGTACACTGAGGGAGAATTTAGCATGGCCAATACACCTAACCAGTACGTCTTTCGGACTGTGGGAGGAAACCGGAGCACCCGGAGGAAACACACGCAGAAATGGGGAAAATGTGCAGACTCCACACAGACAGTGACCCAAGCCAGGAATCGAACCCGGGTCTCTGCATTGTGAGGCAGCAGTCCTAACCACTATGCCATCGTGCCACCCTTATAGTCAGAGACAGCTTAACAAAAGTAAACAAACGAACTGCATTAATCAGGGCTCACCGATCACAATCAATATCATCTTCTATATAAATCCCCCCAGAAGTACAGAATACATTTGCCAGTTTGTATGCATCGGAGGCTCGCATTCCAGCCGATCCCTTGCTATTGGCATTGTGCTTTGATCAATCAATTGTGTAATGACCGCCACTGTATTTGTTTAATGGTAGTCGGACTAAGCAAACAGAAGAGTTTGATGGAAGGCTTTCAAAAGTTTGAAGGTGGTGTTCGTTTTGAGCTATTGGAGGACAAGTAGGGAAAAGGGTGCTTCATTTCCTCCATTAGGATAAGACTTTTAACATCAGTTATTTTTCACATTTTGACTCCCCACTTCTATAAAAATCCCGATGCGGCACTTACTAACCTTTCAAAGTTGTTTAACTGTCCATTACCCAGGAAGGAATGAGATATCACCGATGAAGCAGTCAGCCAAATGTTAAGATAAAATGAACATCTATTACTGAACAGTAATCCACAAAAAAAAGCCTTTGATAGAAAAAACAAATGATTTTTTTGAATGTGCCTCCTTTCAGTAAATTGAAGTACTGTAGTTTGAACTTCACTGAGGTTATACAATCTTTGTCTTCCCTTCATAAACTATGCCTTTTCCATTTAAAAGAAAAAAATATGAACTAATTTTATTTATTAGTGTCACAAGTAGGGTTACATTAACACTGCAATGAAGTTACTGTGGAAATCCCCTAGTCAGCGCTCCAGCACCTGTTCGGGTAGAATCATAGAATCCCTACATTGCAGAAAGAGATCATTTGGCCCATCAAGTCTGCACTGACAACAATCCCATCCAGGCCCTATCCCTGTAATCCCATATATTTACCCTGCTAATCCCCCTAATACTAATGGTCAATTTAACATGACCAATCAACCTAACCCACACATCTTTGGAGTGTGGGAGGAAACCAGAGCACCCAGAGGAAACCCACGCAGACACGGGGAGAACGTGCAAACTCCACACAGACAGTCACCCGAGGCTGGAATTGAACCCGGGTCCCTGGCGCTGTGAGGCAGCAGTGCTAACCACTGTGCCACCATGCTGTCCTGATAAATCTGCTTTACCTGATTAGGAATCAAACCTGGGCCGCAGCGGTGAGAGTGCCGAATCCTAATTCAGTAGACCACCAGGGAAGTAGACCACCAGGGAACTAATATATAGCATCCTAACAGAGCTCATCAAAATGTTGCAACGGATAAAACAGCATGAATTAACTTGAAATGAGTAACTATAGACAAACACAGCAGCCACTTTGCACATAGAACATTCTCAACCAGTAATGAGATGACACAAAAATAGAAAATGCTGGAAAATCTCCGCAGGTCTGACAGCATCTGTGGAGAGAGAATAGAGCCAACATTTCGAGTCAGCCAGTCAGCATCCTGACTCGAACCTTTGGCTCTATTTTCTCTCCACAGATGCTGTCAGATCTGCTGAGAGTTTTCAGTTTTGATGTCAGATTCCAGCATCTGCAGTATTTTGCGTTTATCTCAGTAATGGGGAGAATTGTCAGTTTTATAAAATTTCTTAGTGACAAATGTGAGCCAGGAGACCAGGAGAAATCTCTCCTGAAAGTAGTGAGATCTCCAAGTTGCGCCTTAAGAAACAAACAGAGCCTTGGTTTGACCTCACGTCTTAGAGAAAGCCCCTCCAAAAATGCAGCACTCCTTCAGTACTGTGCTGGACTATCAGTTTTAGATCATGTGCTCAAGTTCCCAAAACAAGCTTTGACTCAGACCAGAGTATTACCAACTCTGCCACACTGACACTCATTTAATTCTGAAATCCTTTGAAGGGATTGAAATTTAAACTGGGCTGCTGCGAAATTGGTCACTCATTATACACTCTTTCAGATCTTTCCATTTAATTTAGCAGACAGCAAAATTATGCAGGTTATATAACAGTTAGTCAGCTCACTGCCACCCATTTAGCACCTTCTTCAACATTGAACTTCATCCCATGGAAGTCTGTTAGATAAATAATCAAATTGTTACAGTCAATAGAATGGAGTTTGGATAGCTAATCAAACCATTGATTAGTTTAAGGTGAACCTACTGCTCATCTGGCCACGTAGTCTCACCTCAGAGCTCTGCCAGCCAATCAAATGGCCAGCAGCTCCCGGTCCCAGCAGCGCCGCCGGGAATGGTGGCCACCACTGGTCCTGCATTCAGTCTCTGACCACAAGGCGACATGGAGACAGTGAAAGGTATGTGTGTGGAGGGATGTCGCTCGGGCCAGGCTAGAAGGTCAGGCAAGGGATGGTGGAATGCTAGGGTAAGCAGGCCAAGGAGTGGGGGAACTAGGAGTGGGGGGTAACCTATGGGGGGGCCCTCCGATGATCCCAGCAGCCTTTGCTTCCCCCCCCCCCTCCCCCACCACCTCGCTGCCTGCAAACCCACAGCCAGGGGGAAAATGTAACCCTTTCAAACAAAAAAGGTAATACTCATTCACATCCCAGGTGCTGGACCGGGATATACACAGTGACCATGTTCAGAGCCCCAGTTTTACAATGACTGGGAAGTCAGGTTCCATTTTCATTTTTGCATTGCATTCTAGATTTTTGTAACTGTTTTGGGGTGTGTGTTGTCCACGATTCCATTCATCTGCAAGATGAGTCACTGATCCACGATGCCCAGATGGATTACAGGCTGTTTCCGTTTGGGGGAAATTGGATTCTGTAATTCCACCCAGTTTTGGAATCACTGATTCAAATTAGAAAAGCCCATAATAAAAATAGAATGTAACTAATTAGACCAACTGAAACCAGAGAGTCTTATTATGAGTGAATAGAATAATGGACTACCAGTCTGTGAGCTTGCACGTGATCAATCCTGTGTTACAATGTTTGTACATTACTAACAGTTAAGCAACTCAAGTAATGGCACCCATCCCATACACATATTGACTAAAACTCTACCTTCCGGGGCAGGCGAGGTTCCAGAACGGAAATCTCCTTTGGCCTCGGGTGGGATTTTACAATCTCGCTCGAGCAAGGCCGTAAAATGCCACCCACATTGTATCCCAGGCTACCAATAGACATCTTATTTTGCCTCATGTGTTAGTCCTGGAGCAATGTAATACGCTTGTTGGGAGGTTGTGAACCAAACTGCCCTACCCTTCATCCTGTGTCTTAGTTTAGTTCTTTGGTTCCTCTCTAACTCATTTTTTTTTTAATGAGATGCATCACCTGATCCACTGACCCAATTCAAACTCGTCACCTGATCACCTGGTTTCCCATCCTGACTCACACGTGAGCTGACATTGTACATTGTTCCCTGACCTCGGGCATTGGCTCCCTCCCCTTCAACCCTGAGCTGATCTTCCCAAATCTCATGTGCCTTCTTCCATTCCTGTAAAGTAACCTGTCCCCACCATTCCCTCAGCACATCTATTAGCAGAACCTTCACCCATACCTTTGTAACCTCCAAACTCAGCTATATCAAGGCTCTTCTGGCCATTCTCCCGTCCTGCATTCTCTGTAAAGATCCAATCTTCCAAACCTCAACCGTCTGCATGCTACCAGCTCGTACTGACTCATCACTCTCCTGCCCTTGCTGACTTACATTGGCCCCCTATCCTCCAACACCACTAATTTTAAATCAAAACTCTTTATTTAAATCTACCTTTGATCTCAGGCTTCCCTATCATCATCACCAATCTTACAACTTCTGTTCTCAGAACATTCTGTTCGACCAAGTCGGGCTTCTTGGGAATCCCACCCTCCAATTTCCCTATCACTGGTGGCAATTTAGCATGGCTAATCCACCTAACCTGCACATCTTTGGACTGTGGGAGTCATATCCTGAGGAGAGCAGTTCATGATGGGCTTTAACTGCCAAATTGGAAGACTTCGTCGTCAACCTTAACCTCTGAAAGGCTGTTATGGCATTTGGTGCTGGAGGACCCATTATTCCCCATAACAGCAAACAGACCAACTCATGAGGTGCGTGTGGACATAGTTTTTTGGGTTTATTAGTGTCGCAACTGGGCTTACATTAACACTGCAGTGAAGTTACTGTGAAAATCCCCTAGTCGCCACATTCCACTGCCTGTTCAGTTACACCGAGGGAGAATTCAGCATGGCCAATGCACCTAACCAGCACGTCTTTCGGACTGTGGGAGGAAACCGGAGCATCCTCACGCGGACACTGGGAGGACGTGCAAACTCCGCATAGACAGTGACCCAAGGCTGGAATTGAACCCGGGTCCCTGGCACTGTGAGGCAGCAGTGCTAACCACTGCGCCACCATGCCGCTCCTCTAAGTACCATGAGACATTTTTCTCTCTGTTAAAGGTGCAGTTTTTAATATTCCGAAAGGTTTCCTTGGATCTGTTATATGCATTTTTTTAATTGATGGAAGGAATTATATCTGAAATCCAATTTTGTGACTAATTACACTTTGCAATGCAAAATTAAATTAGTATTTTACATTAAAGGACATGGTTTACCTAGTTTGCTGATTAGCACAGTTAAATAATGTGAGAACAATCACAATATGTAAAAACTCAAGCAAAACCAAGCGTCACAATGGCACAGTGGTTAGCACTGCTGCCTCACAGTGCCAGGAACCCAGGTTCGATTCCTGGCTTGGGTCAGTGTCTGTGTGGAGTTTGCACTTTCTCCCCGTGTCTGCGTGGGTTTCCTCCAGGTGCTCCGGTTTCCGCCCATAGTCCAAAGATGTGCGGGTTAGGTGCATTGGCCATGATAAATTGTCCATAAGTGTCAGGGGTATTAGCAGGGTAAATATATTGGAGTTACAGGGATAGGGCCTGGGTGGGATTGATGTCAGTGCAGGCTTGATGGGCCGAATAGCCTCCTTCTGCTCTTTAGGGATTCTATGACTTAAAGTAAAATGCAGTTCCGCGAGAGCAACAGTACCATGGATGTTGGGACACCCATTAGCCCAGAGGTGGACAGAAATCAAATTCCAAGTCATGTCAAATCTTCTGCAAGTTTCCACCCATGTCCCAGATGGGACATGCTGAGTACAAAATGATCCAATGGCACTAATTGGCTTTAAATTGGCAGTTAGATCACAAGGTTGGTTGTAAGAGGAAATGGGAAAATGACAACAATTCACCAGGGGCTGTTCTTCAGAGGTTGTCATTAAGCCTCAAACAGAACATATTATTCTATGTTCAATTTGTGCATGACATGTTTTTCAAGCAGTAGAATTTACTTAACCCCGGTTCTGTTTCCAACATCAACATGTTTGGCTTGTATTTGAGAATGTGCAGAGGAGAAAAAAAAAAGTTCTTTTTGTAAAAGCTTTGATACCTCTTGCAACAAAATAAAAACCTGGAGGCACTCACCTTCAAATACTTAAGTGTTTACGTTAATGTTGTGTAATCGGTTGATTGTCAAAAAAGTGGTGGTTCTGGAATGCGGCGAAACTGGCAGGTTAGAGGAAGTGGAACTGCTGGCTCAGGTTTCTTTAAATTGTCCAGCAATATTGCTCAATTAACCAACACTTGATGCGGCAAAACTTTAAATATACCACAACAGCTGATTAGATGAATTGCGGCAAGTAAGATTTTAACAGTGGTAATAAATAGATTTCTGGCATTGATGAATTTGTTAAATCTTTCAGCAGTTGAGTGTAAAGGGATCTTGCATTTGCACTCTCTCTTCTGCTTCAGAGTGTAAATGATCTGAATTCAGACCTCAGAACGCAATGTTATTGTCCTTGGGGGATCTATTCAGTGGGGTCAGGTCCTGGTGCAGTGCGGACGAACCTACCCTAAGACCTCCACACAAACATTGCAACACCAATAAGTGGATAAGGTTCATATTTTGAAATGCAAACTTTTATAGTGCTGCTTTCAAATATTTTTTTCTCGGATTTTACCAAAGCTTTAATCAATGAAGCAATTAGTAGCGTAAGAAGCAATTGTTTTCATGGATTATATTTCAAACACAACAGCAGACAACCACAGCAGCTCTCTGTTTAATTAGAATAGAGATACATAGCTTCAGTATTATCAGACTTCAGGGTGGCACGGTGGCACAGTGGTTAGCACTGCTGCCTCACAGTGCCAGGGACCAATTCCGGCCTCGGATCACTGTCTTGTGGAGTTTGCGTGTTCTCTCTGTGTCTGCATGGATTTCCTCCAGGTGCTCTGGTTTTCTCCCACAGTCCAAAGATGTGTGGGTTAAGTGGATTGACCATACTAAATTGTCCCTTAGTGACTCAAGATGTGTAAGATAGGGAGATTAGTGGGATTAATACATGGGGTTATGGGGATAGAACCTGGGTAAGATTCTCTTTCAGAGTTAGTGCAGACGCAATGGGTCAAATGGCCTCTTTGATTTGATTTATTACTGTCACATGTATTAGTATGCAGTGAAAAGTATCATTCCTTGCACGCTGTACAGACAAAGCATACCGTTCATAGATAAGGAAAGGAGAGAGTGCAGAATGTGGTGTTGCAGTCATAGCTAGGGTGTAGAGAGAGATCAACTTAATGTGAGGTAGGTCCTTTCAAAAGTCTGATTGCAGCAAGGAAGTTCTTCTGCACTGTAGTGATTCTATGAACTGTAAAATTTTGGTAGTACACAAAGCTGTAGTCTGATAGTTTGTGCAGCCAGCTTTCTTTGATGACCAAGGATTGCAAATACGTCACCCCACCCCATGCCTCATTTTGGGCTAATATTAATAAAACTCCATCCGCCTATGAGAGATTGGATAAATACTCACTATAAATTGGCCAGAGATTAGACACAAAGCACTATTAGTGTCTTAAAGCATTATTTACATAATCAATACTGTCCTGCCAGGGAGTGGATACATGGTGCATAGAGTTGCCAAGTGTTGTACATCTCTGAGCTTCCAGCGATTGAGATGCCGCTAGGTGTCAGGCATTAGATGAAGGTTCCAAAGTGTTGTTAAGAGATTGGGTGCGGAGTGTCTCTGTTTCCTGGCATTGGGATGCCATTGCACCAAGAAGGGTGTGATTTGGAAGGTGGTGCCCCAAAGCTGCCAGACATCAGATTCTGGTTCAATACGCACTTCAAGCGCAGGATGATGATGTAACTTTACTAAAAGGAACAATAATGCAAGCTAATTTTTAAAAAAACTCAATGCAGCATCCTTGTTGAATTTGGATAAACTGCAGATTACAATATGTTTATTAAATGCAGCACAACGTATTATACTTTATTCAAATATTTTTCAATGTTTGCTAAAATGTGCCAGGCTTTGAAAAACATTACAGCAGCTGTGTAAATAAACTTTTTGCGAGGAAAAACATCTGGGGAAAGATGGCGTAATGATGTAGGCCATTGCCTGGAGCGTTCACTTGAGGTCCATGGAATGAGGTAAATCAGCTGTCATTGCGGACTATTGGCAGCTCATCAAGACTATTCGGATGGAAATATACTGATGCACGCTGTCAAGTAGAGTTTCTGTATGAGGCGGCACGGTGGCACAGTGGTTAGCACTGCTGCCTCACAGCGCCAGGGATCTTGGGTTAAATTTCCGGCTTGGGTCACTGTCTGTGTGGAGTTTGCACATTCTCCCCGTGTCTGCATGGGTTTCCTCCGGGTGCTCCGGTTTCCTCCCACAGTCCAAAAGATGTGCGTGTTAGGTTGATTGGCCATGCTAAATTGCCCCTTAGGGCAGGATCTTCTGGCTGCGCTCGCCCCGAGACTGGAAAATCCTGCGGGAGGTCAACGGACCTTCCCATGGTCCGCCCTCGCCCGCTCCAATTCCATTGACGGGTGGAATGGGAAAATTTGCCCATTAGTGTCAGGGGTAAGTGAGGTTATGGGGATAGGGCCTGGGTAGGATTGTTGTTGGCGCAAGTCCGAAGGGCCAAATGGCCTCCTTCTGCACTGTGGGAATTCTATGATTCTAGGTAGAAATTGTGGCCAAGATTGTGGTCTAGCTTCAAGAAGCGATTTTCTTTTGCCCAAATTTCTGCTCAAACTCATTTGCACATTGGTTTTATTGGGGCACAGGAGTCGGTTTCTTACTAAGTTTAAACAAAATTCAAAAGATTTCAAAATGCGCCTGAAGTAAAGCTTAATTTTAGGATGTGCTTAGAAGATGGACATAATGAGCAGCCTCTGGCAGCGGTGATTAATTTGATTGGGAGGAGGGTGCAGCGTGGCCAAATCTGTCGACGGGAACAGCTTTTAGCTTGTCATTTTTGCAACTAAGGCAAAAGGGCCGGAATTCTCCCATCCCACCCGCCACTGGAATTCTAGTGGGTGGGTGGGCGGGGGGGCGGACCATGTAAAAGCCCATTGAAGTCGGCCGGGAATCTCCGGTTTTCAGGCGAGCGTGGCCGGAGAATCCCACCCAAGATCTCAGAAAGTGCCCTGGACGTAATTCCTGCTTGAAATTTTGTAAACTTTGACATTGTTTTGCCTGATTTTGGATAAATTGCACTGAGAAAACAAGAGAACCGAGTGATAACTCCAGGCGTGTGGGCTTAGAATTTGAAAGGAGAGTTGGGTGGGGGCGGTGGGGGGAGGACAACTTGAACTTTTAGCAGTGGAATGGAAAATGGATGATAGTGAATTAACTCTCGCCAGATTTTCTTTTCCACATTGAATAAGGAGCTGAGACACTTCAGGGTCGCCTGGGTGTCCCTGGACCCCCCGCGGAGCAGCACTCACCATCATTGCCGCCCTGCTCCTACCTTTCCTTGCTCATCAACGCTGCTCCATATTTCTGATTGGATATTCCCAGTCTGGCTTCTTCAGAAAGGCGGAGTATGCAATCTCACAGAGAACTCCATCGCAGTTAAAGTTTAAAGTTTATTTATTAGAGTCACAAGTAGGCTTACATTAACACTGCAGTGTAGTTACAGTGATAATCCCCTAGTCGCCACACTCTGGTGTGAGAGAGAATTTAGCATGGCCATTGCACCTAACCAGCACGTCTTTCGGACTGTGGGAGGAAACCGGAGCACCCGGAGGAAACCCACGCAGACAAGGGGAGAACGTGCAAACTCCACACCGACCCAAGCCGGGAATCGAACCCAGGTCCCTGGCGCTGTGAGGTAGCAGTGCTAACCATTGTGTCATCGTGCAGTGGAATAGTGACAGGCGAAGATTGGACACACACCCTTTCGACTGGACTAGCTGCTGTATGATAAGTTTAAGTATCCAATGTGAATGTTAGTGAGTAAATGGGCAAAGTGGTAGGATGCTTGTGGTAAGTGACTAAGTGGGTAGAGTGGGTGAGGTAAGTGGATTAGCAGATAGGGTGCTAGGTTGGAAAACAGATAAGGTGGCAGGTGAATAGGATGGTAGATGGGCAGGGTGGGAAGTGGGTAAGGTGATAGGTAGAATGGGAGTTAAGTGGATAGGGAGTTAGGTGAGTAGATAGTTGGGATGACAGGTGTATAGGTTGATAGGTGAGTAGGGAGGCAAGTGGGTAGGGTGGCAGGTGGGATGGGTTCAGGTGTCAGGTTGGTGAGGTGGATAGGTGGATCTAGGAGTAGTCGGATCGGGTCGGGAGACTGTTCAGATTGTGGCGGGGGTGTAGTTGGGTCAGATTGAAGGGTTTATCGGGGTCTTGGGAGGTCAGTGTGAGTGATTGGGGGTCAGCTCTGTGCTTGCACAAGAGTTAGACTAGGATTTCCTTTGTCTAACATTTCCTGGTAGACAGGTAAATACCCAGGTAAGTATGTCAGAGCTGAGTTTGAGTCAGAGACATTTTCGGAGGGTCCGACGAAACGGGATAATTGCCCATCGGAAGTTCCCAGGCAATTCCCACCGAGGTCAGCACATTCCAACTTCTGCAGAGTCCAGCTGTGCATCTCTGATGACAGTAAGGAGTCTAACTACACCAGGTTAAAGTCCAACAGGTTTATTTGGTAGCAAACACCACTAGCTTTCGGAGCGCTGCTCCTTCGTCAGATGGAGTGGAAATAAACCTGTTGGACCTGGTGTTGTTAGACTCCTTACTGTGTTTACCCCAGTCCAACGCCGGCATTTCCACATCATCTCTGATGACCCAGGGATCGGAAGATCTGAATCTGTACGTTTCCAGCTGTGACCAGCTAGAATAAAGGAACTAAAAGTCTTCTTTGTAAGTCACTTCTCCATTAACTCAGTTTTCTGAATAACTGTGATTTTTTTGGTGTGGCTTTTGACAGCTTTACTCCAACGCAAAGACTAGCTCAACATCTGTAACAGTGGCTCATTTCATTCCTTTTTAAGACTTCTGTGCTGAAATTTATTTGTTTTAAAGATTTTTTTTGTTGAAAAAGTAGTTCACTTCAGAGATATCTAAAATAAAACCTCTTCTCCTCCCTGCTGGGCTCCTCCTGGGCTTTATGAATAATACTCTTAGAACATTCCGTTACCAATGGTGACACAGATGTGGAAATATTGATTTACTTCAGGCATTCAAAAGGGAAGTGAACTAATTCCTAATTGAATAAGGAGTGGAAAAATATGGAACTTTTTCGATTGCCAATTTATCCCCCCCCGCCCGCCCAACCCCTTCCTCATCTGCTGAAGGTACCAAAACCTTCCTTGGGTACCATTCAACAGTCGCCAGGCAGCCTCCACGTGGCCATGCTAAATTGACCCTTAGTGTCGCCGGATGCGTAGGTTAGAGAGATTAGCGGGGTAAACGTGTAAGGTTGTGGGGATAGGGCCTGGGGTGGGATTGTTGTTGGTGCAGACTCGATGGACTGAATGGCCTCCTTCTGCACTGTAGGATTCTATGATTTCTATGAATTCTGCTCCTATATCTTATATAGGTTATTCAAACCCAGGGGGCATCACATGCAATGCTATCCTCACTCAACGCCCACAAGCACACACTTAGTTGTGGGATGCTGGTGCAGGGTTAGTAGTCAGAAATAAATTTCATTTTCACTTCCCCAATCCAAATCTTGGGGAATGCTAACTCAGCCTTTCTACACATTGACTATACCAGCTCGTGTGTGGATCAGAATGATGCCAACAGCATGGGGTTTGATTCCGATTCTAGCTGGAACCTTTCTCCTTGCCCTTCCCCGCAGTAAATTCATGGCATAGGTTGTGCTTCTGTGACCTTTAAATCAAGGATGCTCCCTGGAAGAATGGTAGTCATAGAACCATAGAATCCTACAGTGCAGAAGGAGGCCATTCAGCCCATCGAGTCTGCACCAACCACAATCTCACCGAGGCCCTATCCCCATAACCCCTTGCATTTACCCTAGCTAGTCCCCCTGACACTAAGGGGCAATTTAGCATGGCCAATCGACCTAACCCACGCATCTTTAGACTGTGGGAGGAAACCGGAGCACCCGGAGGAAACCACGCAGACACGGGAGAATGTGCAAACTCCACACAGACAGTTACTCAAGCTAGAAAATAGAACATAGAACATTACAGCACAGTACAGGCCCTTCGGCCCTCGATGTTGCGCCGACCAGTGAAACCAATCTAAAGCCCCTCTAATATACACTATTCCAATATCATCCATATGTTTATCCGATAACAATTTGAATGCTCTTAATGTTGACGAGTCCACTACTGCTGCAGGCAGGGCATTCCACGCCATTACTACTCTCTGAGTAAAGAACCTACCTCTAACATCTGTCCTATATCTCTCACCCCTCAATTTAAAGCCATGTCCCCTTGTGTTAGCCATCACCATCCGAGGAAAAAGGCTCTCACTATCCACCCTATCTAATCCTCTGATCATCTTGTATGCCTCTATTAAGTCACCTCTTAACCTTCTTCTCTCTAACGAAAACAACCTCAAGTCCCTCAGCCTTTCCTCATATGATCTTCCCACCATACCAGGCAACATCCTGGTAAATCTCCTCTGCACCCTTTCCAACGCTTCCACATCTTTCCTATAATGCGGCGACCAGAACTGTACGCAGTACTCCAAGTGCGGCCGCAGCAGAGTTTTGTACAGTTGCAGCATGACCTCCTGGCTCCGAAACTCAATCCCTCTACCAATAAAAGCTAACACACCGTATGCCTTCTTAACAACCCTATCAACCTGTGTGCCAACTTTCAGGGATCTATGCACATGGACACCCAGATCCCTCTGTTCATCCACACTACCAAGTATCTTACCATTAGCCCAGTACTCTGTATTCCTGTTACTCCTTCCAAAGTGAATCACCTCACATTTTTCCGCATTAAACTCCATTTGCCACCTCTCAGCCCAGCTCTGCAGCTTATCTATGTCCCTCTGTAACCTGCCAATTCCCTCCGCACTGTCCACAACTCCACCGACTTTAGTGTCATCCGCAAATTTACTAATCCATCCTTCTACACCCTCATCCAGGTCATTTATAAAAATGACAAACAGCAGTGGCCCCAAAGCAGATCGTTGCGGTACCCGGGTACCTGGCGCTGTGAGACAGCTGTCTAGCACTGTGCTAACCAAATCCTTAATTCCCTGCAGGAAATGTTCACTTCCCCAATCTAAATTGTAATTTCCTCAATCTCTTCCCTTCAAGCAGTTTTCACTTCCCTAATTCAGGTTCCAAGGGCTGATTCCAGAGTCACCAAGATTACCCCAGATGATGTCAGGCATCTCAACACAGGTTGGGAAGTGGAAGTGAAACTTCCTCGGTTGTAATGTTATAACCGCAACAGAAAACGCTGGAAAGCCTCAGCAGTTCTGACAGCATCTGTGGAGAGAGAATGGAACTAACGCTTGGAAGACTTGAAACATTGGCTCTATTCTCTCTCCACAGATGCTGTCAGACCTGCCGAGATTTCCCAGCATTTTCTGTTTTCATTTTCAGATTCCAGCGTGCGCAGCAATTTGCTTTTATTCTGCTAAACCGTGAATTGTTTGAACCAAAAGATTGATTGGTGAGGCAGAGGGATTGGACTTTGAGTTCAGAGAGGATTAAGATAATACTTGGATAGATTAAATGTTTCACACATTCTTATGCCTTTAAATGCACGCAAAAAATATCTAAAAATGTCGGTATAATTCTTGAAAATAAATGCCAGCACAATATATGTAAGATGCTGACAGCGAAAAAATTCCATTTAAAATTTAGTGCTCAAAACTCCCAACTTTAATAGCAACTTTTTCAGTGGTTTAGGTCATACTAAATTCACTAAGATGTTCAAGTTGTAAATCACTGATTGGATAACCCAGTGAGAACATTAGGACCTACGGAAATTTGATAATACATTTTTTAAATTCATTTACAAGATGTGGGTGTTGCTGGCTGGCCAGCATTTCATAGAATCATAGAATCCTTACAGTACAGAAGGAGGCTATTCAGCCCATCGAGTCTGTACCAACCACAATCCCACCCAGGCCCTATCACCACAACCCCACGCATTTACTCTGCTAATCCCCCTGACACTAGGGTCAATCTAGAATGGCCAATCAACCTAACCCACACATCTTTGGAGTGTGGGAGAAAACTGGAGCACCCGGAGGAAACCTACGCAGACACGGGGAGAACGTGCAAACTCCGCACAGACAGTGACCCAAGCTGGGAATTGAACCAAGGTTGCTGGCGCTGTGAGGCAGCAGTGCTAACCACTGTGCCACCGGGTCGCCATTTATTGCCCATCCCTAGTTGCCCTTGAAAAGGTGGTATTGAGCTGCCTTCCTGACCACAGAGTGGCTTGCTGGCCATTTCAGAGGGCAGTTGAGAGTCAACCACATTGCTGTGACGCTGGAGTCACATGTAGGCCAGGCCAAGCAAGGATGACAGATTTCCTTCCCTAAAGGACATTAGTGAACCAGATGGGTTTTTCCGGTAATCGACAATGGTTTCATGGTCATCAGTAGATTCTTAATTCCAGATATTTTTTATTGAATTCAAATTCCACCAACTGCCATGGCAGGATTCAAACCCGGGTCCCCATTAGCTGAGTTTCTGGATTAATAATACCATTAGACCATCACCTCACCTGTAACGGAAGCGTTGTAGTCAGAGTATCAAACCTATAAATATTGTAATGTTAATAAGGAATCGATTGCAGATCAGAATGAAATCATTTGAAGGTATACCACGTCCGTCAAAAATGTTTGTTAAACCTCCTGCCTTGTTCTGAAGCAAATGTGATGTTGTTGCATCAAAGTGTATTGTTGCATCATTCACCCAGTACGTTATCGTGGTGAAATTAAGTAGTTACTGATAATTTTGACAAGGTTTTTCTAAATGAGTGGCTGGACCGAATTATTATAAGCTGGTTTATTTTCTAGCAAGTTGGGGGGAAAATCAACAACTTTGGGGTGGCACGGTGGCACATCTGCTGGCACTGCTGCCTCACAGTGCCAGGGACCCAGGTTCGATTCCCGGCTTGGGTCACTGTCTATGTGGAGTTTGCACGTTCTCCCCGTGTCTGCGTGGGTTTCCTCCGGGTGCTCTGGTTTCCTCCCACAGTCCAAAGATGTGCGGGTTAGGTTGATTGGCCATGCTAAATTGCCCCTTAATGTCAGGGGGATTAGGAGGGTAAATATGTGGGGTTATGGAGATAGGACAGGACCTGGGTGCGATTGTTGTCGGTGCAGGCTCAATGGGCCAAATGGCCTCCTTCTGCGCTGTAGATTTTATGATTCTATGATTCTATTTGTAACTATACACATATTGTACTCTACAAACTATTACTTGCCTTATATATATAATTGTAAGATGAAGACTTTTAATGAGTAGACTTCAAACGCCAAAGAATTACTGTAATAGCTGGTCTCTAACAATAGTATCATGACACAGTATAGTTTCTTTGAAAGCTGTCTCAGATTATGTAGCCCTGTGTTCAACTTTAGGACATGCACATCTGGATCCAACATGTTTATCTATGATAAGCAAAATACTGCGGATGCTGGAATCTGAAACATGAGTAAAGGACGCTGGAAAAACTCAGCAGGTCTGCCAGCATCTATTAGGAGAGAAAGCAGACTTCACGTTTTAGTCCTTTGGCCCTTCATCAGAACTGAAGGGAGGGAGAGTGTGTTGGAGCTCGATTCTGCAGCATGCAGTAGCAGAAAAGCTCAGCCAGCGCCATGGGACCTCCTGGGTTTCTTCGGAACATAGAAATATACAAGAGAAGGACTGCAATTCATCTAAGCAGTCCCAGCATTCACAAAAACCATACTCCTTCCTATCTGTTAGGCCTCAATTACTTTCTCTGTCAACTAGCGATTCCATTCCCTCTTGAATTTGCTGACTCTATTCAAATACTTTGCCTCATTGGGCCTGACGCGCCCAGGACAGATTTTTATGGCCTCGCTCGTCCCAAAACCGTAAAATCCCGCCCGAGGTCAACGGGCCTTTCCATGTTCCGCCCCTTGCCCACTCCGATTCCTGTGGTGGGCGGGACGTTAAAATTCCAGCCCCTAAGTGTGAAGTAGTTACTTGTAAGCTATTCACTTTCCCTCTCCTGAGTTTGAATCCGTACCCCCTCATTATACAGGCGTTATCATGTCAAAAATATTATTCAGGTTCAACTTTGTTGATTATTGAATTCCGCAATACTTTCCCAGACTTTCCTTCCTCCGATGCAAACGTTTAATTCAGGCTGTATTTTGGATGAATGTGGAAATGTTTCTGTTTGAAACTGTAATGATGAAAGCTGTTATATTTTTTGAAGTAAATTATCTTTGATTTTCTTACACCATCGCTTTGATCTTGCAGGAGATAACATTGATTCATCTGCTTGGAATAAGATGAAACTAATTTGGGAGGACAGAAGGTGTGGTTGGCCTTGGTAGGCATGAGATGGTTCTGTGGTGGTGTTGCTACTGAACTAGTGGTCAAAAAACTCAGGGTAATTTTCTGGGGATCTAGGTTCAAATCCCGCCAAGACAGATGGTGAAATTTGAATCCAATAGAAATCTGGAATTAGAAGTATATTTCTTAATTCGCTTGTGGGACACGGGCATCGCTGGCTGGCCAGCACTTATTGCCCATCCCTTTTTGCCTTTGGAGACCATAAGACCATAAGACATAGGAGCGGAAGTAAGGCCATTCGGCCCATCGAGTCCACTCCACCATTCAATCATGGTTGATTTCAACTCAACTCAACACTTGAGAGTCAACCACATTGCTGTGGCTCTGGGGTCACACATAGGCCAGTGCAGGCAAGGACAGCAGATTTCCTTTCCTAAAGGACATTAATGAACCAGATGGGTTTTTCCTGACAATCAGCAACGGTTTCACAGTCGTCAGTAGATTCTTAATTCCAGATATTTTTTATTGAATTCAAATTCCACCATCTGCCGTGGCAGCGTTCAAACCCGGATCCCCAGAACATTAGCTGAGTTTCTGGATTAATAGTCTAGCAACAATACCACTAGGCCGTCACCTCTGGGTTAAGAATCCCCAAAGGCAGTTAAGTGTCCACCACATCATCGTGGACTGGAGTCACAGGTAGGCCAGACCAACAGGCATTAGTGAAACAAATGGGTTTTTATGGTTGTCAGCAATGGTTTCATGGTCATTACCTTTCTTCAAAGAAAGCAGGACAGTTTTAGATGGAAGATAATAAAAACATCAGCAATAATAATGCGCATTTATACAACACCTTTATCATAGTGAAATATCCAAAGGCATTTTAATGCTTTCTTGATCTCACGTTAAAGTAAAGTTTATTTATTAGTCACAAGTAGGCTTACATTAACACTGCAATGAAGTTACTGTGAAATTTCCCTCGTCATCACAATTTGGTGCCTGTTCAGCTCAATGCACCGAACCAACACGTCCTTCGGACTGTGGGAGAAAACCAGAGCACCCGGAGGAAACCCACACAGACACAGGGAGAACGTGCAAACTCTGCACAGACAGTGACCCAAGCCAAGAATCGAACTCAGGTCCCTGGAGCTGTGAGGCTGCAGTGCTAACCACTGTGTCACCGTGCCGCCCATCGTTAGATTTCAGTAAAAATCAAACCTCACGCTCCTCTGAGATCACACAAGTACTGAGCACTGCATTTGGGAGTTGGTATCAGTATGTTTTATTTTCCTGGTAAGTTTAATGTTGACAGGCCCACATTTTCTAATCATTGGAGAGCACATTTTGTTTTGTGTGTCGTCTCAAAGAAAAATAATTACGGCGAATTGGCACCATGATTTTTTTTAAAAACCTTACACCCAGGGATAAATTCTTACTGTTCCAAAGCTAGCAAATTGGCCTAAGTTTGAAAAGTTTAAATCATTATCTAATGGTAAATTAATGTTTGCTTCTATTTTACGTATTTCTGGTTTTATTACTTATTCAGTTCAAGAGCTCCTCTTCAGTTTTCAAGATAAATGCTGTGACCACATTCCCTACAGCCAGCAGACTAAAGACTCTCACAGTAAAAGCTGGTATTGTTCATATCATTATTGAAGTCCATGGATTAGTGCCAGAAATGTGAATGTCTGGAAGCCTCCAGCCTCTTTCAACACAATATTTGGAGTGCTCTCCGCAGAACCCTTCTACAGCAGCTACCTCCAGAGAGGTTCATGTTAATTTTTACACGCTTCACTATGGCGTTTCATTAAATTCTGGGCATTGGAGGTGATTGAAGAAAAATATCAGGAGGGATATTAGGAAGTTGCTCCGTCATGCTAGAACAGCCAGTTCAGTTTTGAGACTCCCAGAGAGCGTAGGTTTACACTTTTTCCTATTTGTAGCAAAGCTGTAAACATGAGTATCGGGAAACAGTCTGTGCTGCTAAGGTTACTCTCAATGGCAGAAGGAGGAGGAGATTGTCTGAGTTTCATTCTGCCCCTTTTTTTTAGCCACTAATTTGCATGAATGCAGATGGGGGAGTTTGTGCCCACTTCAGAAGAAATTCCAGGTGTTTGATTTGATTTGATTTATTATTGTCACACGTATTGGGATACAGTGAAAAGTATTGTTGCTTGCGCGCTACACAGACAAAGCAGTCCAAAGATGTGCGGGTTGGATTGATAGACTGTGCTAAATTGCCCCTTAGTGTCAGGGGGACTAGCTAGTGTAAATGCATGGGGTTATGGGGATAGGGCCTGGGTGGGATTGTTGTCGGTGCAGACCCAATGGGCCGATTGGCCTCCTTCTCCACTGGAGGGATTCTATGATTCATAGAGTGCATAGGGGAAAAGGAAAGGAGAGGGGGTGCAGAATGTAGTGTTACAGTCATAGTTCGGGTGTAGAGAAAGATCAAGTTAATGCAAGGTAGGCCCACTCAATTGTCTGATGACAACAGGGAAGGAGCTGTCCTTGAGTTGGTTGGTTCATGTTCTCAGACCTTTGTATCTTTTTCCTGATGGAAGACTTCATTGCAGTGTTAATGTAAGCCCACTTGTGACTGATGGAAGAAGGTGGACGAAGAGATTTAAAGAGAACATTATTGAAAAGTTTAAAGGAGATAGAGTTAAGTTTTAAAAGCACAGAACGAGAGTGAGAGAAAGAATTAGAGGGTACGCTGGGGACAGCTCGCAAGACGTCGCCACGCTCCGGCGCCACCTTTCGTTTGACTCTCCGAGAAATGGTGCCACCATTTCCCAGGAAAGGCACTTTCACAGGTTCACTGAGAGGAGAGAAGAGACATGTGATTGGTGACAAAGTGGAGCAAATGTACCCCACCTGCCTGCTGCAGCAATCACATAGCATTTAGCATAGCACAGACCAACTCGAGCAAGGTTACGGGCAGTATTTTCTGTATGCATAGCTCCACAGTTCAGGAATTAACACCTTTGAACAAATCCAGTGAAGCCATCTCTCTTTCAAGGATTTGTTAGCATATGTACAGTTTACGTTTATTTATTAATGTCACAAGTGGGCTTACATTAACACTGCAATGAAGCCACTGTGAAAATACCCTAGTCGCCACACTCCAGTGGCTGTTCGGGTACACTGAGGGAGAATTTAGCATGGCCAGTGCACCTAACTAGCTGGTCTTTCAAACTGTGGGAGGAAACCCACACAGACACAGGAAGAACATGCAGACTCTGCACAGACAGTGACCCACGTCAGGAATTGAACCTGGGTTCGTGGCACTGTGAGGCAACAGTGCTAACCACTGTGCCACAAGAGAAAATGCTGGAAAATCTCAGCAGGTCTGGCACCATCTGTAAGGAGAGAAAAGAGCTGAGATTTTGAGTCCAGATGACCCTTTGTCAAAGCTGTGCCATCATGTTGCCTTATGGTGAAATTTGAATTCAATAAACAAAAATCTGAAATTAAAAGTCTAATGATTGTTGTACAAACACATTTGCTTCACTAATGTCCTTTAGGGAAAGAAATCTGCCATCCTTACCTGGTCTGGCCTACATGTGACTCTTGATCTACAGCAATGTGGTTGACTTTTAAATGCCCTCTGAAATGGCCTAGCAAGCCACTCAGTTCAAGGCCAGTTATGAATAGGCAATAAATGCTGGCCCAGCCAGCGATGCCCACAGCCCCATGAATGAATAGAAAAAATTCCCTTACAGGACAGGTGTGACATTATTTCCAAACCAACCAATATACATCAGCGGGAATTTTACCATTCTGCCCGCCACGGGAATCGGAGTGGGCAGGAGGCGGACAATGGAAAGGTCCATAGACCTCAGGCGGGATTTTACGGTTTCGGGACGAGCGATGCCGTAAAATCCCGCCCAATGTCTCTAAGTGAGATTCTCAAGCTAAAGATAGTTTTGTGCCTGGATCATCCATAAGGTGGCTTGGCATTTTCTAACTTCATTTCACACAGGATCTGAGTTTACAGGTAGAGATTTTCATCCCATCCACTTGAGAAAGGTTTGAATCCAGCTTTCAGAAATGAAAGAGGATTAAAGTAAAGTTTATTTATTAGTGTCACAAGTAGGCTTACATTAACACTGCAGTGAAGTTACTGTGAAAATCCCCTAGTCGCCATACTCCAGCGCCTGTCCTGAGGGAGAATTTAGCATGGCCAATCCACCCAACCAGCACATTTTTCGGATTCCTTAACATCTACATTACTCAATTCCTTCCATTTGCAATATTTAGCTGGATAAGTTTCCTCACTGATTCTTCTCCGAGTGATGAGAACTCCTCCAATAAGTCTCAGAACCCATGGGGCGGCACGGTAGCACAGTGGTTAGCACTGTTGCTTCACAGCTCCAGGGACCTGGGTTCGATTCCCAGCTTGGGTCACTGTCTGTGTGGAGTTTGCACATTCTCCTCGTGTCTGCGTGGGTTTCCTCCGGGTGCTCCTGTTTCCTCCCACAATCCAAAAATGTGCGGGTTAGGTTGATTGGCCATGCTGAATTGCCCCTTAGTGTCCTGAGATGCATAGGTTAGAGGGATTAGTGGGTAAATATGTAGGGATATGGGGTAGGGCCTGGGTGGGATTGTGGTCGGTGCAGACTCGATGGGCCTAATGGCCTCTTTCTGTGCTGTAGGTTTTCTATGATTTCTTCGATGACCCGGGTTCGATTCCTGGCTTGGGTCACTGTCTGTGTGGAGCTTGCATGTTCTCCCCATGTCTGCATGGGTTTCCTTCATGTGCTCCGGTTTCCTCTCACAGTCCAAAGGATTTGCTGGTTAGGTGCATTGGCCATGCTAAATTTTCCCTCAGTGTACCTGAACAGGCACCGGAGTGTGGCGACTCAGGGATTTTTACAGTAACTTCATTGCTGTGTTAATGTAAGCCTACTTGTGACACTAATAAATAAACTTAAACTGAAAAAAGGAACTGACCCATGGAGACCTGATGACTTGAACGATTGCTAAGTGTGGGACTTGTATTGGATGCTTTGAAAGTTTCTCTGTTGTCCATCAGCATTGGGTTAAATGGATTTCAAGAATCACGTTTCATTAGCTTTTAAAGTAAAAACAAAATGATCAATATTTGAAACAATTCATTGCATTTGGGAAAATGGCTGGGGGAAGTTTTACCTATGGCTGTCATTTATTCAGCCAATGAAAATGAAGGTTGGTAAAGATTTAAAACAAATTGCCAGTTTGCAATCATCTTTTTTACACTGTCATCCAAAATGAAAATGTATTGGAACAAACCCACATCCAGGCAACATGTATTTCTGTGTGAAACGGACCAAGACCTAATTTTTTGCATTATATAACAGCCGCAATACATAGATGGACAGCACTATAAATAAATACACATTTTCCAAGGCTGATAATCCATGGAACTTTTGCTTTGGAAGGTGTGTTTTATATTACCCGATTTGATTTGATTTGATTTATTATTGTCACCTGTACTGGCATACAGAGAAAAGTATTGGCCACGATCTTGTCTTTTCGCCCCGCCGGCTGATGAGTGGGGCGAAGCGGTAAGGCCGAGAGAGCCGAGAAATCTCCTCTCGCGATCTTACCGTCACCGGATGTCCAGCAAGATCAGCCTCATGCCCTTGAGGCTGATTGTAATATTTAAATTATATTTAAAATAGAATGTATTGCATTGCATCCACCGCACGTGCAATGGTGTCCTCTGCTGCTGTCTGCCGGCTCTTGGTGAGCTTAGGCCCTGCCCTCTCCCCCTGCTAGTGGAAAACAGATTTGGCTTCATTTTTTTGACAGAGTGAGGTAAGATTTCATTTTCAAATCGCCCAAAACAAAGTGCGATTCTCTCCCATTTTCACACTTGTTTGGCACTTAGAATTCTTTTGGTTAGATCACCTCCATTGTTTCTTGCGCGCTATACAGGCAAAATATATCATTCATAAAGTACATAGGGGAAAAGGAAAAGGACAGGGTGCAGAATATAGTGTTGCAGTTACAGGTAGGGTGAAGAAGAGAAAGATCAGCTTAGTATATGATAAGGCCATTCAAAAGTCTGATGGCAGCAGGGAAGAAGCTGTTCTTGAGTCGATTGGTACGTGTCCTCAGACTTCTGTATCTTTTTCCCGACTGAAGAAGGTGGAGGAGAGAATGTCTGGGGTGCGAGGAGTCCTTGATTATGCTGGCTGCTTTTCCGAGGCAGCGGGAAGTGTAGACGGAGTTAATGGATGGGAGGCTGGTTTGTGTGATGGGCTGGGCTACGTTCACAACTCTTTGTAGTTTCTTGTGGTCTTGGTCAGAGCAGGAGCCATACCAAGCTGTGATACATCTGGATAGGAAGCTTTCTATGGTGCATCGGTAAAAATTAGTAAGAGTCGTAGTGGACTTGCCAAATTTCCTTCGCCTTCTGAGAAAGTGAGGAGTTGGTGAGTTTTCTTAACTATAGTGTCGGCGTGGATGGCCTTTGTACGTTTGTGTTGATCTCTAAAATCAATGGGTTTTGTAGATGTGGCAACATGTCGTCAGACCATTATCTGAGATTGATTCAAAACTCTGCATCAAGCTCGGGAGTTATCTGCATTATTCTGGACTTGATATTACAGAAAGTTCCGACACTGATAGATTAAACATCTTCCTTGTAAGTTATGAGAATTGTGCCTTGGGAATCTCCAATTTCCTGGAAAAACCCAGCGGTAAAACAGAAACCTGGTTGATCAGCCTTGCTGATCATGGAAACTAATTGACCTCAGTCAGTGGAAACCTATCACATTGCCATTGCAATTTGAGACTCACGATTCTCCTTTCACACTGGGAGATATTGGTAGCATATGAACCGAATACCTTTTGTCTGCTACTGATAGGGCTGCAGTAAATAGGAGCAGGGATTGAAGATTGTCTCTGAATAAGTAGCAGATGTCCATAGAGAAACTACTGTGCACACTGCTCCTCAGTGAAAGCCAGCCTGTGGCCTGTCCTTGGCTTAAAGATCTTTACAACATGATTGATCCAATGCCTAAATATTCCCCCACCCTCACTGAGCGTTATTTCTGACACGTAACAGTTATAAACACTCCACTCGCACCTGATATCTATTAACGCATTCAAACGCAATAGGGAATGTCCAAAGAGTACACTTAATCCTATTTTAGTCAGAACCAAACTTCTCTCCTTTAATCTTCATAGAATCCCTACAGTGCAGAAGGAGACCATTCGGACCATCGAGTCTGCACCAATCACAATTCCACCCAGGCCCTATCCCCGTAACCC
Source organism: Mustelus asterias (assembly GCF_964213995.1). Lineage (NCBI taxonomy): Eukaryota > Metazoa > Chordata > Chondrichthyes > Carcharhiniformes > Triakidae > Mustelus > Mustelus asterias. The sequence goes on along the minus strand of NC_135803.1, from coordinate 21,501,217 downwards.
CTCATATTTACCCTGCTAATCCCCCTGATACTTGGGTCAATTTAGCATGGCCAATCAACCAAACCCGCACATCTTTGTACTTTTCTTTTGTTAATTTTGATACTTTCTATTCTCCTCATGCTTCAGGTTGTTCATTCTGAACAGTGTTTCAGTGAAGAAAATGCATAGCAGACACTTTGCTGAACTGTACTCTCAAATATTTCCATCTGGTGCAATGATGTGGCAGTGTTTCCATAAAGGTGTCTGACTTTCAAGCTGCATGGTTATATTTGGAAAATCTGAGCTGAAAGCACTTGCCAGAAACAGTCCCATTCTCGTCCATGAATCACTCGTGATTGTGCCATTGTATGAGTCATATCCTGAGGAGAGCAATTCATGATGGGCTTTAACTGCCAAATTGGAAGCCTTTGTTGTCAGCCTTAACCTCTGAAAGGCTGTTATGGCATTTGGTGCTGGAGGACCCATTATTCCCCATAACAGCAAACAGACCAACTCATGAGGTGCATGTGGACATAGTTTTTTAGTTTATTTATTAGTGTTACAAGTAGGCTTACCTTAACACTGCAATGAAGTTACTGTGAAAATCCCCTCATCGCCGCACTCCGGCCCCTGTTTGGGTACACTGAGGGGGAGAATTTGACATGGCCAATGCACCTAACCAGCATGTCTTTCGGTCTGTGCCACCGTGCCGCCCTGTCAGCCCAGTCAGAGAGCAATATTCATTCTCATAGAATCATAGAAATTCTACAGTACAGAAGGAAGCCATTAGGCCCATCAAGTCTGCACTGACAACAATCCCATCCCAGGCCCTATCCCCACAACCCCACACATTTACCCCGCTAATCCCTCTTACCTACATATCCCGGGACACTAGGGGTTAATTTAGCATGGCCGATCAACCTTACCCACACATATTTGGGCTGTGGGAGGGAACTGGAGCACCTGGAGGAAACCCACCAGACACGGGGAGAATGTCCAAACTCCACACTGACTGTGATCTGAAACTGGGGAATTGCCAAACTTGGCAACCGAGTTGACACATCGTCCCAGTTGACAGAGAAGCAAAATAACTCTAATTAATATAACTACTTAATCATCTTTACTCTCCTTACCCAGCTGATTTTGAGATTAAGGTTAAATAAATTGATTCAACCTTAAACCCCCATGGGTGGAATTTGACAGCCCTGTCGTAGCGGGGCCATAAAAAGGGGCGAGCTTTTCAAAAGTCCATTGACTGCGCGGGACCGAAAAATACCCATCTGGTTCACTATGTAATAGATGTGTGTGATTTCAAATGTGGCAATCATCGAATTCCTACAGTGGCCATTCGGCCCATCGGGTCTGTACTGACTCTCTGACAGAGTACCTTCCCCAGGTCCTCTCCCCCACCCCATCCCTGTAACCCTGCACATTAAGGAGTCTAACAACACCAGGTTAAAGTCCAACAGGTTTATTTGGTAGCAAACGCCACTAGCTTTACTGTGTTTACCCCAGTCCAACGCCGGCATCTCCACATCACCCTGCACATTCCCATGGTTAATCCATCAAACCTACACATCTTGGGGCACTGAGGGGCAATTTAGCATGTCCAATCCACCTAACCCACACATCATTGGAGAGTGGGAGGAAACCATGCACCCGGAGGAAACCCAAGCAGACACGGGGAGGATGTGCAAACTCCACACAGACAGTGACCCAAGGCTGGAATTGAACCCAAGTGCTTGGCGCTTGAGGCAGCAGTGCTAACCACTGTGCCACCATGTCATCACAATGCTTTTACCCAGCAACCATGCATCATCCACAAACTGTCTCTACTTTCATGCTGTAAGCAAATTTCAATGTTATGTGCCCAATCCTTAAATCCAGACCATCTATATGAGAGCAAACATCAGCTCAACACTGACCCCTCAATGACACCATTTCCAACCTTTCTCATGTCTCTGCTACACCCATTAACCCCATCTTATTTGTCTGCATAACTCTGATCCAAATCTAACAGGGTGTATTTGAAAACCATTAGGGACCAGCATTCACTGAGTTACTTGCAACAAAGCCAGGTTTTTGAAATGCTCTTGGCTCCCTGAAGCACCTCCCAGTTAGTCAACCTGCATTCTCCATCAGTTATTCACTAAACAATAAATTCCCCTCTACCCTGTCATATCCCTCTTCACTTATTAATGCTCCTAAGTTTGCTCATTTTGCTCTGAATGTTTGTTTTTGCATTCATAGAATCATAGAACCCCTACAGTGCAGAAGGAGGCCATTTGGCCCATCGAGTCTGCACCGACAACATCCCATCCAGATCCTGTCCTATCCCCGTAACCCCACATATTTACCCTCCCAATCCCCCTGACATTAAGGAGCAATTTATCATGGCCAATCAACCTAACCTGTACATATTTGGACTGCAGGAGGAAACTGGAGCACCTGGAGGAAACCCACGCAGACACGGGGGGAACATGCCGACTCTGCACAGACAGTGACTCGATGCAGGAATTGAATCCAGGTCCCTGGCACTGTGAGGCAGCAGTGCTAACCACTGCGCCACCGTGCCACTCTCACTCAATCTTAACCTCATTTTCTGGAATATTTGCCGGAATTTTACCACCCCACCTGCCAGGGAAATCGGAGCGGGTAAGGGGCGGAACACGGAAAGATCTGTTGACCTGGGGCAGGATTTTACGGTTTTGGGGTGAGCGAGGCCATAAAATCCCACCCATTGACTTTCATCCTTTTGTCTTCTTTCCCCATTTTTTGATATTTCTCGCCTATTTTTCTTTCCATTCTTCATAGATTCTAATATAGTCTCCCTTCTAGGAGAAACAGTTCTGCAAATTACATCAGCAAACCCTTTCTAAGGCTCTGTTTAGTGTGTTTTCTATTCCTAATCTCAAACCTAGACACATTCTGTGATTCCCCACAGAAATAACATCCTCTGCCCCATAACCCCTGTGTTTGTTGTCTGACTGAAGTGTGGAGGATGATATTTGGTGTTCTTGTTTATGATGCTCTCTCAGTTTTGTCCCTTGTAGCTCCTGTTTTGCTGAAATGTTGGAACCATGCATAACAGGTCTGCTTGGAACTGTGACTTTACTGTGTTGCCGAATAAGCATCTATTTACAGTTTGGATCTGCAGGAGATTCATTTCAAACATTTTACACAAGCCCCCCTTTCTTCATACCAGCACAGCAAACAGGAAGAGTTGCAGAGCTGAATTTTCCTGGCCCCGTGGAGACGTGGTTGGAGCCGGGGGTGGTTGCAGGAAAATAGCGGGGAGCCACATTGGGACAGCCGCCCAATGCATTCCCGCCTCTGGAGTTCATTACTGGTTTGAGAAACAGGTTGGCTGCCTGCTACATGGTGGCAGGCAATTGATTAGTCCAACGAAGGCTCACTTAGGGGCCATTTATTGAAGGTGCTGGTGTTTTCTCTTCCATCACTTCTCCTCTGGAGAGATTTTCTCACCTCCCCAAAGACCCTACTAGCTTCCAGCCCCTTTATTTGTTGCTCTAGGAGAACCAAAGGTCACTCAACATTGAAGCACTCTTGCACTCACCTGCCCACCTTAGCACTGGCCACTTCTCCCAGTGGTACTGCTGGCTTGACATTGCTACAGGCCCTCTAAATGGCGACCAGCCTTGAATACCCACTCACTGTTCTTAATGTTTATTTATTTAGTAGTGTCTCAAGTAGGCTTACATTAACACTGCAATTAAGTTACTGTGAAAATTCCCTGGTCGCCACACTCTGGCGCCTGTTTAGGTACACGGAGGGAGAATTGAGCATGGCCAATGCACATCTTTCGGACTGTGGGAGGAAACCGGAGCACCCAGAGGAAACCCATGCAGATACTGGGAGAATGTGCAGACTCCTCACAGACAATGACCCAAGCAAAGAATTGAACCCAGGTCCCTGACGCTGTGAGGCAGCAGTGCTAACCACTGTGCCACCATATAGAAGACAAAGAAAAGAAATAAAAAATAGAGTGGTGCGTGTGGGAGCAGTAAATTAGGAGGACCCTCCTGGAAAGTTGGAACAGCGGGCATGCCTACAATATAGGTGGGCATCAGCACCCCAAATTGTGCCAGACATCAGAGTCTCATGCTCCCAGGAAAATCAAGTTGGTAATGTGTAGGTGAGACTGATTTCCTTTACAATCTCAATGGGAGAGAGACCTCCAATCCACCTACATACATGCTGGGTGCAGATCATATATTACCGGAGGAAGGAGTCAGAGGAATAGAAGGAATGTGATACTGGCTTGCCAAACTGTTTACCGTAAGATAACAGTAACTGGTTGAATCTAAATCCAAGAAATTACTGGTACTTTGTGAATCATTTATATCAAATAGAATACAGATGCGGATTTAAATGTCAAGCAAAATCTTACCCGCAGAAATGAATACAAGATGCTCACAATCTTTTCAGAAACAATAGATTTGCCTGATGTCTTATCTGGAAGGATAATTGAAGAAATGTTTGAAAGCACTTCCTATTCGGGTTGACAGTGATAACGTCACTGGATTAGTAATTCAGTGGCCCAGACTCAATTTTGGGATTATGGGTTCAAGTCCCATGATTTTTAAAATAAATTCTGGACTATAAGGCTAGTCTCAGCAATGGTAACCCTGACAATTATTATTAACTGTCTATCTGGCTGCTCATTAAAAAGGGGAAAAAAACCTGCGTTCCTCGCCTGGTCTGGCTTTTGTGAGATTCCAGACTCAAAGCAATTGATTAAGTCTTGAGAATGAAGCCCAGTCTATCACGCAAATCAGCCTTCCATCCATTGACTCCGTCTACACTTCCCGCTGCCCCGGAAAAGCAGCCAGCACAATCAAGGGCTCCGTACACTCCAGACGTACTCTCTTCCACCTTCCATAGAGAAAAAGATACAAATGTCTGAGAACACATACCAACCGACTCAAGAACAGCTTCTTCCCTGCTGCCATCAGATTTCTGAATGGTCCTATCATATATTAAGCTGATCTTTCTTTTCACTCTAACTGCAACTGCAACACTATATTCTGGACCCCCTCCTTTCCTTCTTAGAAACCCTACAGCACAGAAAGAGGCCATTCGGACCATCGAGTCTGCACCGACCACAATCCCACCCAGGCCCTACCCCCATATCCCTACATATTTACCCACTAATCCCTCTAACCTACGCATCCCTGGACACTAAGGGCAATTTTAGCATGGCCAATCAACCTAACCCGCACATCTTTGGAGTGTGGGAGGAAACCGGAGCACCCGGAGGAAACCCACGCAGACACGAGGAGAATGTGCAAACTCCACACAGACAGTGACCCAAGCCAGGAATCGAACCCAGGTCCCTGGAGCTGTGAAGCAGCAGTGCTAACCACTGTGCTACCGTGCCTCCCCTATGTACTCTATGAACAGTATGTTTTGTCTGTATAGTGCACAAGAAACAATACTTTTCACTGTATCCGAATACATGTGACAATAATAAATCAAATCAAGCAAGCCACTCAGTATAAGGGTGATAAGGGATGAACAACAAATGCTGGCCTTGCCAGTAATGAACACATCGCATGATAAAATAAAGAAACAAATTGTCTTGCACATTTCAAGAACATATAAACAGCCAGCACAAAATATTTCGGCTGTTTTTGATGATGTTAACCGGGGATGAATGTTCGCCAGGATTAGTGTTGGCCCAGTGGTATCAGTAACAGGCCAATGAATCCAGATCCTTTCCACAGTAATGCAGCACAAGAATCTGAATGCAGTTTTAATGGACGGACCTCGAGCTTACATGGCATTGAGTGGAGTCAGTTCTGAAGACTGCTACGCTGTGGAGACTGGGCTGTTAAAAAATACAGCCATTGATTAATAGAAAATGTCAAAATGTTGACACACACTTGTTACTGATGCAAAATCTGTTCAGTAATAGTTAATCTTACAAAATGAGTCTAAGTGTAGAAATGAATAAAGGAGAAATGGGCCCAACGCAGCTCATAAATAACTGTTCAAAGATTCATTAATTAGCTCCAGGTGTGCTCTCGCCATCAAAAAGCTTAATCAGAACCATTCCTTCCCTTTGTTACTTGTAAGCTCTTCAGTACGTTCCTATCGCTTCCATCCCATCAGCTTTAAGCTGCATTTCGGACCCTGCTCCTTTGAAGAGCCTGCTGTGAATGAACCCCCTGGGGCGCGACAGGGCTAATGTGGGCTGCTGCCACTGCGGGCTCTGCACCCCCACGCCTGCAATCACACTGCTCCTCTCAGAGCTTCCTTCCCATCAGCAGGGTCAGCCTCCGGGCCACCCGGTGTTGAGCCAGGCCGGAACAGATGACCTTCAATGGGATATCCTTCAGGGCCACATGATCCACTGTTGACGTGGTAATGAGACCCGGCCTTCAGAATGATTTTGGCAGTTGGGATTCTACATGTTTAAGGAACCTAACGCATGTTTCAGGCAGGTGTCCTTGAGTAAAAACCACCTGAGCAAATATTGGCCTCCAGTGCACTTCCTGTATTGATTGGGTACAACAGGTTAAAACACAAAATTTGGAAGCATTATTCCCAGCTTGCTGGTGCTAAACAGACGGCTAGTTCCCTAGATACAGGACTGGTAGCCAGATCATTGGAAAGTGGCAAATGTAACACCCGAGTTGAAGAAAGAGTAACTGCAGGCTGGTCAGTCTAAGATCAGAGGTGGGTAAGTTTTTAAAAAGTAAAGTTTATTTATTAGTCAGAAGTAAGGCTTACAATAACACTGCAACGAAGTTACTATGAAATTCTCCTAGTCGTCACAGTCCGGCGCCTGTTTGGGCCAATGCACCGAACCAGTATGTCTTTCAGAATGTGGGACGAAACCGGAGAACCTGGAGGAAGCCCACGCAGACACAGGGAGAATGTGCAGACTCCATACAGACAGTGACCCAAGCTGGGAATCGAACCCTTAGCATTCATGTTGAGAGGGCTAGAATAGAAGAGCAGGGATGTACTTCTGAGTCTGTATAAGGCTCTGGTCAGACCCCATTTGGAGTATTGTGAGCAGTTTTGGGCCCCATATCTAAGGAAGGATGTGCTGGACTGGGAAAGGGTCCAGAGGAGGTTCACAAGAATGATCCCTGGAATGAAGAGCTTGTCATATGAGGAACGGTTGAGGACTCTAGGTCTGTACTCATTGGAGTTTAGAAGGATGAGGGGGGATCTTATTGAAACTTACAGGATACTACGAGGCCTGGATAGAGTGGACGTGGAGAGCATGTTTCCACTAGTAGGAAAAACTAGAACCAGAGGGCACAAGCTCAGGCTAAAGGGACGATCCTTTAAAACAGAGATGAGGAGGAATTTCTTCAGCCAGAGAGTGGTGAATCTGTGGAACTCTTTGCCGCAGAAGGCTAGGTCATTGAGTGTCTTTAAGACAGAGATAGATTGGTTCTTGATTAATAGGGGGATCAGGGGTTATGAGGAAAAGGCAGGAGAATGGTGATGAGAAAAATATCAACCATGATTGAAAAGGGTGGAGCAGACTCGATGGGCCGAGTGGCCTAATTCTGCTCCTATGTCTTATGGTCTAACCCGGGTCCCTGGTGCTGTGAAGCAGCAGTGCTAACCACTGTGCTACCGTGCCACCCCTATTAACAATATACTTATTATTATTACTATTATTATTACTTATTAATAACAATAATTAGGGAAAAAAATCAACAGGCATTGGAGAGGTTTACGTTAATTAAAGAGAGCCAGCACAATTTAAAAAAGGCCAGATCATTTTGACTAATTTAACTGAATTGTTTGATGAACTAACAGAGAAGGGATTGCAGTGATTTGATGTGATTTATTATTCTCACGTATTCGGGATACAGTGAAAAGTATTGTTTCTTGTGCGGTGTACAAAGCATACTGCTCATAGAGTACATAGGGGAGAAGGGAAGGAGAGAGTGCAGAATGTTGTGTTACAGTCATAGCTAGGGTGCAGAGAAAGATCAACTTAATGCGAGATAGGTCCATTCAAAAGTCTGACAGCGGCAGGGAAGAAGCTGTTCTTGCGTCCTCAGATTTTTGTACCTTTTTCCTGACGGAAGGTGGGAGAGAGTATGTCGTTGTCTATGTGAATTTTAAAAAAGTGTTTTACAGAGTACCAAGTAAAAAGTCTGGTTAACAAAATTGAGGCTCATGGGATAGGAGAGTGAGTATCGGTGGATATCCATCCTTAATCCTCTCTGCCTCTCTACCTTGCTTTCTTCCTTTAGGACGCTCCTTAAGACCAACCTCTGACCAAATGTTCAGACACCTTGCCAAATATCACCGTATGTGATTCCATGTCACGTTTTGTTTTGTGGCACTCCTATTAAACGCCTTGAAATGCTTTATTACCTTAAAGGAGCTGGATAAATGCAAGCTGTGCTTCATAACGTAAAGTGCATTCTGTTTCGATCCATCTATTCTCACAATTTAATCAGCAGCCCATTCATTTCAACCAACTAAAGGCATTGATTTGTCTTATTTATCAGGAAAATTAGGATTGTCGTCAATATTGAAACCTGCCACGTCATTTTTAGCTCCAGTCCGGGGCAGAATAAAGCTCTCCCACTCTCTAATTTTCCAGAAATGTGCCTCAACCATAAAACCTCAGAGTCGCTCCCCTCCCCCAACCTTTACCACTGTGTCATCTCAATTTAACACATCAACCACTGCTGACAGTCTCTAAGTGAGATTGATAGGTTATTGCAATGGTAATGAACAGTGGGAAATTATGAGTTATGGTCATAGCAACAAGGCTAAGAGTGTTTCAGTTTAATTAACAGGGAACCCTTACAACCAGTCAGTCTGGGCTGGTTTCGAACTTACGTCCCAGTAGGTCGGAGGATAATATTCTGAACCGGTTTGGCACTAAGAGCCCCCAGGTTTTATTAGGTGCTTTGTGATGACATTTTTCTGGTTCACACTTGCCGGTACAAGCCGAGTTCATAGCCATGTTTGCATGAAGGAAAATCTGAGTTAGTTTTAGTTATTTTATGTTTTTGGGAAGGGAGGGATTTGTTTATTCTTTTTATCTTGTGAAGACATCTTGAAAGATCTTGAGAAGAACTTGTCAGCAATTAAAATTCCTTGGACAGCTGGTGAACATTTCTAATGCGGACACTGAGGGATTGGTGTGGCGTTAGTCCTCTGCCTTTGTGCTGGGTGGCTGCTTTAAGAATATTTCCACTTGCGAAAGGCACAGGAAATTCATGATATATTAGTCTCCTAACAAGCTTTTTGATTCCACTTAGAGAATGGATTAAGAGTCGGACTGCATCGTGGTCCCATATGTTTTTATAACATTCCGTTTTCAGACTTCACAGATTCAGCATTGTCCGGTACAAATTACTTCAAAGAATACCAAAGAAATGTAATACTCGAGAATTAAAATCCAATGGAGTTTATAGTTATTTGAGATATAGTAGAAACCTGCAGGGCAAGATAAAATCTTTAGAATTTACAAGTGTCCATATATCTCTTCACTGCACACTAATCCAAACTCTCAACAAACGTTTTTAAGGCCTTTCAGGATGTTATGCTTCAGTTATACAAGGCATTGGTGACAGCATACCTTGAAGACTAAGCAGTTTTGATCTCCGTATTTAAGGAAGAATGTAACTGCATTGGAGGCGATTCAGAGGAGGTTTACTAGTTTGATACTTGGAATGAGTGGATTGTCTTTTGAGAAAAAGTTGGGCAGACTGGGCTTGTTTCCACTGGAGTTTAGAAGAGTAAGGGGTGACTTGATTGAAGTCTATAAGATCCTGAACGGTCTTGACAAGGTGGACTTGGAAAGGATGGTTCCTCTTGGTGGATGAGGCCAGAGCTAGGTGGCACTGTTTTAAAATTACAAGTCACCCTTTTAGGACAAAAATTAGGAGATTTTTTTTCTCTCAGAGGGTTGTGCAACTTTGGAACTCTCTGCCTCAGAAGATGGTGGAAGTTGGATCACTGCAGATTTTTAAGGCAGATGTTGATGCATTCTTGTTTAGCAAGGGAATCAAAGGTTATCGGGGGTAGATGGGAATGTGGAACTTGAAACACAAACAGATCAGCCATGATCTTATTGAATGGTAAAGCAGGTTTGATGTTCACCAGATTGGTTCCGGGGATGAAAGGGTTGACATATGAAGAGAGATTAAACAGTTTGGGCTTATAGAAGCATAGAAACATAGATGATAGGAGGAGGAGGAGGCCATTTGGCTCTTTGAGCCTGCTCCACCATTCATCACTCAATAGCCTAATCCTACTTTCTCCCCATAACCTTTGATCCCATTCGCCCCAAGTGCCATATCCAGCCGCTTCTTGGATACATTCGATGTCTTGGCAACAACTACTTCCTGTGGTAATGAATTCCACAGGCTCACCATTCTTTGGGTGAAGAAATGTCTCCTCATCTACGTCCTAAATGGTCTACCCCGAATCCTCAGACTGTGACCCCTGGTCCTGGACACCCCCACCATTGGGAACATCCTCCCTGCATCTACCCTGTCTAGTCCCGTTAGAATTTTATAAGTCTCTATGAGACCTCCCCTCATTCGTCTGAATTCCAGTGAAAACAATCCTAACCTAGTCAATCTCTCCTCATACATCAGTCCCGCCATCCCCGGAATCAGCCTGGTAAACCTTCGCTGCAGTCCCTAGAGATTTGTCAAGCGTGTTTTCCCCTTCATAAATCCATGTTGACTCTGTCTGATCCTGCCTTTCAAAATGCTCTGCTATAAAGTCCTTGATAATGGATTTGAGAATTTTCTCCACTACTGATGTTAGGCTAACTGGTCTATAATTTCCTGTTTTCTCTCTACTTCCCTTTTTGAATATTGGTGTGACATTAGCTACCCTCCAATCTGCAGGGACTGTTCCAGAGTCTATAGAATCCTGGAAGATGACCATCCACTATTTCTCGAGCCACTTCCTTAAGTACTCTGGGATGTAGATTATCAGGCCCTGGGGATTTATCCACTTTCAATCCCATCAATTTTCCCAGCACCATTTCTCTACTGATATTGACCTCCCTCAGTTCTTCCCTCTCACTAAATCTTGCATTCTCCAACATTTCTGGTATCTGATTTATGTCCTTGTTATACTAGTTTAGAAAGATGAGAGGGGATCTGATCGAGGTATATAAAATATTAAAAGGGATTGATAAAGTAAATGTGGACCAAATGTTTCCTCTTATGGGGCAATCTCAAAAAGGAGGTCGCAGGTATAGGTTGAGAGGCGGTAGATTTAAAACGGATGAGGAGGAACTACTTCTCGCAGAGGGTGGTGAATTTGTGGAACTCACTGCCCCACAGCGCGGTGGAGTCTGAATCGTTGAATGGTTTCAAGAAGGAGATAGATATATTTCTAATAAAATAAAAAGGGATAAGGGGATATGGGGAGCAGGGGCGGTGGATTTGAGACCAGGGAGAGATCAGTCATGATCTGATTGAATGGCAGAGCACACTCGAAGGGCTGAAGTTGCTTATTTCTGCTCCTAATTCCGATGTTCCTATGAGGGGCTGAATGGCCTAATTCTGCTCCAATTTCATTTGTCCAAGGTTTTGAAGCTGCTTTGCTTCATAGTGCTAGGATACAACTGGAAGAACTGCACTTCCTCAAGATGTACTTTCTAATGGGTGCCACTGAAGGAGGATTACCTATCACAATCAGATAATTGCCACCTAAGGACTGGGGGGGGAAGCTATCCACACACTCAGTTCATCATTGTGCACACTCACTAAGAAACTGTAGTTGTGGAGCCATTCAAAAGATGGTCCTTCTCAAAGTGGGGTAGGATGAAAGTATAAGTTTTACTCGCACAGCCAGTGCCCACTTCATTCTTATACTTCTATTGTTTGCTGTCCAGATGCTCCATCCAAATGTTCACTGAACAAACCCTTACACAAGACTTTTCCCGTTGCGCAAGGCTTTCAGTGGGATCTCATTCCTTATTGTTAGTAACAAAAACAAGTTTTTTGGAAGTATTTTACTGGCCCTCATTCCATGCGTAGTGAAGCACCATAGGTTCAAGGGCAAAGGTTCAGAGGCTCTCAATTATCTGCCAATTTCCATTATTCTCCGCATTTTGAAGGATCATCTTTTATATGTTGCTTATATTCTGACGTGCAAAGAGACCTGAGGCACTTGATCTGTTCATTGCTTTCCGGTAGTAGTTAAGAAGAATCAATTATAAAGCTGGAGTCATCATGATCTCCTTTGAGAGGGAACCCCGATGTTATTTAAGTGGTTAGCGCAAACTCACTCGTCTCCCACATTTGATTCATTCTTTTGCATTCCAGCACTTTCAGACCATGCTGAAGACAAAACTGAATGTCCTGACACTTCGGAAGGAGCCTCTACCAACCGTCATCTTTCACGAACCAGAGGCGATTGAATTGTCCCCCACAGCTCCTCTGAAGAATGGCCAGCCTTACACAGAACGCAAGGTTTGTTTTGACCGTTGGAAGATAAGACAGCTGCTTGATGAGATTTGGTCTTATTATTTTGTGGATAACAATGTGCTGTGTATTACTGACAACCTTTCATTGGCTGGGGCAAGAGTATGCTTGTTTTTACTTCCTCACCTCAGTGTAACATTTGCTGTCTGGACAGATTGCCAGTATTGATCACAGACAACTAATAGTTTAATAGTTTATTTATTAGTGTCATAAGTAGGCTTTCATTAATACTGCAATGAAGTTACTGGATGGCACGGTAGCACAGTGGTTAGCATTGCTGCCTCACAGCACGAGGGACCTGGGTTCAGTTCCGGCCTCGGTCACTGTGCGGAGCCTGCACATTCTCCCTATGTCTGCATGGGTTTCCTCCAGGTGCCCTGATTTCCTCCCACAGCCTGAAAGGCATGATAATTAGGTGCATTGGCCATGCCAAATTCTCCCTCAGTGTGCACGAAGAGGCACCAGAGTGCAGCAACTAGAGGATTTTCACAGTAACTTAATTGCAGTGTTAATGTAAGCCTACTTGTGACTAATAAATAAACTTTAAAACTCCGGCGTCTGTTCAGGTACACTGAGGGAGAATGCAGCATGACCAATGCACCTAGCTAGCATATCTTTTGGACTGTGGGAGGAAATCAGAGCACCCAGAGGAAACCCACGCAGACACGGGGAGAACCTGCAGACTCCGCACAGACAGTGACCCAAGCTGGGAATCGAACCCGGGTCCCTGGCGCTGTGAGGCAGCAGTGCTATCCACTGTGGAGTGAATGATGTCTTTCACTGAAGAGAGGATTGGACTCTAGGTTCACAGATGTGTCTGGGGATTGTCTCAATCTTGCTCACAAAGGATTAGGATCAATGTCCAAAATTCTGCTAACAACTGCCTCACACGTTGTTTTTATGTGTTTTCAAGCAGCAACCTTTGGTTACGGTGGGCTGAAACTTATGCCAGAGGAGTTCCCTGGTGTAATAGTCAGGGGTCACTTCAACCAATTGAATTGAAGAATCCTCAGCGAGCCAGGCAGAGTCCAAATGAGGAAGTGAAACTGGAATATTTATATTGATATAAGATCATGCATTGTCAGCAAAATAAAGCAAGGGAATTAAAAAAACGGAATTATGAGCGAGATAAAAAAGAAAACATTTTTAAAATGTTTACTTTTTTGAATCTCCAACAATAGGTAGAATTTGAAGGAATGAGGCTCCACACTTGTAAAAGTATTTTTTCAGTGCCAGCAAAACCTGGGAATAATTCAGATTCTCCACGCTGTTAAAAAAAATTGCTTACACCTATATGTTCAAATGCTAATTTTTTTTGATGTGTTTGGTGGGTAAGTAATTACTAAACAAGTTCCACAACTTCACACCCTCCATGTGTGTGAACACTGAGTCCCTGAGTGAAATAAGTGGAGGAGCTGGGGAAATCAGACAGCACTTTGCGGATTTTGGTGTTTAACTGTGCATGCGCGGAAGACAGAACCTTCTGTCTGATTTACACCATAACGATGGGGCACTCAGATTGTCTTGCTATTATCATCGGTACAAACTCTGCAAAAGGGAAAGTTAGAAAGTTGGTGGGATTCAGAAAACATATTGCAAGCCATCTGAACGTTAAGGAAACCAAAACACAGATTGCGCGTAACAAAAACAGAAAATGCTGGGAAATCTCAGCAGGTCTGACAGCATCTGTGGAGAGAGAATAGAGCCAATGTTTCAAGTCTAGAATACCCTTCATCAGAGCTGAGAGCAAAGAGAATCTTCAGAGATTTATACTTTGAGGGTGGGGGTTTGGAATGGGACAAAGGGAATACAGAAGGCTGAGAAGGTACTAACAGTGTCCATTAAGTGATCAGAATGCGAGAATGGCAGAACAGAACTACAGATTGTTGAAGGACTGCCTGAGGAATGTGGCAGTGGCCCTGAAATGGGGGGAGGGGGTGGGGGACAAGAAGGAGAGCTGGAATGGAGAAGTGGAAAAATGGGAGTGAGAAAAAAGGATGATAAAGTGGATGAATGAAATGAAACAAAATGAAATAAAATAAATGGGAATGGGATGAAGGTGGAAGAGAGAGTTCATGCTCTGAAGTTGTTGAACTCAATGTTCAGTCCGGAAGGCTGTAAAGTGCCCAATCGGAAGATGAGGTGCTGTCCCTCCAGTTTGCGTTGGGGTTCACTAGAACATCACGAAAGGCCAAGAACGGACATGTGGACAGGAGAGCAGTGTGGTGTGTTGAAAGGGCAAGCGACTAGAAGGTCTGGGTCCTGCTTGCAGACGGACTGAAGGTGTTCAGCAAAGCGCTCACCCAGTCCGCGTTTAGTCTATCCAATGTAGAGTAGACCGCATTGGGAGCAGCGAATGCAATACACCAGACTGAAGGAGATGCATGTGAAACACTGCTTGATTGCACATGCTTCATACAGAATGCATCACCTTGTGCAAGCTGGATCATTAGTACACATTAGTAAGAACCACAAGGCAAACACTGGGGCATACAGTGAAGCAAGCAGACTCATTTGAATTGACAGATTGTCTTGTAGCTGGTAACTGTGATAAATTTAAGAGCTTTCTGAAGAGTTCAGCATTAATGAGGGTGGTTACTGCAAATAATTCCATGGAGGTTACCGGTCACTTATTTTAAAAATGAAGAGACTTGCATTTATATAGTGCCTTTCACTATCACTTTCAGGCCATCCCATCAGACTTTGGAGTTTTTTTTTTGAGTATACTCATCATGATGTTGGAAAACACCAGCCAATCTGCACACAATCTAATCAGTCAATTTCATGAGCATTCATGAACATAAATAGCATAACTTCTGAGAATAAGATCGACAGGTTAAAAACAAGCATTCACCTGATTTTGTAAGTCATAGAGTCATACAATCAGAAAAGGCCATTTGGCCTATCAAATCTGCACTAATATCACTTTCCAGCTCATAGCCTTGAATATTATGACATTTCAAGTGCTCATCCACCTACCTTTCAAAGGTTGTGAGGTTTCCCGCCTCTACTACCCTCCCAGGCACTACATTCCAAATCCCCAGCACCCTCTGGGTGAAATAATTTTTCCTCAAATCCCCTCTAAACCTTCTGCTCCTCACCTCAAAATTACATCTCCTCCTTATTAACCCTTCAACTAAGGGGAAACAGCTGCTTCCTATCCACCCTGTCCGTACCCCTCAGTCTTATACATCTCAACCCGGTTCCCCCCTCTACTCTAAGGAAAACAACCTGAGCCTATCCAGCCTCTCTTCATAGCTCAAATGCTCCATCCCAGGCAACATCCTGGTGAACCTCCTCTGTACCCCCTCCAGTGCAACCACATCCTTCCTATAGTGAGGCAACCAGAACTACACACAATACTCCAGCAGTGGCCTAACCAAAGTTTTATACAGCTCCAACATGACCTTCCAGCTCTTATAATCTATGCCACGACTGGTAAAGTCAAGTGTCCCGTATGCCTTCTTAACTATCCTATTAACCTGTCCTGACACCTTCAGGGATCTGTGGACAAGCATCCCAAGGTACTTCTGTTCCCATGAACTTCCTTGTGTTCTGCCATTCGTTGAGTACTCCCTTGTCTTGTTATTCCTTCCGAAGTGCATCACCCCACTGATCTGCCCATCTGACCAACCCGTCTAGACCCAGAGTGGTAAACCAGTGGAATTCACCATCACAGAAAGCAGTTGAGGCCAAAACATTGTATGTTTTCAAGAAGGAGTTAGATATAACTCATAGGGCAGAGGGGATCAAAAGATATGGGGGGATGGCATAATCATGCTATTGAGTTGGATGATCAGCCATGATCATTCTGAATGACGGAAGTGGCTCAAAGGGCCAAATGACCTCCTCCTGCTCCTATTTTCTATGTTTCTATGGCTATATCTTCCTGCAACCTAAGACCTTCTTCCTCACTAGTAACCAACCTGCCAATCTTCATGACATCCGCAAACTTATTTATGATCCCTCCTACATTCTGATCTATGGCATTTATATATATCATGAACACTAAGGGATCTAGCATTGATCCTGTGATAGGCTTCTGGAGAACGGCCTCCAGGTACACAGACAGCCTTCTGCCACCACCACCTATCTCCTAACCACTAAGCCAGCTTTGGATACTCAAGATCCCATATGCTTTCACCTTCTTTATCAGTCTCCCATGTGGGACCTTGTCAAAGGCTTTGCTGAAATCCATATAAACTACATCAATTGCACTATCCTCATCTGCACACCCAGTAACCACCTCGAAAAATTCAATCAAATTCATTAGGCATGGCCTCCCTCTGACAAAGCCATGCTGACTATCCCTGATCAAACCTTGCCTGAAGATTAACTCTCTCCTTCAGAATTTTCTCCAATAGTTTCCCTATCACTAATGTGAGGCTCACTGGTCTATAATTCCCTTATTTATCTCTACCACCCTTCTTGAAAAGTGGAACCACATTAGCTGCCCTCCAATCCTCTGGCATCTCCCCTGTAAGAAGTCTCACAACACCAGGTTAAAGTCCAACAGGTTTATTTGGTAGCAAACGCCACTAGCTTTCGGAGCCCTGCGCCTTCGTCACCTGACGAAGGAGCAGCGCTCCGAAAGCTAGTGGCATTTGCTATCAAATAAACCTGTTGGACTTTAACCTGGTGTTGTGAGACTTCTTACTGTGTTTACCCCAGTCCAATGCCAGCATCTCCACATCATGACCTCTCCTGTGGCCAGAGAGGAATTAAAAATTTGGGTCAAAGTTCCTGTAATTTCCTCTCTTGCCTCTCATATCTGGACCTGGGGATTTGTCATTTGCTTTCTGTTAGGTCAGAGCATCACTGGATAATGAAGCAAAGGCAGACAAATGGAGTTGAGATACTGATCAGAATTGTCGGGACAGGGCTTGAGTGTTTGAATGGCTTACCCTCCCCTGGTCCTATCTTTGTATTTTTTTTTGGTATGGTGCTTCCGCTGTCCTCAAAAGGGCTTGTTTAGATTGGACGGCATTTTGTAGTTCATGCAAATATTTTAGGTTGGAACTGTTAACAGAGTTATGCTCCACGTCTGACAAGACAGAGTCAGCAAAATGCCAACCGGGGTCATCCACTGGAGAAGTGAACAAAGGCTTATTTGCAATTGCTTTCTCTGTTGGGTAAGGGTCAAGGGGGTTTACTTTTCACATCAGCAGCAGCCAATACTTTGGGCTGGTCAATAGCACAGTGTGTTTTTTCTGTAGGAAGTTGCCTGTCTGAAATGGTTGCATTGAAACAAAAAAAGGGAAGAATATAAAATACATTAAAAACACGTTTAAAGAATTAATTTTAAAATCCTAGAATTCATCACCTCAGAAAGTACCCATACTTCCAACCATGACCATATTTGAAATGACATTACAAATTTAATGTACTGGAAACATCATCCTGTTATTAATTACAACTTTTCCTTTATCCTTCATATTTCCACCTACCTTACCCCGAAAGTAATTAGTACATCTATTCTCAACTAGATAGGCTATACGGTCCGCAAATGTTAACAATGTCACCTCTTGCTCAACCCACCAGGCAGTTCATTCACATGGTATGAGAAGGGGTTAATCTCAGTTTATTGCTAATGCATCACTGGGCTGCAGGAGTCACTCTTGTTTTCTTTGACAAAGGGTCATCTGGACTCGAAACGTCAGCTCTTTTCTCTCCTTACAGATGCTGCCAGACCTGCTGAGATTTACCAGCGTTTTCTCTTTTGAGCTTTCTTTGGGTTCTTGTTTTCTGTAGTTAGTGGCTATGTTAATGGAATATTTTACGTTCATAAAATTATTGATTTTTGGAGCTTAGACGGCACAATTGTTAGCACTGCTACCCCTCACACCTCCAGGAACCTGGGTTCGATTCCCATCTCAGGTGTCTGTCCGTGTGGACTTTGCACATTCTCCCCGTGTCTGCGTGGGTTTCCTCCGGGTGCTCCAGTTTCCTCCCACACTCCAAAGACGTGCAGACTATGTGGATTGGCCATGTCAAATTCTCCCTCAGTGTGAGTGTGTGCCCTGTGATGGACTGGTATCCTGTCCTGGGTGTATCCTGCCTAGTGCCCAGTGTGTGTCAGGATTGGCTCTTACTCCCCCTGACCCTGAATTGGAGTGAGTGGGAAAGGGAAGTGAAGATATTTAGAGCATGTAACGAATATTTAATGACACAATATGAAACTATAGCTCTGGAAACTGGCTGGAGCTCCTCAGATATGTCTTTCCTTGTCCACAACAAAGGAATCCCACCCAGCGTGGTTGACAGGGCCGTCCTCTGTGCCCGATCCATTTCATGTTCTCACCCATTCCCCTCCCAGGACCATGAAAGAGTTCCCCTTGTCCTCACATTCCACTCCACCAGCCTCCATAGTCAATGGATCATCCTCTGCCATTTTCACCAGCTCCAGCATGATGTTTACCACCAAACACATCTTTCCCTGCCCTCTCCTTTCAGCATCCTTCAGGAACTATTCCCCCTGCGACACCCTAGTTCATGCCTCAGTCACCCCTAACATGCCCACTTTTCCTTATGCCACATTTCCATGCAAGTGCAGGAGATGCAACACTCGTAAGCTGTTCATGTTGTGGTCAGCTCTGGGGAGACCAAACAGAGACAGGGTGACCGCTTTGCAGAACACCTCCAGTCAGTGCACCAGCGTGACCCTGAGCTTCCTGTCACTTGTCATTTCAGTACTCCATCTCACTCCCACTCTGACCTTCCTGTCCTCGCTCTGCTAAGTTGCTCCAGTGAAATGGCACAGTGGCACAGTGGTTAGCACTGCTGCCTCACAGTGCCAGGGACCTGGGTTCGATTCCTGGCTTGGGTCACCGTCCGCGTGGAGTCTGCACATTCTCCACGTGTCTGCGTGGGTTTCCTCCGGGTGTTCTGGTTTCCTCCCACAGTCGGAAAGACGTGCTGGTTAGTTGCGTTGGCCATGCTAAATTCTCTCTCAGTGTACCCGAACAGGCTCCGGAGTGTGGCAACTAGGGGATTTTCACAGTAACTTCATTGCAGTGTTAATGTAAGCCTACTTGTGACACTAATGAATAAATAAAATAAACTCAGTGCAAGCTTGAGGAACCGCACTTCATCTTTCGACTCGGCACTTTGCAGACTTCTAGGTTCAACATTGCGTTCAACAGCTATAGACACAGCTCTCAATAAGTCAGTACATTGGGCCGAATGGCCTGCTTCTGAGCTGTAAGTTGCATCGATATTTCAACAGTGGGATTGGGTTTTAAATCTCCATGAAAGAGCTAGCACAGGTACCTTCAGCTGAATGACCTTCTGCTGTGCTATTTGATTCTGTGATTCACAACAATATCCTCTCACGTGGTTCTGTGTGATTTCCATTCCTGTGGACACCACATTGTTAGTAACGATAAACCAAGTGAAATGTGTGGGGGACAAAATCATGTCTTGTGGCTTGGGGCTTTCTCAACCTTAATAAACGTTACTCATGAAGCCTTACCACAATTATTCCAAGCCTGCACACAACAAGTACATTTCCTTTTGAGAATCCTGGCAATCCTTCACTGAAAATCCGACACGGGATGAACAGCTGCTTCTATTTTGGTCAGAAAGGGGAATTTTCCAATGGCACTCCCTGGTGGCTATTCAGATTCTCATGATACTGCTTCCCGAGCTGCCACTAGCTTCCAATGATTGCTACAATTGATCTCACTGCCAATTAACAAAACAATGCGATTTCCTCCCCCCCCTCCTCCGGGGTGTGTTTTCCAGAGGCAGATGTAGCTCACCCTTGGCTGGTGACAGGATCTTCGGGTTCCACCGATGGCTACGGTGCTTTGCGTTATTCGCTGGGCATGCCGTAGGGAATGTTAGGAATGGGTTAACAGACCTTCCATTGAAGTCCTAATTTGATGTCAATTATTCAGTAGAAGTCACTGATATATAAAGGGGCTACGGATGGTACTGGGTGTTGATGGAAAATTGTATGTGGAGTTGGATCAAATAAATAAAGGTGGTTTATGAAGTCGCAGAACTCGTGTCTCCTTTACTGAACCGCAACCAAGAGGCTCAAACAAGAGAACCTGCAATGGGGGTCACCACCGGCGGCAGGAAGGGCCGGAAAATTCAGCCCTCTCCATGAGCATATAGAAATTAGAAGCAGCAGTGAGCCAATTGGCCCTTCGAGCCTGCTCCGCCATTCATATTGCTCATGGCTGATCAACAAATTCAATATCTTAATATCTTGACCGCTTTGACAAAGGGTCATCCGGACTCGAAACGTCAGCTCTTTTCTCTCCTTATACAGATGTTGTCAGACCTGTTGAGATTTTCCAGCATTTTCTCTTTTGGTTTCAGGTTCCAGCATCCGCAGTAATTTGCTTTTATCTTGATTCCCCTCCCCTTGCCCCCGTATCCCTAGATCCCTTTAGCCCCAAGAGCTATATCTAATTTCCACTTGAAATCAGACACCATTTTGGCCACGACTACATTCTGTGGTACTGAATTCCACACATTCACCACCCTCTGGGTGAAGAAATTTCTCGTTTTGATTTGATTTGATTTGATTTATTATTGTCACGTGTATTGGGATATATTGAAAAGTATTGTTTCTTGCGCGCTATACAAACAAAGCATACCGTTCATAGAGAAGGGAAGGAGAGAGTACAGATTGTAGTGTTACAGTCATAGCTAGGGTGTAGAAAAAGATCAACTTAGCTCAGGGTGAGTCCATTCAAAAGTCTGATGGCAGCAGGGAAGAAGCTGTTCTTGAGTCAGTTAGTACACGACCTCAGACTTTTGTATCTTTTTTCCGACGGAAGAAGGTGGAAGAGAGAATGTCTGGGGTGCGTGGGGTCCTTAATTATGCTGCATGCTTTTCCGAGGCAGCGGGAAGTGTAGACAGAGTCAGTGGATGGGAGGCTGGTTTGCGTGATGGATTGGGCTACATTCACGACCTTTTGTGGTTTCTTGCGATCTTAGACAGAGCAGGAGCCATACCAAGCTGTGATACAACCGGAAAGAATGCTTTTCTATGGTGCATCTGTAAAAGTTGGTGAGAGTCGTAACGGACATGCCAAATTTCCTCACCTCAGTTCAAACTATAACCCCTAGTTCTGGACTCCCCCCACCATTGGAAACATTCTTTCTGAATCCACTCTGTCTAACCCTGTTTGAATTGTATAAGTTTCTATGAAGTCCCCTCTCGCTCTTATAAACTCCAATGAATAGAATCCGAACTGACTTAGTCTGTCCTCATATGACCGAGCTGCCATCCCTGCATGTTGATTGTCTCCATATATCACTGCTAGCTTTCCCACAGGCGCTGGAAACCTCCTCACAAAATGATGATCTGGGCTGTTGGCTAATGACACAGGGCGAGCAAATAGTTCAAGGAGCCGTGCTAAAATGGAAAGGAAGCAAAACCTGAGAAAATGTCAACATCCCCCCCACCCCCCCCCCCCCCCCCCCCCACCCCCACAGTTGCTGAAACAAAGCAGCAGAAACAAACATTTGGGAACATTTTCCTGGTGCTCGTTTTCTGCTGTTGCTCAGGCCAATTTTTACGCTCTGCTGTTCCTGAAGAAAAATATCGAGCCTGTCTCACCGAACAAAATGTTGGCAAATAGTTAAAAGCCCCGCATTGTTTTAAAAACCTCTGCCCATGACAACAGCCATTCATTCTAAGCTTACCTTCCATGTTATAGTTAAGCAGTTTGTCTAATAAATGATGTATGATGTGATTAAAACAGCAGCTTTATGGTTTAATTGATAGCATATTAGAAATGAACCGGGAGCCTGGTGAATAAGAAAATTCCATACTGGAAGCAGTTTAAGCGCTGTAATCCCTCTTGCTTAGCCTTTTGCCGTTCTGGAATTTTAAACCTATTTTAATTAATTATCTTGGTATAAATATTGTGTTTGAGAATTTGTTCTTGGGCCTACAGTCAGTGAGGTTGTCAGTGCCAGAAGAGGTCCTCTGCTATTTGATATAGCCAGGCTACATACAGATCTTTCTTGAGCACTAGTTGCACTGCGTCTGTTTTTTTCCCCCATTGGAGGACAACTTGTTATCGTCCTAGGGTTACCAACCCTCCCGGATCGGTCTGGAGTCTCCAGAATTTGAAGACCTGTCTCCAGGACTCTGCTGCATGCAAGCCTGGAGAAAAGTCAGAGGGACATTAAGAAAGATTATTGCTTTAATTTTCTTTGAACGTTTCTGTTCACAAGGTATAAAAATATTGAGAATGTGATGAAGGGGCTATTTGGCTGCCGGTCAAACATCATCCAGTTGGGTAATGAGTCCTTTTTCTTTCCAATTGGCATAAGAAGGCAGTACACAGGAACAGGAGTAGGCCATTCAGCTCCTCGAGCCCTCTCCGCCATTCAATAAGATCATGGCTGATCTGTGGCCTAATTCCATGTACTTGCCCTAGGTCTATATTCCTTAATACCTCTGCTCGACAGAAATTTGTCTATCTCAGACTTAAACCGAACAATTGAACCAGCCGCCACCGCCATTTGAGGAAGAGAGTTCAAAACCTCCACCACTCTCTGCACGGAAAAGTGTTTTTAGAATCATTAGAATCATAGATTCCCCTCAGTGCAGAAGGAGACCATTCAGCCCACTGAGTCTGCACCCTCTCTCCAACAGAGCATCCCACCCAGGCCCTATCCCCGTAACCCCACGTATTTACCCCACTAATCCCCCTAACCTACACATATCGGAACACTAAGAGGCAATTTAGCCTGACTAAACCACCTAACCTGCACATCTTTGGACTGCGGGAGGAAACCGGAGCACCCGGAGGAAACCCACGCAGACATGGGGAGAATGTGAAAACTCCACGCAGACAGTGACCTGAGGCCGGAATTGAATCCGAGTGTGGCTTGGCCCTAAATTTTAGATTGTGGCCCCCGATTCTAGAGCCTTGGGATGGATGTATTGGCCAATGAATGGCTGGAATGTGGGAGTAAGTCACGTGATGAAACCTTTCAGGACTACATGTAGTCACAGTCAGCAAACATATATCACCCATTTGGTTCTATCAGTCAATACAACTTCAGTTGTCTGATCTGTGAAGATGTTAGGGTAAACATTTATCCGGGTCTGTTTTCAGGTCAAGCTCATTTGTGTTCTGATTCATATTTTTCCAATAAAAAAAACATGTCACTGCTCCCTCCCATCTCCCTATAGCAGCTCCTCAATTAGGATCAGTTAACTGATCAATGTATATTCATGAGCAGAACAGCCAAACACACCAACAGTGATTCCAGGGGTGTTGGAACCATTCGTCCTGATGTTGGTTCCACTTCCCCACACAAAAGTCCAGCACTCCCTCCAAGTCAGTTGCCCCAGTAATATCATCCGCCTTCGTGAACTAAGATGCTGTTTTGTGAAGTTCAGAAATGAGCAGTGAAAGTAAAACCTCACTCTTTGTAATTGGTTTCTCTGTAGCTATCGAATGATGAGATTCAATCTTTATATGTGAAGTCGTGCTGCGTAATTACCTGATTGGATCTGTATAATTAGTGCTAATGAACATAGAGAGCAAAGCATTTAATCGCCAGCATCTCCACACTCCATTTACTCCTTTGAACCTCTCTGAACAGAATTTCCTGCAAATTTGTTGCCGTTTCTCAAATTCCTTTGAGATTTTCAGGTCCTTCATAGAAGGGTTTGCTAAGGTTTGCCTATGAAAGGAACTTAACTTAAAAATATACCACAGCAATGGAGCTTGATTTTAAAGTAAAATAACTCTCTTTATGTTTACATGACATTTATTTTTTTAAATGTAGGCAGTGAATGCTTGCAGACAGTGTGTAACTAATCCAAGTGGTTTCCTTTCAATGTTCGTTGTAGTACATTCATCTGTCAGGGTCCATTTGTTAACATTTCTCATATTGACATGTCTTTCCTCCAGTTCCTTTCCCCTTAATCATAAGGTCATAAGAAGTCGGAGTAGGCCATTCGGCCCATTGAGAAGGCATGGTGGCACAATGGTTAGCACTGCTACCTCACAGCGCTAGGGACCCGGGTTCGATTCCCGGCTTGGGTCACTGTCTGTGTGGAGTTTGCACGTTCTCCCTGTGTCTGCGTGAGTTTCCTTCGGCTGCACTGGTTTCCTCCTACAGTCCAAAAATGTGCAGGTTAGGTGGATTGGCCATGCTAAATTCTCTCTCAGTGTACCTGAACAGGCGCCGGAGTGTGGTGACTAGGGGATTTTCGCAGTAACTTCATTTCAGTGTGAATGTAAGCCTACTTGTGACTAATAAATAAACTTTAAAAAAAAGACTGCCGGGCCATTCAAGAAGACTTTGGGTGGGATTTTCCGGTTTTGTGTTTTAGTGACTACAGCTCCCACAATGCATGTACATTCTGTCTTACACATGCACGTAAAAATATTTTATTTGCAATTGCTTTTAATTAAATAAAAAAAGGGGTGGAATTCTGCTATCTGGCGACTACATCCCATGGTGGGTGCAGGAACGTGGAGTGTTTCCCACTGCGGAGGCCGGTGGGACAACATGCCAAATTTTCTGGCCTCCATCTCAATTATGCAACCAGATGTTTTGCTCCGTATTCCATGGTGGGGCAGTCCTGATGGCGCGTAGTCTGCTGTCCTATCCAGACGCCATTTGAAAAGGTGCCCAACATCACTGACACACTATTGAAGAAAGGAGGTGGACCTCCTGAAGACTAATCTCTGGGAGCACTCTGAGACTGGAAGGTGGACCTCCTGATATAGAAGATGGACCTCCAGGAACATTCTGAGCCTGGAAGACGGACCTCCTTCGGGGCACTGATTCTGAACAGTACACCTGTAGATGCTCCCCCACCCACTGCTGTGGTGTTCTAGGGTCCAGAGTTGCTGACATATCCTGAATTCCAGAGGCAGCCCCAGGTATTGTTCAAGTGAATCCTGACGTCTGCATGTCACATTGTTCCAGACATGTTTCACACCGGTGTGTAGAATCAGGCGTAAGTGGTCAGGCCTTCATCTGTATTCCATTAGCAGGATAACTTTTATGCTGGGCTTCAGTGGGTCTCTTGATCCATCATGGCAGACACCAGTGGAAAATCCCACAAGAAATACACGCTGGAGTGAAACCGGGTTTTTTTTGCCTCCTGCTAAATTCTACCCCCCCCGCCCCCCCACTCCGCTTGCCATCGGAGCTTGGGAAAATGCCGTGAAAGGTTTTAGATGATTTGGAATGCTACGGTTATGTTATTTTAAAGATTACCATTGGATTTTGTGGTTGCATTGCCATTGAGGATGTTGATGACAGCATGAGGGGTTTGTGTGGTTGGAAATATTCCCTGGGGCTAAAAAGAGGTAGCAACTAACTGGAAAATTAATCGAAGAGTTTTGGAATTGGACAGATGGTGCGAGGAGAAGCTATTTAGGACAAATGGTCTTGGCTGCATTATAATTCCGAAGCAGTTATTTCAGCTTTATATCACATTTAATTGTCTCTGCAGAATGGCAGCAAATTAAATGCCAATAGAGCTAAGCATTGCTGTAAATTAATGCTGGTTCTTGTGGTAATAAGGTCACGCTCAGATAAATTCTTAGCTGTATAACCAAAATAAAATCGGTGCACTTATATTAAGTCACTACTTAGATCAGAATTTCTATTAACAGTTGATGAAGACAACCAACTATTAACAACAACCGTAATCCATTAGTCAGCAATTCCACAGAAATGAGTGCGTGCATAATGCAAAAGAGTTATTTTATTCCAAGGATGTTAAGATTTCTAAATTATATAACTGATCAGTTCAGTAAGATAATGAATTGACTATTTCAAAGTGTTGTGTCTAAGCAACAAGGTCGTTTTGAAGCGTTCTATGCTCGTTTCAGAATTCTCTATTTCATGTTTTGACTTTGGAAATGGGAATCAAAGAAAACATTTTGATTTGGTTTATTATTGTCACATGTATTGGGATGTGAGAAATATTGTTTCTTGCACATTGTACAAACAAAGCATACCGTTCATAGAGAAGGAAAGGAGAGTGTACAGAATGTAGTGTTACAGTCATTGCCAGGGTGTAGAGAAACATCAACTTAATGCAAGGTAGGTCCACTCAAAAGTCTGATGGCAGCAGGGAAGAAACTGTTCTTGAGTCTGTTTGAAATGGTTTGATCCAATGGGTATTAGGAAGTCAACTGATGGATTGGAACTTAATAAAATGAAGACAAATGTGGAAGTGGTGAAGATGATGGGAATTGTGAGCACTGGGGCATTACAATTCTATGCAAGAGAGTGACAGATTGAAGAGTCACTCAATCCATTCTGTGCAATGGAAGTGAGTTAATCAATTGGAATTGAGATTAAAAAGACAAGGTAGATTCAGAGAGAATGTTCCCAATGATGGAGGAGTCCAGAACTAGAAGTCATAGTTTGAGGATAAGGGGTAAACCATTTAACACTGAGGTGAGGAGAAATTTCTTCATCAGAGGGTGGTGAATGTGTGGAATTCACTACCACAGAAAGTAGTTGAGGCCAAAACATTGTGTGATTTCAAGAAGAAATTAGATGTAGCTCTGGGGGCTAAAAGATTCAAAGAATATGGGGGGAAGGCAGGATCAGGATATTGAATTTGATGATCAACCATACTTATAATGAATGGCGGAGCAGGCTCGAAGGGCCGAATGGCCTACTCGCACTTTTTTCAATGTTTCTATGAATAGGAAACGAGTTATTCAATATGAATGGGTTGGATGTATGTTTGTTGAAAGTTGACAGAATGAACACTTGTGAACACGTATGGAAATGATAAACATGTAATTTCCCTGGTGTCCTAAAGGGGTATATTTTTTATAATGCATTCAACACATTATCTATCGATTTCAGCAGGTTTAGTCAGGATCATAGCTCCAATACTCGTCATAGGATGCACACAAGTTAACATTTCATTATATTATTGCTGCTCTTAATATTAATGACCCAAGCTGTATTTATTGGACAATAGTTTTTTATATATTCGTTCATAGGATGTAGGTGTTGACTGCTAATCCCCAGTCACTCTTGAGAAGCTGACTGTGAGCTGCCTCTTGAACTGTTGCAGTCCAAGTGGTATAGGTACACCCACAGTGCTGTTATGAAGGGAGTTCCAGTGACAGTGAAGGAATAATGATATAGTTCCAAGTTGGGATGATGTTTGGCTTAGAGGGGATTTGCAGATGGTGGCATTCCCCTGCATTTGCTGCCCTTGTCCTTCTATAAGGTGGAGGTCATGTGCTTGGAAAGTGCTGTCGAAGGAGCCTTGGTGAGTTGCTGCAGTGCATCTTTACATGGTACACACTGCTGCCACTGTGTGCCAATGATGGAGAGAGTGAATGTTGATGGTGGAGGATGGGATGCCACTCAAGTGGGCTGCTTTGTCCTGGGTGGTGTCGAGTTTCTTGAGAGTTGCTGGAGCTTGCACTAATCTGGGCACATGGAGAGTATTCCTTCACACTCCTGACATGTGCTGTGTAAATGGTGGACAGGCTTTGGGGAGTCAAGAGATGAGTCACTCACTGCAGAATTCCCAGCTTCTGACCTACTCTTGTAGTCACAGTATTTATATGTATAGTTCAGTTTAGTTTCTGGCCAATGGTACAAAGAACAAAGAACAGTACAGCACAGGAAACAGGCCCTTCGGCCCTCCAAGCCTGTGCCGCTCCTTGGTCCAACTAGACCAATCGTTTGTATCCCTCCATTCCCAGGCTGCTCATGTGACTATCCAGGTAAGTCTTAAACGATGTCAGCGTGCCTGCCTCCACCACCCTACTTGGCAGCGCATTCCAGGCCCCCACCACCCTCTGTGTAAAAAACGTCCCTCTGATGTCTGAGTTATACTTCGCCCCTCTCAGCTTGAGCCCGTGACCCCTCGTGATCGTCACCTCCGACCTGGGAAAAAGCTTCCCACTGTTCACCCTATCTATACCCTTCATAATCTTGTATACCTCTATTAGATCTCCCCTCATTCTCCGTCTTTCCAAGGAGAACAACCCCAGTCTACCCAATCTCTCCTCATAGCTAAGACCCTCCATACCAGGCAACATCCTGGTAAACCTTCTCTGCACTCTCTCCAATGCCTCCACGTCCTTCTGGTAGTGCGGCGACCAGAACTGGACGCAGTACTCCAAATGTGGCCTAACCAGCGTTCTATACAGCTGCATCATCAGACTCCAGCTTTTATACTCTATACCCCGTCCTATAAAGGCAAGCATACCATATGCCTTCTTCACCACCTTCTCCACCTGTGTTGCCACCTTCAAGGATTTGTGGACTTGCACACCTAGGTCCCTCTGTGTTTCTATACTCCTGATGACTCTGCCATTTATTGTATAACTCCTCCCTACATTATTTCTTCCAAAATGCATCACTTCGCATTTATCCGGATTAAATTCCATCTGCCACCTCTCCGCCCAATTTTCCAGCCTATCTATATCCTGCTGTATTGCCCGACAATGCTCTTCACTATCCGCAATTCCAGCCATCTTCGTGTCATCCGCAAACTTGCTGATTACACCAGTTACACCTTCTTCCAAATCATTTATATATATCACAAATAGCAGAGGTCCTAGTACAGAGCCCTGCGGAACACCACTGGTCACAGACCTCCAGCCGGAAAAAGACCCTTCGACCACTACCCTCTGTCTCCTATGGCCAAGCCAGTTCTCCACCCATCTAGCCACTTCTCCTTGTATCCCATGAGCCTTAACCTTCTTAACCAACCTGCCATGTGGGACTTTGTCAAATGCCTTACTGAAATCCATATAGACGACATCCACGGCCCTTCCTTCATCAACCGTTTTTGTCACTTCCTCAAAAAACTCCACCAAATTTGTAAGGCACGACCTCCCTCTCACAAAACCATGCTGTCTGTCACTATCTGGTAACCCCCAGGATGTTGATAGTGGGAGAATTCAGTGATGGTAATGCCATTGATTGTCATGGGAAGATGGTTAGATTCTCTTTGGTTGGAAATGGTCATTGCCTGGCACTTGTGTAGCATGAATGTTACTTGCCACTTATCCACTCAAGCCTAAATATTGTCCAGGTCTTGGCTATATATGGACTCCTCATTATCTGAGGAGTCGCGAATGGAGTTGAACATTAGGGTGGCACAGTGGTTAGCCCTTCTGCCTCACAGCTCTAAGGACCCAAGTTCAATTTTGGCCTTGGGTGACTGTCTGTGTGGAGTTTGCACGTTCTCCCCATGTCTGCCTGGGTTTCCTCCGGGTGCTCTGGGTAAGATACGCTGTCAGAGGGTCGGTACAGACTCGATGGGCCAAATGGCCTCTTCTGCACTGTAGGGATTCTATGAACATTGTGGCATTGTCAACAAACATCCCCACTTCTGACCTTCTGATGGAAGGAAGGTTATTGATGAAGCAGCTGAAGATGGTTGTGTGTAGGACACTACCCTGCGGAACTGGCAGTGATGTCCTGAAGTTGAGATGATAATTTTAACCGGATGCTAAGAATGGATGTTATCAATTTAATTGTACCTTTCTGTGACTGTTTGGTGAAGTGATTGGTGAATTTTCTAAGGGGGAATAAAATAAAATTCAGTGGGAGGGTCGGGGGGTAGGCAAGAGGTCAGAAACAGGAGGTGCACCAGTGCCCATGATTTCTCTCCCAGGCCCAGGTCATAATTGCTGAAGAAGATAATGTTGCCTCGTTCGCAGGTGAACTACTCAATATTACCAGCAAAACTATCCCATTTACAGACATGGCCCATACTGATACTGAGAATGGGAATATGGATAGGATCTTACTGCTAGTTAGCTAGGCTGTTGTAATTGGTCAGGAGATGTTAACATTCTTGCTGCTGATTGGTTGACTGTAGAATGGCTAGTCATGTTTTTCTTAGGTAAGAATAGCCAGATATTACTGATGAGAATGTCGCTGTCTTGAGGAATAGTGGGTGTTAGTAGATCTCCATAGGCCTCCCTGATGCATCTTGGATACCAGTGTGTAATGTATGAGATAAATTTAGATTTGGACTATATGGTGGTTATTAAGTGGAGCATGTTTGACAATCGTTGGCTTGTCCCATTCACTGTGTTAGGTTTGATGTTCCTTGAGTCTAGTATGTGGGCTAAGGCCTATTTCCCAATGTAGCCCCCTAAATCTTTCTGGCCTTCCGATCCAAAGCTTCTAAATGTTTCAAACTTTATAAGGTCATGATAGCTGGTCATAAATGTTGAGAAACACTTAAAACAAATCACCAGAGAATCAAAGTATTTTTCCTGCGCCATACCATCTGAGCTCCTAAAACCATAATTCACTTTCTATCAGCTACTGCTTGTTAGCTTATCTTAAATACATGCCTCTTCCAACTGTCACAGAGGAGCTTTTCATATGTTTCCGCTCGTCTAGACATATAGATGATATGTTTTTAGGAGATTCACTCCCACTGTAACTGTGAGTTCGCTTGCCCAATGTCTGATAAATTGCCCTTCAACGTCCATTTTCTCGTGACTGCAATGACTTTGAAACCATTCTGTCTCATTCATAATTTGCTGCCACCATACACCTAGTTGCTTTTGAAATTCAATCTATGTAGGTAGCACGAGGGCAGTAAAGTTTATAATATCTCCTGGCTGCTTCAGTTCAGACTATTTCCTGTCTTATGTACACATTTTGGATTGAATTCAGCTGTACTGTGTCTACCCCAATCTCTCAAGTCCCTACGCATGTAGCTACTGACTCCTGCTAATGTCTACATGAATGATTATTATCAACAACCTCAAAAACATCAGCAACCTCTTTGAAAGAGCTACTGATTGCATTTTTATGTTTGTAATGTTGGGGCGCCCTCTTTATCCACTGCACTTCTTGTGGTAATGATGCTTCATAGTAATTGTCTGTGCAAGAGAGTGGCTTGCTATACCACTTCAGGGTGTTACAAGCCAACTATGCGATGAGAGCTAGAGTTACGTGTTGGCCAGCTCAGAACAACTTAACAGATTTATTGAATTTAATTTCATAAACTTGGCAATGGCAAGATTTGAGCTCACAACTCCCTGGTTACTAGTCCAGCACCATAACTCACACTCTGTGATTGCATTTGGCATGGGACTATTTCGACAATCATCAGCAAATTGCAATGTGATTTGCCGTCTATACATATCATTTTGTTGGATGCCATCTACTGAAATCCACATCTGCTTAAGCAGCATGGTTAGTTTTACCTCTGTCGCTGGATTCCAACATCACAACTGCCATTGTTCATCTAGTCATGAACAAGCAAGAACCTTCAACATCAGCATGACTACAGGGTTCCACCAACATTTAATTTCCTTATCCTCTTCATTACACTCCTCTACCTTGCTGCTAGTTCAGACTGAAGCTAAAAGTACATGGTTCCATTTGATTTAAAGCTGAGATTCAAATCCCACAATCAAAACAATAACAAGATTTCTGTTTCTTCATTCTTTCATTGGATGTGTGCAACATAGGCAAGGCCAGCACTTGTTGCTCATTCCTAATTGCCCCTGAACTGGGTGGCTTGCTAGGCCATTTCAGAGGGCAGTTCAGAGTCAACCACATTGCCGTGGCTCTGGAGTCACATGTAGGCCAGACCAGGTAAGGATGGCAGATTTCCTTCCCTAAAGGATATTAGTGAATCAGATTTTCTTTTTAATGCAACATTGATAGATCCATGGTCATCATTATTGAAATTAGTTTTACATTCCAGATTTATTCATTGAATTTAAATTCCACCGGCTGCCATGGTGAGAATCGAGCCTGGAATTCTGAATTACTAGTCCTGTGACATTACCACCACACCTCCATCTCCCCATTGCCTCTGGCTATTTTGGGTCATTTTCCAAACCTCTTCCTCACTATTTTATTTTCATACCTTTGGTGCCTCTAGTCTCAGCTACTTAGATGCTTTTCTTGCCGGCCTTCCAAATCCTACCATATATGATTGCAAATTATCCAAAGCTTCTTCACACTCAGCCTATCCGGACCTAAATCCTGCTTCCCCACCATCACTGTCCTCAGCACTTCCTTTGGCTCCAAGACATTGAATTCATAACATAAATGTTGATCTATGGGCCTTACCTTCTCCTCATTATTCCTGTAAACTACTCCAGCTCTTTGGGTCGGAGCACTCACTGACCTCCAACTTTATCTTCAACTGCAGAACCTTCCTCTGTCTGGGATGTTCTTTCATTACATCTCTCCGTTCATTCAAAAGCATCCTCAGAATCTACCTCTTTGGCCATTCCTCCATAATCGCTGCTCGGAATTTGCTTCACTTCTGTAGAATGTTTTGGACTATTTCATTGTGTTAAATCAATCTATATAAATACAAGTTTTAGTTGCCTGATCGAATTTTGAAACAGCGCAGTCAACTGTTACCATGCCACAAGTACTATTGTGTCAAAGTTCATAGAATGGACTGACATTTAAAAGAAAGACCAGCATTTAAATAGCATCTTTTGTGTCCTCAGGAAACCCAAAGTTCTTCACATCCAAATAATTTCTTTTGATGTCTACTCACTGTTACTTTGTAGACAAACGTGACTGCCAGTTCTATAAACAGTAATGAGATAAACTGCTGTTTTAGCACTTTGGGCCACAAAAGGAGAACTAACTCTCTGCTATGCTTTGAAATTGTGCCGTGGCTTCTTTCACCAGGTAGAAAGAATCTCAGTTTAACCAGTGGTCCCAAAGATAACACCTCCAACAATGGAGCATTTTCTTATTATTACACTGAAGTGTCAGCCTAGATTCAGTGTTCAGGTCCAGAAGTGAGGCTTGAATCTCTCTGGCATGGAAATAAGAAGGTGCCTGCTGTTGTTACTTTCATTTTGTGGATAATTTCATTGGTATTAGTCTCAAAGAAAACGTCATCATGTTTAGTTCTTTACATTAAGGGAAGAAACAGGAAAAAAAGTCTTGCATTTATATAGCACCTTTCACAGCTTCAGACACCCAATGGCACTGTACAACCAAGGAGGTATTTTGAAATGTAGCCACTGGTGTATCATAAGGTACAAACAACAAAGCATCCCAGAAGTGATTAGCACTGCTGCCTCACAGCACCAGGGACCCGGGTTCAATTCTGGCCTTGGGTCACTGCCTGTGTGGAGTTTGCACATTCTCCCCGTGTCTTTTGATTTTTTTATTCGTTTGTGGGCCATGGGCGTCACTGGCTGGCCAGCATCTATTGTCCATCCCTCGTTGCCCTTGAAGGGCAGTTGAGAGTAAACCACATTGCTGTGGCTCTGAAGTCACATATAGGCCAGACCACGTAAGGATGGCAGATTTCCTTCCCTAAAGGACATTAGTGAACCAGATGAGTTTTTCCGACAATCGATGGTGGTTTCATGGTCATCAGTAGATTCTTAATTCCAGATTTTTTAAAATTGAATTCAAATTCCACTATCTGCCATGATGGAATTTGAACCCAAGTTCCCAGAACATTAGTCGAGTTTCTGGATTAATAGTCTGGCGATAATACCACTAGACCATCACCTACCCTTATGCATGGGTTTCCTCTGGGTGCTCCAGTTTCCTCCCATACTCCAAAGATGTGTGGGTTAGGTGGATTGGCCATGCTAAATTGTCACTTAGAGTCAAGGGATTAGTGGGATAAATATATGGAGTTAGGGGGATAGGACCTGGGTGGGACTGTTGTCAGTGCAGACTCGATAGGCCAAATGGCCTTCTGCACTGTAGATTCTATGATAAAATAAGTCAACAAGGAAATTTAATGATAAGGACACTTAATACCTAACAAATTGCAGGTTATCGGAACCCTTCCTATAAGCAACAGAAGAATCTGAAGTCTTTATTCATCACCATTCCCCACTACTCCTTCCCCACAGCCTTTAATGCAAAATACTTCAGGGGAAATGAGCACAATTTGGATTTGGTTTGTTTGAGTGTAAGTCAAGCTTTAGTGTGGTCTTGGCAGCCATCTCCCTAATATACTGCCAACACACAGATGAACCATTAATGTTAAGACTCAGCTCATCAAGTCAACCTTGAAGTTCTTCCAGTGTTTAATTAACAGTTTACCATATCTAAATATCAGCCCAAATGTTGTTGTTATGCTCCACCAAACTCAGTTGCGGGCTTGATAAGATCGGAATAAGTCACTGACCTCAGGCTGATCAAAGCCGCAGTTATTCCATTTAAACTGCGAGCGCCCTGTTTTTGCAGCAGGGTGACTGGGGCACGGCAGAGTTGTGAATCGCAGCATGCTGTGGTATTGGAGTAATGTCACCACCACTCTGCAAGCTGCTCTGGGAAAGACTCCAAGTGGTTATTAAAACAGAATCCTCACATCCTGCAACAGAGGTCCAGTATGTTCAAATATTTCTAGAACAGTTACGAATTTGAAAATAAAAATGATCTCATTCAAGAGATGACTCCAGACTGTCCTTTAACAGTTTGGTAAATAGCGTGAATTTAATTAACTTTAAACAGACAGATTTCTCTCTGTCAGGTCTCACTGCCGCATGAAAACTTCTGTTATTTCTGGCATGTTTTGATACTTGAGGTCTTTGGTACGATTGAAGTACACCCCACATCCAGACAGCCCAGAGACAGGAATGTCAAGCATTTAAATTAACCTTCCAAAATTATTAATGAAAAGGTTTTCAATTCAACAAGCATTCTTTTATTAAACTTGTAATATTCTTGTCTGAACCACAAAGACCAGAAAGTTTCTGGCTTTGAACCCCAATCCGTGGTTGGTGAGTTCATCTCAGCTGGGGCAGTATTAGGGTTGCTACAATTGTAGTCAGGATTCAAATATTCTCTCACTTTTCCTTTCCTGGTCATTAGCCAGTGGCCCTTCCTGACCATGGCACGCGCATGAGCATCAGGTCTAAACAACAACAAGTTTGGTTGTGATGCCTCTCCCTCTGGCTTCCTGCAGGAAGTGGCCGTCACTCAGGAGTCACTACACCCCTGAGAAGAAAGAGTTCAGCCCAAATTTGAAGTAAATTAAAGGTTTTGCGATGCAACACACTGAGGAGCTTTTTTGCCAGGATACTGAAGAGACTTTCATCCAATCAGCTTGGGCTGAATTTAAGTCTCTGGCTAAATTAATCCATATTTCACCCTCCAAGGTGGTGCCGGAGTGTGGCAAGCTGTGCCCAGCATACCCTCTAATTCTATCTTTTACTCTCGTTCTATGCTTTTAAAACTCTATTCTAACTTTTAAAACTCTGTAACTGACTATAACACTATGATGCGCGATTAATTCACTCGGGAGGCTGGATCGAACCCGGGAAATAAAGGCTTTTATTAGTAACAAGAATGGAGCATACTGCTTAACAATACAATCCCAGACTAAAGGGTCACCAGGCAGTGCAGTGACCTTTATACTCCTACAGGTAGGCGGAGCCAACCGGAGTGTACCACAGAACAATACCAGCAGGTGAAACACCCCAACCCTAACCCCAACAGTAACAAGAGTAACATATGTACAAGTACCCATAGTGAAAACCATCTATGGTTCAGTACCCATAGTGGTAACCATCTGTGGTTCACCACACACTACATTCTGCACCCTCTCCTTTCCTTCTCTATGTACGGTATGCTTTGTCTGTAAAGCACGCTAAAAACAATACTTTTCACTGTATACTAATAAACGTGACAATAATAAATCAAATCAACTCAAATCAAAAAATGTGGGCGTCAAATCTGCTCAGTTATTCCAGTTGATTTCCATTGTCACTTCAATGGGACTCTGGAATATCGGCTGCAAAATGTAGCAGATCCCGGATTTACATCGGAGCTCCTCTGGCTTCCTAAGGAGCAGAACCTCTCACCATCTCAAACAAAATTGTTGATGTGCAGGGTGGTTAGGCAGACTGGGGCTTTGCACATCCTACATCAGGAGTTCCCGTATCCAAGGCCTTCCAGGGACCTTACATGAGTATGGAGTTCAGTAAACCAAACGAGAAGAGATTTGCTAGCTTCCTCAACAAAAACACAAAATCGCAGCAGGTCTGACAGCATCTGCGGAGAGAAAATAGTGCCAATGTTTCGAGTCTGGATGATCCTTCGTCAGAGACACAGCTGTCAATGGATCATCCAGGCTTGAGACATTAGCTCTGTTCTTTCTCCACAGATGCTGTCAGACCTGCTGAGATTTTCCAGCATTTTCTGTTTTTGTTTCAAGATCCCAGCATCTGCAGTATTTTGCTTTCAACATGCTAGCTTCCTGGTGTGGGGTCCACAATACAAAAGGATCACCTTCCATTTAGCCTGTGCATTAAGTCCATGGCTAAATTAATCCATATTTCACCCTTTAGAAATGTGGGTGTCAAAATTGCTCCGTCGTTCCAGTTGCCTTCCATTCTCACTTCAGTGGGACTTTGGAATATCGGCTGAAAAACGTAGCAGATCCCAGATTTACGATGGAGTTTCTTGCAGCTTTCCAAGGATTATCCTCTCACCCGCACCCACATTCGCCTCATTCCCCGATCATAAGAATATCTTGAGATACGCCAACATCCTTCTCCTTTAGGGCCTTGTCAGGCCCTTCCTTAACAGAGGGTAACATACTCAACAAAGTGAGCTAGAGGTCCAGATTAACAAATCATTAAAAGTAACAACACTGGTTAACAGGGCTATGAAAATGCAAATATAGCACTGGCGTTAATTTTTAACAAGCATAGAATTGAAAAACGGAAAAGCTAGTTTAAACTTATAAAACTTTGGCTAGACTGCAGTTGGAGTACCTGCGCTCAGTTCTGGTCTCCATGTCCACCAAAGGATGTAGAGGCACGACAGCGAGTGCGCAGAGGAGATTTACCAGGATGTTGCCTGGTATGGTGGGAAAATCGTATGAGGAAAGGCTGAGGGGCTTGAGGTTGTTTTCGTTAGAGAGAAGAAGGTTAAGAGGTGACTTAATAGAGGCATACAAGATGATCAGAGGATTAGATAGGGTGGATAGTGAGAGCCTTTTTCCTCGGATGGTGTTGGATAGCACGAGGGGACATAGCTTTAAATTGAGGGGTGAGAGATATAGGACAGATGTTAGAGGTAGGTTCTTTACTCAGAGAGTAGTAAGGGCGTGGAATGCCCTGCCTGCAGCAGTAGTGGACTCGTCAACATTAAGAGCATTCAAATGGTTATTGGATAAACATATGGATGATATTGGAATAGTGGAGATTAGAGGGGCTTTAGATTGGTTCCACTGGTCGGCGCAACATCGAGGGCCGAAGGGCCTGTACTGCGCTGTAATGTTCTATGTTCTGACGGAATTTTACCGTCATGCCTGGGGCAGGTGCGGCTCGCAGAACAGAATTCTCCGTTGGCCTCAGGCGCGATTTTACGAGTCTCGCCCAAGCGAGGTCGTAAAATACTGGTCGTAAAATACTATCAGGAAATTAACAGGCTGAGGAGGATGGGGCTCTTTTTACAAGAAAAGGGAAGATTGAGGGATGATTGGGGGCTTTAACATGATGAAGAGGTTTGATAGGGTAGACATTAGTGAAGATGTTTCCTGTTTGTGGTGTATCTAGGAGTAATAAATCCAAAAAGGAATTCAGGAGAAACCTCTTTACAGAGGGTAACTTGTTACCTGATGGAGTAATTGAGATGACTGGGGCAGTTGCATTTAAGGGAAAGCGAAGTATAAGAAACAGAAGGAGATGCTGATAAGGTTAGATTTGATTTGATTTATTATTGTCACACGTATTGGGATACAGTGAAAAGTATTGTTTCTCGCGTGCTATACAGACAAAATATACCATTCATAGAGTACATAGGGGAGAAGGAAAGGAGAGGGTGCAGAATATAGTATTACAGTTACAGATAAGGTGAAGGGAAAGGTCAGCTCAATATAGGTAGGCCCATTCAAAAGTCTGATGGCAACAGGAAAGAAGCTGTTCTTGAGTCAGTTGGTACGTGTTTTCAGACTTCTGTATCTTTTTCCCAACGAACAAAGGTGGAAGAGAGTATGGCCAGGGTGCATGGGGTCCTATATGGGTGACACAGTGGCACAGTGGTTAGCGCTGCTGCCTCAACACCAGGGACCCGGGTTTGATTCCCGGCTTGGGTCACTGTCTGTGCAGAGTCTGCACGCTCTCCCCATGTTTCCTCCAGATGCTCTGGTTTCTTCCCACAGTCCGAAAGACGTGTTGGTTGGGTGAATTGGCCATGCTAAATTCTCTCTCAATGTACCCGAACAAGCGCCGGAGTGTGGTGACTAGGGGATTTTCACTGTAACTTCATTGTAGTGTTAATGTAGGCCTACTTGTGACTAATAAATAAACTTTACTTTTACTTGATTATGCTGTCTGCCTTCCCAAGGCAGTGGGAACTTAGACGGAATCAATGGATGGGAGACTGGTTTGTGTGATGGACTGGACTTCGTTCGCAACCCTTTGTACTTTCTTGCGGTCTCGATCAGAGCAGGAGCCAAGCTGAAGCAAAGTGGGAGGAGGCTTGTATGGAGCATGAACATAGCTATAGACCAATACGGCTGAATGGCTTGCACTGTGTTGTAAATTCTATGTTTATGTAACTGAGAGAGAGAGAGAAGGCAGGCAGTTATCGATTGCTTTGTAAGCTGGTCGCTTAATGCACAGTAAGAAGTTTAACAACACCAGGTTACAACAGCATCCCAGGATACACTGGAACAACAACATAAGCATGACATGGATCTTACTACTTACAGAACCCTCATAGAACTGAGGAATCAAAGTATTCAGCCAACAAGGTTTGACTGTGTTCTCGCCTTCCAATATCATTGTCACCCCCAGGTTAATGTGTCTGTTGATGGTAGCCTATTCCCTGCAATAGTGTCAGTTAAATATTCCGTGTTCGTCACATCTGTTTAAATTATAACATAATTTAGTGGAAAGAGAGGAAAGAATTTGGCAACATTGTACATAACTCAAGATTTTGTGGTTTTCTAAACCAAATTTAGCAAAGGTTCAGTTATTTTTTTGTGTGTGTGTTGGCGGGGGAGGGGGGGTAGAGTTTTATACCTATCCAGGGGAGCAGGGTGTGGGGGGTAGGGGGCGAGAGATTTATATCTATCCAGACAATGGACAGTGGGGGGGGCGGGGGGGAGAAGATTTTTCTTGCTTTTTGCATTCAGCACAATGTACTCCAAAGTCAGGTTCGGTCCAGAGTTAGATTTTCCCTATTTTTCCCCAGAGATCTGTGTTAACTAAAGGGAGTATTTTTACTTTCCACACAGTAAGCTTTATGAATGAGTCGCCAAATTAGAAGTAAATTGAAGGCTCAGTGATGCAACACACTGGGCAGCTTTTCCACTAGGATACCAAAGAGACTTTCAATCAGTCAGCTGGGGCTGAATTTAATCCATGGCTAAATTAATCCATTATTCCACCCTTTAAAAATGCGGGTGTCAAAACTGCTCCGTCATTCCAGTTGACTTCCATTGTCGCTTCATTGGGACTCTGGAATATCGGCTGCAAAACATAGCAGATCCCAGATTTCCGCTGGGGTTCCTGTGGTTTTCTAAGGAGTTGTTGCTGAGCAGGGTGGTTAGGCAGGCTGGGGCTTCAGACACCCTAAATCAAGAGTTCCCATATCTAAGGCCTTGCAGGGACCTTATATATGACAATCAGTAAGCTTAGTGAGAAGAAACATGTTCGCTTCCTGATGTGGGATCCACAGTACAAAAGGAGCACCTTCCATTTAGTCCTGTGCCATTCCTTTCTGATTCTTTCATGGGGTGCGCACATCGCTGTCAAGGCCAACATTTAAATCATAGAATCATAGAATCTCCACAGTGCAGAAGGAGGCCATTCAGCCCATCAAGTCTGCACCAACCACAATCCCACCCAGGCCCTATGCCCGTAACCCCACATATTTACCCTGCTAATCTCCCTGACACTAGGGTCAGGTTAGCACGGCCAATCAACCTAACCCATCTTTGGACTGTGGGAGGAAGCCCACGCAGACACGGGGAGAATGTGCAAACTCCACACAGACAGTGACCCAAGGCCAGAATTGAACTCAGGTCCCTTTTACTATGAGGAAGCAGTGCTAACCACTGTGCCACCATGCTGCCCAATTTGTTGCTTACTCCTAATTGTGCTTGAGAAGGCAGTGAGCCACTACCTTGAACCGTTGCAGTCTGTGTGGTGTAGTTACACTTACTGTGCTGTTAGGAAGGAAGTTCCAGAGGTTTGACCCAGCAACAAAAAATGAATGGTAATATAGCCCCAAGTCAGGATAGTGTGTGTCTTGGAGACAAACTTGCAGCTGGTGGTGTTCCCAAGTGTCTATTGCCCTTCTGGAGATAGAGATTGTGCGTTCAAAAGATGCTGTTGAAGGAGCTTTGACGAGTTGCTGTGGTGCGTCTTGTATAAGGTGCATGCACATTCTTGCAAGTGTGTGTTGGTGGAAGGGGTGAATGTTTAATTTAATGGAGTGGATGCCACACAAATGGCCTCGAGCTCCTTGAATGTTGGTAGAGCCACATTTATCTCTTCAAATAGGGATTATTCCATCACACTCCTAACATGTGCCTATAGATGGTGGACAGGCTTTGGGAGTCAGGAGGTGAGTTACTCAGCGCAGAATCCCCAGCCTATGGCCTGCTCTTGTAGCCACACTAATTATATAGCTGGTCCAGTTCAGTTTCTGGTCAATGGTAACCTCCAGAAAGTTGGTGGTGGAGGACTCAATGAGGGCAATGCCATTGAATGTCAAGGGGCGATGTCGAGACTCTCTCTTGTTGGAGAAGGTCATTGCCTGACACTTGTTTGGTGTGAATGTTACCCTGTCACATATCAGACCAAACCTTATATTATTCAGGACTTGCTGCATATGGACACCCCTACTCAGTATCTGAGGAGTTGCAAATGGCAGCACACACCGTGCAATCATCAGCAAACATCTTGATCTTATGAAGGTCATTAATGAAGCAGCTGAAGACGGTTACAGCGAGAACAATAACCTGAGGGATTCCTGAAACAATGCCTTGGGACTAAGGCCTCCAACAACCAGATTCCTTTGTGTCAGGTATGACTCCAACTCATGGAGACTTTCCCCCGATTCCTGTTGACTTTGATTTTGCTGGGGTTCCTTGATGCCACACTCGGTCAGGTGCTGCCTTGGGCAGTCACTCCCATCTTACTTCTGGAGTTTAGCCCTTTTACCCCTGTTTGGATGAGGTTCGTCACACTGCAATCAGTGGCAGAGCTCAGTGACAGATGCAATCCTTGCCTAACTTCTGGGATTGTGCAATACTTCCTTAAGCAATTCAGGCCTTGTCAGGAAATATGGGAGGGACTGTCTGGCTCCGTCGACCGCTGGGATCATTCCACAGAAAGTAAATGGGCTTTTGGTCTATGGAGAAACTTGATGTCTGTGTCAATATGCATGATCTTCTTGGAAATCCTCTCCACTTTGAGCTGGCGGTTTGCGGTGTCGATGGTAGTCATGATGTGGAGATGCCGGCATTGGACTGGGGTGCCACCCCAGTTCAACGCCGGCATCTGCACCTTTTGGTCTATAACCTCTACAAAAGGCAATAATTCAGTGAGGTTTGCACTTTTCTTATCTTTGCTTGCATTTGCTTCAAGCTTCACATTAATTATGTGAATCTGCACCTTCGATATTTATGCCACTTAACTAAAATCCCCAAGCTGAGGTAGATTTCTGCAGTAGCTCTCCAGGCTGGTGAATACGAACATATGAATTATTTACATCAGTCCTTTTTCTTTAATGCTCTTCCTTCTCCCCAACCACCTAAATAAACCATCGTCAACCTACAGATGGGGGTCCCTTGCTGATGTACAATGTTCATCGGTTAGTATCATTAATATGTGAGTGTTGAAACTGTTATCAGTATTGGTCAAGTGTACCATAGACAGAAAATCTTACACCTTAAACAAAACAACTGCACTGGGAACAACTCTAGAAAATGATTTCTGAAATTTGACAGAAGTCTACATTTAAATCATTTTAATCAACTTCCCCCACCTGGAGTGTCCTATAAACAAAGAACAAAAGGAAATAACTCTCAAAGGAATAGATTATATCCTTTTAGCATGGGCAAAGACCTCATCATAGAACCATAGAATCCCTACAATGCCGAAGGAGGCCATTTGGGCCATCGAGCCTGCAATCTCGCTGCTACCTCACAATGCCAGGGACCCGGGTTCGATTCTGGCCTCAGGTGATTGTTTGTGCGGAATCTGCATGTTGTCCCTGTGTCTGTGTGGGTTTCCTCCGGGTGCTCCGGTTTCCTCCCACAGTCCAAAGATGTGTGGGTTAGGTTGATTGACCACACTAAATTGACCCTAGTGTCAGGGGGAATAAGCAGGGTAAATGTGTGGGGTTACAGGAGTAGGGTCTGGGTGGGATTGTGATCAGTGCAGACTCGATGGGCAGAATGGCCTCCTTCTGTACTGTAGGGATTTTATGATTCTATGATCCTACCCAGGCTCTATCCCTGCAAACCCACGCATTTACCCTCCTAATCTCCCTGACACTAAGGGGCAATTCAGCATGACCAATCAATCTAGCCCGCACATCTTTGGACTGTGGGAGGAAACCGGAGCACCCGGAGGAAACCCACGCAGACACAGGGACAACATGCCGACTCCACACAGACAGTCACCCAAGGCCGGAATTGAACCCGGGTCCCTGGCGCTGTGAGGCTGCAGTGCTAACCACTGTGCCACCGTGCCGCATCAGTTCGAGAAAAGCCACTGAATATCAAAGGTAAAACAAGAAGGCAATGGAAGAAATGAAGCTTGAATAACCAGAGGGCAGAGAATAAGTAAAGAATAATACAAGATTAACAGCAAATAAGAATAGACAGTGAGGAAATAAGCGCTTGTCTGTAGGGTAGCGCCCCCATTCTACCTAGATTAATCAAAAAGTGGAGTTTTCCAATGCAAATCAACACCTTCACATTACATTCCACATCTACAGTCATCTCCCTCACAGCCTGTAAAACAGCCACATAATGGATGCTGTCAGATGGCGATGAGGTCATGTAGCAGGAATTCTAGGGTAAATTCTAACCATGTGTTATAGATGGCTACAGATCATTGATTGCAGTAAGGGATCACTCCATATTTCCCCCGTGAAAGATTACATGCGTGTTACACATCAATAGTCATGTTTGGCGATCATGGAGACAGAAAGTCTTATTTTGTTCAGTCACAGTATTGTATGTTATTTTACTGTGTCTGTGATCACCACATCTGCGCTGAAAAATTTACAAATGACACTAAAATACTGCAGCGCACTAACCTCTGAATGAAATGGCCA
This sequence comes from Mustelus asterias, assembly GCF_964213995.1. Taxonomy (NCBI): domain Eukaryota; kingdom Metazoa; phylum Chordata; class Chondrichthyes; order Carcharhiniformes; family Triakidae; genus Mustelus; species Mustelus asterias. Next base: position 21,457,559 of record NC_135803.1, on the reverse strand, counting down.
AGGCATCCACAGAGACTAATGCTTATTCTATTTTGAGTCCAGAGTCACATTGTATTAGATTTGAATCAATTGTGTTTTACTAAGTTTGCTGCATGTGCAGAAGTTTAGCAATTGCAAGTTAATAGCAGATGCACGAGCTTTGTCAGCATGTAGTGCACATGTGCAAGATTTAGACACATGAATCATACAGTACCAGAAATTAAGTGTATTGTCAGCTGGCACTGATGCAGAAATGTACCATTCTATAAATACTTTTTTAGCCATAATTGTTCAGTATCAGGATAAGCAAATGGGAAGGATTACTATGTTCTTGCTGAGTAAGCCACATCTGCAGGAGTTGAAGTGGAAACACATAACTAGAGCAAGTGATGTATTAGAGTGGGCCACTCCATTACAAATCTGTAAATTGGTAATGAGATTTACTGCCTGAGCATCACAATTTTGCATCAGATTCCCTAAGGCAGTGAAATTTCTCGGCAGATATGAGTGATAGCGAATTACCTGCCTCTCCCAAACCACTTGTATCAGGCCTGTTCCAGGCAGTCTTAAGTGCAAGTGAACACCCTACATGAGTCAACGTGTAAGGGTTAGAACATGATAGACATGTTTATTGTATGCAATATTTAATCAGTAGTCACTATATATGATGATGGATTGAAATATGTAGTTATCTCACCACACTGCCAATTGTAGAAATCATAGAATCATAGAATCCCTACAGCGCAGAAGGACGCCATTCGGCCCATCGAATCTGCACCAACACTCCGACAGAACATTCCTCCCAGGGATTACCATTTCCCCTAACCCCACATATTTACCCTGCTAATCCCCCTAATTTACACACCTTGGGACACTAAGGGACAATTTAGTATGGCCAATCCACCTAATCTGCACATCTTTGGACTGTGGGAGGAAACCGGAGCACCCGGAGGAAACCGATACAGACACGGGGAGAATGTGCAAACTCCACACAGGTAGTGACCCAAGGCTGGAATCGAACCTGGGTCCCTGGCGCTGTGAGGCAGCAGTGATAACCACTGTGCCACCATGCCGCCATAATCTTAAAACAAAATTAAATTTAGCTGTATCTTTTGTATTTTTCCATCTGTTGGAGAGAGTTCTGAATCATCTATATAATGCGAACTTCATAATTGAAACTTGTACTTTTCTGAAGTCTGTCCAACATCCACCAACCAGCATGAACTGCTGTAAGGAAATTAACTGTTCCCCAGTGGTTATAGTGGAGAGATTTATAAACAGGATATTAATGACTATATTAGAAACTAAGACTAATGCTTCCCACAAGCCTTCTTCCCTTTCTTCCTCGTCTAAACCTCTCTATTCCCTCTTCCCTTACATGTCAAACCCAACAGGATAATATGAAGTTGTCATGCTCGATACACTGCTGAAATTTCCATCTGTGCTTCCTGGGTGAGGTTTGCTTCTTGAAGGGCTCATCAGAAAATGTATCTGGAAAAGAATCATAGCATCCCTACAGTGCAGAAGGAGGCCATTCGGCCCATTGCATCTGCACTGACTCTCTGCCAGAGCATCCCACCCAGGCTCCATTCCCATAACCCCATGTCTGTACCCCACTAATGCCCCTAAACTACACATCTTGGGACACTAAGGGGCAATTTAGCATGGCCAAACCACCTAAATCACACATTTTTGGACTGTGAGAGGAAACCAGAGCACCCAGAGGAAGCCCACGCTGACATGGGGGAAATGACAGTCACCCAAGGCCAGAATTGAACCCGCGTCCCTGGCGCGGTGAGGCAGCAGTGCTAACCACTGTGCCAATGTGCCAGCCCAAATAGGTAAACAGCGTTGTTCCAGTAGATTAAGTTTACATCTTAACGATCTGGTCACACTATTGGTGTGTGGGAATTACTCTATTATCCATATATGGGAGTTACTCCAAGGCCAGAATTCTCCGGCCTCGCACACCCCGCTACCACTACCAGTGAGAACGGAGAATTTGGCACTCAGCCAAATCTCTGTTCACAGCAGCGGGATCGGAGAATCCCAGTCATGGGCTAGGTCGGAGAATTCTGGCCCGTATATAAATTCCTGGTCCTGGGAGGGCCTGCCACTTCCCAGTGAAGTGCCTGCCCAAAAAGGGGCAATGTGGGGCTCTCGCCAACTCTCCAGCCAGTGGGAGAGACATTGGTTGCCTCTATTAAATACTGCCCAGTGTGTGAGTGCTAGTCCCAACAGAACCATGTGGGAATGGTTCCATATGTAACCATGTAGGAGATTCTCTATATTCAACAGCCGGGAATTACTTATATGTTCCTGTGTAAGAGCAGCTTTATGCTCGAGGTGTAGAAGTTACAGATAGAGCTACGTGGGAGTTATTCCACCTGTAATCAGGTGGACTTTGCTGTATATTTAACAGTTGGAGTTGCTCCATACTCAGTACATGGCAGATATTCCATGTGTAACTGTGATATGTTTGATTATTCAGCAAAGCAAGGAGAATGGTTTGCAAGTGCATTTCCTGTTTATTCTGCAAATCGAAGGGAGCGTATTGTGTAACTTTGTGGGCTTTTTGTTTGTTTATCAGAGCAGGAGACATACCACATTTAAATGGGTGAGTTTGTATATGCAGTTGAGAATAGGTTACTCATGGAACCATTTGCAATTCCTGTATACTCAACCAAGCGAATGTTTTTAAAGATATGTGATTCATATTGGAGGCGTTTTTTCCCTGGAGTTGCACCGTGCCAAATGGCAGAATTAATCTTTGAGGTCTCTTTGTACATGCAGATACGGTAGTTACTTGTAGCAATCCACCCTGTTCAGTTTTCCAGAAAGCTCCCTTAGTGACTATTGGTAAAAATTCCATCAGGAAGCTCAAGCTGGGAAAGAAATCTACATCTATTGAGAAAGATTGACATTTGTTTCATGTCCCGCTGTTAGTTATCAAGCTGTAAAATTAAGGATCATTATGAACACTGAAGACTTCCACAGAAGATTTATGTTGTCCACGCAGCCAGGGACCCAGGTTCAATTCCCAGCTTGGGTCATTGTCTGTGTGGAGTCTGCATGTTCCCCCTATGTCTGTGTGGGTTTCCTCTGGATGCTCCGGTTTCCTCCCACAGTCCAAATATGTGTGGGTTAGGTGTTCGGCCGTGCTAAGTTGCCACTTAGTGTCGGGGGATTAGTTAGGGTAAAAATGCATGGGGTTACGGGGATAGGTCCTGGATGGGATTGTGGTAGGTGCAGACTCGATGGCCCAAATGGCCTCCTTCTGCACTGTAGGGATTCTATGATTCAGTGGATAGTTGAATTGAAATAACCACCAAGTTTTTGTCACACTTTTGTTTTATGAAAACTCTCAGAAAACCACCTGCCACAAGATTTGTTGCACCCTGTGGCAACCAATCACCATTGGCCAGAAAAGGTAAAATTAAATTTGAAGATTCTTTACCTTCATGGGCAGCATGGTGGCACAGTGGTTGGCACTGCTGCCTCACAGCGCCAGGGACCCGGGTTCAATTCCAGCCTCGGGTCACTGTCTATGTGGAGTCTGCACGATCTCCCCATGTAACGAGTGGGGTGCCACAGGGATCGGTGCTGGGACCCCAGCTATTCACAATATGTATTAATGATTTGGATGAGGGAACAAAATGTAACATCTCAAAGTTTGCAGATGATACCAAGTTGGGTGGGAGGGTGAATTGTGACAAGGATTCAGCGATCCTTCAGCATGATCTGGACAGGTTGGGTAAATGGGCAAATCAATGGCTGATGCAGTATAATTTGGATAAATGCGAGGTTATTCACTTTGGAAGCAAAAACAAGAGGGCAGATTACTACCTGAATGGCTGTAAATTGGGAGAGAGGAGTGTGCAGCGGGACCTGGGAGCGAGACAGGTGTCCTGTGCATCAGTCACTGAAGGTAAGCATGCAGGTGCAGCAGGCGGTAAAGAAGGCAAATGGCATGTTGGCCTTCATTGCGAGAGGTTTTGAATACAGGAACAGGGATGTGTTGTTGCAATAATGATGTGGAGATGCCGGCGTTGGACTGGGGTAAACACAGTAAGAAGTTTAACAACACCAGGTTAAAGTCCAACAGGTTTATTTGGTAGCAAAAGCCACACAAGCTTTCGAGGCTCTAAGCCCCTTCTTCAGGTGAGTGGGAATTCTGTTCACAAACAGAATTTATAAAGACACAGACTCAATTTACATGAATAATGGTTGGAATGCGAATACTTACAACTAATCCAGTCTTTAAGAAACAAAACAATAGGAGTGGAGAGAGCATCAAGACAGGCTAAAAAGATGTGTATTGTCTCCAGACAAGACAGCCAGTGAAACTCTGCAGGTCCACGCAACTGTGGGAGTTACAAATATTGTGACATGAACCCAATATTCCGGTTGAGGCCGTCCTTGTGTGTGCGGAACTTGGCTATCAGTTTCTGCTCAGCGACTCTGCGCTGTCGTGTGTCGCGAAGGCCGCCTTGGAGAACGCTTACCCGAATATCGACAATCACCAGGCAAGACTGTTCTCTTCCTGTTGGGGAGCACTTCAGCGGTCACGGGCATTCGGCCTCTGATATTCGGGTAAGCGTTCTCCAAGGCGGCCTTCGCGACACACGACAGCGCAGAGTCGCTGAGCAGAAACTGATAGCCAAGTTCCGCACACACAAGGACGCCCTCAACCGGAATATTGGGTTCATGTCACAATATTTGTAACTCCCACAGTTGCGTGGACCTGCAGAGTTTCACTGGCTGTCTTGTCTGGAGACAATACACATCTTTTTAGCCTGTCTTGATGCTCTCTCCACTCCCATTGTTTTGTTTCTTAAAGACTGGATTAGTTGTAAGTATTCGCATTCCAACCATTATTCATGTAAATTGAGTCTGTGTCTTTATAAATTCTGTTTGTGAACAGAATTCCCACTCACCTGAAGAAGGGGCTTAGAGCCTCGAAAGCTTGTGTGGCTTTTGCTACCAAATAAACCTGTTGGACTTTAACCTGGTGTTGTTAAACTTCTTACTGTTGTTGCAATAATACAGTGCCTTGGTGAGGCCACACCGAGAATATTGTGTGCAATTTTGGTCTCCTTTTCTGAGGAAGGATGTTCTTGCTCTCGAGGGGGTGCAGCGAAGGCTTACCAGGCTGATTCCGGGGATGACGGGACTGATGTATGAGGAGAGATTGACTAGGTTAGGATTGTTTTCGCTGGAGTTCAGATGAATGAGGGGGGATCTCATAGAGACTTATAAACTTCTAACAGGACTGGACAGGGTAGATGCAGGGAGGATGTTCCCAATGGTGGGGGAGTCAAGGAGCAGAGGTCACAGTCTGAGGATTCGGGATAGACCATTTAGGACAGAGTTGAGGAGACATTTCTTCACCCAAAGAGTGGTGAGCCTGTGGAATTCATTACCACAGGAAGTAGTTGATGCCAAAACACTTAATGTATTCAAGAGGCAGCTAGATGAAGCACTTGGGGCGAATGGGATCAAAGGTTATGGGGAGAAAGCTGGGTTAGGCTATTGAGTTGAACGATCAGCCATGATTGTGATGAATGGTGGAGCAGGCTGGAAGGGCCAAATTGCCTCCTCCTACTCCTATGTTCAATGTTTCTATGTGACTGCATTGGTTTCCTCCGGGTGCTCCGGTTTCCTCCCATGGTCCAAAAATGTACTAGCTAGGTGGATTGGCCATGCTAAATTGTTCCTTAGTGTCAAGGAGACTAGCTAGAGTAAATGCATGGGGTTATGGAAAGGCCCTGGGTGGGATTGTGGTCAGTACAGACTTGATGGGGCAAATGGCTTCCTTCTGCACTGCATGATTCTATGATTCCTTCGGGTGCTCCTGTTTTTTCCCACACTCCAAAGATGTGCTTTGGTTGATTGGTCATGCTAAATTGTTCCCTAGTGTCAGAGAGAGTAGCAGGGTAAATATGTGGGCCTGGGTGGGATTCTACGATTCTATGGTAGAAAGTTAAATAGAAAAACACCGACCACAGCCTGTTCAAGAACTCACGGGTTCAGAAATGAATTCTGATTTATGTACACTAGGTTTCTCTATCACTTAGCACTCAGAAAAATTGGGTTTTTATTATTTGACCTGCACAGGAAAGATGAGTTTTGTGGTGATATTTTTTCATTTATTATTGCCATGGATAATAAGCAGAATCAGACAGCAATTTTTGGTAAAGAAGAGATACCTCGTGAATTGCAAATCACCAAGTATTCCTGGCCATTCTGTATTACTCTGTTGTTAGCTTTGCGAACATGGCATCTTACACTTAACCTCCATTTGTCTCCAGGAAGGTGCTACATTTGTACGTTAGTTGTCAATTAAACTTGCCACAGAAAGTTAAGAGTTAAGCCTTTAGCAATTAAGCATTTAAGAATGTAACACATTTTTATGATGCGATAATTAAAAGTAAGGTAAAAGTTAAGTTTATTTATTAGTGTCACAAGTAGGCTTACATTAACACTGCAATGAAGTTACTGTGAAAATCCCCGAGTCGCCACACTCCGGTGCTTGTTCGGGTACACTGAGGGAGAATTTAGCATGGCCAATGCACCTAACCAGCATGTCTTTCCGACTGTGGGAGGAAACCGGAGCACCCAGAGGAAACCCATGCAGACATGGGGAGAACATGCAAACTCCACACAGACAGTCACCCAAGCCAGGAATCGAACCCGGGTCCCTGGCACTCTGAGGTAGCAGTGCTAACCACTTTCCTAATGACTGCCAATAAACTCTTGTCCAATCCCCAGCATTGAATCTATCCCTTTCCAAACTTCTATAACAAGCATGGTGCCTCACTAACAATGCCTGATGGTACTATGGATCTTCCTGGCTCCGGTATCAGCTGCCAGTGCAGAGTTGACCTGATTCTAGTCTTCATTGCATTCTGTCAACTTGGAGTTAATTCAACACTGAGGCTCATAGCTGCATCAAACTGATCTTCACAATGAAAGAAACTAATTATTTTAGCTCACTTGTGCTAATTAAATCAATGTGCCAAGAGACAATTGAATATTTATGAAGCAGGCAACTCTGCTATAGCAGCCTCATATTAAACACAATTACCCTCAAAGTAAGCTCTTCAAAAATTGGCATATGTGTAAAATTCACTTGGCAATATTTTAACATAGGTGCCATCTTTGTTTAAAATAGCAAATGTATTTCATACAACGACATTAACTGTCTACTTATATACAAAGAGTTAAATTGCAAAGCAAACAGGATTCCCCACTTATGAAGGTACGCAAATTTCTTTTTTCATTTGACCTTTCCCTGTCCTTTTCTCTCCATCCCTTTCACGTCTGCGGCACGGTGACACAGTGGTTAGCACTGCTGCCTCACAGTGCCAGGGATCAATACCTTGCTTGGGTCACTGTCTGTGTCGAGTCTGTACATTCTCCCCATGTCTGTGTGGGGCTACTCCGGTTTCCTCCCCCAGTCCAAAGGACGTGCTGGTTTGGTGGCCGTGCTAAATTCTCCCTCAGTGTACCCGAACAGGGCACCGGAGTGTGGCGACTGGGGGATTTTCACAGTAACTTCATTGCAGTGTTAATGTAAGCCTACCTATGACACTAATAAATAAACTTTAAACATCTTCTGATTCCAAGTTGGCAGGGCAAGTGAATGCAACTTTCAGTCAGCCCTGAGGAGACAAATGAGAACAGCCAAATGCAGGGTCTCTATCTGATTTTGCCTGAGGGCCTGGTCTTTACTTAGCATCTCCGTCACCACCTCCTGCCCACACCCCCGCCACCTGCAATGGCAGAGGTTCCAACTGTTTGGGATTTGAGCGTACATCCCACCTCGTGCTGACCTGTGTCACCACATCGCCATGATTTGATATTAAAGCTAACGGAAAAGGTTTTAGAAATTTCCTAATTCCAGCTGGAGAATGTGGAGCCATTAAAACTAGGCACAGGTGAAACTATAATGGGCAAAAAGAAAATGGCAGACTCATTCAATTAAGGCTTTGGACCCATTTACACAGTGGAGAAAAAATGCCAGCGGGGAAAGGAAACCTTCAAAATAAATCAAGGGGAGAAACTTGCCAGATTTAATAATCAAAAGGTTAATGCAACATTGGCCTGGATCTCAAGGATGTTGAAATACAAAAGTCTGGAAAAGGTGCTTTCTGCTGCACAGAGTCTTGGTCAAATCCCATCTGGAATATCGCATTCAGTTTTGGACACCGAACCTCAGGAAAGATGTATCGGTCTTGGAAGAGTTGCAACCCAAATTCCCCGGAATTATACCAGAGCCTAAAGGATTAACTTATGAGGACAGGTTGCATACTTTACAGGTGCACAGTGGTTCGCACTGCTGCCTCACAGCGCCAGGGATTCAGGTTCGATTCCCGGCATGGGTCATTGTCTGTGAGGAGTCTGCCCGTGTCTGCGTGGGTTTCCTGCGGGTGCTCTGGTTTCCTCTCACAGTCCAAAAGACATGCTAGTTGGGTATGTTGGCCGTGCTAAATTCTCCCTCAGTGTACCCGAACAGGCACCAGAGTGTGGCATCTCGGGGATTTTCGCTGTAACCTTATTGCAGTGTTAATGCAGTGTTAACAAGCCTACTTGTGACAATAATAGATAAATAAACTTTACATTCAATTTGTAATCCCAAGGGCCCAGAAGGTTGAGGGCTGATGTAAGTCAGGTGATTAAATGAGAAAGGAATTCAACGGGGTGGACGCAAAGGGCAGGATTTCCCCAACCCACCCACTGTAGACACTGAAATTCCCGTCCAAAGCCAACGGACCCTTTTGCTGGTCCATCAATTTTTCTGTGTTGCCCGTGATGATTCCCACAATAGGCGGGACTGGAACGTTTCGACCAAAGAAACTATCTCCTATCGTGAGCAGAATCCAGGACAAGGGATCAATCTTAAAGTTACAGCCAGGTCATTTAGGGGTGAGATCAGGAAGTGCAAAAGGGAGTGAAATCTAAAACTCACTTGGCCGTGGTTGTGAACATTGGACCCATTAAAAGTTTCAACCCTGAGGTCCATACAGTTTTGTTAGGCAGGGATATGAGGCACGGGAGAGTAATTGGGAATTGTAGTACAGATCAGCCATGGTAGAACTGCCTCAGGGGGGAGCCCTCAATGGTTTGCTCCTGTTTCAAAAATGTATCATTTATTTTAGTTGTAATGTGAGACCACACGGATTGGATGTTGGATGTCAAGTGGAGGCTGGGTCATAGAATTTATTCAAGGCAGAGTTAGATTTTTGGGAATTTATTCAAGGCAGAGTTAGATTTTTGGGAATTTATTCAAGGCAGAGTTAGATTTTTGGGAATTTATTCAAGGCAGAGTTAGATTTTTGGCAGACAAGGTAGTTGTGCGTCATGGAGGGGGGAGGGTGGGCAGACATGAAAGTGGAATTGAGACTACAACTAGATCAGCCATGAATGGCAGAACGGGCTTGAAGGGCTAAATGGCCAACTCCTGCTCCTAGGTCCTATGTGCCTATGGTGTATGACAGAGCTAAGGATGGTACCCGGAGTTACATCGAGATTAAAAGGTAGGTACCACCATCGTCAGGGAGCAGAGGTGTGTCCTGAAAGCTGAACCTGATGAATAGGAAGGTGCTGTAATGGGAATATGATACGACTGGTGCTCTTGAAGGATGAGATCAGCCGGCTGAAGGGTCTTCTTCATCAATACCTCATAACCTGGAGAAGCCAAAGCTGGGAGGTGTTAAATATTTCGGGATAGAATGTGTGAAATATTTTGATTAAATTAACTGAGAGAGTTTGAAATTCCCTTCGGGATAATTGACTCACATGCAGCTTATGCTTGGGGAAACCATGCCAGTTCACTGGAGCTTATTTAAGAGCCGCTTTGCTCAATGTGAATGAAGTATTTTCCATGTAGAAAGCACTGTCAGTCCAGTGACTACACTTTAGAATATTCAAACTCTCTGCACACAGAGGCTCTCCTGTTTCCGTGGAGTTATCCCTCAATGTTACTGCTGGTTGTTTTACTTTAATTTGGCTAAAATTCTTGCTGAATTGTATTGGTATTTAAACAAAGTGCTGAAAGGTTGTGAAATATTAAGTAAACACAAAAATTAAGATAATGGAGCTGGCCACTACTCCGCTTATCTGGTAAGAGTTTGCCAATCTTTGTATAAACATTGCTTGTGCTGAATGGAATATGAACACTAAAGGCAATAAAGTGGCCAGTGTTACAATTCCGGTTGATGTTGTAACTAGATGGGAAAATCCCAGAATGGAACCCTGGCTCAAAAGACTAACCTTTTACTTTTTGATATAAAACATGGAGGAACAGAGCCACAGGACCACTAAGTAGTTTTAACAAAAGTAAAACCATTTATTAAACATGAAAAATTGAATTAGTATACACTACTCCTTTACTCTCTTATCTTAACAAATATACAGATTTTAAGGTTAACACGGATTATAATGCACATCTTTAGTTGCAATGGTCTCAGTAACATAAGGTCCCTTTGAGCACACAGATTGGCTGTGGTCAAATACACACTGATCCTAAGTTAGCCTCTGTGGATGGATTTCTCTTCAGAATCCCCCCAGTTGATTGTCACATGGGAGTTTCCAAACTCCACTCCCAAAAACACACTTTAAAATCCTCTCGCATAATAATTATTTTCCTTTGTGGTTTGCATTCCAAAATCCAGTCCAGGTTTTTCAACTGATAATTTAAAACAAAGCTTTCACTCCATTTTAATAGCGAATCCAGTTCAGGATTTTATATCACCCCCTTTAGGATATCTTGGTCTTGACTGTGGTACAAACTTTTCACAATCATTATAACCCTCAATTCCCAGACTGTATTAAAACGGCATCGAATTTTTGATTTACCTCTGAAGTCTGTTTCCCCACTCTAAATCTGGTTACTGCAATTGTCTCAGTTCTTTTCAGAACTGAGACAATTGGTTAGACCCCACTTGGAGTACTGCGCGCAGTTCTGGTCACCTCATTACAGGAAAGATGTTGAAGCCATTGAAAGGGTGCAGAGGAGATTTACAAGGATGTTGCCTGGATTGGGGGGCATGCCTTATGAGGATAGGTTGAGGGAGCTTGGTCTCTTCTCCCTGGAGAGACGAAGGATGAGAGGTGACCTGATAGAGGTTTACAAGATGTTGAGAGGTCTGGATAGGGTAGACTCTCAGAGGCTATTTCCAAGGGCTGAAATGGTTGCTACGAGAGGACACAGGTTTAAGGTGCTGGGGGGTAGGTACAGAGGAGATGTCAGGGGTAAGTTTTTCACTCAGAGGGTGGTGGGTGAGTGGAATCGGCTGACGTCGGTGGTGGTGGAGGCAAACTCGTTGGGGTCTTTTAAGAGACTTCTGGATGAGTACATGGGATTTAATGGGATTGAGGGCTATAGATAGGCCTAGAGGTGGGGATGTGATCGGCGCAACTTGTGGGCCGAAGGGCCTGTTTGTGCTGTGGCGTTCTATGTTCTATGTAACTCTGAGTCTTCCTTGATTTCTTCTGAACAATACCTTGGTCTCTGTTCCCTTAACTTCAGTCGTCTTAAGACATTCTTTCTGTCTCAATTTCCTGGTAATTGGTTGTTTAGGAACCCTGCCTCTTTGCAGTTCCCACCCTGTCCAGTCTTTCTTCTGGTTGTAAGTAACCTTTCTGTTCAGGATGGATGTAAATCTCCCCCTCACCCAGCTCCCCATAAAGTCTCACAATTCTTAGTGCTAGTGAAAAATAGCAACTGATTAAATTAGGTACAAAGAAGGAAGTAAGCTATGGTTGAGATTCTGTGCCCACGTTTACCACTTACACCAATGGTGGCGTAGGCGCAAAATCCCATGAGTCAGAAAACGAGAATCTTGCTGACAGGAATCTCATTTTTTTAAATGTCATCATATTGAAGGACTTCCCTGCTGTGCGTATACTATTCCCCACACTGGGGTCTCCGTCCTTGCCAGTGCAACATCATGTCAATGGGGATTACAACAGGTTTTTAAAAACAGGAGCCAGAGGCCTACAGGTAAGTAGAGCCCCCCATCTCCCCTCAGGGGGAGAGGGACATTCCTGGGCAGTACCCTGGCAATGGCCCCTGGGACTTCACTCTGGTACTGAAAGAGCCGCAGAGCTTCATTGGAGGGTTTTCCCTTTATCCATGGGAGCTTCCGATGTCTGTGCGGAGGTTGCCCTTGTGCGTGTTGAGGGGGTCAATTTCTCTGTGCATGTGTGGGGGTTATCTTTGTTTTTTATGGGAAAACCCTGGATTCGCAATGTTGCCCCGCCCTGCTAGCATGATTCTTTTTGCATCGAATGCCGGATGTGCAACCGGCAAGCTGAGCACAGCTTTCTCATCTCAGCCAGAATTTGGTGAAAAAATGGGAAGATTCCACCTTTAGTTTATTCTTTCACAAGATTTGAGCATCACTGAAGGGCCAGCACCTATTGCCCATATCTAATTTCCCTTCAGAAGGCAGTAATGAGCTGCTTTCTTGAACTGTTGCATCCCATGTATTGTAGGTACACCCACAGTGCTGTTAGGAAGGAAATTCCAGGATTTGCACTCTGCAGCAGTGAAGGAATGGCAATATAATTCCTAGTCAGGGTGGTGTGTGGCTTGGAAGGGAACTTTCAAGTGGTGATGTTCCCATTCATCTGCTGCCCTTGTCTTTCCAGTTGATGGAGGTCGTGAGTTAGGAAGGTGCGGTCGAAGGAGCATTGGTGAGTTGCTGCAGTGCATCTTGTAGAGGTTACACACTGTTGCCACTGTGTGTCAGTGATAGAGGGAGTGAATGAATGTTGAAGGTGTTGGATATGGTGCCAGTCAAATGGGCTGCGTTGTCTTGGATGATGCTGAGCTTCTTGAGTGTTGTTGGAGTTGCGCTCCAAATAAAAATATTTTTTATTTAATTACAGATTATATTATATATATATACATATATATACACACACTAATCATAACTCACATCAAGAAAATGATATGTTGCTTGAATAGGTCAGACAGTCTTTTCTCTGGGGCTTTTGGAGTTGTTCTGCATCCATGTGATGTAATTAGCATTGGAGTTGTCATTGTCCACCAGAACTGCTAATAAAAACTTAAAACCCTGTTTGTTCCAGAAAGTGGGTTTGGCTGAAAGTTGCCTGTAGGTTGGAGAGACGGGAGCCAGGAGGAATCCCCATTTGGATTATCTCTCTCAGCTTCTCCACTCTTTGTCCTCAATTCTGCTTAAAACATGCAAAGTTAAAGTTAACGTTTATTTATTAGTCACAAGCAGGCTTACATTAACACTGCAATGAAGTTACTGTGAAAATCCCCTAGTCGCCACACTCCAGCACCTGTCCAAGTACACTGAGGGAGAATTTAGCATGGCCAATCCACCTAACCAGCACGTCTTTCGGACTGTGGGAGGAAACCGGAGGAAACCCACACAGACTTGGGGAGAACGTGCAGACTCTGCCCAGATGGTCACCCAAGGCCAGGAATCGAATTTGGATCCCTGATGCTGTGAGGCAGCAGTGCTAACCACAGTGCAAAGGGTTGGCTTGTCAATATGGCCTTCCTTCACTAAGGAGCAGGGATGTGTTGTTGCAATTACACAGTGCCTTGGTGAGGCCACACCTAGAATATTGTGCACAGTCTTGGTCTCCTTTTCTGAGGAAGGATGTTCTTGCTCTCGAGGGAGTGCAGCGAAGGTTTACCAGGCTGATTCCGGGGATGGCAGGACTGATGCGTGAGGAGAAATTGGCTAGGTTAGGATTGTTTTCACTGGAGTTCAGACAAATGAGGGGTGATCTCATAGTGACTTATACAATTCTAACAGGACTAGACAGGGTAGATGCAGGGAGGATATTCCCGATGGTGGGGAAGTCCAGAACCAGGGGTCACAGTCTGAGGATTCAGGGTAGGCCATTTAGGACAGAGATGAGGAGACATTTCTTTACCCAAAGAGTGGTGAGCCTGTGGAATTCATTACCATAGGAAGTAGATTGATGCCAAAACATTGAATGTATTCAAGAAGCAGCTAGATATAGCATTTGGGATGAATGGGATCAAAGGTTATGGGGAGAAAGCTGGATTAAGCTACTGAGTTGGACAATCAGCCATGATCGTGATGAATGGCGGAGCAGGCTCGAAGGGCCGAATGACCTCCTCCTGTTCCCATCTTCTATGTAACTGTCAGAGGGGATCCCAAATAAGGTCATTATCACAATATTCTAAGGGTAACTTGATTAGCTCATGTCGGGAAAGCTATATTAGCCAAGGTCCTGTCATCCAAGTGTTTAGTCTTAATGGTCCATCTCCAACCATTGAACACCTCAGGAGATTGTCTTAATGTTTTCTTAATGGAACAGGAGATGTGAGTCCTTCACATTCCCCAGGAGGTAATTGTCTTTGATAGGTTTTGCAGACAATCTATCGCTATTCCAATTGGATTCAAATGTGCAATGTATGGTAATGCAAATTGGGGTGGCCATCTGGGGTTGTAATCTCAAATCACTTCTAGCCTGTATTTTAAAAAAGTCTGTTTTTAAAAGTTCAATTCAGATTTCCAGCTAGTGAATTAAAAATCATTATTTGTCATAAAGAATGCCTTCATGACACTCGTCAGGCACAAAGCAGAGTCCATCCTTTATTAACATCAATTTTTAAATTTAAATGTATTTATTAGTCACAAGTAGACTTACATTAACACTGCAGTGATGTTACTGTGAAAATCCCCCTAGTCGCCACACTCCGGCGCCTGTTCGGGTACACTGAGGGAGAATTTAGCATGGACAATGCACCTAACCAGCATGTCTTTCGGCCTGTGGGAGGAAACCGGAGCACCCGGAGGTAACCCACACAGACACGGGGAGAACGTGAAGACTCCACACAGACAGTGACCCAAGCCGGGAATCGAACCCGTGTCCCTGACACTGTGAGGCAGCAGTGCTAACCACTGTGCCACTGTGCTGCCCATGTACCACCGCACAGGGAAGACATCAATGCTGCTGAAAACCTGAAGTAAAGATTCAAAGTGCTAAAAATGCGCAATAGGATAGTTAGTGAGGAAAAGATAGGTTCGTGTTCAGGTAGGTTCTTTCAGCAGAGCTTCACTTGAAATATTCCATCCAGAATCTTAAACCAACCTCCTGTTGTAAATACTGAATAAACTGCTACGCAGTTCCATCATTTTCTGTTTTCCTTTTTGCATTGCTCTGACAATATGCCTTATTTCAACTCTCAGAAGAGACTGTGCGTCCAATCTCCAAAATTATCACTTCTAATCTATCATGACTTCAGTCTCTGCAGCCAAAATGAGACTCCAAAAAATGTAATATCTGCAAAGCAGTTTGGTCTCGTTGTCTGCTGTCTGTTGGGAACAGAGTGCTTGACACTGACCAGCTGTTAAAGAGAGTTATCATTTCGCAACTTTTTCCTTCCCAGTCTAGGTTCAAGTCTTAAGGACTGAAAGAACAGCATTGCAATACATTGCATAATCCAACTCCCTCAAGAATTTCGAAATGAACACTGGCCTTTTAAGAATGGAGACTGGTCAGCCTTTTTCTGTCTAGTTGTAAACTTCACGAGGCGCACTGAACTGTGGGAGTATTGGCTGTTTTTGATAAAAAAATATGAATTTTCTTTTGACCAATTTCATATTCATTGAAGTGAGGAATGTCAGCCGCCCTCAGGAGAACAGTGCCTACCAAACCAGCGTGACCTTCTCCATTTCCACTGGGAGACATCCTTTGGGACCTTGAGTGGATCTGACAATTTAATTCCAATTTGCCCTGAACAATGCTCACTATGCCATGTGGATTCATGCCTACTTGGAACTGGAGAGTGTCAGTCCAAACACATTTTGAGATCATTACAGTTAGTACAGAACAAAAAGTTTTGTTACATCAGCTGAGGCTAACTTTGAACACAAGTCGCGTTCTGCAGGTTAAAAGGTGGCACTGTATGCCTGGCGATGTAATCCACCACCACAAATTATCCACACCGACCTTCCCCCTCTCTTTCTCCGCAAAATTGAGCATTTGGTGCCATTTGTAGTCAAAACGATGCCTAATTTTGTGCGGACTGTAAACTAAGAGGAACCGGAGTAAACATGACGTCATTTAGATCTGGATTTAGACCTATGAGCCAGATGAGACGCAGGTTTCAATCTTAATTCTGACAAACAGCTAACAAATTATCCTTGTTTAAAGAGAAAGGGTGGATTTTCTCAGGGAAGATTCACTTTTGGGATGTGACTTCCAACTGCCGCCTTGAACCTGTTGTGAACGTGATTCATTGTCCAAACTGAGCTCAAATTCTTCACGCAGTGTGAGCTGCCTGTGGGGTCTGCCCCACATAGCGAGAACCTTTGGCTGCAGGAGAGACATTTGTTGACACAGTTGTTGACGTTTCAACAGCTCACCAAGTCTCAGGCAAAGCAAACCTCCAGCTCTTTATCAGAAAATCATGATAACTACAAAGACATGAGGGAGGAGCTGGCCAAGAGTCTTTGAGAGTTATTCGGGAAGCACAACAGAAATCCATCCCAAGGAGGAGGAAACATGCTAAGGGGAGGACGAGGCATCCATGGCTGACGAGGGAAGTCAAGGACAGCATAAAAGCAAAAGAAAAAGCATACAAAGTGGCAAGGATTAGTGGGAAGCCAGAGGATTGGGAAGCCTTTAAAAGCAAGCAGAGGACAACTAAAAAAGCGATAAAGGGGAGAAGATGAAATATGAGTGTAAGCTAGCGAGTAATATAAAAGAAGATAGGAAGAGTTAGAAACATAGAAAAACTACAGCACAATACAGGCACTTCAGCCCACAAAGTTGTGCCGAACATGTCCCTACCTTAGCGATTACTAGGCTTACCTATAACCCTCTATCTTACTAAGTTCCATGTACTTATCTAAAAGTCTCTTAAAAGACCCTATCGAATCCGCCTCCACCACCGTTGCTGGCAGCCCATTCCACGCACCCACCACCCACCTGAGTGAAAAACTTACCCCTGACATCTCCTCTGTACCTACTCCCCAGCACCTTAAACCTGTGTCCTCTTGTGGCAACCATTTCAGCCCTAGAAAAAAGCCTCTGACTGTCCACTCGATCAATACCTCTCAACATCTTATACACCTCTATCAGGTCACCCCTCATCCTTCGTCTCTCCAAGGAGAAAAGGCCGAGCTCACTCAACCTATCCTCATAATGCATGCTCCTCAACCCAGGCAACATCCTTGTAAATCTCCTCTGCACCCTTTCTAGTGCTTCCACGTCCTTCCTGTAATGAGGCGACCAGAACTGAGCACAGTACTCCCAAGTGGGGTCTGACCAGGGTCCCATATAGCTGCAACATTATCTCACGACTCCTAAACTCAATTCCTCGATTGATGAAGGCCAGTACACCATACGCCTTCTTAACCACAGCCTCAACCTACACAGCTGCTTTGAGCGTCCTATGAACTCGGATCCCAAGATCCTTCTGATCTTCCACACTGCCAAGAGTCCTACCATTAATATTATATTCCGCCATCCTATTTGACCTGCCAAAATGAACCACCTCACACTTATCTGGGTTGAACTCCATCTGCCACTTCTCCGCCCAGTCTTGCATCCTATCAATGTCTCGTTGCAACTTCTGACATCCCTCCACACTATCCACAACACCTCCAACCTTTGTGTCATCAGCAAACTTACCAACCCATCCCTCCACTTTTCATCCAGGTCATTTATAAAAATCACAAAGAGTAAGGGTCCCAGAACAGATCTCTGGGGCACTCCACTGGTGACCGACCTCCATGCAGAATATAACCCATCTATAACCACTCTTTGCCTTCTGTGGGCAAGCCAGTTCTGGATCCACAAAGCAATGTCCCCTTGGATCCCATGCTCCCTCACTTTCTCAATAAGCCTTGCATGGGGCACCTTATCAAATGCCTTGCTGAAGCCCATATATACTACATCTACTGCTCTTCCTTCATCAATGTGTTTAGTCACATCCTCAAAAAATTCAATCAGGCTCGTAAAGCATGATCTGCCTTTGACAAAGCCATGCTGACCATTCTTAATCATATTATACCTCTCCAAATGTTCATAAATCCTGCCTCTCAGGATCTTCTCCATCAACTTACCAACCACTGAGGTTAGACTCACTGGTCTATAATTTCCAGGGCTATCTCTACTCCCTTTCTTGAATAAAGGAACAACATCCGCAATCCTCTGGAACCTCTCCCGTCTCCATTGATGATGCAAAGATCATCACCAGAGGCTCAGCAATCTCCTCCATCGCCTCCCACAGTAGCCTGGGGTACATCTCATCCGGTCCCGGCGACTTATCTAACTTGATGCTTTTCAAAAGCTCCAACACACCCTCTTTCTTAATATCTACATGTTCAAGCTTTTCAGTCCGCTGCAAGTCTGCACTACAACCACCAAGATCCTTTTCCATAGTGAATACTGAAGTAAAGTATTCATTAAATACCCCTGCTATTTCTTCCGGTTCCATACAAACTTTCCCACCGTCACACTTGATAGGTCCTATTCTTTCACGTCTTATCCTCTTGCTCTTCACATACTTGTAGAATGCCTTGGGGTTTTCCTTAATCCTGCCTGCCAAGGCCTTCTCATGACCCCTTCTGGCTCTCCTAATTTCCTTCTTAAGATCTTTCCTATTAGCCGTATACTCTTCTAGATCTTTAACATTACCTAGCGCCCTGAACCTTTTGTAAGCTTTTCTTCTTGACTAGATTCATTACAGCCTTTGTATACCACGGTTCCTGTAACCTACCATAACTTCCCTGTCTCATTGGAACGTTGCTATGCAGAACTCCAGACAAATATTCCCTGAAAATTTGCCACATTTCTTCCGTACATTTCCCTGAGACAACCTCTTTCCAATTTAAGCCTCCAATTTTCTGCCTGATAGCCTCATAATTCCCCTTACACCAATTACACTTTTCTAACTTGTCTGATCCTATCTCTCTCCACTGCTATTGTAAAGGAGATTGAATTATGATCACCATCTCCAAAATGCTCTCCCACTGAGAGATCTGACACCTGACCAGGTTCATTTCCCAATACCAAATCAAGTACAGCCTCTCCTCTTGTAGGCTTATCTACATACTGTGTCAAGAAACCCTCCTGAACACACCTAACAAACTCCTCCCCATCTACACCCCTTACTCTAGGGAGATTCCAATCAATATTTGGGAAATTTGGGAAAGTTTTTTTCAATATATAGAAGGTAAGAAAGTGGACCATTGGAAAATGAGGCTGGAGAAGTAATAATAGGAAACAAAGAAATGGCAGAGGAACTGAATAGTTACTTTGCATCAGTCTTCATTGTGGAAGACAGCAGTGGGATGCCAAAGCTCCAGGAGAGTCAGGGGGCACAGGTGAATAATGGCCATCACTAAGGAGAAGGTTCTGGGAAAACTGAAAGGTCTGAAGGTGGATAAATCACCTGGACCAGATAAACTACACCCCAGGGTTCTAAAAGAGATAGCTGAGGAAATTGTGGAGGCATTGGTGGTGATCTTTCAGGAATCACTGAAGGCAGGAAGGGTACCAGAGGACTGGAAAGTAGTTAATGTAACACCGCTGTTTAAGAAGGGAGGGAGGCAGCAGACGGGAAATTATAGGCCGGTTAGCCTGACTTCGGTCATTGGCAAGATTTTAGAGTCCATTACTAAAGATGAGATTACAGAGTTCTTGGAAGTGCATGATAAAGTAGGACTGAGTCAGCACGGCTTCGTCAAGGGGAGGTGATGTCTGACAAATCTGTTAGAATTCTTTAAGGAGGTACCAAGGAAATTAGATTAGGAGAACCTGTGGACATGATTTATTTAGATTTCCAAAAGACCTTTGACAAGGTGCCACATAGGAGACTTAAATAAGTTAAGAGCCCATGGTGTTAAGGGTAAGATCCTGGCATGGATAGAGGATTGGCTGACTGGCAGAAGGCAGAGAATGGGGATAAAGGGGTCTTTTTCAGGGTGGCAGCCGGTGACTAGTGGTGTGTCTCGGGGTCAGTGCTGGGACCACAACTTTTCACAATATATATTAACGATTTGGAGGAAGGAACTGAAGGCACTGTTGCTAAGTTTGCAGATGACACAAAGATATGTAAAGGGACAGGTAGTATTGAGGAAGCAGGGGGGCTGCAGAAGGACTTGGACAGGTTAGGAGAGTGGGCAAAGAAGTGGCAGATGGAATACAATGTGGAAAAGTGTGAGGTTATGCACTTTGGAAACTGGAATGGAGGCATAGACTATTTTCTAAATGGGAAAATACTTAGGAAATCAGAAACACAAAGGGACTTGGGAGTCATTGTTCAAGATTCTCTTAAGGTTAACAAGCAGGTTCAGTCAGCAGTTAGGAAGGCAAATGCAATGTTAGCATTCATGTCAAGAGGACTAGAATACAAGAACAGGAATGTACTTCTGAGGCTGTATAAGGCTCTGGTCAGACCCCATTTGGAGTATTGTGAGCAGTTTTGGGCCCCATATCTAAGGAAGGATGTGCTGTCTTGAAAAGGGTCCAGAGGAGGCTCACAAGAATGATCCCTGGAATGAAGAGCTTGTCGTAAGAGGAACGGTTGCAGACTCTGGATCTGTACTCGTTGGAGTTTAGAAGGATGAGTGGGGATCTTATTGAAACTTACAGGATACTGCGAGGCCTGGACGGAATGGATGTGGAGAGGATGTTTCCACTAGTCGGAAAACCTAGAACCAGAGGGCACAACCTCAGGCTAAAGGGACGATCCTTTAAAACAGAGATGAGGAGGAATTTCTTCAGCCAGAGAGTGGTGAATCTGTGGAACTCTTTGCCGCAGAAGGCTGTGGAGGCCGGGTCATTGAGTGTCTTTAAGACAGAGATAGATAGGTTCTTGATTAATAAGGGGATCAGGGGTTATGGGGAAAAGGCAGGAGAATGGGGATGAGAAAAATATCAGCCGTGATTGAATGGTGGAGCAGACTCGATGGGCCGAGTGGCCTAATTCTGCTCCGATGTCTTATGGTCTTATAGCATTCCCTGAGACATCAGTGATTCTCAATATGGCCATGCGATGCTAACCTGCTGCCCTCACCTCACTTTAGGAGATAAACCCGCTCTCTCTTCTAGCAGATTTCCTGCTGCACCCCCTCGGGTGATATGCTGTCATCCCCCCACCCCCGACAGCTCCTGGTGGTGGCAGCACTTGAAGCAGAATACTGGCAACTGGCAAACCCGTCCGTTTTCCCGGCTTCACACCCAAACCATCATTTATGAAGAGTGAGGCAGTCAGACATGGTGCAGCTGAGTCCGCTGCTGTCGGTGGGAGAATGAAAACTTGCCGTAGGTTTACCAGATCTCTGAGAGGGGAGAGACGGCCATTTTCTGTCATTGGACGGCCCGAAGCTGAGTGGAAAACCAGTCCAGACCTCACCACTAGGCTGCCCTTTAATCTCCTTCCTTATTTCCAATTGTTGCCTTCCTTTCCTGAGCCTATTCACATTGATGCACTTCTGATAGTTTGCCCACGTGCCCATTCCTAAAGTGTGGGAGTGGGCTGTGAGTTTCCACAGGCTTTTTAACTCTGGAGGCCATCACAGTTAAGCCAAATCCTGCTCCCCAACGCCCCACCAACTCTACCCACCACCACTCTCCCCCTCCCCCATCCCTAACAGAGCAGCACGGTGGCACAGTGGTTTGCACTGCTGCCTCACAGCACCAGGGACCTGGGTTCGATTCCCGGCTTGGGTCACTGTCTGTGTGGAGTTTGCATGTTCTCCCCATGTCTGCGTGAGTTTCCTCCAGGTACTCCGATTTCCTCCCACAGTTAAAGGAGTGCGGATTAAGTTGATTGGCCATGCTAAATTGACCCCAGTGTCAGGGGATTAGCAGGGTAAATATGTGGGGTTACGAGAATAGGGCCTGGGTGGGATTGTGGTCGGTGCAGACTCAATGGGCCAAATGGCCTCCCTCTGCACTGTAGGGTTTCTATGATTCTAACCTCAACACCCATGGACGCTCGTCCTAGTAAGAGTTACAGGGTAGCAACCAGGAGTGATTGCTGTCTAGACCAGTGACAACTGTAAACGGTCTCAACATCTGGCATCTTTTTGAGGGCTGGGACATGATTGAAGAAGCAAGAGTTGGAAGCTGGGTTAAAAGTTGAGCTCAGCTCAATGGGATGAGAGTCCCTAATGACTGTCAGCGTCAACTTGAGATGGGTTCTTGATCAGCCTCAATCTATTCCTTATTGATTGTCAACAACATCAAACTGGGCAGACGTTAGGTTGTCGCTTTCAGTTCAGGTTGAACAGTCCGTCAGTTGGATTGCTTTGAACTGAGCCTAAGGCCCAGAATTTTGCTCCTAGACAGATGTGTACAGATGAGAAAATTCCCGGCTCTGCAAAGCCAACCATTAAAAACGGCCGCCCACATTTGGGATTTTCATTCCGGGCGCAGGCTGGATCAGACATCGAGTTCGCCAATCCTGAGAATGAGTGTGGAGGCTGACGGGTGCAGAGGTGAGGCTGGACAGAAGGTCTGCCTCTGTGCTCCAGCACTTTGTTTAAGTCATGTTAAAAAATATTAAAACAAAAAATAGCCCTCACCCCCCCCCCCCAATACACTCCCCATGCCGCAGTCATACCAACCTGAGCCACCTCATGCCCCCACCCATGTGCCATGGCACCTCATAGCCCTTATGTCGCCCATATCCCCAATGCCTTTTAGAGTTCCAACCCTTGCCCCACCTATCCTATTTGCTTTTACCCCTCTGTGCCAGCTCAGCAGGAACTTTCCGATGGCGGGATCTTATGGTTCCCACTGATGATCCACCCCTGCCGCAGGTTTCCTCGCGATGTAGGGTGGAGTCAATGGGGGCTTCCATTGACAGTGGTGGGATCAGACGATACTGCTGCCAGCCAACAGTGCACCGCCTCCTACCATGAGAAACATGCTGTGGGGAAGCCAAAGAATCTCGCCCAGTATCTTTTGAAAGTTCTTTAGCAACTCCTTGAAAGATTGATAGCTTTTTGACTGCTTGACAGTTGGCTGGCAGCTTGACATTTCCTTGACAGCTTGACAATCCTTTGACAGCTCCTTGACAGCTGTGACAGTTCCAATCCTGGCCAACCAAAATCCCACTCCAGAGGAAGCAGCTGGTGATGTAAGCAGCCAGCTGACTTCCTAAACCGCGTAAGCACCAACCTTGACCTGATTCCAGTCCCACTCCCACTGAAATGGGAAATGTTCAGGAATGGGACTCAGAACTTCTGGCCATTTTGGGATTTTTGCCACAACAGAGAGTCTTTCCGTTCTGGTGAAAATCCAGGCAAAGTGTCCAAAGTGGAAACATGTTCCGTTCCCCAGAACCACGTCCATTACTAAAACGCAACAAAAAATATTAGTCTGAAAGTCAGAGCCTTATCATCATTGCCCCTTTCAAAAAAATAATCCAAAGAAGTTGATGAGTTCACAGAACATTGTTTCAACAAATTCTCCTGATATCTGCATGTTTCAAAGGGGCAATGTCTGATGCTGCTTTTTATTTGTTTTCACTGTTCCCTGAGCCACTGGACAATTATTACCTGCTGATAAAATACCAGATCATTCTGACTGCAAAATAACCTTTTTTTTTCTGTTAAACCGGTAACATTGGGGAAAATTGTCCTTCAAATTTCCCGATTTCCCGATCGGGGGCCCCATTTTACCATTTTGATTCTAAGTGCTGAGTCTGGGTGTAATTCAGATCCGACTTGGAAACCTGTTCCCAGGCGCCCCCATACGCACTCAGCTTGAAAACGAAATCACGGGTGTGAATCACGCTGTGGGCGGGGCTTAGCGTGCCCAAGCGCTGCAACTCCGATCGGAGCTTTGAACTGCGCATGCGCAGTGAAAATAAAATTGAAAAACGGGCCCCTGTCACATCACTGCCGGGCTTCAAAAAGCAGATAAAGCGGACCGGGAGCAAAAAGCAGGAGCGATGGTCCCCACCCCCAACAACATTTTCAGGCCTTGGTAAAGTGGGCATCTGCGCAGACGTGGGCGCGGATCACGCTAATCACCTCATGCCAAACTTTACCAAGTTTTCACGCCCGAAAACATGCGTGACACAATGGTAAAATCGGGCCCATTGGCTCGCAAATATTTTCACTTTTCTCAATTGCTTGGTATTTTTTCATGTGCAGTGTGTGTGTGTTATCTGTGGTGCACGTCCAATTATGTGTTTGTGTGGTATGTATGTGGTCTGTGTTATGTGTGATGAGTCTGTGTCTGTGTGTATGTGGTGTGAGTGTGTGTGCGCGTGCTGTGTGTGTGCGTGTACTGTGTGGATGTGGCGTGAGTGTGTGTGCTATGTGTATGTGGTGTGAGTCTGTGTGTCTGCACGCGTGTGCTGTATGCGTGTGCACGTGGTGTGAGTGCTCTGTGTGTGTGTGTGTGTGCGTGTCTCTGTGTGTGTGTATGTGGTGTGAGTGTGCTGTGTGTGCTGTGTGTGTGGTGCCAACTGTAAGTGCACCAACTCCAGGTAATCACCTTTCCACCTTTTAAACAAACATTTTACAGAAATCATCAGATACGAAACGAAACCAAATGGTTGTGACTGGGAAGGAAACCCCAGTGAGCAGCAGGACGCACCGTGAAATGCAAATCCATGATCATGGCTGATCATCCGGGGGTGTTTCTTTTTAATCAGAATTTTTTTTATTTTTTCATGGGGGCTTTGCTGGCTAGGCCACCATTTATTACCCATCCCTAATTGCCCTTGACGGTGCTGAGACTCCATGTTCTTTCAGTTTTGATTTCAACAGAATCTACAATACAGCAATAGAGCATTCAACCCAACTGGCTTCAGCCAGTGTTTATTCTCCACCTGTGATCCTCTACTGTCCTTCATCTAACCCAATCACCATAACCTTCTTTTCTTCCTCATGGACTGACCTAGCTTCCCTTTGATGCAATGTACTCTCCATCTTAATTATTGCATCTGGTAGCAAATTCTACGTTCTAACCACATTGGAGTAAAAATGTTTTTCCTGAATCCTTTATTGGATTTTCTCAAGACTGTTCACCGCCTCTCGTTTCAGACTCCACATGAAGGGGAAACATCTTTTCTATCTTTACCCTGTCAAACCCTTCCATAATTTTAAAAAGCTCTATTAAATCATCCCTCAGCCTTCTCTGGTCTGGAGAGAACTGCACCAGCCCATTCCTGATTATTATTATAAAAGCATTTAATTATGCTTCATACATCAATTCCATCAATTCTAATTTTACAGATGTTGGTGCCAGGCTGGCTCCAAGTTGGTCCGAGTGTGCTCTGCCAGACCATAAACTACAACCACAACTCAGTCCTTGACTGCACTTGCGTGCCATTGGTAATCCTTTCACATGCCATTTTTTTTTTAATTCATTGGATGTGGGCGTCACTGGCTGGACCAGCATTTCTTGCCCATCCCTAATCGCCCTTGAACTGAGTGACTTGCTCGGCCATTTCAAAGGGCAGTTCAGAGTCAACCACATTTCTGTGGGTCTGGAGTCATATGCAGGGATGGCAGATTTCCTTCCCTGAAGGGCATTGGTGAACCAGATGGGTTTTTACCACAATCGACAATAGTTTCATGGTTATCATTAATTCCAGATTTTTTTTTTATTGAATTCCAATTTCACTATTTGCCGTGGTGAGATTCAGAGCATTGCCCTCGGTCTCTGGATTACTAGTCCAGTGACAATACCACTACGCCACCACCTCCCCTTATGCATGCGGGTAGTGTACTCCAGGCGGCTTGGGTAAAATGACAAAGAAAGGAACAGAGTCTATGGAAGTGTAGCCAGCGGTGATATTAAAAAGCAGTGATATGTGTTCTAATGCTATTGAAGAATAATGCTCATCTTTGGGCAATCTGTCAGACCAACAACATTGTAAAAATCACTCTTTGCAATTTTGACTGGGGCTGGCTTTATTTAAGTGCAAGTTTTGCTTCTGATGGACCAAGTTTCACATTCCAATCTGACATGATCTATATGTTATGTCTCACTCGCTTGTTTTTAGACCCAAGTATTCATAAAGGCGTGTGATATTAAAGCTAAACCCCCGGATGAATTCCGGAGATTACAGTCCTGTCAATAGTTCACGTAGCTTTGTCCCTGCATCGTCTCCGTGCACTTTCTGAGGCAGCAAGGAAATGAGCACAATTGCCTCAAATGTGTTTAGCCACACACTGATTCCAAACATATGTCCATGTTTATTCAGTTAGCAATCCAGTTTTTCAGCACATGCTCATGATTCCTTTGGTTGACTAGTGTACAGCTGTAGCTTGTCCCTAAATGTCTATAAATGGGTTGAAACCATTCATTCATTGATAGCATCTCCAGCTACTAATTCCATCCTGCGATTTAGATAATGGCATATTACAATGTCTGGATATTTCGCTTGAAGGCCCTGAGCTACTTTCCTATGAAAGGTTATATGAGCATTGTCACTGGCAATCCAGCTAAATTACTCTGCAAAGTGCAGCAGAAAAACCCATGACTATCAAGACTATATCAGAATCAGGGCAGGCGCGGCTTGCAGAACAGTATTCTCCGTTGGCCTCGGGCGGGATTTTACGAGCCTCGCCCGAGTGAGGTCATAAAATCATTAGAAGATAGGAGGAGGCCATTTGACCCTTTGAGCCTGCTCCACCATTCATCATATACATGGCTGATCATCCAACTCAATAGCCTAATCCTCCTTTCTCCCCATAAGCTTTGATCCCATTCGCCCCAAGTGCTATATCTAGCCGCCTCTTGAATTCAATAGAAGATTGCCATTCTATCAAATGCTGGCCTATGTTGTTTCTGATTTCTGATTGGGATTTTCCAATAGATCCACCAACATATGATGAACTGTATTTGCTTTCTCAGTATTATATCCAGCCGCTAGGTTTGTGCGTTAAAATGCTTACCAGTATTCGGTGAGTCTGTTACTGCGCTGCGAATTCCAGGATTTGTTTCTCGTCCTCACCCATAAGTGACCAAATTTATGGATTTCAGTTTTACAATTCTGAATTCACGATTGTACTCTGAAACTCATCTCTAATCCAGGACAATTAGTGGAGACTTGGCTTCACCTTTCACTAGTCTCCAGCTGACACCAGTGGTGGGATTTTCCGGCCACGCTCACCCCAAGGCTGGAATTATTATTCGTTCATAGGATGTGGGGCTCACTGGCTGGGTTAGCGTTTATTGCCCATCCAGAAGGCAATTAAGAGTCAACCACATTGCTGAGAATCTGGAGTCACATGTAGGCCAGACCAGGTAAGGATGGCAGATTTCCTTCCCTAAAGGACATTAGTGAACCAGATGGGTTTTTATGACAATCGACAACGGTTCTATGGTTATCAGTAGACTTTTAATTCCAGATTTGTATTGAATTCAAATTTCACCATCTGCTATGGTGAGATTTGAACCGGGGTCCCCTGAGCATTATCCTGGTTCTCTAGATTAATAATACGACAAAACCACTACTCCACTGCCTCCCCTCCTTTTGATTTATCTATGATATTTTTTGGCACTTTCATGTACGTGTGATGATAAAGTACTCCTTTAATATTAATAATTATTATTAATAATTAATAGTAATATATATTAATATTTATTTAAAATTAATGGCTTTATTCATTTCCAAACCAGGGAGTTTATTTGGAGTTGGATCACTTGTCTATAATCCAGTGATCCAGGCACTATCTTCCTAGATGTTCCAGTGTTCCTGCACTTTTCACACTGCTGCTGCCCTGCGAAATGTAATGGATTCTTCTAGAATGGATTCCAATACAAGAGGTTTCCAAAACGTAACTTTACTTACACAACATGTTTTTTTGCCAGCTTTCTGACTTCCAGCCTCCCATCCTGTGACACTGTCTACACTTCCCGCTGCCTCGGAGAAGCAGCCAGCATAATTAAGGACCCCACGCACCCCGGACATTCTCTCTTCCACCTTCTTCAGTCGGGAAAAAGATACAAAAGTCTGAGGTCACGTACCAACCGACTCAAGAACAGCTTCTACCCTGCTGCCATCAGACTTTTGAATGGACCTACCTTGCATTAAGTTGATGTTTCTCTACACCCTAGCTATGACTGTCACACTACATTCTGCACTCTCATTTCCTTCTCTATGAACTGTCTGTATAGCGCACAAGAAACAATACTTTTCACTGTATGCTAATACATGTGACGATAATAAATCAAATTGAATCAAAATCTTGAAAACTTTGCACCCACAACCACCCAAACCAAGTTCAGCAAATGTAAAGTGGATCAGCGCTCCCCCTTTAGGTTTTTATTTGCATTATACACACACAGCATAGTAACCAACCCTGCAAACTGTAGCCAAGTGATCCTGGACCACTAATACACCATCATATAAAATACACTCATATCAATTTAGTGTTATGTCACACTTTTATATTTATCAAGTCCATTTGTTTTCTAGCGTTAATATCACCAACTAAATTTTGACTAATTTGTACAAGTCTTAATTTTATCCTTTCATCAACCAAGAAGGTATCTGGTGAATTGAAATTCTTCATCTTTCACACATGTAGATTTTAAACTTTATTTCAAAATCTCCAGATCTGTTTTTTATTCATTTGTGGGACACGGGCATACTGGCTGGCCAGCACTTATTCCTCCTCCCTAGTTACCCTTGAACTTAGTGGCTTGCTAGGCCATTTCAGAGGACAGTTGAAAGTCAACCATATTGCTATAGCCCTGGAGTCACAGGTAGGCCAGATCGGGTAAGGACGGCAGATTTCCTTCCCTAAAGGGCATTAGTGAACCAGATGGGTTTTTCCGACAATGGTTTCATGGTCATCAGTAGATTCTTAATTCCAGATATTCCATCTGCCATGGCAGGATTTGAACCCGGGTCCCCAGAACATTAGCTGAGTTTCTGGATTAATAGTCTAGCGATAATACCACTAGGCTATTGCCTCCCCCCTTAATCATCTCGGTCCTTCAGAAAGACAGGTTGATAAATCTTCACCCAGCAGAACTTAATCATTGTCCGGGAAATCACATTGCATTTTGTACTTGAATTGAGTGGTTTGGTTGTCATCTTTCTTATTGTATTGAGTTAAGCTGGGAAACGGGAGATTTTTTCCAAGCAAGGGAGGGGAAATGCAAGTCGTTGTGTCAAATCCCTAAAAGTAATGTCAGGTCAGTGTCATCCCACCTCCTCTGGGCTTCACCCAGCCGTGTTCAGAGGCAACTGAGGGACATCCAGCTCTTTGAATTTAAACAATTAAACTAAATTAGATAAACTGAGGGACAAAGCACGAAGGGCAACCCCCTTGAAATAACTCCTCAGAGGCCGGTGTCCCTTCACCAGATTCCCTTTATTTACAAACTCAATTCCACTCCTATGAGTGCTTCTGGTACAAAGTCAGAATCCAGAGTGCCAATAGTCTTGACACTCCTCAATATATACACAAGTGAGACTCCATGATTGGGCAGTCAATCATTACCAATCTTTTTATTGGCAGTCAATCATTACCTCAATAGGGAGCTCATACTCCAAGAGGCCAACCTCATGGGCCTCGTTGAGGTCAAAACAGCCTTAAATGGAACTTCCCAAAACAAAAACAAATCATAAATGAGACTAAAACAGTAAACCAAATGAGGCACCTCCATGCTGCTCTCAGGTAAGTAATTTACTGATAGGTAATTAAGTTGTGCTTGGACAAGTATTCTGGCTTTACCAGCTAGCACACCTATTTTCATCAGGGTCAGACAAGTGAGTGTACAGTCGGTGGAGCATCTTCAGTGAAGCTAACAGGCAAGGAAACCTTCGAACAATGAAACTGAAGTGTTCCGGCCATGGCTAATTGAGAGGCTGTTGCTCACTGCACTCTTTCTTAGGGAGTGCTTGGCAAGGTCATTGACAACTTCTCAGAAGTGATTTAACTTGTCTTGCAGTTCACTCACCTTCAGCTGCACTCCTCTGCTGTCAGGCTTCACCCTGGCAGAGGGTGCAGCTTTTGCACCTCGATCCTGCACCTTTGATAAGAAACAAGAGGAGTAGCAACAACATATAAAGGTACACTGGCGTTAGAGACAGCCCAGAGGAAGTTCACTAG
Organism: Mustelus asterias; assembly: GCF_964213995.1. NCBI lineage: Eukaryota > Metazoa > Chordata > Chondrichthyes > Carcharhiniformes > Triakidae > Mustelus > Mustelus asterias. Next base: position 21,427,512 of record NC_135803.1, on the reverse strand, counting down.
ATTGATCTGGGTATGGAGGGCTATTCTTATTAGGAGAGGTTGAGTAGATTGGGCTGATACTCATTGGAGTTTAGAAGAATGAGGCAACCTTACTGAGACAGGTCAGATTCTCAGGGGGTTTGATAGGGTAGATGCTGAGAGGTTGTTTCCCCATGTGGGAGAGTCTAGAACCAGAGGGCATAATCTCAGAGTGAGTGATCGCCCATTTGATTTGATTTGATTTGATTTATTATTGTCACATATATTATCATACAGTGAAAAGTATTGTTTCTTGCGCGCTATACAGACAAAACATACCGTTCATAGAGAAGGAAATGAGAGAGTGCAGAATGTTGTGAGAAAGATCAACTTAATACAAGTTAAGTCCATTCAAAAGTCTGACAGCAGCAGGGAAGAAGCTGTTCTTAAGTTGGTTGGTATGTGACCTCAGACTTTTGTATCTTTTTCCCGAAAGAAGAAGGTGGAAGAGAGAATGTCCGGGGTGCGTAGGGTCCTTAATTATGCTGGCTGCTTTGCCGAGGCAGCGGGAAGTGTAGACAGAGTCAATGGATGGGAGGCTGGTTTGCGTGATGGATTGACGGAGATGAGGAGGAATTTCTTCTCTCAGAGGATAGTGAATCTGTGGAACTCTTTACTGCACAGAACTGTAAAGGCTGGGTCGTTAAGTATGTTCAAGGCTGAAATAGACATTTGAATTTAAAAAATCTGCCCATGGGCTGCCCATGCCAAACTTTTCATGGCAAAGGAAGTGTATTATCAGGTCAATGGGCTTGAAAATAAGCCTAATTGACTAACCCTTGATTTAACATTTAAATACTATGCCCGCATAATATGGAGGTGAGCTTGGGGGTGGGTGGGATGGTGGTGGAATTGGCACCTGCTCTATTCTCCATGCCTCCTGCACCCTTACATGGGCATGCAAGATTCAACCCTATGTGTTGAAAATACTTCCCCTTGCTTTCAGAAAATTGTGGACATTTCAGCAGAATTAAAGGAACCAAAAAAAGGTAGAGACAAAAATGGAAAATGCTGGAAAATCTCAGCAAGTCTGACAGCATCTGTGGAGAGGGAATAGAGCCAATGTTTCGAGTCTGGATGACCCTCTGTCAGAGCTTGTTTCAGCTTCCAGCATCCGCAGTATTGTGCTTTTGTTTTAAAGGTGGTCACAGAGTTCATGATTCCCTCATGAATGGAGAATCCATATGTGTTACCTTCACACTGGAACACATACGTTTACATTTTCCTTGTATGACTTCGTGAAACATTGCCGTAAAGGAGGGCTTTAATGGTCTAGACTGGTATGGAATGTGAATGAGTATGGAATGTACTATTAAAATATGTAATAATCACATGGCCAATTTTTGTTGCAGCAATAAATCTAAAACAACAAAATTGCCTTCATAGTAAAGCACAATTTAAGATATTCTATTAAAAAAGGAATGTGCCAAAGTATTTTTATAGGGAAATCATGGGATCAATGGCAGTGAGCACAGCAAGAAACGATGAATACAATCAGGGCTCAAAAATCCCATATTTTTCCCACATTTACTTCATAGCCAGAAAACAAAATGTATTCCAGAAGTAGGTTTTACACAGCTAGTAATTCTCAGCACATGTACAGAAACATATGGAAGCGTTTAGAGGATGAAACATGGGAGAGCCAGAGACAAGGCCAGAAACTGCTGAAATGTCACAAGAGTCAAGGCTCCACTCTCTATTGTTTATTGTCAGGGGACAAAATGAAAATGTGGAGTGTCATTATCAGCATCTTTTTAAAGATAGCATGAGGATCAGTCTTTTCTTAAAAAGTCAGGCCATTGTAGAAAATTATGAATTGCTGCATAATTTTGGATATTGTGCTTATTGGTTGTTTTAAATACTTTTGTTGAGACAATGGGATGTCCAAGATACAACCTGAGGAAGTAGCTTTGAAATTTCTGTACTCAACGGTTGTCAGGAGAAAAAAAACTTGCATTAGATTAAAGCTGGAACACATTAGCACTGCTGCCTCGCAGTGCCAGGGACCCGGGTTCGACTCTAGCCTTGGGTGACTGTGTGGAGTTTGCACCTGCGTGGGTTTCCTCTGTATAAGTATTAGTGGGTCCATTGCTGGGACTGCACCCAGTCCCAACACTGATGGTTAATGGAGCTGATGTGAAGGTTAAGTCGAGGGAGAGTCTTGTCGGGGCCAGGCTGGAGAGGGCCCGGGGTGGGGGGAGGGGGTGTTTCCTCCCACCAAGGGTAAATTCCCGGTGGTGTGGGAGGAGGCCCTTACATTGCCATTAATTGGTCACTCAAGGGCCTCAATTGGCCGAGGGCGGGCAGGCCACACGGTGCCTCAAGGGAGGGTGGGTAGTTGTCAGGAATGACACTGTGGTATGGCTCACAATTATACGGCCACTCCACCCCTCGCTCCTCCCTCCAGAGGGGACATTAAATCCCCACCTCTGTTGCTGTCATGACTTTAATCATTTAAACAGCGGGGCTCTAAAAGCAAATAGACAAAAATACACATTTCTAATATTTTATCTTGTGCAGCATTTTATCAAGCGCAGTTATATTATTTCTGACATTAATAGCCCTGTACTGCTGATTCTCAATGAGTAAAATCAATAACATCCATTCTGCTTAACGACAAACAGCAAAGTGCCCTGCTGAATGTGACCACACGGACCAGCAAGTATTGATGGATATTAAAATTGCACAGACGCCTGTCCAAATCAATTTCACAGTGCTTGACACCCTGATATTGTCACCCAGAGATAGATTTCTGTAAAGTCCGGGAGACTCCATAGACCTTTAAAGTTGGTGGCTGGCACCCGATTCTGGGATTCCCGGCAAACTCAGTTCTCACAGGGAGGGATTAGGGAGCAGCTGGCACAGGCTGGTCGCCCAGATTCTGCACTCCCAATCTGGCCAACTCCATGGTGGCACAGTGGTTACCACAGTTTTGATTCTGGCCTCGGGTGACTGTCTGCCTGGAGTTTGCACATTCTCCCCGTATCTGTGTGGGTTTCCTCCGGGTGCTCCCGTTTCCTCCCGCAGTCATAGTGTCCCATGATGTGCAGGCTAGGCAGATTAGCCATGGGAAATGTGCGGAGTTACAGGGATGGGGGGTGGGGGGGAAGGGGGAGTGGGAGGTGTGGTTAGTCCTGGGTAAGGTGTTCTTTCGGAGAAAGAAACTATGCTCCTTCATCCAACCCTCAGGGCTGCTCATACTCTCCATGCCAACCTATGTTTCTGCACCTACCTCACATTGCCCTCCATACCCCCAATCCAGACTATGCCCTTTCACTGACCCCTCATATTCTCCATGCCAACTTATGTTTCTGCACCCAAGCCCCCATTGCCTTTGATACCCCCAATCCAGGCTATGCCCTTTCACCTACCCCTCATACTGGCCATGCCAACATATGCTCCTCAAACCATCCATGGCCAACAATGTCTTTCTACCCACCCCTCCATGGCCACTGATACACTCTATGTCAATCTATGTCTCTTCAGGGTCCCTCATACTTTCCATGCTAACCGATGCCCCTCCACCCACATCTCATGGCCCCTCATAGCCTCCATTTCAACCAATGGCACTTACATGGTTTTGGGGGGTTGGGGGCATCTCATTATACATTCTTGGCTGAGAGGTCAGACATCCATTAGCCAGATAAAACAGCTGTGCCTCTGGGAAAACATTGCTCAATTGACAGCTGTCTCCGTGATCTATTCTGTCAATTGCACAGTGATTATTTACACAAAATAAAGAGATGTAAGGAGCTTGTAGTTTCTGATAATGACACGTTAAATGTCTGGATGATTGACACTTTTCTAGGACTCCAGAAAAAGCAGCCTTTTAATTCAAAAGTTGTGAATTAATTACTCATTTTAAAGTTTTTCCAAGTACACTGTTGTTACCATAGGGTTTATTAGTTCTGTACAGAGTGCATACTGGGTGAATGGGCATGGACATACCGTAAGTAAGTATGAGGGGTCATGGGGGGTGTGTGGAGGGCATTGGTTGGCATGGAATGGATATGGGGAATATGGGGGTGGGGGGGGGTGAAGATTTGAGGGTTGCCTTTTGTTTTGTTATTACAACTGGGACAAAGCTCCAGAGCACCAAGGCAGCCAGGCTCAGCATCCAACAGCCCCTGTGACTGGCTCCAAACTCTTTCCAGGCACAGAGTTCAATTCCAGTTTTCATCTGTCCACAGTATTGACATGGCTAGTCCAGTTCAGTTGCTGGTCAACAGTATCCCCCAAGGATGTTGATAGTGGGAGATGCAGTGACAGTTATCCCATTGTGTGCCAAGGTTCTCTCTTGTTAGAGATGGGCATTGCCCAGCAGGAATGCTACTTTGCCACTTGTCAGACCAAGCCTAGGCATTGCCCAGGTCTTGTTGCATTTGGACATGGACTGCTTCAGTATCTGAGGAGCCACAACTGGTGCTTGACATTGTGCAGTCAACAGCAAACTTCCCCACTTCTGAACTAATCATGGAAAGGAGGTCATGGATGAAGCAGCTGAGGATGGTTGGGCCTAGGACACTGCTGACGAGCTCCTGCAGTGATCTCCTGGAGCTGAAAACTGACCTCTAACCACCACAGCAATCTTCCTTTGTGTTAGAATCATAGAATCCTATAGTGCAGAAGGAGACCATTCTGCCCATCGAGTCTGCACCGACCGCAATCCCACCCAGCCCCTATCCCCACAACCCCATGTATTTACCCTAGCTAATCCCCCTGACACTAACGGGCAATTTTGCATGGTCAATCCACCTAACCCACACATCTTTGGACTGTGGGAGGAAACCGGAGCACCCGGAGGAAACCCATGCAGACATGGGGAGAATGTGCATACTCCACACAGACAATGACCCAAGCCGGGAATCGAACCCAGGCCCCTGCCACTGTGAGGCAGCAGTGGTAACCAGTGATAACCACTGTGTTACCGTGCCGGCCTGTCAGTATGACTCCAACCAGCAGAGAGTTTTTTCCTGATTCCCATTGACTCCAATTTTAGCCCAGCTCCTTGGTGTCACACTCAGTCAGATGTAGCCTTGCTTTCAAAGGTAGTCACTGTCACCTCACCTCTGAAGTTTAGTTCTTTTGTCCATGTTTGAACCAAGACTGTAATAGGGTCAGGAGCTGAGTGACCCTGGCGGAACCCAAACTGTGCATCAGTGAACAGCTTATTGCTGAGCAAGTGCTGCTTGATTGTATTGCTGGTAGCCCCTTCCATCATCTTACTGATGATCGAGGATAGACTAATGGTACGATAATTTGCTGGGTTGAATTTTCTGTACAGTTCATACCTGGGCAATTTTCCACATTTCCGGGTAGACGCCAATGCTGTAGCTGTACTGGAATAGCTTGGCTACGGGCACATCAGGTTCTGGAGCACAAGTCTTCAGTACTGTTGCTGGAATATTGTCAGGGCCCATAGCCTTTGCAGATATGCAGATCTATAAAAAGCTGCAGCAGTTGGAGATGATGCAGAACATTGAAGGGTGGCATGTCATAAAAAGGTGCAATCTTAGAGTCATGGCTGCAGTTCAAATAAGCGTTATGCCAGATTTTGAGTATACCTTTCTCCATTAAGACTAGATCAAGTGGATGCAGCTTGTTTATAATTAAATGGTAATGGCACAGTAAAGTTCTCATTACCTCAGAGTGGAAGGTTATTTTGCTGGTACTATCATAATGCATACATGGGGAGACAGTGGCGTGATGGTATTCTCACTGGGCTGGTAATCCAGATACCCAGACTAATGTTCAGGGCACCCAGGTTCAAATCCCACCATGGCATTTGAATTCAATAAAAATACCTGGATTTAAGAATCTAATGATGACCATGAAAACATTGCCAGATATTCACTAATGTCGTTAGGGAAGGAAATCTGCCGTCCTTACCCTGTCTGGCCGACATGTGATTCCAGAGCCACAGCAATGTGGTTGACTCCTAACTGCCCTCTGAAATGGCTGAGTGAGCCACTGAGTTCAAGGGCAATTTGAGATGGGCAATAAATGCCGGCCCAGCCAGCGACGTCCACATCCCATGAATTAATTTTTTTAAATAAAGCACAATGCAATTTTGGCCCCTGTTACAACATTAAAGGAGGAATAAAAAGAAAATTCTCTTTTTTTTAAAAAAATGAATTAGAATTATTTAGTTGACAGAATTGTTGGAATATTGGATAAGATTGATGTCCTATCACGATAGATTATTTCTATACACTAAAGATTAGCAGATTATGTTAAATTCTTAGACTAAAATGATAAACCTACATTTTGCATGCTCTATAAAAGTGAATTGGAATTTAATGATTTTTCTCCTGACTTGGCCTGATTTATTGACATCTACAAGCCCTAGCAATGATTATATCTGAAACTTGTTCAGAGAAGGAAGTATTTGAAGTGCAAAAATACAGGAGCTGCTGTTAATGGCTGGTTGGTTTCATGGAGGTTGCAAATGTTTCTGATGCACATGTTTGAACCACTCCTGTGATCCTAAAATTGCAAAAATGTCAAACATGTACATTTTGAAGAAAAAAAATAACATGTTTGGATCTCCAGTGTCTGAACGTAATGAAAGACCTGGAAGATTAATCTATTTGGTCTGGTGTGTTGACTTAAAGTTCAGAAAAAAGACAACAGGCATCTATGTATGTCAGAACTGTCCTTAAGGACCGAGTGCAGTTGAATGCAAGTACAGCAACCAGAGATATTTGTATTTGCTGGCCAAGTGTTTTTCATTTTGAGACAAATAGCTCTACCATCTGTAAGACATTACTAAAATTGCAATTTTATTCTTTATGCTTTTAAAAATGCAGTGTTGATTCCTCCTGCGATGGCTCTGTGGGTATGTGTGCCATGTGATGTGGCACTAGAACCTCTTGAGCTATAAATGTTCTCACAAATTTGAGTCTTTGGTGTGTGCTGAGTTTGTTGATTTTACCCAAGCACCATTGGGAGCATTACGGTTGACCTCAATTCTCCCAGGAGAGAGAGGAAAATCAGCCGGATTGATGACTCTTTAGTGTCAACTCCTGCAAGTGCATGTGTGTAAGTCCAAAAGCATCTAATTTAAGTTGGAAAGGCTGCAAAGGAGTTTCAGGGTTTGATCCTGCCACATTAGACCATGATTATTAATAAAGTTAGATCCATTACAGGAAGACTAATAGATCATTGAATCCCTACAGTGCCGAAGAAGGCCATTCGGCCCATCAAGTCTGCACCGATCACAATCCCACCCAGGTCCTATCCTCATAACCCCATACATTTACCCCAGCCAGTCCCCCTGACACTAAGGGGCAATTCAGCATGTCCAATTCACCTAACCTGCACATCTTTGGATGGTGGGAGGAAACTGGAGCACCCGGAGGAAACCCATGCAGACACAGGAGAATGCGCAAACTCCTCACAGACAATGACCCAAGCTGGGAATTGAACCTGGGTCCCTGGCGCTGTGAGCAGTGCCACCCACCAATGTCCTTAGACATTCTGAGCATCCCCTGGCACACAGCCAAAATTCCCTTGTCGTTTTACAGACGCCCATATTTATGGCTTCCTGTTAGAGGACCATAAGAAATAGGAGCAGGAGTAGGCCAGTCGGCCTACTCCCCCATTCCTAGCATGTAGGTGTATCCCGGTTACACAAAATACCAAGCATCTTTGTCCTCCACCTGATGCCAGATCCTATGCAAGGTTGGCTAATCTGAGGTGATTATGCACTTTATTTGGTCGCATCTGGTTAGTTTGATGGGATCAGCGGGCAAGGTTTCTCACCGACAGCTCACCACGACAAAAACTGGCCCTCATGAAGATTCTGTAAAAAGCATAATGCACGGTCTGCAAGACCAAAATCTGTCTGTAACAAATGTCAGGGCTTGCAAAGCTATGAAAAACAGAATTGCTCCTGCATTTTAAATGGAAATCTCCTCTTTCGATTTAAATCCTCGTATCGAAGACTAGAAAGCAACAGTGAGAGAAAGAGAGAGAAAATAAATAGGGAAAATGTAAATATTGAGAAAGGCAAAGAAAAAGCTGGGAAGAATAACAAGCAAACGGTATTTCTTTTCTTGAATTGCGAGGGTTGCTTTCCAGTAAAGCAAGTTGACTTCGATCTCTGTATCTTGCACTTATATAGTGTTTTAATGCACTTAAATGTCCCAAGGTGCTTCACGGAGTATTATCAGCCAGAATCTGACTCTTGTTTCAGTGGAACATGGGGACATATTTACTCTTCAGGACACCATCATTCTGACCCCCAATGTTCAGGTAAGTTAAGGGCGGCATGGTGGCACAGTGGTTAGCACTGTTGCCTCACAGCGCCAGTGATCCGGGTTCGATTCCCTGCTTGGGTCGCTGTCTGTGTGGAGTTTGCACATTCTCCCCGTGTCTGCATGTGTTTACTCCAATTTCCTCCCACAGTCCAAAAGACGTGCTGGTTAGGTGCATTGGCCATGCTAAATTCACCATTAGTGTACCCGAACAGGCGCCAGAGTGTGGCGACTAGGGGATTAACTTCACTGATTGATTTGATTTATTATTGTCACATGTATTAACATACAGTGAAAAGTATTGTTTCTTGCACGCTATGCAGACAAAACATACTGTTCATAGAGAAGGAAATGAGAGAGTGCAGGATGTAGTGTTACAGTCATAGCTGGAGTGTAGAGAAAGATCAACTTAATGGTCTTTTCACTGCACTGTTAATGTAAGGCTACTTGTGACACTAATAAATAAATTTTAAGATTGGCGCACTCAGAGATTACAGGGCAGATTTTTACCTTTAATGGGAGTTAGACGGGTGGCGAGGCACATCATCGCAACATGATCGCCACTATTTTGATTGTTGGCCTTCATTTGCATCCAGCTTGCGAGCTGGCAATATGCTTCGAGTGCTGATAAACAACTCTGCACTTAAAGATGACTCAGGAAATCCACACAGCCATCCACAGAAAACAGGCTTGAACCAAGGGCCTAAAGTGAAGAGTTGGAGCTTGGAGGAGATGGTGACAGATTATTGAAGGAAGGAAGAGGAAAATCTGGAGCAGAGAAAGGAATTATACTCTGCTGCTCAAAAAGTGCCATTTAAAAAATTATTCTCAGAGCTCTTTCCACCAATCTTTTTAAGGGATGCTGGTTCTTGCCATTTCCAGCTGTGTATAATGGGTTTTTCTAGCAGTCTGCATGTGTCGTGTTTAACTGCGTCAGAATGGAAATAAGATCATAACAGCCCAATTTGCATTCAAAATCATGAGAATCCCATGTTTCCGACAGGTTTGGCTGGCAAGGCAGCGGCACGGTGGCACAGTGGTTGGCACTGCTGCCTCATAACACCAGGGACCCAGGTTCAATTCCGGCCTTGGGTGCCTGTCTGTGTGGAGTTTGCACGTTCACCCCATATCTGCGTGGGTTTCCTTCGGGTGCTCCGGTTTCCTCCCACAGTCCAAAGATGTGCAGGTTAGGTGCATTGACCATGCTAAATTCTCCCTCAGCGTCAGGGGGATTAGCAGGGTAAATACGTGGGGTTACGAGGATAGGGCTTGGGTGGGATTGTGGTCGATGCAGGCTCGGTGGGCCCTAATGGCCTCCTTCTGCACTGTAGGGATTCTATAAATAAATTCTATAAAATTAAGGCTTGCTGGAAAATGACAATGGGTAAGCCTCAAACGGGATGTCAGTCGTCCTTTTATTTTGGTCTCATTGCCACCCCATTCCTGCTTCAAAAACAGAGTGGTAAAGTGATCAAAAATTGCAGCCCACATTTTAACAGTAATAATGCGTTGATTGTACCTTGCTGACTTCTGGTAAATCGTTTTCCCCAAGGTCGCATTTGACGTTGCTGTAAGTCGTGAACATTTTGTGGTTGGTTTAGGGTAATTGCTGTGGAACAGCTCAATATATGAATTACTGTCGCTGAGAATGTTATGTCCATGTTCCCATTGAGCCGATCCTCACTGCACTGTACCTGGTCATTCTAGTGATTGCATTCTATTCTTCTCTCATTCACAGGTGAGGTACTTGGGAAAAGTGGTCATGAGGGGAACACAGTTCACATCAGGTTGCACAGAAAAGTCCGTTATTGAGCTGTGGGAGAAGCAGACACTGGATTATGAGGATATATCATCAGCCAATGCCATTTTAGAGATACGCCCTTTCCAAGTCCGTCTGCACCATTTGGATGCAAAAGGAGAGGCAACAATCCAAATGGATACATTCCAGGTGGCGCGCATTGCCTACTGCACCGCGGATCACAATGTCAGCACTGACATCTTTGCGTGGCTATACAGGGAGATCAATGACGATTTGTCCTACCAGATCGATTGCCATGCGGTGGAATGCGGGAGCAAGCTTGAAGCCAAAAAACTAGCACACGCCATGATGGAGGCCTTCAAGAAGACCTTCAGCAGCATGAAGAGTGACGGGAGAATCCACAACAGCAGCTCCTCCGAGGAAGCGGAGTCGGCAGCGTCAGACGATGGTTGAAAGGGGGCATTGGATTAGTTAAGAATCAACATTGAAGTCTGGCCTATTGATGAGATTGTCTGGCCAATGGAGAGAAACGAATTAAGGGAACTAATTGAGGATGAAATGCCAATGAACCCTTGGTTGGTTAGCTTGCCAAATTAGCCAAGTGACACCATATATTAAGTTTTTTTTTAAAAAAGATTACACATTATTAAAATAGTTGCATTAAGATCTAAAACGACTGCTATGCTGTCACTGTGAGTGCAAAGCTCTCTGACCCCCAAAAGGGGGTTAGTAAGGTCCACTGACGGCAACTCTTCATAATTCACCTGATGAAATTCATGAAACTAATGGAACAGTTAACTTCCTCACCGCAGCCAAGAATTAAACTGATGTTTAACTTCAAAAGGAACATCACACAAACAAAACAGTTAAGGAAAAGGGAATGGAAAAAATTGCAATCAGATTGAATAAAAAACCAAACTGGCAAGATTTGTACATCAAAATAATTAAAAAAAGAAATGCATGGATCTATCTTCATAGATTTCTACCAACATATAAGCTACAATATATGTAAAGATATATTCCATTTTTATAAAATATATTTCAAAATGTAAGTATTAAAAATGTAATGTTTAAATCTTTAAAACAAATCGGTACGTGTGTATTATCAACTGTGAAAACCATATGGAAGTATTTGATTGTAAATGTGGAGGCTTGCCACATGTTCACTTCTAATCAGAAGTTGTTGTTTTTTTAAAAGCAGTGGAATAAATGTGATGATGAAAATCCACAGCCAGCTCAAACAAGGAAGTCTGTTTACAAGCATTCCAAAATTGTATTGTTAATTTTATATATTTTTTAAGGAAAATACAGACTGTTCCCAAATGTTTCAGTGCAGCTGTTTTGTTATACTCTTGCTTCTCATTGCTCACTGCAGGCCGCTCACTTCAGTTTAGTTCAGCAGGAAAGGTTGTACAGATCAGACGTTGTTTATACCACAAATGGAAAGTTAGCAGAAGGTTGCTGTTCTCAAGCTCCAACACTTCCTTAGTTTTAAACATTTTTACCTAAATACTGGCTTTCAGATCTTTGTATGTACACAAAAACCCTTTAAAGAAGATGTCAGCTCAGGAGCTAAGTTAGAAACATAGAAAATATGAGCAGGAGGAGGCCATTCAGCCCTACGAGCCTGCTCCGCCATTCATTATGATCATGGCTGATCATCCAACCGGTTCCTGCCTTCCCCCCACATTCTTTGTCACCCCTCATTCCCACCTTCTTGTGTTCTTACACAGAGCACCCCATTATTTTATTCTTCCGTCAATAAGTATGACGATTTAATTCCTGAGAGAGTTGTGATTAGGAGTAAAATCCAGTTGATGTAGAAAGTTGCTTCGCGTTCGATTATTCCACCCTTACCTTCCCGCCAACTGTTGGCGAAAACAAAACTGACCTCCAAAGCGAGCTAGAAATTCCCATTCTCCACGGAATGGATGCGACAAGGCTAGGTATTGGATGCATGGAAGAAATGGAGAGTTAGCGACAGAAAGTTAAGACTGCACTGGGATAATGAGCCATCACCTTAATGAGTGCAAAATGGACAACCAGCAGAATGGCTTCCAACCAACTGAACATTTGTGTACATGTCAATTGTCCTTTTAGAAAAATAATGTTAATAGCATCACTCTGCCATCAAAGCATGTTAACCAAGATTATTTTAGTGTGTGATTGTTTTTAAAAGTATGTTACCTGCACTTGTAAAGTTACACAATAAATTGTTACATGGTGCGGATTGGGTAGAAGGTCATTATTTTTATAGCTAGTAATGTAAGCCATCCTGTCAATAAACTTGTAACAGGCCATAATCTGCAACCCGGTGCGGGGGCAGCAGCCATGTTTTCCTCACCACAGGTTACATTTATTCCATCACCCTCACTGAGCAAATCGGAAACGTGGGAGAAATTTCAATTTGTTTTTGTATAAATATTTGGACTGACCGTGAAACCCTGGGGTCGGTTTCAACCTGGGGTGAGATTCTAAGGGCCGTGGAAGGTTATCCAGTTCTCCGCAGCGTGAGGCCTGGGAAATTTCCCAAACTGAATTTAAATCTCCCAGCATTGGTTCCTGCTTGGCGTGAGAGAATGGCATGCAGGCAAAGCGTGGGGTATGTGGGTGATGATACAGAATTTCGCCACTATCCGGCAAACATGTACTTCGCACCCTTGATAAGCCAGACGAAGCTTGTGGAATTTTAAACCGGCCTTTTATTCAAGCTGTGGCAAGGAGGCCTGCCTTCCACAAAGTGGCATACAGACTTAATGAATGGTACATGGCATGCACAATTATACCTTTGCTTATCTTACAAGTAATTTGCATATACCAATCACAAGTACACATTTGTCCTGAAGTCATTGATATCCAATTACAACTAATAGTTCTGATTACTTCATTTATATCAGGTGAATATAGTTAACCAGTTACAGCCTCTTTGTGCTTGTCTAATTATAATGATTAATTACTAATAAGGTACACCTACATGGCTACACCATTCAAACATCCACACCTACTGTTCTGGCTATCACCTTGTGGCTATCAGAGTTCTCACTCTCCTGTCCCTTGGTCAGCTTGTTTGTGCTAGCCACCTGTAAGTGTGGGACAGTGATTACCACTGCTGCCTCACAGCACTAGGGACTTGGGTTCAATTCTGTCCTCGAGTGACTGTCTGTGTGGAGTTTGCACATTCTCCCCGTGTCTGCATGGGTTTCCTCCGGTTTCCTCCAACACTCCAAAGATGTGCGGGTTAGGTAGATTGGCCATGCTAAATTACCCCTTAATGTCAGGGTAAATGCATGGCGGGATGGGGATAGGGCTTGGGTGGGATTGTTGTCAGTGCAGGCTCGATGGGCCGAATGGCCTGCTTCTGCAGGGATTCTGTAGGGATTCTATGATCCAAAAGAGTAACAGATACTGCAGGAACCAAAATTGAGTTGTCAATGAATTGACACTAAATTTAATACATAATGTGATTATCTATATAATCATACCTACATTATTATTATCTATATAATGGGGTGGCATGGCGGCACAGTGGTTAGCACTGCTGCCTCACTGCACCAGGGAGCCAGGTTCGATTCCTGGCTTGGGTCACTTTCTGTGTGGAGTCTGAATGTTCTCTCCGTATCTGCGTGGGTTTCCTTCGGGTGCTCCAGTTTCTCCCACAGTCCGGTTGGTTGGCCATGATAAATTGCCACTTGGTGTTGGGCCACCAGCAGGGTAAATACTTGGGGCTACAGGGATAGGGACTGGGTGGGATTGCAGACTCGATGGGATGAATGGCCTCCTTCTGCATTATAGGGATTCTATGATTCTATATTAGTACTGAAGAGGAAACTTAGTTACTATTGAAGAGAATATTACTAATGATAGTGATTCTACCCCTTAAGTAAGGCTGGAGCAGACACAGATAGTAAAACACAAAATCTTTACTTCAGATTGGAGCAGGAGGCGGTTTGCAAATGAGAGTGTCACTGACTTCAATAACATGGTGAAGACATCCAGATTGATGTTGGGGGATAGTTCTGTAGATGAAAGTCTGCAGAAGAGTTTGGACCAGGCATCCATAATCACAATGACCACCTTCACATTTATGAGTTCAATGCAGGTTCCTCAATCACAGTGCGGCAAGAGTGAATTAGGGACTCTGCATTAATAAGGGTTGAGGTTTCAGTAATCACACATTATTTTAATGAAGCAATACTCAATTGAAATAGTGCACACAAGAATCTCAAGCCCCTTGCTCCTTATGGGTTGTCTGCAATGTCAGGAAGAAACTCATCACTGCGGGAAAAGAGACCTAAAACTGCCCAGATAATTCTCAAAATGGTGGCTTGGAACTTTTCCTAATCTCCCACAACAACTTGAGCGCAGGAGGATTGGCAAAAGTCTCTGAGAAAGGATGAAGGATTGGGAGATCCCACACAGAAATTCTACCCTGATGTTTGCACCAATTCTGCTGAAATCTCCGGTAACAAGAGAGATCAGCCATGGCTGCCATCAGGAAAAGATATCTCACAGTTAGTATCTGCTTCCAATTAGTGGGTGCAGCGAGGTAAACCCAGGCCTGTCAAGGTTAAATGGAGGGTTATGTCAAGATAAGAAGTGCTCAGAGTAACCGATAACAAAACGATCCTAATCTTGTACTGTTTCATGTCATGGTTTAAACCTGTGTGTGACCTCATTCTTATTCGACTTGTTTTACCACATGTATTTAAAGCTAAGCAAAATAAAGTGTTTGCAGCAAGCAGGTCTGGATGAGGTGATGGCCTAGTGGTATTATCACTAGGCTATTAATCCAGAAGCTCAGCTAACATTCTGGGGACACGGGTTCAAATCCTGCCACGGTGGGTGATGGAATTTGAATTTAATTTAAAAATATCTGGAATTAAGAGTCGACTGATGACCATGAAACTATTGTTGATTGTCGGAAAAACCCATCTGGTTCACTAATGTCCTTTAGGGAAGGAAATCTGCTGTCCCTATGTGGTCTGGCCTACATGTGACTCCAGAGCCACAGCAATGGACTCTTAACTGCCCTGTGAACAAGGGCAACTAAGGAGTCACTTTAGAACAGAGATGAGGAGAAATTTCTTCAGCCAGAGAGTGGTGGGTCTGTGGAATTCATTGCCACAGAGGGCTGTGGAGGCCGAGACGTTGAGCGTCTTCAAGACAGAAATTGATAAATTCTTGATTTCTCGAGGAATTAAGGGCTATGGGGAGAGAGCGGGTAAATGGAGTTGAAATCAACCATGATTGAATGGTGGAGTGGACTCGATGGGCCGAATGGCCTTACTTCCGCTCCTATGTCTTATGGTCTTATGGTCTTATGGACCATTGTGACCATTCCCACTGTTGCTCAGCATCCTTCTACACTCTCTCATTTCCTTCTCTACGAACGGTATGCTTTGTATAGCGCACAAGGAACAATACTTTTCACTGTATACTAATACATGCGACAATAATAAATCAAATCAAATCAAATCATCCTCCGTTCAAACCCCAGGAGTGTGGAGTTTGCACATTCTCCCCGTGTCTGCGTGGGTTTTCTCCGGGTGATCCGGTTTCCTCCCACACTCCAAAGATGCGGGTTAGGTTGATTGACCATGCTAAATTGACCCTAATGTGAGGGAGATTAGCAGGGTAAATTTGTGGGGTGCGGGAATAGGACCTGGTTGGGATTGTGGTCGGTGCAGACCCAATGGGCCGAATGGGCTCCTTCTGCACTGTAGGGATTCTATGATTCCATGACCGCACTGTCGGCAGACTGACCCCACCCTCCAGCACCACCGCTCTCCTATTGTCTGTGCCTAGAAAGCCCCCTCCTCGAGCCAACCGCAGGGCTCCCAGACCCAACAGGAAAGGCCCTTCCCACTATCCCACATCTCTGCACCCTCGCTGCCTTCTTTCCTGCCCCAGCAGCTTCTTCCTTCCCCAGACAGCCGCACCACCTGCCTCCCCTCTTCTCTACCCTTCCACCCTACCCTCTTCTATCCTCCACCTGCCTCCCATGTCCAGCCTTCACGCCACCCATCTACCCACCATCCACCATTTCATGGCCCAACCCCCCTGCACCCTTGCCTCCCCATGTCCAGCCTCTGTGCAGTTTGCCCTACCAACACGTGGTATGAGTCAAGTTGGAAGCAATCCCAAGAAGGCCAAAGCATTGCCAAAGCCATGGAAGAGATGAAGCTCACCAGATGCAAGCCACTTACATACAGTGGTAAAAGTGAGCATTATAGACTTTAACCTTTAGTGTCCCAAGAACAGAATTCCTAAAGTTCATCCTACCAGCGGGAAACAGGTTTTTGGCCTCACGTGAGATTAAGTCCCCTCCCCCCCCCTCCCTCCTTCCCCTCCCTGCACCCCACTGCCAAGCGTCCCACTGCCGGAGGAACTGGAAGATTCCACGCATCATTATCCTCCACACAAACCTCCTCTCACTGTGTTTACTTCGCCTCTGCGAGAATATTGGCAAATGGAAGGTTTTTGACAAAGAGCCGACAGGTTTTCAGCGAATCTCTTAGCCCAAGGTAGATAAATAACTCAGTGGGCTATGTGTACGTAGAAGTTCCATTCCTGAGGAAACAAGGAAAGTTCATATTCTCAAGAAACCTGAAGTGCTGAATATGACGCTGGCAGGTGGAGATTCACCATCCAGATATCCCAAAGGTGAATCTGAACGTTCAAGAGGAGTACAATCACCATCTTTCTGCACTGTAGATGAAGCAGTACAAATAGAAATATTTGCTACATATTTGCTAAAACAGCAAGTTTATCAGCAATAGTCTGATCTAATCTGCTTTGTAATGTTTAAGAACGTAAGAAATAGGAGCAGGAGTTGGCCATTCAGCCCCTCGAGCCTACTCCACCAATAAGATCGTGCCTGGTCTGATCTGGCCTTAATTCCACCCTCCTGCCTGTCCCCCGTAACTCTTGACTCCCTTGTAAATCAAATATATGTCGAACTCAATAACTTCGCCTTCACTGCTCGCTGTGGAAGAGAATTCCAAATATTAAAAAGCTCTGAGAGAAGAAATTCCCTCTCTTCTTTGTCTAAAATGAGAGACTCCTTATTTTGAAACCATGCTCCCTAGTTCTGGATTCCCCCATGAGGGGGGACATCCTTTCAGCATTCACCCCGTCAAGACCCTCAGAATCTTATGGCCGGGCATTTGCTGTCCCGCCCACCACGGAAATCGGAGCAGGCGAGGGATGGACCATGGAAAGGTCCATGGACCTCAGGTGGGATTTTCCGGTTTCGGCGCAAGCGAGGCAAGGAAAACCCGCCCTACATGTATCAATAAGATCACCTTTCATTCTTCTAAACTCCAATGACTCTAGGTGCAACCTGCCTTTTCCTCCTCACCTCATGAATCAGCCTAGTGAACCTGCTCTGAACTGTCTCCATTGCAAGTATGTCCCTCTTTTAAATGAGGTGGGAATGAACGGGCTCCCCTTTTCTCAACCTCGTGTGTTGGTTGTGACAAAAGATTCTTTAAAATTCTCTCTCCAATGGGTATATTTTTCCAGTCCAAATGTATTTATTTTTTATAAGGAGCTGATTTCAACAGACAGCAGGCTTTCTTGCGTCAATTAAAGAATAAGTTTATTAGTCACTAAAACCCCCAAGGAAAAATAATAAAGATGTGACAACACACACATTCCAGTAGACTTTGGAGCTGTCCTTGTTGCTCTTACAGTCTAGCAGAGACACTTGTTGGTTTGTCCCCAGCGGGAGAGATGACCTGGTTTCTCTCCAAGTTTAGCCAAAGAGGTTGTCCTGTTTCTTCCAGTTTGCTGTCTGTCTCTGCTAAAACGCTCTTGCCTCCAGCAGGAGACATAGGGAGCAAGGGAGGTCCTTCTTACTTCTTCGTTCTTCTGCTTTTCCAGCTTTTGAAGCACTGGTCTTCAGGCAGTTTTAACCCATTTTACCAGCGTATACCCGGGCGGGGGGGAGGGGGTAGGCATGTCCCGCATTAACAATCATTCTGCTTTCATCTCAGAAACACTTTTGATACATTCTGATATATAAATCAACAGGAAATGTTAATTTCCGATTGTATCACAGCTTGGTATGGCTCCTGCTCTGTCCAAGACCATAAGAAAGTACAAAGGGTTGTGAATGTAGCCCAGTCCATCACACAAACCAGCCTCCCATCCATTGACTCCGTCTACACTTCCCGCTGCTTTGGAAAAACATAATTAAGGACCCCATGCACCCCGGACATTCTCTCTCTCACCTCCTTCTGTCAGGAAAAAGATACAAATGTCTGAGGACACGCACCAACCGACTCAAGAACAGCTTCTTCCCTGCCGCCATCAGACTTTTGAATGGACCTACTTCGCATTAAGTTGATCTTTCTCTACACTCTAGCTATGATTGTAACACTGCATTCTGCACTCTCTCCTTCCCTTCTCTATGTACTGTATGCTTTGTCTGTATAGCGCGCAAGAAACAATACTTTTCACTGTATACCAATACATGTGACAATAATAAATCAACTCAAGTCTTTATACTACAAGAGGGTGCAGGTTAGAAGTGAGAGGTGATAAATTTAGGGGAGACATTGCGGTGAATGTTTTTCACACAGAGGGTGGTGGGTGCCTGGAACGCACTGCCAGTGAAGGTGGTGGAAGCAGGCACATTAGCAACATTCAGGGTGTATCTTGATAGGCACATGAGCAGAAGGCGAATAGAAGGATAGAAACCACATATCAGCACAGGCTTGGTGGGCCAAAGGGCCTGTTCCTGTTCCTTGTTCCTTGTTCAAGACAGAGACATTGGGCAGAATCTATTGTCCAGTCTATAGTCTATAGTCTCCCCAAATATAGGAGATTAAAGCCCAATGATTTGCATTTTCCATATCTTTCTTTCAAGTGTCTCTGTTTGAAGTGGCCCTTGACACCTCTTCAGGTGTGAAAGTCCTTGTCCTCCCAGGAAGGTCTGCCAATACAATTCACATTGGAATTTTCCAGAAGGCATCCTTTAAAGTAACAGCTATCGCGTCTTCTTAAAAAAAACACAGGTCCTCTCTAATCAGTTCAACATGTCCAAAGTTAATTTTAGGTTTCGGGTCATCCTCACTGTGGTATTGTGTCAGCTGTCATGACAAAGATGACCAAAGCAGTACACAGTACTCCAGATGTGTTCTTACCAATGTGCTGTATGATTCTAGTAAGATTTCCCTACTTTCATACTTTATCCCCCTTGCAATAAAAGTCAGCATTCTGTTTGCCTTAGTTACTTGTACCTGTGTGCTGACTTGTTTTCAGATTCGTGTGTAAGGACACCAAGGTTCACTCTGTACTGCAGCATTCTGCAATCTCTCTCCATTTAATTACTATTGCAACGTTCTATTCTTCCTGCCAAAGTGGACAACCTCACATTTTCCCATGCATTTATTAGTGTCACAAGTAGGCTTACATTAACACTGCAATGAAGTTACCGTGAAAATCCCTAGTCACCACACTCCGGCGCTTGTTCAGGTACACTGAGGGAGAATTTAGCACGGCCAATGCACCATATTATACTTCATCTGCCAAATATTTGTACACTCTGTCTAAACATTAATATTATTTGACTCAGTTGGTGTGGGACAATCAAGGAAGCTAAATTCAGACATCTAATACTTCCGTACAAAGAGACAAAAAGCTTCCAAATGGGACTTTGATGAGGAGTTAAGGTGAAGGGTTTAAGCATCATCCGGTATGCTTTAGTTAATGTTATTTACGAGGCTTAGTTTCCCCATTCCAACAGCTTATCTCCTACATGCAACATTAGCTTAATGAGATCCAAAGTGAACATTTTATTTCACTGCGTTTTAAGCTCAATGTCTCAGTGTTCCCTTTCTGGGATGATGATTTTGTAAGTACCTCTTTCTTTGTTTCCCAGTTTGCAAGAGAAAGGAAGGAACCATTCTGATTATTAAATCCCCTGTTGCTGGTTCAAGAACAGGTTGATGTACTGCCAATGATTTTATCAGCACTCTGAAGACATTTTGCAACTCAATCTTCAAAGGAAAGATTTTTCTCGCAGCTGTTGTCCTGCTCAATGGGTTAACATTGGAAAACCCTAAGCACGCACACAGCCGCAGATTTGTATGTAGAGAATTTCTTGTTTGCAAAAAGCCCCTCTACAAAAATGTACTATTTTTTTGTAGCAAAATTGTTTTCTTTATTTCCAAATAAACACTTCCTCAGATTGCACTCTGTGGGTCCTATTTTACCATTTTGATTCTAAGTGCTGGGCGGACTTGAAACTGGGAGTGTTTCAAATCCAACTTTTAGATCCGTTCTGAGGCACCCCCATACGCACTCTGCCTGAAAAAATAGCAGCGCTTCCGAATCACTCTGCAGAAAGCTGTGGGCGGGGCTTAACGCGTCCGAAACCCTGCAGCTCCGATCGGAGTCTCCAACTGCGCATGCGCAGGAAAAAAAATAGAAAATGCTCCCCCGCCACTTTACTCCTGAGCCGTATAATGCCTCCCCCTAGCCCCACAGACATTTCCCCACCCCACAACATAATTGACCCCCTTATTCCCCCATCACCCCCCATACCCAGACCGATCGCTGCCCCCTGCCCCCCTTACCCCCCTCCAATCACACGCAGAGTGGCAGTGGACCCCCTCTTCCCCCTTTCCCACTGATCGCACGCAGAGTGGCAGCAGACCCCCTTACCCTCCACCGATCAAACACAGAGTGGCAGCGGACCCACCCTCCCCCCCACCGATTACACGCAGAGTGGCAGCGGACCCCCCATTCCCCCCACCGATCACACGCAGAGTGGCAGCGGACCCCCCCCTTCCTCCCATTGATTACACGCAGAGTGGCAGCGGACCCCCCTTTTCTCCACCGATCACATGCAGAGTGGCAGCAGACCCCCCCCTCCACCCCCACCAATCACACATAGAGTGGCAGCGGATTCCCCCCTTTCTCCCCCCCACCAATTACACGCAGAATGGCAGCGGACTCCCCCTCCACCCACACCGATCACATGCATGCAAATGCATTTAAATTGACGTCGCGCCGGTTTCAGGCGCGCTCCCAACGGTGGCCATTTTCAGCCCTTGGTAAAGGGGGAACAAGGGCGGAGGCAGACGCGGATTGCACTCCTCGCCTCAAGCCCGACTTTACCAAGTTTTCGCACCCAAAAACAGGCGCAATTTGATTGTAAAATCGGGCCCCGTGTTTCTAAAATATGGTTTGCAGCAAAAGTCTAGTGAAGAGCACAGATGGAATTAATTAACTTTCCGCAGGTCTGGCGTTCGTCTTTTCTGCTTTATCCACAGTAAGTTTGATTTCAGCTGAGAGGTGACTGATTGCTAGTTTGGAGTACCTGCTACTTGCAGAGGTTGCTAGTACTACAAGTTCCAGGAAAAGCACTAGAACAAAATGAAAAAACAAATACTCCTCTTGTTTTTGTCTGAACCATGTGTTTTCTCTCTTTGTGTACGTGCTAACTCTAATGTGTAACGCTGTTAAATGTAACTTCAGCAAGTCAATGAGTTTAATGCCTTTTCCATGGGCTTGCATAAAATAAAAAGGCATTAGTATCAAACTCCTACTGCTGATCATTAAGTGTGCAGGTTAAAATTATTCATGGAATAACATGAATATTAATGTTCATATTCAACACACTGCTTCAAGCAACATGAATCTTAACTTTACAGTTCCAGGTAATATTGATCAGAATACCTAAATAAAAATGTATGCCTATTTCAAACTCTTCAATAATCATAATATCTTGGATCTGAAGCAACCTTTAGTGTTAGTATGATTTGAAGTCAAATGTAGGATGTTTTTATTAATAGACAGGCTTAACATGCTTTTCAATATTGATGCAGGTGACTCTTCTAAGAATCGCTTGTCATTCTCTGGTGCAGAACCTTAACAGCAGCCTCAGTGAGAAAGTTGAAGTACATTGTCGAATATTTTTGCCGTCAGTCATCTTCATTCTCTTCTGCAAATCCCTACCTGCTTTATTTCCCAAGATAGGGCACTAATTCAGCTGCCATTTTCTCCAGGATGCCTTGCAATGAAGTATAACAATGGATGTTAGCCGCATCGGGCCCGTAGATGACACTGCTATCCTGGCCATTTTTTATTATTCATTTGTGGGACATGGGCGCCACTGGCTGGCCAGCATTTATTGCCCATCCCTAGTTCCCTTTGAGAAGGTGGTGGTGAGCTGCCTTCTTGAATTATTGCAGTCCATGTGCTGTGGGTTGACCCACAATGCCGTTAGGGAGGGAATTCCAGGATTTTGACCCAGTGACTGCGAAGGAACGGCGATATATTTCCAAGTCAGGATGGTGAGTGGCTTGGAGGGGCACCTGCAGGTGGTGGCGTTCCCATGTATCTGCTGCCCTTGTCTTTCTAGATGGAAGTGGTCGTGGGTTTGGAAGTTGCTGTCTAAGGATCTTTAGTGAATTGCTGCAATGCATCTTGTGGACAGTACACACTGCTGCTATTCAGTGTCAGTGGTGGAAGGATTGAATGTTTGTAGATGTGGTGCCAATCAAGTGAACTGCTTTGTCCTGGATGGTGTCAAGCTTCTTGAGTGTTGTTGGAGCTGCACCCATCCAGGCAAGTGGGGAGTATTCCATCACACTCCCGACTTGTGTCTTGCAGCTGGTGGATAGGCTCTGGGGAGTCAGGAGGTGAGTTAGTCGCCGCAGTATTCCTAGCTTCTGACTTGCTCTTATATGTATTTATGTGGTGAGTCCAGTACATGCATTTAGCCATGCAGTTTAACATGACTAAATTAGGATAACAATTTTTTGCTAAAATAAAATGTCCTTACCTTTCTTTACCTTTTATTACCCTTTCCTTACCTTTTCTCCCTGTTTTCTTCCCCTTTCCCCCCTTTTCTCAATTTTACCACTCTCACCTCCCCCCCCCATCTTCCCCCCTCCCCCCACATTTTCATCTGTCACAGTTTATCCTCTGATTTCAGCTTCTCTACCGTCTGGCCATCACACCTTCTATTCTCTCTGTGGACTGCCATTAGCGGCCTTTCCCCTTGTTTCTGTGGCTAAGACTCATCTTTCATTCTTTCACCCTCGAGTATAAATATCTCCCACTTTCTATGCCTTTTAGCTTTGACAAAGGGTCGTCTGGGCTCGAAACGTCAGCTTATTTCTCTCCTTACAGATGCTGCCAGACCTGCTGAGATTTTCCAGCATTTTCTCTTTCGGTAACAATTTCTTGCCCAGTGTTTCAGCTGGTGGATCAGTTTTCGTCCATTGACAGTTATGATGCATCGCAGTCAATCGATCTGGAGTGAGTGACACCATCACATCTCGAAGGTTACTCATCACTGTAGCCAAAGTCCAACTTTAAATATCAGTAATATGGTGGCATGAAGTTTCAACTGCCACAGGAGCTGATGAAATCCAGATATCATGATAGGTTCTTCTGTCCACTTCGACGGTAGCATATTTGCAAATTAAGATCAGGAAGAAATTGGGCCAGAACCTATTCCAGTGCTCATATGTGTAACTGCTCTGTTTATCACAGATTATCTGTACACTCAAAGCCAACCCTTCAAAGACCCATCCAGCTACGTTTGCCAATTGCATGGCACATCTCAGAATTACTCAGTTATAACGACCTACGGGTCCTTCCCAATCTTTGGAACTGATGTAGATCTTGTTGCAGGAAATCGCTGTAAAGAAAAATGCCAGAGGATTTTTTTTTTGAAACCTAAAGGATTATTTAATGGTTGTGGTATTATGGATACAGAATCATATTGTTTTCAGCTGTTTTTCAATGAAGACGCAAGAGATTGAAAGTTAGGTTAATTTCCCATAAATGTTGCTTCATTTGGTCCTTATGTTATTTAATAGAAGTAGGACCATTTTAACACTTAACCCTGCCTGAAGATATTAAAAACTGAACAAGACTGTTTGATTTATAACTGTAATGGACACATTATTATGTTGTTTCTACGTGATCAATGATAAAAAGGATTTAAGGGGAAGAGCCCTGCAATAACTTCTGCAAGCAATTAGCAATGGGCAGAAAAATACAATTGTTAATCATCATAAGGGGAGTGATACTTAGCTTCGGAATTGCAGCATTAAGCATGACCAGCTTATCATGAGCATAACTCAGCTCAGAATTAATATTACTGCAGATGTTGGACATTTGAAACACAAACAGACCACTCAGCAGGTCAGGCAGTAAGGGGAGACAGTTCAGGCTTGCACCCATCACCAGAACAGGTCAGACAAAGGGAGCAAGCCTGCAATTTTAACTTGTCTGTTCTTCCTAAGAATACTGCCTGGCCTGTTGAGTGTTTTGAGCATCTTTGGTTTTGCCTCAAAAAGCTGTGCCACAACTTAATAAACCACGCCAGTGATCCATGCGTTCGCAGGATTACAGTATATGTTTGGCTAAGTCTCCCCTTTTCAGCTTAGACAGTGAACAAGAGTTAGCTCTTCCTCCTTAAACTTATATCTTGAATTATGTTAATTGAAAATATTGGGGAGGCGATGGCCTAGTGGTATTATCGCTAGACTATTAATCCAGAAACTCAGCTAATGTTCTGGGGATCCGGGTTCAAATCCCACCCATGGCAGATGGTGGAATTTGAATTCAATTAAAAAAATCTGGAATTAAGAATCTACTGACGACCATTTGTTGATTGTCGGAGAAACACATCTGGTTCACTAATGTCGTTAGGGAAGGAAATCTGCCATCCTTGCCTGGCCTACATGTGACTCCAGAGTCACAGCAATGTGGTTAATTCGCAATTACAACAAGGGGGCAAGTTTTAAAAGAGATGTACGAGGCAGATTTTTTACACAGAGAGTGGTGGGTGCCTGGAACTCGTTGCCGGGGGAGGTAGTGCAAGCGGATACAGTAGTGACTTTTAAGGGGCGTCTTGACAAGTACATGAATGAGATGGGAATAGAGGGATATGGTCCCCGGAAGTGTAGGGGGTTTTAGTTAAGTCGGGTAGCATGGTTGATGCAGGCTTGGAGGGCCAAAGGGCCTGTTCCTGTGCTGTAATTTTCTTTGTTCTTTGTTCTAGGGATGGGCAATAAATGCTGGCCAGTCAGTGGCGTCCATGACCCATGAATGAATTTTAAAAATATAGGGCTAGAAATTTGTTTACCCCAATTTCCAGGCATTGGTGGAGGGGGGGGGGGGACATACCTGCATCTCGTCGGATCGTGATGGAAAAAATGCAAACTTGTGTACTCACAGCATCAGGATGACGGTGTTCGGTGGTGCTCTCTGCTTCTTAGCATTGTCTGGTAGCGCTGCATACTGCAGGAGATCCCAGCAATGCAGTTTGACAATCATGGGGCACAGGCTCTTCTCAAAAGTAGCTAGGCAGCCTCTTAATAGGAAGGTACACAAAAAGATTGTTGGAATGGAACAAAGGAATTGCGGAGAGGTATTCAAGATTCTAAGGAGTGCAGATACGGCGGCGGGGGGGTGGGGGGGGTGGAGATCAAAGGAGGGAATCAAAGGCCTTGTGGAGGGGGCCAATGGCATGGGGGAGGAGGGAATCAAAGTTGTGGGAAGGAAATTGTGGTGGCAGTGAATGGGGTGGAGGGGGGGATGGGTGGGGGCAATGGGGGGAGTGGAATAGAAGACCTGGCAGGAGAATCAGAAACCAGGAAGGGTGGGAGTTTGAGGCTTGGCGAGGGGATGGAGGTATGACGGAATGAGGGACACAGGGAGGTCAAAGGTCTGATGGAGAAAGCTGGGCTTTCCCAGTTGTGGGGCTTGCCCAGGCAGGAACACTGTCTCCTGCAGGTAGTTGTAAAAACTCATACCTTCTGGATCCGTCATCTCCTGGATCCCTCACCTGGTTTTGTTAGCAGGATTTCCAGGCGTCCATTATTATGGTTAAATAAGACAATCAATAGACTCAAAACCTCATTATAATATTTAAAGGGCGAACCCATCTCCTTTTAGTGAGTTTCTGCTTGCTCATCATGTCATCTCTGCGAAGCCAGAAGTAGGTGGGTTAAAGGCAACTTAGTGTCAGGATTGATATTTTTAAGACTTTAACCACTTACCCTGAGGGCAGCATGATGGCACAGTGGTTAGCACTATTGCCTCACAGCACCAGGGAACCAAGCTCGAATCCCGGCTTGGGTCACTGCCTGTGCGGAGTCTGCACATTCTCCCTGTGTCTGCGTGGGTTTCCTCCAGGTGCTCCGATTTCCTCCCACAGTCCGAAAGTGCTGGTCAGGTGCATTGGCCATCCTTAATACTCCCTCAGTGTACCCAAACAGGCGCCAGAGTGTGGCGACTGGGGGATTTTCACAGTAAGTTCATTGGAGTGTTAATGTAAGCCTACTTGTGACTAATAATAAATAAACTTTAAACTGCAAATTCGTTTGTAGTTAAGATTCTCTGTACAACATAAAAATGTACAGACAAAACAAAAAGCTATTATAACCAATTTTCAACGTCTCAAAATGGCCATCGATCTTAATATTTTCCTTCCCCTTGTTTTTATTGCCCATGCTGTAGGGCCATATTAACAATTACCCAAAATGACTTTCAAGCTACAATTATGCCACAACATTATTGTCCCTGTGCCAAAATTCAGAATCAGGGCTCAAACTAATTCCAGAAGCAAACAAAATGACTCAGTATTTCTCATCCATTTGAGTGTATGGATTTATTGACAACACCTTAACTCTTCCCGGAGTGGGAATGGAGGGATACAAAAGAATGGTCTAGTTTGGACCAGGGAGCGGCGCGGGCTTGGAGGGCCGAAGGGCCTGTTCCTGTGCTGTATTGTTCTTTGTTCTTTGTTCTTCTTCATAGGCAATCTTTTGGGATCGCGGATAATTGATTCTGTTCCAGATCGTTGGGTTCTGAGGTGGCTGATAAATTCCATTGCAAAGTGCAGACTCTGCCGCATGTGAGGCAGGTGGTGCTTGAAGAGTTGGATTGAGGGTTGTTTGGAGATTTGTGCACTCTCTCCAACACCCTGACTTCACCCATTGTGTGCTCCTGATGAAGTTCATTGTGTTCACTGGCTTTCTGAAAGAACCTTCCCCATTTTGGTCGGTCACAAGCTGGGACCTCCCTGGAGTTAGTGGGGATGTTTGACTGCTTGAGGGAGGCTTTGAGGACATCCCAAGAGTAATTCCGCTGTGCCCTTGGAAGTCTCCTGCTGAGACTGAGTTCCAAGTAGAGCAACTGCTTCAATTGGAAGTCTCATGTCAGGTATACAAACGACATAGATATCGATATAGCTCTTTCTATAGATATAACTCTTAGGGCTAAAGGGATCAAGGGATTTGAGGGGAAGGCGGGATATTGAATTTGATGCTCAGCCATGATCAAAGTGAATGATGGAGCAGGCTCAAAGGGCCGAATGGCCTACTCCTGCTTCTATTTTCTATGTTTCTATGTTTTCTATGACATGTTCCGCCCAGCGGAGCCATTTTTGATTGATTAATACCTCAATTAGTGGGGAGGTGATGGCCTAGTGGTATTATCGCTAGACGATTAATCCAGAAACTCAGCTAATGTTCTGGGGACATGGGTTTGAATCCTGCCATGGCAGATGATGGAATTTGAATTCAATAAAAAATATCTGGAATTAAGAATCTACTGATGCCTATGAAACCATTGTCGATTGTCAGAAAAAAATCCATCTGGTTCACAAATGTCCTTTAGGGAAGGAAATCTGCCATCCTCACTTGGTCTGGCCTACATGTGACTCCAGACCCACAACAATGTGGTTGACTCTCAACTGCCCTCGGGCAACTAGGGATGGGCAACAAATGCTGGCCAGCCAGCGGCGCCCATATCCCACGAATGAATTAAAAACGAATGCTGGGAATGTTGGCTTGGACGCTGCTGTTGGACAGTCTTTATTGCCACAAGATTTGGAGGATTTTGCAAAGGCCTCGTTGCTGGTATTTCTCAAATGCTTAAGGTGTCTGCTGTAGGTTGTCCAAGTTTCCATAGCATATAGGGGTGCGGGAATCGCTGCTGCCTAGTAAACCATGACGTTAGTTTCAGATTTGAGGCCCTGATCCTCAAATACTCTTTTCCTCAGCTGGTTGAAGGCTAGCTGGAACACTGGTGGTGATGATGAATTTGGTCATCCATGTCGTGCCTTTGTTGAGAAGAAGCTCCAAAGATACCGAAAATGGTCCACATTTTTCAGGATCTCATCATTGTCCTTTATCAGTAGGGGAGATGTTATGCTGTGCTGAGCCTTAACCACAGGTAAGGCATCAGACAATGTCTCAGACAAGAGTCCTTAGAACTGGATTGGAGTCACTCTGTGAGATGGAATTTGTAAGCTGTCGCAGGAGCTGGTGTGTGGAGTTATTTTAACTTTAGTGCATCTATTCTTTATCACACAACACTGGATTTCAATACACATTTAACACATTTTATTTTTTGTGAATGTTGGTTCCAAAGATGTTCAGGTCTGTACTTACATTAACAAATCAGTCAATAGTTCATAAAAATGCTTCTCTAAACTAAATCAGAAAACCAACAGCTCATGAAAAAGGTCACATCAATACAACTGAATGTCAAGATGAAGTGAAGTGTTTGTAAAGCGTCTTTGATAAAATCAGAATGAAGGGTGGAGAAGGCTGAACTACTCCACAATACAAATTCAGTCAAATGTTCGACAAGGATAAAGTTTATCTAAAAATGGTATTAGTTGTGTACTGCATCTTCTCAAAGCAAATCTCTTGGCCAAATACTAGCCCACATATTACATTCTAATTCCGAGTAATTGTGCAACATCCCAAATATCTCCATCACATCAACTGCCAAAGCAATCTTTGCACAACATATCCTCAAGGGGATCGACACCATTCCGGAGAAGACAGCCCACTTGATCGGCACCCAATCCGCCATCTTAAACATTCACCCCCTCCACACTGATAGGAAGTGGGAGCAGTGTGTACTGTATAGAAGATGCACTGCAACAACCCACCAAGGCTCCTTATACAGCACTTTCCAAACCCACCACCTAGAAGGATAAGGACAGCAGATGCATGGCAACACCACTACCTGCAAGTTCCCCTCCAAGCCACTCACCATCCTGGAGTTATTCACCATTCCTTCACTGTCACTGGGTCAAAATCTAGGAACTCCCTCCCTAACAGCCCTGTGGGTGTACCTATGCTACACAGAACGTAGCAGTTCAAGAAGGTGGCTCACCACCAATTTCTCAATGTCAATTAAGGATGGGCAATAAATGCTGGTCTTACCAATGACACTCACACCCAATTAAAGAATTAAAAAGAAATTTAATAATCTTACTCCAGCTGAGGAGGAATAGGAGGGGAACCCCGGCGGTCCTGCAGAATCTGGTTGAAGTTCGTGAATGATGTCCAGTCCATCGCGCAAACCAGCCTCCCATCCATTGACTCTGTCTACACTTCCCACTGCCTCGGAAAAGCAGCCAGCATAATCAAGGACCCCATGCACCCACACATATTCTCTTCCACCTTCTTCCATCAGGTAAAAGATATAAAAGTCTAAGATCATGTGCCAACCAATTCAAGAACAGCTTCTTCCCTGCTGCCATCAGACTTTTGAATGGACTTACCATATATTACGCTGATGTTTCTCTACATCCCAGCTATGACTGTAACATTATATCTTGCACCCTCTCCTTTCCTAATAAGAACATAAGAACATAAGAAATAGGAGCAGGAGTAGGCCATCTAGCCCCACCATTCAATAAGATCATGGCTGATCTCATAGTGGTTTAGCTCCACTTACCCGCCCGCTCACCATAATCCTTAATTCCCTTATTGATCAGAAATCTATCTACCTGTGACTGAAACATATTTAACGAGGTAGCCTCCACTGCTTCAATGGGCAGAGAATTCCAGAGATTCACTACCCTCTGAGAGAAGAAGTTCCTCCTCAACTCTGTCCTAAACTGACTCCACCTTATTTTGAGGCTGTGTCCTCTAGTTCTTGTTTCCTTTCTAAGTTGAAAGAATCTCTCTGCCTCTACCCTGTCTAGCCCCTTCATTATCTTATATGTCTCTATAAGATCTCCCTTCAGCCTTCTAAACTCCAACGAGTACAGGCCCAATCTACTCAATCTCTCCTCATAAGCTAACCCCCTCATCTCCGGTATCAACCTGGTGAACCTTCTCTGTACTCCCTCCAAGGCCAATACATCCTTCCACAAAGAAGGGGACCAAAATTGCACACCTCCCCTATGTAATTTATGAACAGTATGCTTCGTCTCTAAAGCGTGCAAGAAACGATACTTTTCACTGTATCCCAATATATGTGACAACAATAAATCAAACCAAATCAAAATGATGGGTCGGTGTATCAAACTCGTGGAAGAGTAGTGATTTGAAGGGGTATGAACTGGTGCTGCTTAACAGTCTCAGTAAAAAGAATCATGTTGGCGTTTGTTCAAAACATTCGAAGTATATGGAGAGAGGAGGAGTGTTGAGAAGCCAGTTCAAAAACAACATTCATAATCTAATAAAATACAGACACAACTTTCAGAAGGAGAGTGCTGCTCTTTCAAACATTAACCACAACTGATCTCAATTAAATTTTGTTCCCCCCCTTTATAAATGTTGGCGATTTATTGAAAATATTTGACTTTTTTGGACTTGCATTTTAATCAGCAAACAGGTTTGGGTCACATTTGGCCCAGTTCAGTTTTCTGTGGCCAAGTCACTGTCTTGGTGATGAACTAGTCCTTGCGGAAGTCAGCTTTCCCATTTGGTCAACATCTGGATCTCATCGGGAACACATGATAGATATTTTCCGAGCAAAACGCAACAATGAAATATTTAAAATACTTCAACAATCTGGCGGCCAGGTTGTATTTTCTAATGGTAGCACAATTGAAAGTGAAAGATTCCTTTCCCCATTATACACACATGTGCATTCTTGCATACATGCACATACACACGCACACACACATATACATAGACACACACATATATACATGCATACACATATATACATAGACACATGCACATATACACACACACAGACACACGCACACATACACAGACACACACATAGATACATACACATATACAAACACACATGCACAGACACACACATATACACAGACACACACACACACAGACACACACATATACACAGACACACACATATACACAGACACACACACACACAGACACACACATATACACAGACACACACAAATATACATGCACACACACAGGCACATACATATACACAGACAAACACACAGACACATGGACATATACACACACAGACACACACATGCTCATATACACACACTCATACACAGACGCACACACATATACAGACACACACACACAGCCACATACTCATATAGACACACTCATACACAGACGCACACACATACACAGCACATACATGTGCATACACGTATATACATGCACACAGACACACACACATATACACAGATACATGCACATACATGCACACATACAGACACATACACAGAGACACAGACACACACATATATACACGAACAGACGCATACACACAGACACACACACACATATACACACACATGCACACACACAGACATATATCTATCAAGGTTCTCGATGTTTAAGATACATTTTTCTTTATTCGTGTTTTAACTGCTGTCACAATTATGACATGTTAAAAAGTAAAATACTGAAGCTGCCGAAAATCTGAAACAAAAACAGAAAATGCTGGAAAAACTCAGCAGGTCTGGCAGCATCTGTGGAGAGAGAAACAGAGTTAACGTTTCAGGCCATGATCTTTCATTAGAACGACGACATGTTAATCCTTGGTGTTGAATAAAGTTGAGCATCCATCCAGTCTTACTTGTTTAAAACTTCATGACCTAGAAATCAGGGCCGGAATTCTTTCATCCCACCCCCCACTGGAATTCTAGCAGGCGGGATGTGGAAAACGTGAAACGCCATTGACGGTCGGGCGGGAATTTCCGGTTTTTAGACCAGCATGGCCGGAGAATTCCGCCCAGATCGCCATTCACCATTTTGAAGTGTTGAGCTGTCTGCCAAGTATGCAACACGGTGGGTCGGAAGCAAAGGCATTTCCAATTGCAAGTACGCTGCCCGCCAGATTGAATGGATGATGACAGTAGAAGGAATTAAAGCAATAAATACCCTAATTAGGTTATAGCCCTCGCTTCTCTTAGGATCCCGTTCCAATCTAGATTGCCTGGATCACCGTGTTCTCCACCCACCTAAAAACCGTGACACTAAGTGGATTCTGTTTGAAATGATGGGGCAGGAATTGAGGTTAAGTTGTTGCTTTGTCACTTTAGGCTCGGGGTTGATGTCCTGGCTGATTTTTGCTGTGCTCTATCATTTGGGCAAGTTTACTTTGTCTGCTGACGAGCAGGATTTGCTGATGCTGCTGTGTTCCGGGATGCCTCATGAATAGTCTGACTGCACTCATGGATGGTCTCATGGGGGTTCTCTCCGAGCTGAAGCAGAACAAGAGAGCAGAGAGCTGTCATCGCAGCAGCTGGAGGGGAAGGGCACTGACAGGAGGCCGGCTGATATTCAGGGAATGGACCTTCTACGTGAACTTAGGAACCACATGTCTCAGATGCCTCTGCTTCCCAAAGGAGGCCATGCCACATGCTGAACACACAACTGGATCTTCACACCACACTCTGGGATGGCACAGTGGTTAGCACTGCTGCCTCACAGCGCCAGGGACCTGGGTTCAATTCCAGCCTTGGGTCACTATCTGTGTGGAGTTTGCACATTCTCCCCGTGTCTACGTGGGTTTCCTCCGGGTGCTCTGGTTTCCTCCCAAAGATGTGCATTGGAATGGCCATGCTCAACTGCCCCTTAATATTCAAAGACGCATAAGTTAGGTGGATTGGGCATAGTCGATGCAGGATTATGGGGATAGGGCAGAGGGGAGTTTGGAGAGTTGGCGCAGACTCAATGGGCTGAATGGCCTCATTCTACACTGGAGGGATTCTATTCTATGGTGTCAGGCTCACTGTAGCCCTTATATTTAATGCTGCAGGCTTTTCACAGGAAGCAGCGGGTGACATCAGTAATATCTCGCAGACAGACTGTACTGGTGCTGAGGCCACACTGTCAGGGGGATAGTAAAGAGGCAGTCCTGGGCTATATGGGCCATGTTAGAGGGCTCTGCATGTCATGCATGTCTTGGTCCGGGTCTTTGGCAGGGGGAGGCATCTCTGGGCAGTGACGGTTGTGCACAGTATGGAGTTTTATCTTGGAGTTTAGAGTCCTAGTATAGTGAAGCGGATAGGCAGCCACAGTCAGGGGAGGTGTCTGCGTCCTGCGAGTTGGTAGCTGAAAAGTCATGGGGTAGGAAGTGGAGGGCTGGGCAATGGATGGTCTCATGAGGACAGTCCCAGAAAGTCAGGGTGCTTGCAGCCTCGAGACGGAGAGCGGTCAGGTTGACATATGGCACGGAAACATCAACAATTAAAAGGTTCAAGGGAGAAGAGGAACATCCAGGTGGATAATGATGAATTCAAGAGTAACAGGAGGAAGCTTGATATTGATAGGAGGGAGGGAAATTCAGAGACAATGAGTATGGAGGGGGATGGAAGGATTAGTGGGTGACAGGGGAATTTAGAAGCTTCTAAATGGAGACCAGCAGCACCATTTTAAAGAGTTCGAACTTCTCAACGAGTGCATCAAGATGTGGGTGCTCAGCGCTGGGGGACGGGACAGTTGAATTTCACACAGCGTTCCAACCCCACCTCATCTCCAGCAGAGAGAGGCTGGGTATACCTTTAAATGTAAGTTCCAGCTGATTAGATTCTAACCCACTTTGCCGCTCAGCCCTCATGCAGGTCAGTTTTAAGTTGACAAACGATTGTGAGGAAATGCAGTGCCGCGAGTTATAAAAATAAACAATCCTTAAAACTGTCTGGAATATAAAATAAGAATGAGTCTTTCTCAATAGGTGAACCGAAGTATTTATTTGACTTCACTGGCAGCAGAACACAGATCTATAATGACCGTACCATATGGAGATATTTAGTTTTCAAATGAGGCCCTGCGCTTAAGTCTCTTGCCAATTGCTGGACCTGTGCGTTGTTTTTTAATGATTTATTTGTTGTGTGTGCCTTGGTCATTCCATTGCAGCTGCATATATGCTGCTGACACATGCATTTTCATTATTTGGAGTGAAGATTTCCACTGAAGAACGCTGTTTATAAGTGTAGCATACCGTGCAGTCTGGTGTTTTGCCATCCTTACGCGGTGAATTTCCAGTTATCGTCGTTCCGTTGGAAGCCCAATGGGGATCAAGGGGAAAAAACAGAATGTCAATCACTCACCAGCTGCACTCACTCCTCCAACGAATGACTGCTTACAGACAGAGGCTTCAGCACAGACTGCTGGCCCAGCATCCCCGCCACACGCCTCTCAACCAACAGCAATCAGGTATTACCAGGAGAGGCAATGGCCTAGTGGTATTATCACTAATAATCCAGAAACTCGGCTAACGTTCTGGGGACCCAGGTTCGAATCCCCCCACGGCAACTGGTGGAATTTGAATTCAATAAAAAATATCTGGAATTAAGACTGCTGATGACCATTGTCGGAAAAATCCTTCTGGTTCCTTTAGGGAAAGAAATCTGCCGCCATTACCTGGTCTGGCCTACATGTTGACTCTTAACCACCCTCAGGCAACTAGGGATGGGCAATAAATGCTGGCCAGGCAGCGATGTCCACAAATTGATATTTTTTTTAAAAGACGTGGATGCAGTGCAGAGGCATTATCACCAGGCTATTAATCCAGAAACTCAGCTAATGTTCTGGGGACCTGGATTTGAATCCCGCCACGGCAGCTGGTGGAATTTGACTTCAATAAAAAATATCTGGAATTAGATATCACACAAGGGGTCAAGGTCCGTGAATGAGTTTTCAAATGTTATATCCTTAAAAATAACGTCACCCAGAGTCTGTTCAAATTCACCATACCCCAATCACTCACTTCCCGACAGACTCTATCAGCCATGACTCATACCTAACATTCCTAGCCCATGTCCCATTAATTAATTTTTAAAAATATCGTCCACCACAAACGCGACCACTCACTTGGCTGAGAGATGTTTGGGGGAAGAATCATTTAAGACTCATTTATAAAAAAATATTCTTATTTTATTCCCTCATTTTTAACTCTGTTATCAAGGTTTACACATGATCGTGAGGAAAAATCCAAAGAGGAACATCTCCTTTGCTACTGGTTAATAATTAGGATAATAACTAATTCAAAGCAATGATGATGTAATTGAATGTATTGATATAAATCAAGGTGATACCAGTCAGAGTGACATGCTGGAGTGGAACTTTGTGCATTTTAACACAAGGTTCTAGATCAACAGTTCATGTAGTTTCAAATAATGCTCTAGATCAGTGGGATAACATGCAATCATTTTTATTTACTCAACAGAGTGGTTATGCTTTGGGTGAATCACATAGCAAACAATACTGAATACTGTTCTAGAGCATCAAGGGAAAGGAATAAGACCTGATAATGGGCACAGGGATAGCAATGTGGATTTATCCCACACCCTTTCCTTACAATACTGGTTGCCTGCCCACTTACATAATAGCTGCATACAGTCAAGCAATAAACATGCCGCTGACTGGCTGCACAGCTCAAGCAGGAGACCAACATTTGAGCAAAGCCAGCACCATTTAAAGCAAGACTTCACCTCTTAAAGGGGAGTTGTATTCTAGCTGTAGTAGCTGCTGCAAGTGGCTGGGGAAGAGTGCCTGAACTGCAAGAAGACTGGATATGTCTCGACCGCAAGCTCCAAAGCTCTTGGAGGCCTTGGCTCCTGTGCTAGACAGGAGAGAGGTCCTCTCCCCTAAGGTGGGGGGTGTTGGTGGTGGTGGTTGTTGTGGGTTGGGGAGGGTGGGATGGCAGGGGGTGGGGGGGGAAGATGGCAGGGGGTGGGGGGGGATGTTGGTGCAGGAGTCCCTTCAGTCAGACACTGAAATGGCAGTGGGGGTAGATAGCCATATTCACTGTCACTGCATGTAGTCTAGCCCTCAGGGGAGGCGATGGCCTTGTGGTATTATCGCCAGATTATTAATCCAGGAACTCAGCTAATGTTCTGGGGGCCCGGGTTCGAATCCCGCCACGGCAGATGGTAGAGTTTGAATTCAATAAAAATATCTGGAATTAAGAATTGACTTGAAGACCATGAAGCCATTGTCGATTGTCGGAAAACCCATTTGATTCACTAATGGGGCGGCACGGTGGCATAGTGGTTAGCACTGCTACCTCACAGCACCAGGGACCCGGGTTCGATTCCAGCCTCAGGTCACTACCAGTGTGGAGTCTGCACGTTCTCCCCATGTCTGCATGGGTTTCTTCCGGGTACTCCGGTTTCCTCCCACAATCTGAAAGACGTGCTGGTTAGGTGCCATGCTAAATTCTTCCTCAGTGTACTTGGACAGGTGCTGGAGTGTGGCGACCAGGGGATTTTCATAGTAACTTCATTGCAGTGTTAATGTAAGCCTACTTGTGACAATAATAAATACATTTAGAATATAGAAATGTAGAAATCAATGTCCTTCAAGCAGGGAAATCTGCCATCCTCACCTATCTGGCCTACATGTGCCTGGCCTCCAGAGCTACAGCAATGCCGTTGACTCCCAACTGTCCTCTGGAATGGCCTAGCAAGCCATTCATTTTAAGGGCAACTAGAGATGGGCAATAAATGCTGGCCAGCCAGCGACGCCCATGTGCCACAAAATGCATATTCTTTTTAAAAAGACGTGGATGCAGTGCAGTAAAATGTTTGATGACCTCACACAAGGGGTCACGCTCCATGAACGAGTCTTCAAAAGTTACATCCTTAAAAATGAACCACTAGCATCACTGTACCCCAATCATTCACTTCCCAACAGGCTGTATCAACCATGACTCATACCTAACATTCCTAGCTCCACTTCACCCTCACAGCACTACTGTCATACTCACACCCTCATCTCACAGCTTGCACATACTGCCAGTTACTAAACCATGACAGTCACATTACCGAAACACCTTGCGCTCGCAATTACTAACACACTTCCCTCTCTCCTACAGGACAAGGTGGGTGCATAACAGCCAAGATCAACACATAACCAATGGGGGACAAGCATGGCTACATGCACTCATTCAGTGGAGGAGACAGAGCTGTGAATCATTGGAGCAGCAGTCACTGACACCATTAACTCAATAGAAGATGACTGTATATTCCTATAGAGGCCTACAGTGCAGAAGGAGGCCATTCGGCCCATCAAGTCTGCACTGACCACAATCCCACCCAGGCCCTATCCCCATAACCCCATGCATTTACCCTAGCTAGTCCACTTGACACTAAGGGGCAATTTAGCATGGCCAATCCACCTAACCCTTTGGACTGTGGGAGGAAACCGGAGCACCCGGAGGAAACCCACACAGACATGGGGAGAATGTGCAAACTCCACACAGACAGTGACCAAAGCCAGGAATCGAACCTGGGTCCCTGGCACTGTGAGGCATCAGTGCTAACCACTGTGCCAGCATGGTGCCCCTATTTAATCCATCTTCCCACATTCCATTTCTCCCTTCAACCCACAAACTCTCCGATATTGCTGTTCACCATTCTGCTACACACACTTTTTCTTTCTTTACTTGTCCCATTACCTCTCCCTTTGGTTCTGCACTACCAACTCTCCTGGTCTTTAATCCTTGCTGACGTCTGCCTCTTTTTTCCACTCTCCCCTTTCCATGTGTGTAAAACCCTGTTGCATTTCTAACTTTTCCCAGTTCCAATGAAAGATTGTTGATCGGAAACCTTGACTGGAAATTTCCCATTCTTCCAGCCGTGGAAATCGTAGAGGGCGGGACAGAAAATTCGGCAGACCATTGACCTCGGGAGAGAATGGCGGGGGGTGGGGCTGGGGTGGGGGGGTGGGGTGGGGGGGTGCGGAATTTCCAGTCTTCGGGCACGCGGGGCCGGAAAATCCCACCTTTCGAATCAGATTCTCTCTCCGCAGATGCTGCCTGGCCTGCTGAATATTTCCAGCCATTTCTGTTTTTATCTCTTGATGTCCAGCAGCTGCAGGGTTTTCCGAGTGTTTTATGAGGCCAGGTTCAGGGAGCTGCACAATATCACATCGATCAAGAACACAACGTCAAGTTCCAGCAGAATTTTGTTCCAAAGCAGTGTGTTGAGCTGCCTGGAACACAATGTGTCTGGAACATTGTGTTGTATGATGGATGACACTTCGAGAACATACAGTGATGAAAGAATGTACAAAGAAAGAGATTAAAAAGGAGGAACTAAGGAGCGAATGTTCAGCCATTGTGGTTGAACTGGAAAAAATCCATAAAGGGTTATGATGTTCAGTCCCTCTTCTTCACAGCAACACTGAGGAGTGAATTTATGTCAATTTGTATCTGTTCCAAAGAACAACGAAGGAATCATTTCTCTCTGAGAGTCAGTATTTTGAATACAAATTTTCTGTCAGATTACAAAAAACACATTTTACATTAATTCATAGAATCCTACAGTACAGAAGGAGGCCATTCAGCCCATCAAGCCTGCGCTGACCACAATCCCACCCAGACCCTATCCCCATAACCCCATTTATTTACCCTGCTAGTCCCCCTGACGCTAAGGAGCAATTTAGCATGGCCAGTCCACCCAACCCGTATTTATCTTTGAGGACTATTTGTCACTATTCGTTTATACACTGGGCAGGATTTTCTGGTCGCTCCTGCCCTGGGACTGGAAATTTCTGCTCAGGGTCAATGGGCCATCGTGTTGTCCATCCTGCATCGATTCCCGCATAGATTCCTCTTGCGTCTCCTGCCAACACACAAGATGGCCACAGACACTCGCCTGAGCACATTTCTTTTATTCATTTGTGGGACATGGGCGTCGCTGGCCGACCAACATTTGTTGCCCATCCCTCGCTGCCCGAGGGCAGTTGAGAGTCAACCACATTGCTGTGGCTCTGGAGTCACATGTAGGCCAGATTAGGTAAGGACGGCAGATTTCCTTCCCTAAAGGACATTAGTGAACCAGATGGGTTCACTAATGTTCGACAATGGTTTCATGGTCATCAGTAGATTCTTAATTCCCGATACTTTTTGTTGAACACAAATTCAAATTGCACCATCTGCCGTGGCAGGATTCGAACCTGGCCCCCCAGAACATTAGCTGAGATTCTGGATTAATACTCCAGCGATAATACCACTAGGCCATTGCCTCCCCTCAGTACTTGTCCTCTCATGTACAGAAAACCATTGATGTTATTAGCCGGACACTTTGGCTAAAAACATTGGAAAATAAAACCACACATTTCCTTGGTTATTGTTAACAAAACTATCCACGTTACAGATTGTGAACGAGAAAATAGTGGATTTGACTTTACATTAAAAAGAACAGAGACAGTGCAGATAATAGCAAAATGTTTCAAGTCTTGATGAGTGGGCTGCCAGGGCTTGTTTGTGATAGAACTGAAAACATGCCTTTGGTAATGCTATAGGAAATTACCAAGGTGAAAATATGTATTTTGTGCTGAATAAAATATCCCGTTCTGATTCCAAAATCCATTCCCTAGGATTGTTAATTGAGTTTTGCTCTTCAGTTGCAGGTCCCTCTTAGGGTTGCCAAAACTTTGAAGTTTGCTTTAAAAAAATGAAAGACCAAACGGAAAAGATGAATGTCACATTGAGACCGGAGGAATAAGTAGAGTTCTGATCTCCACCACTCACAGTAAGGTCACAGAGTGAAGAGTGACAACTCCAGACACACACACAAACCACCTTGACAGAAAACGCAGCCTTGTTATTAACATTAATACAGCCAAAAGATCTTTTCCAATGCTTATCTCCTGCAGGAAGCCATTCTTTTCAAATGTTTTTTATGACTTTGCTTGAACTAGTGATTATAGGATGTCTTCCATTTGATTTGATTTGATTTGATTTATTATTGTCACATGTATTGAGATAGAGTGTAACGTATTGTTTCTTGTGTGCTATACAGACAAAGCATACCGTTCAGAGTACATAGGGGAGAAGGAAAGGAGAGAGTGCAGAATATAGGGTTACAGTCACAGCTAGGGTCTATAGATCAACTTAATACAAGGTAGGTCCATTCAAAAGTCTGAAGGCAGCAGGAAGGGGTTGTTCTTGAGTCTGTAGGTACGTGATCTCAGAGTTTCGTATCTTTTTCCTGATGAAAGATTTCCTGATTTCCTGAAGAGAGTGGGTGGGATTTTCCGGCCTCCCTCGTCCTGAAACCATAAAATCCGAGGTTAACGGATCTTTCCATGGTCCGCCCCTCACCCGCTCCGATTCCTGTGGCGGGCAGGACGGTAAAATTCCAGCCAGTATGTCCAGGGTGCGTGGGGTCTCTGATTATGCTGACTGCTTTCCCAAAACAGCGGGAAGTGTAGACAGAGTCAATGGACGAGAGGCGGGTTTGAGTGATGGACTGGGCTTCGTTCACAACCCTTTGTAGTTTCTTCCATTCTTGGTCAGAGCAGGAGCCATACCAAGCTGTGATACATCCAGAAAGGATGCTTTCTATGGTGCATCTGTAGAAGTTGGGTGAGAGTTGTAGTGGACATGCTGAATTTCCTTAGCCTTCTGAGAAAGTAAAGGCATTGGTGAGCTTTCTTAACTATAGCTTCGACATGGAGGGACCAGGACAGGTTGTTGGTGATCTGAACACCTAGAAACTTGAAGCTCTTGATATAATTATGATGTCAGTAACACATGGCAACCGAAGAAACATTTGTCATTGTTGCATATCTCAATAAGTCCCTGATAGACACTCACTTCAAGTGGAGCCAGTACTCCAATTTTCCCCATTATCCTGAGCCAGATCCCATCAATTTAATAAGTGTAACATTGCCAATATTGTGAAGTTCCTATTCCATCAATACCAGAAATCACATTCAGATTAATCTTTATTAGCGTCAGCAGTGAACAAGTTTGCTATCATTTTTTTTAATTACGTATTTCTCCTCAACTCCCTGGAATGTGCTGACTAAGGATGAATTGAATGGAACTGGGTGAAACTAGCCTCGAACTTATGAAAGCTTGGAATAAATACCAGTCCAGATTGATAGAATGGGATATTGCCTACCTGATGTAAAGTTTCTTTGTGAAAGGAGTTCCCAGTGGTCACGGGTCTATGGCATAAAACTGTCTCTAGTGTAGCACAAATTGGCAACCCCGCTCAGAGTGAAGGCAGGATGGCTGCTGCAGGAAATGACATTCTGCTACATTCTGGTACTCATCTGGGTATGGGACTGGGGTACATTGTTGGAGCAAAGTACAGAGAACCTTCCTCTGCAACTGGCTGTATTATACCGGACCTGGGAGCTCTTAGCACTGACTGAGGTACAGAAAACGGAAATGATTCCATTCCGCTAGCATTCACACCCTTCGCCTTTTTAGATTTAGTTCCTGTGGGGGAAGCATTGGCGTGGCGGTATTATCGCTGCATTGATAAACCAGAGACCCAGAGTAATGCTCTGGGGACCCAGGTTCAAATCCCATCATGGTAGATGGTTGAATTCAATAAAAGCTTATAAAATTAAAGGCCAGTATTCTCCCAAAAGAATTTTAAGTCCCCAATTTGTGTGAAAATGGGACTAACTCCTGTCAGTTTTTTTTTAGTGGGAATTCTAAATGATTCTCTGACGCTCTGTGCACCACAGAGTGCTCTGGCGTGATTCACTCTGGAAATTAGTGGGTGGGGCCTATTCCCGTCCGAGTGGCCGGCAGCATAGTGCTGAGTGGGCCATTGCACATGGGCCAATCTGTCAGCACCGAGATCAGCGCATGCGCAGTGGCCTTGCATTGTCAGCCTCCAGATCGCTGGGCAGCCCCACAACCCCCCATCGCTGGCCTTGTAAACCCCCAATGATTGCCCTCCTCAAATAGGCCCTGCCCCCCCCCCCCAAACAGGCCCCCCTCTGGCCCCACCCAATGTCCAGTGGGCAGTGTCAAGGTGCCCCTTGGGCAGTGCAGTTTGCCCCTTGGGCAGTGCCAGGGTGCCAGGATGACACTGCCAGGTTGCCACTGCCCAAGAGGCACTCCCACCTTACCCCTGACCTCTTGGGGGGGACTCAATGGCCTTTGTTCCCTCCAGAAGGGTCAGCCACCTGTCCTGGTGGGGGTGGAGAAGATGTTAGCAGGCCCAGAGACGTCAGTCCCGATAATGATATGGAAAGGAAGATTTCCGTATTGTAATCAGCTCCGTGCTGATTTCCAGTGCA
Source organism: Mustelus asterias (assembly GCF_964213995.1). NCBI lineage: Eukaryota > Metazoa > Chordata > Chondrichthyes > Carcharhiniformes > Triakidae > Mustelus > Mustelus asterias. The sequence goes on along the minus strand of NC_135803.1, from coordinate 21,385,249 downwards.
GGGTTGATGACACTGGAAATCTCCAGCTGGGAGACGCACGCAGGCTGTGGCGCCCAGTGGGAAGCTCACGAAACGACTCCTGCTGATGTTTGCCACGGGCCTACCGCTAGGGCAGCGCAGCCGACTGGGAGAATCACCCCCAAAATGTCATTCCTGATGTAAATGAAGCACTCTGGAACACTCCCCCATCACCCCCACCCCCCCAGTGCTCACCCATTGTGGGAAATCCCAAGCATATTATTGGATACTGTGCGCGCTCTTTCCTGGGGCACCAGGGAACAGACATAACCATGGAAGAGAGACAGGTAGTCAGGCCAAATGACCACCTGTCCATCTGCTGCCTAGACCTGTTCATGGAAGTTTCCCCCTCTACCTTTTCTTAAAACCCAATAATGATTAACCTATTACCAGTTAAATGTTCCATTTGAAAGGGCCCTTTTAACAAAAAAAAACTTTAAAGAAAACCTATCAAACTAAAATGACATTTCTGGAGGTGATGATGAACTCTACTGGCTCCCCTTCCCCTCCAACACCCCACCTGGTGCCCACCAATTGCTGAAAGCATTAAGTATCCCTGTGAATACCTTGTAGGTCTCTCTTTATACTCTTTCTAATAGAACAAAAATTTCAGTAAGTTAAGGGCGGCATGGTGGCACAGTGTTAGCACTGCCACCTCACAGCGCCAGGGACGCAGGTTCAATTCCGGCTTTAGGTCGCTGCCTGTGTGGAGTTTGTACATTCTCCCTGTGTCTGCGTGGGTTTCCTCCGGGTGCTCCGGTTTCCTCCCACAGTCCAGGTTAGGTGGATTGGCCGTGCTAAATTAACCTTTAATGCCCAAAAGGTGTGTACATTAGATGGATTGGCCATGGTAAATGTGTGGGATTACAGGGAAAGGGGAGGACCTGGGTGGGGTGCTCTTTCGGAGTCGGTGCAGATGCGATTGCCCGGATGGCATCATTCTGCACTGTAAGGATTCAGTGATAAGGATTCTGTGGTTTAAAACAAAAATGACAGGGGCGACACTCCTGGTGGAACAAAGTCTTTCTTTATACATGCTCAAGGTACTTAATCAGAAGTCCATGCCTGCATATCCTTAATAATACAGTTAACTTACAATTAACATCATGTTTAATCTCCATGTCTATGTTTCCCACCTCAGCTGAGAATACCCAAGTGAAAGTTGAAGTTTTCTCAGACAAGAGGAGTGACAGGGTTGATTTGATTTATTATTGTCATATGTATTGGGATACAGTGAGAAATATTGTTTTTTGCGCACTATACAGACAAAACATACTGTTCATAGAGTACATAAGGCAGAAGGAAAGAAGAAGGTGCAAAATATAGTGTTAGGGCCTGATTTTACCATTGCGTTGCGCCCGTTTTCGGGCACGTAAACGTGGTAAAGTCGGGCGTGAGGTGAATAGCGCGATCCGCGCCCGCGTCCACGCAGATTCCCACTTTACCAAGGCCCGAAAATGGCCGCGATCAGAACCGCGCCCAAAACAGGCGTGACATCAATTTAAATGCATTTTTGTGTATTTAAATTGACTTAATGAGCTGGACGCCCAATCTTACCGGCACCTCCCCCTCTACCATCACGTTCGCCCGTCCAGGTTCGGCACGAAACAGGCATGCTCGGCAAAGGTCTGTTTTGGGCGCTCCAGCTTCTGAAGAGGTAAGTTCAGAGCTTCCAACGGCTCTCTGACTCAGATCGGCGGTGGGAGAGGAGGGAGGGAGGTGGGTCAGATCATTCTCTGGTGGGGGGGGGGAGGAGATGGGCCAGATGGTTCTCTGGTGGGGGCAGGGGGGGTGGAGGAAGAGGTGGGCCAGATGGTTCTCTGGTGGGGTGGGGGGAGACCAGATGGTTCTCTGGTGGGGGAGGGCTGGAGGGGGGGGGAGGGGGGGAGGGCCCGATCATTCTGTGGTGGGGAGAGGGGGGTGGGGAGGAGGAGGGCCAGATCGTTCTCTGGTGGGAGGGGGAGGGAGGCCAGGTGGTTGTCTGGTGGGGGAGGAGGAGGCCAGATGGAGTTTTTCACTGCACATGCGCAGATGAAGGCTCCGATCGGAGCAGCAGGGTTTCGGGCGCGATAAGCCCCGCCCACAGCGCGATTCAGACTCGCGATTTATTTTCTGGTTAAGTGCGTATGGGGGTGCCTGGGAACAGGTTTACAAGTCAGATCTGAATTACACCCAGATTCGGCACTTAGAATCAAAATAGTAAAGTCGCCCCATTAGAGTCACAGGTAGGATGTAGAGAAAGATCAACTTAATATATGGTAGGTACATTCAAAAGTCTGATGGCAGCAGGAAAGAAGCTGTTCTTGAGTCGGTTAGTACATGATCTCAGACTTTTGTATTGTTTTCCCCACAAAAGAAGATGAAAGAGAGAATGTCCGGGGTGCGTGGGGTCTCTTGATGATGCTGGCTGCTTTTCTGAGGCAGCGGGAAATGTAGACAGAGTCAGTGGATGGGAAACTGGTTTCAATGATGGACTGAGATTCGTTCACGAACCTTAGTAGTTTCTTGCGGTCTTGGGCAGAGCAGGAGCCATACCGAGCTGTGATACATCCGGAAAGAATGCTTTCTCTGGGGGTGCATCTGTAAAAGTTGGTTAATGGATGAGGGTGGGTGTTGGAGTGGAGGGGGGGGGGTGGAGAAACGGGAGGTGTGGAGAGTAATCCCAGGGCTATTCTCACATACCTACTGGTGTGCAGTTCAGAGCAGCATGACCGGAGGTCTGGGATCAGGCTGTCTATCCAGCCTTTTCAATGCAGTTGGTCGAGTGCCTGGGAAATCAAGCAAAAAAAGTGAAGGAATTTACCTTCAAGTTTGAAATACGTTTAAGGAGTTGGACACATCCTGACCAAGATATGCACAAAATAAAAATCTTCTCCCTCATCCCCCAAACACCCGCTCCAACTATTTGTACTGTTTATGGTTATGCAAAGATAAAAATGTTTTTTTCAAAACAGTATTAATTAATTTCTACTGCAACATTCTCGATGTATTCAATTCAGTTTCCTTCAATCCTGCAAGCCCCTCTCAGCCTCTCTTTTTACAGCCCATATGGAAACAGTTGAGTTCTGGCAACATCCCTTTTAACGAAAACATCCAAAGTTACATTGAACTGCATCCAAAACTCGAGGCATGTGAAAAGGCAATATTATGTACATTGGATTTCTCATACTCCTGACATGGCACCAATTACAATATTTTTTTTAAATGGCACCAATTAGAAGCAATCTTTTCTTGCCAACTTCACAAGAAATGGTGCCGCAAAGAGAATAACAAGCGGTTCCAACAAACATTGCACATTTCTCCTCCAGCTCAACAACTCTGCCAAGACAGAGAGGGAGTCAATTTGGACAGCAACATGTAGAGAGCTGAAGCCTGCATCATATGGGTTAACCTGAAGAGTAAGGCAGAGAACTGAAGGAAAGGCATAAACTGTTGTGGCTCGGTTGAATGAGAGTCTGGTATTGTACCGTGTGACCACACTGTGACACATTCCAGAATGATCACTTTATTAGCATGTTGTACAATCTTCTCTTTATAGACAGTGCCATCTCTTTGGACACTAATACAAAAGTGAGCTTTTATCAAAGAGGAACCCATGCCACTGTGCATACACCGGATGATGCCAGGTGCCAGAAAGATGTGAATGGAAGAAAGATATAACTATAAACCCACTTTAAAAAACCTTATTGATGATAGGCAGCGTAATTGGCTTTGCACATTGACAGGAAGCCCATTTGCTAACTAAAACAGACCATTTTATTCCAATTCTCTTCCCGCACCTAGTGGTGCACTAAGGCAGACTTTGGTCTGCTTCCATCGCAAGTAATTCCTGGAACAGGTCGCTGATCTGTCACCAGGGACTTATAGCTTGAGGGACGCCATTCCACATCAAGCGTGGCTGATCAGGAGTCTCGTACTGCCAGCCATTGGCGTGTTTGGAAGGATTTGCAGGTTGACACTCAATCTGTTTGACAGCGTGATGAACGCACCTTCCTTGGCCATCAAATCCTGGGGTGGGACTTGAACCCTGTGTTTCTGGCTTGTGGCATTTGCTACCAAATAAACCTGTTGGACTTTAACCTGGTGTTGTGAGACTTCTTACTGTGCTTACCCCAGTCCAACGCCGGCATCTCCACATCATTTCTGGCTCAGAGGCAGGGACACTACCCACTGCGCCACTAGACCGCTTGCAAACTATTTTATGGCTTGGTGTTAATTCAGTGGCCATCTATTTTGATAAATGCTCCAAGCCTCGGTCCAGGGAATAAACATTTTAAACACACGTTAACAAGTGATAATGCTTTATTAACTGTTTGCCAATCTGTATTTAATGCTGACTAAGCAAGCACACTTGGTATTTATATTAATCTTCTCTCATTTGCAGGCCATGTTAAAGCAATGCAGGCAGATGGCAGCATTCCAGTGATGAGCAGAGCAGGAGGTCTTGACCGGAGGAAGAGCCTTTTAATGAGGTCTCTGACTGCTATCATGCCAAGTCTGTGAATGGAGGAAGTGGAACTGGACCAGTGCCACGGCACTGGAGGTTTGCGACTCTAAGAGATTAACTTTCTGGTCCAGTTACCACCAAATAGCACGGTGGCACAGTGGTTAGCACTGCTGCCTCACAGCGCCAGGGACCGGGGTTCGATTCCCGGCTGGGGTCACTGTCCATGCGGGGTTTGCACATTCTCCCCGTGTCTGCATGGGTTTCCTCCGGGTGCTCCGGTTTCCTCCCACAGTCCGAAAGACCTTAACTGGTTAAGTGCATTGGCCATGCTAAATTCTCCCTCAGTGTACCCGAACGGGCGCCAGAGTGTGGCAACCGGGGAATTTCACAGTAACTTCATTGCAGTGTTAATGTAAGTCTTATTTGTGACTAATAAGTACTTCAACTTAAAAATACATAGTGTGGGCTGTGAACCTTGCATCATTCTGGACCTCAGCAAGAAACATTGGGGGTGACTTTCCAGCCTCACCGCACCTGGCACTGATCCCGAAAAATAGTGCGCAGGTTCCGCACCCGACGCCAAACGGTTTGCAATCGTTCCCGCCCCTTTCTACTGGCACAAATCGGGCTGCACCCAGAAAGGGCGGGAGGTCACACGGCGTGAATCACTACTGGTCTCCACTCGCAGAGACCTGGCGGGGTGGCAACGCCAGGGGGCTTGGAGGCCATTGAAGCCCCCCCGGGGTGGCTGGGGACATGGCCGGGCAGTGCCCATTGGGGAGTGCCCACCTGGCACACCGACAGTGCCCACCTCATCACTCTCCCAAAAGGTGACTGAGTGTGAGACGATCGAGAGCGCGTCTGATTGACCGGCGCTGATCATTCTTCTATTCCTGCCGTTATGACACTTAAAGAACAAAGAACAAAGAACAGTACAGCACAGGAAACAGGCCCTTCGGCCCTCCAAGCCTGTGCCGCTCCTTGGTCCAACTAGACCAATCGTTTGTATCCCTCCATTCCCAGGCTGCTCATGTGACTATCCAGGTAAGTCTTAAACGATGTCAGCGTGCCTGCCTCCACCACCCTACTTGGCAGCGCATTCCAGGCCCCCACCACCCTCTGTGTAAAAAACGTCCCTCTGATATCTGAGTTATACTTCGCCCCTCTCAGCTTGAGCCCGTGACCCCTCGTGATCGTCACCTCCGACCTGGGAAAAAGCTTCCCACTGTTCACCCTATCTATACCCTTCATAATCTTGTACACCTCTTTTAGATCTCCCCTCATTCTCCGTCTTTCCAAGGAGAACAACCCCAGTCTACCCAATCTCTCCTCATAGCTAAGACCCTCCATACCAGGCAACATCCTGGTAAACCTTCTCTGCACTCTCTCTAACGCCTCCACGTCCTTCTGGTAGTGCGGCGACCAGAACTGGACGCAGTACTCCAAATGTGGCCTAACCAGCGTTCTATACAGCTGCATCATCAGACTCCAGCTTTTATACTCTATACCCCGTCCTATAAAGGCAAGCATACCATATGCCTTCTTCACCACCTTCTCCACCTGTGTTGCCACCTTCAAGGATTTGTGGACTTGCACACCTAGGTCCCTCTGTGTTTCTATACTTCTGATGACTCTGCCATTTATTGTATAACTCCCCCCTACATTATTTCTTCCAAAATGCATCACTTCGCATTTATCCGGATTAAACTCCATCTGCCACCTCTCCGCCCAATTTTCCAGCCGATCGATATCCTGCTGTATTGCCCGACAATGCCCTTAGGCCGGGATTATCTGCCTTTTCATGTCCTGCTGCCGCTGCAAGCGAATTTGGCACTCCGCAGACCAGAGAATCCCGCCGGCATGAACGGACGGAAAATTCCGGCCTTACTTTTTTGGGCGGGGGGGGGGGGAATTCCGCCCAGGGTGTCATGAGGCCCCATCTCAACAGAGCAGCAGAACTGGTGACTGCCTGAGGGGAATGGCCAATGTATTCACCACAGTCCATTTCCACAATACTGGTTATTTCCAGCTGACAGAAAAATCACTCCAATTATCAACATTGTCGTGTACTGCTACCGTGCCTGAACAGCAGATTCCCTCTCCTGCCATAACTCCTCGTACATCAACCGGAGCACACAGCAGCAGCCAGAGAAATCATGTGGCAGCATCTGAGGACAAACTGCACGTTTGGAGGCAGGATCCGTTTGAGAGAGGGCAAGAGAATGCATCATCTCCTAGGTAAAATTCACTTCAAAAGCAGGAGAATTAGTGAGCCTGCCATGGCCTGTCAGAAACCTCGCTCCACCCCCTAAATCATCGCTAGAAGCTGCTTTGCGTTGTAAATTTCAAACAAGAAAATGTAATCTCCATAAAAAATGGATATGGCCGTGAGTATGATATTTTAGATATATCGATTGTGGTGTATGTGGTGAACTACATGTATGTGCCTGGACACGCCCACGCTGCACCTGGCCCGAGACTCCTCCCTTTCCACCTGAGACCCCTCCCTTTCCACCCAGAGTGGGGTATAAAGGTGATGGTCCCTCCTCCTCACCTCAGTCTAGACCAGGTCAGTTACAAGGGTGTGCTCCTGTTCTCTGTGAATAAAAGCCTATTAGTTTCCCTCACTCACTGGAGTCTTCGTGTTGTAATTGATAGTGCATCAGTGTATATTACTGTTCTATACAGGTTCGATATTAGGTGTATTTGTGAGTATAATATTTTAGATATATCGATTGTGGTGTATATTACTGTTCTATACGGGGTCGATATTAGATGTATTTGTGTGTATAATATTTTAGACATTAATTTTAAGTTTATTAGTGCATTTAATCACTGAGAGAAAGTGGGGATCCATCTATCAATCCACAAAGAATTCTCAGTCTGCTCTTTAGAGCCAGTTACAAAATGCAGCACTACTATCTTCTGATAGTAAAACACTACTACACCTTCAAAGATCAATGATTAATGGCATCTGTTAACAATACATTAACATACAAACATATCAATATACAAATTAGGAGCAGGAGTAGGCCACTCGGCCCCTCGAACCTGTTGCACCATTCAATAAGATCATGGCTGATCTGACTGTAACCTCACATACCCGCCCACCCCCAGTAACCTTTCACCCTCTTGTTAATCAAGAATCTATCTCGCTCAGCCTTTGAAACATTCAAAGTCTCTGTTTCCACCGCCTTTTGAGGAAGAGAGTTCCAAAGACTCATGACACTCTCATAAAATCATAGAATCCTTGCAGTGCAGAAGGAAGCCATTCGGCCCATCGAGCCTGCACCGACAACAATCCCACCCAAACCCTATCCCTGTAACCCCATGTATTTACCCTGCTAAAAAATCCCCCTGACACTAAGGGGCAATTTATCATGACCAAGCTACTTAACTCACACATCTTTGGACTGTGGGAGGAAACCGGAGCACCCGGAAGAAACCCACGCAGACACGGGGAGAATGTGCCTTCCTTCCTTCGGGAAAAAGATACAAAATCTGAGGTCACGTACCAACCGACTCAAGAATAGCTTCTTCCCTGCTGCTGTCAGGCTTTTGAATGGACTTAACTTGCATTAGGTTGATCTTTCTCTACATTCTAGCTATGACTGTAACACTACATTCTGCACTCTCTCGTTTCCTTCTCTATGAACAGTATGTTTTGTCTGTATAGCGCGCAAGAAACAATACTTTCCACTGTATGTTAATACATGTGACAATAATTAATCAAATATCATCAAATTCCACATAGAATCAAACTCAGGTCCCTGGCACTATGGGGCAACAGTGCTAACCTCTGTGCTACCCCCCTAGAGGGCATTAGTGAACCAGATGGGTTTTTCTGACTTACGGCAATGGTTTCATGGTCATCAGTAGATTCTTAATTCCAGATTTTTTTAAAGATTGAATTCAAACTCCACCATCTGCCATGGCAGGATTCGAATCCGGGTCCCCAGAACACCAGCTGAGTTTCTGGATTAATAGTCTAGCAATAATACCACTCGACCATCGCCTCCTGCAATTTCTCTGAGAGAAAACATTTCTCCTCATCTCTGTCTTAAACGAGCGACCTCTTATTTTTAAACAGTGACCCCTAGTTCTAGATTGTCCGACAAGAGAAAACATCCTCTCCACATCCACCCTGTCAATACCACTCAGGATCTTAAAGAATGTCCCCAATGAGTGCATGCAGCACTTCTGGATAAGGAATGTAACCAGTATCGTGGAAGTGGACTGTGGTGAATACGTTGGCCATTTTTACGTCCCCTCAGGCAGCCTCACAATGTTCTGCTGCTCTGTTGAGATGGGGCCTCACGACACCCTGAGCGGAATTTTCCCCCAAAAGAAATTAGAGGGAAATTGCACGTTAGGCGATGATACCACTGGGCCATCGCCTCCTACATTCCTTATCGTTAGACTATTAATCCAGAAACTCACCTGATGTTCTGGGGACCCAGGTTCGAATCCCGCCACGGCAGATGGTGGAATTTGAATTCAATTTTAAAAATCTGAAATTAAGAATCTACTGATGACCATGAAACCATTGTTGATTGTCGTAAAAACCCATCTGGTTCACTAATGTCCTTTAGGGAAGGAAATCTGCCATCCTTACCCGTTCTGGCCGACATGTTTAAGAGAGCCGTAGATAGATTCATGGACGATAAGAAATTGGTTTAGGTTGGAGGGTCACTTTTTTTTTTGTTTGTAACTGGTCGGTGCAACATCGTGGGCCGAAGGGCCTGTTCTGCGCTGTAATGTTCTATGTTCTATGTTCTATGTGACTCCAGTGTCACAGCAATGTGGCTGACTCTCAACTGCAAAGAGGAATGGGCAATAAATGGTGGCCAGCCAGCGACGCCCATGTCCCATGAATGAATAAAAATAATCAAACTGCATTGCAATTAAATCTGCCCTCACCTCCTGTCAGAATAAAACTCTAAGATTGAAGTTATGCCTCACAAGTACTTTTGAATATGATGCAGTCATGTAAATCCAACCTGTGCGTAAACCCCCAGCAAAAACATCGAATAATTTTAACAAATTATCCTTTCCTATTACAGACAGCATTATTCGATATCAGGTCTTCACGGGGTTAAAAAAACCTTTTTAAAAATTGTGGTCACAGTAAAAATTGTAACACTAAATATCTGCTCTGTTCTGCCAGCTTAACGCCTTCATAAGAGCCACATAATCCAATGGGTTAGTCAAGTCTGTGTTAAAAGAAGCAGTGATACTCCCTCTAACAAGGCAAGTGACCCAAAGATGGATGGAACCTGGATGAGGACCTCATGTGGTTGGGGGTTCCAGTTTCCCTGACTCCACTTTCTGTATCATACTGGAAAATGAGATGAGAGTGCCGACCCTTCAAGGCTGGAAGCATGTGCAACTGGGGTAGTCTAGGTTAAGCATGCATTCAGGTTACCCTCAGGATTTGTGAGGTTAAGCATGCATTCAGGTTACCCTCAGGGTTTGTGAGGTTAAGCATGCATTCAGGTTACCCTCAGGATTTGTGAGGTTAAGCATGCATTCAGGTTACCCTCAGGGTTTGTGAGTTTTAAAACAATATTTGTGAATGGGTCTTCTAATTAGGATATATCTGAGGTCTGGCACTGGGCAATGCCCACAGCATTGGTAGACAGATGTCAGGCTTCCCAGTGGTGTGGGATAGGTAGACATTAGGAAGGTGCCCACAGGTGGCACTTGTACCCACCTTCCGATCCGCATTGGGGATGTGGCTCGCACTGCTGCCTCACAGTGCAATGAAGTTACTGTGAAAATCCCCTAGTCGCCACACTCCGGAGCCTGTTCCCATTACACTGAGGGAGAATTTAGTATGGCCAATGCACCTAACCAGCCTTTCAGACTGTGGGAGGAAACCGGAGCACCCGGAGACAGTGACCCAAGCTGGGAATGGAACCCGGGTCCCTGGTGCTGTGAGGCAGCAGCTGTGCCACTGTGCCAACATGCATAGTTTATTTGCATGTCCCAGTCCTCCCCAATGTCAAACTGTCATAATCTGTCAGTAGGCACACAAATCCAACCTTTCATTATTTTATACACCTATTACAGTAACCATGTCAACATTGTCCCTTCAATTGTTGTATGCTGTCTGTTCAGTGGGTCACACAAAGAGGTTCTGAGTCTTGTTTGGTTCAATGTGAACTGTTTATTGATATTACATAACTTGGTTCATATATACACAGGGTATGGTCCACGCTCTGAGCTAACTTCATGCTTGCTTCTACACAGGTCTCTGGGTTTCGCCGGATCTTCATCCCCCGCCGCCATTCCCGTGGGCGGAGAGAGTGGGTTCAAGATCCCGCCCAAGGGGTTTGCAGAGGGATACAGACAGATTAAGTGAGTGGCAAAAACTTGGCAGATGGAATATAATGTAGGAAAACGTGAAGTTATGCACTTTGGTAAGTAGTTATTTAAATGGAGAGAGACTGCAGAAAGCTGCAGCACGGAGGGATTTGGGGGTCCTCGTGCATCAATCACAAAAAGCTAGCTTGCAAGTTCAGCCGGTAATTGGACAGGCAAATGGAATGTTCACCTTTATTTCAAAGGGAATGGAGTAAAAAATAGGAAAATCTTGTCAAAACTATACAAGAAACTAATCAGACCACACCTGGAATACTGTGAAGTTTTGGTCCCCTTATCTAAGAAAAAATATTCTGGCATTTCAGGCAGTCTAGTTATGACTGATTAATTGTGATCTAATTTGAGAAACTACAAGTAGAATCATAGAATCCCATTCGGCCCATCAAACCTGCACCGACAACACTCCCACCCAGACCCTATCCCCATAACCCCACATATTTACCCTGCGAATTCCCCTGACACTAAGGGGCAATTTAGTATCGTCAATCAACCTGAGAATATTCACTAGGTTGATCTTGGGTGTGGAGAGGTTTTCTTATGAGGAAAGTTTAAGTAGGTTGTGCTGTACTCACTGGAGCCTTCTTGACACATATAGGATTCGAGGGGGGTGGGGGGGGGGGGGGGAGGCTTTACAGAGTTGATGTTGAGAGGTTGTTTCCCTATGTGGGAGAGTCCAGGACCACAGGGCATAATCTCAGAGGAAGGGGTGGCCCATTTAAGACAGAGATGATGAGGACTTTTTTTTCTGAGACAGTAGTGAATCTGTGGAATTCTTTACCACAGAGGGTTGTAGAGGCTGGGCCATTAGTTATATTCAAGGCTGAGATAGATAAATGTTTAATCAGTAAAGGAATGAAGGGTTATGTGGATAGGGCGGAAAAGTGGAATTCAGGATTATATCAGATCGGTCATGATCTCATTGAATGGTGGAGCAGACTCGATGGGCCGAATGGCCTACTTCTGTTCCTACTTATGGTCTTATGTGACTACTTTGTATATAATGTCCTTTTGAATGAATGACTTTGGGACGTTTTATTATGAAGTTACTAGACAAGTATAAACTGTTGCCTCTACACTTGTTTAAATCATTACTTGTAGTAAATCATTAATTATTTGTTTCCAGTTTAGTAGAAAGATGAATATTCCACTGTCCTCCGCTTGGTGTCGCGGTGCCCCCTGCCGGCCAGGAGGTGGAATTGCGGTGTCGCTGCACCCCCTGCCGGCTGGGAAGTAGAGTTGCAGTGTCGCTGCGCCCTCTACCGGCCAGGAGGTGGAGTTGCAGTGTCGTTGAGCCCTCTACCGGCCAGGAGGTGGAGTTGCCGTGTCGCTGCGCCCTCTGCCGGCCAGGAGGTGGCGTTGCAGTGTCGCTGCGCCCTCTGCCGACCAGGAGGAGGGGTTGCAGTGTCGCTGCGCCCGGTGCCGGCTGAGAGGTGGAATTGCGATGTCGCGCCCTCCCCCTGCCGGCCGGGAGGTGAAGTTGCAGTGACGCTGTCGGCCTGGAAGTGGAATTGTGGTGTCGCTACGCCCTCTGCCGGCCGGGAGGAGGAGTTGCAGTGTCGCTGTTCCCACTGCCGGCTGGGTGCTAGGATTTTGAGTTAGCGGCCGGGACGAGGAGTTACAGTGTCGCTCCGCCCTCTGCCAGCCTGGAGGTCTCGCTGCGCCCTCTGGCGGCCAGGAGGTGGAGTTGCAGAGTCGCTGTGCCCCCCCCCCCGCCAACCCAGCAGGAGGAGTTGCGGTGTCGCTGCACCCCCTGCCGGCTGGGAGATGGAGTTGCAGAGTCGTTACGCCCGCTGCCGGCCGAGGTGAAATTGCGATGTCGCGCCCTCCCCCTGCCGGCCGGGAGGTGAAGTTGCAGTGACGCTACCGCCCCGCCTGCCAGGAGGTGGAATTGTGGTGTCGTTGCGCATCTGCCGGCCGGGAGATGGGGTTGCAATCTTGCTGCGCCCCCTGCCGGCCGGGAGGAGAGGTTGTGGTGTCGCGGTGCCCTCTGCTGGCCGGGAGGAGGAGTTGCGGCGTCGCTGCGCTCCCGGCCGGGAGGAGGAGTTGCAGCGTTGCTGCGCTCCCTGCCGGCCGGGAGGTGGGGTTGCAGTGTCGCTGCGCCCTCTGCCGGCCAGGAGGAGGAGTTGCAGTATCGCTGCGCCCTCTGCCGGACGGGAGGTGGAGTTGCCGTGTCGCTGCGCCCTCTGCCGGCCGGGAGGAGGAGTTTCAGAGTCGCTGCGCCCTCTGCCGGCCGGGAGGAGGAGTTGCCGTGTCGCTGCGCCCTCTGCCGGCCGGGAGGAAGAGTTGCGGTGTCGCTGCGCCCTCTGCCGGCCGGGAGGATGAGTTGCAGTGTCGCTGCGCCCTCTGCCGGCCGGGAGGTGGAGCTGCCGTGTCGCTGCGCCCTCTGCCGGCCGGGAGGAGAAGTTGCAGCGTCGCTGCGCCCTCTGCCGGCCGGGAGGAGGAGTTGCAGAGTCGCTGATGGCGGACGAGGAGTTGGAAGATTCGGCTTGTGTTCACAATGTGGTGGGAGCGGGCGGCCGATCCGGAGACAAGATGTTCACCCTGAAGAAGTGGAACGCCGTGGCCATGTGGAGCTGGGATGTGGAGTGCGATACCTGCGCCATCTGCCGGGTGCAGGTGATGGGTGAGCGGAGCGGGGCCTCGATGCTCGTGTAGTGCGGCAGCCGCCTGGGAGGGAGGGGAAGCCGGGGCTCGCTCGGAGCCGCCCCCCGGTGTGCGGGAGAAATGGGGCCGGCGGCCGGGAGTCAAACCCGAACCAGGAGAAAATGCTGCATAAAAACAGAGGGGATGTCGGAAATATTAACTCCGCTTCACAGCTCCAGGGACCCGGGTTCGATTCCTGGCTTGGGTGGAGTTTGCACATTCTCCCCGTGTCTGCGTGGGTTTCCTCCGGGTGCTCCGGTTTCCTCCCACAGTCCAAAGATGTGCGGGTTAGGTTGATTGGCCAGGTTAAAAATTGCCCCTTAGAGTCCTGAGATGTGTAGGTTAGAGGGATTAGTGGGTAAATATATGGGGGTAGGGCCTGGGTGGGATTGTGGTCGGTGCAGACTCGATGGGCCGAATGGCCTCCTGCACTGTAGGGTTTCTATGATTTCTCCACGGACTCTGCTTCAACTGCTCAGATCTTGCAGCACTTTCTGTTTTTATTTCAGATTTCCCCAGGAATTTCCCTTTGATCACAGGAGGGAAATATCTTGTGGTAAATATCCCCCCGGACAACACCCAAACCAGCCGGGCACAGCCCGGGGTGGAGGGCAAGGCGGTGGCGAGATCCAGCAAAGGCGGTACTGAGCTCCGGCAAAGGCAGCGCCCAGCCCCGGCAAAGGCGGTGCTGATCTCTGGCAAAGGTGGCACCGAGCTCCGGCAAAGGTGGTGCTGATCTCTGGCAAAGGCGGTGCCCAGCCCCGGCAAAGGCGGCACCCAGCCCCGGCAAAGGTGGCACCGAGCTCCAGTAAAGGTGGTGCCCAGATCATAGAATCATTATAGAAACCCTACAGTGCAGAAGGAGGCCACTCGACCCATCGAGTCTGCACCGACCACAATCCCACCCAGGCCCCACCCCCACACATCTACCCACTAATCCCTCTAACCTACGCATCCCAGGACTCTAAGGGGCAATTTTAAACCTGGCCAATCAACCTAACCCGCACATCTTTGGACTGTGGGAGGAAACCGGAGCACCCGGAGGAAACCCACGCAGACACGAGGAGAATGTGCAAACTCCACACAGACAGTGACCCGAGCCGGGAATCGAACCCGGGATCCTGGAGCTGTGAAGCAGCAGTGCTAACCACTGTGCTACCGTGCCGCCTCCGGCACAACACCCAGGACATCACCTAGCCAGACGTTTGCCGCCTGCATCGCTGCGCAGTGTCCAGCGGATCTCCAGCCGGATCCACGAGGAGATCCACAGAGACCCGAATGCGTCTGGAAAACCTCATCAAGGACTCGGTGACTGACACCGGACACACCAAGCCTAAAACGCCGACAGCTGTGGGTGTGGTACACACCCTGGAGCCCCCAGGTCGGAGCCTGTATGGCTTCAGTGGTTCAGGACTGTTTCAAGAAAGATTGCGACACAACTACGAACATTTGAGTCAGGAGCAGGAGTAGGCCATCTGGCCCCTCGAGCCTGCTCCGCCATTCAATAATATCATGGTTGATCTTTTCACGGACTCAGCTCCACTTACCCGCCCGCTCACCATAACCCTTAATTCCTTTACTGTTCAAAAATCTATCTTTGCCTTAACAACATTCAACGAGGTAGCTTCAACTGCTTTCAAAAGAGGAAATGCTGGAAAATCTCAGCAGGTCTGGCAGCATCTCTAAGGAGAGAAAAGAGCCGATGTTTTGAGTCCAGATGTTCCTTTGTCAAAGCTAAAAGGCATAGAAAGTGGGAGATATTTATTCTGTGGGGTGAGGAAATGAAAGATGAATCATAGCCACAGAAACCAAGGGGAAAGGCTGCTAATGGCAGTCCATAGAGAGAATAGAAGGTGTGAATGGCCAAACGGTAGAGAAGCTGAAATCAGAGGGTAAAGTGTGACAGATGAAGATGTGGGGGAGGGGAGAATGGGTGGGAAAGAGATAAAATTTAGAAAAGGTAAGGAAAGGGGGGGTGAAATAGGGGGAAAGAGTGGGGGGGAATGTAGAAAGATGATAACGAAATAAAAGGTAGAGAACAGTAAAAAATTAAGTAAAATGAAATCAAAGGGGTCAAGATGGTTCTCTTTTGGTTTCAGATTCCAGCATCCGCAGTAATTTGCTTTTATTTTAGCCTCAACTGCTTCACTGGGCAGGAAATTCCACAGATTCACACCTTTGAGTGAAGAAGTTCCTCCTCAACTCAGTCCTAAATCTGCTCCGCCTTATTTTGAGGCCATGCCCCCTAGTTCTAGTTTCACCCGCCAGTGGAAACAACCTCTCTGCTTCTATCTTCTCTATTCCCTTCATAACCTTGTATATTTCTATAAGACCTCCCCTCTCTCTCCTAAATTCCAATGAGTATAGCCCCAGTCTACTCAGTCTTTCCTCATAAACCAACCCTCTCAACTCCGGAATCAATCTAGTGAATCTCCTCTGCACCCCCCTCCAGTCATGATGTGGAGATGCTGGCGTTGGACTGGGGTAAACACAGTAAGAAGTTTAACAACACCAGGTTAAAGTCCAACAGGTTTATTTGGTAGCAAAAGCCACACAAGCTTTCGGAGCCTTAAGCTCCTCCTTCAGGTGAGTGGGAATTCTGTTCACAAACAGGGCATATAAAGACACAAACTCAATTTACAGAATAATGGTTGGAATGCGAATCCTTACAGCTAATCAAGTCTTAAAGGTACAAACAATGTGAGTGAGAGAGCATTAAGACAGGTTAAAGAGATCTGTATTGTCTCCAGACAGGACAGCCAGTGAGATTCTGCAGGTCCAGGCAGGCTGTGGGAGTTACAGATAGTGTGACATGAACCCAATATCCCGGTTGAGGCCGTCCTCATGTGTGCGGAACTTGGCTATCAGTTTCTGCTCAGCGACTCTGCGCCATCGTGTGTCGTGAAGGCCGCCTTGGAGAACGCTTACCCGAATATCAGAGGCCCCCTTCCAGTGCCAGTATACCCTTTCTCAAGTAAGGAAATAATAATTCAATCATCATGGGGATTTGGATATCAGTTGCTGCCTCTGCCCTGCGATACCAACTGGCCACAGCAGGCACCATGCCCGTAAGCGTACACCAAGGCCGCTCAACGTACACCAAGCCCTTCGGTGTACACCAAGGCCGTCAGTGTACATGAAGCCCTTCGGTGCACACCAAGCCTGTAAGCATACAACAAGCCCATCAGTGTACAATAAGCCTTTCAGTGTACACCAAACTCAGTGGACACTGTCTGCTTGTTCTCCAAGACCATCCTACCATGGACAGTTCACGATGGAGCGAGCAGCAATTTGAGGGAGGTTAGGCCTGGGGACTGAGGGGGTGGTGGGGGTGATGATTGCAAGAAAGGAAGCTGGAGGTTGCACCACAGTTGAAGAAACCTCTGGTCAGAGTTCAGCTGAAGCAGTTGTGTCCTAGTTTTTGACACCACAGTCAGGATAGATATCATTAGTCTTGGAATGAGTGCCAATTGGATTTAGGAGAAGACACCCAGGGATTAGCCAAGGATACCCTTTCTCTTTGTGTGGCCTGATGTTAAATGTCAGACAGCACGGAGCCAATCAAAAGAAGAACATGGAGCCGTAAGATGACAGGTTGGACGGGTTGGGTGAATGGGCTAATCAATGGCTGATGCAGTATAATTTGGATAAGTGTGAGGTTATTCACTTTGGAAGCAAAAACAAGAAGGCAGATTACTACCTGAATAGCTGTAAATTGGGAGAGGGGAGTGTGCAGCGGAACCTGGGTGTCCTTGTGCACCAGTCGCTGAAGGTAAGCATGCAGGTGCAGCAGGCAGTAAAGAAGGCAGATGGTATGTTGGCCTTCATTGCGAGAGGTTTTGAATACAGGAGCAGGGATGTGTTGTTGCAATTATACAGGGCCTCGGTGAGGCCACACCTAGAGTATTGTGTGCAGTTTTGGTCTCCTTTTCTGAGGAAGGATGTTCTTGCTTTCGAGGGAGTGCAGCGAAGGTTTACCAGGCTGATTCTGGGGATGACTGGTATCTGAGGAGAGATTGACTAGGTTAGGATTGTCGCTGGAGTTCAGACAAATGAGGGGGGGGGGATCTCATGGAGACTTATAAAATTCTAACAGGCCGAGACAGGGTAGATGCAGGGAGGATGTTCCCGATGGTGGGGGAGTCCAGAACCAGGGGTCACAGTCTGAGGATTCAGGGTAGACCATTTAGGACAGGGATGAGGAGACATTTCTTCACCCAAAGAGTGGTGAGCCTGTGGAATTCATTACCACAGGAAGTAGTTGATGCCAAAACATTGAATGTATTCAAGAGGCGGCTAGATATAGCACTTGGGGTGAATGGGATCAAAGTTTATGGGGAGAAAGCTGGATTAGGCTATTGAGTTGGACGATCAGCCATGATTTGTGATGAATGGTGGAGCAGGTTCAAAGAACCAAATGACCTATTCCTATCTTCTATGACAAAATGTTAGATAGGAGCTGAAATCTTCATACAGCCTCACTTGGAGTACTGGGCACTACACCACAGGAAACTGTTGAGACAATAGAGAGGATGTGGTGTATATTATCTGATGCTGCCCTATTAAAACTAAATACACAAAGCACAGTCTAGAACATGGCCTAATCTCTACCATCCCCCGCCCAGCCACCCACCCACCAAGTGTTACCGTCCACTGAAACCGAGCCCTGGGTCTCTTCCACCCAATCTCATCCCTACTCCTCTGGTCACAATGGCATAAGTGTGAGGTTATTCCCCAGTCACTCCCCAGTCACAATGGCACAAACGTCCTCACTTTGTCCCTCTGGCAGAACGATTCAGCGTGGGAGACAAAGAAAGAACAACCCCATTGCATCAAAGATGCACCACAGATTCTCCTCCGCAAAAGCATTCTTTCTTGCTGTATCACAGCTTGGTACCGCTCCTGCTCTGCCCAAGACCGCAAGGAACTACAAAAGATCGTGAATGTAGCCCAATCCATCACGCAAACCAGCCTCCCATCCATTGACTCTGTCTACACTTCCCGTGAGCGGTATGCTTTGTATAGCACGCAAGAAACAATACTTTTCACTGTATGTTAATACATGTGACAATAAATCATTTCAAAAGGAGAATATCTAGGTTTCTATAGAGTTTCACGGTGAAATGTTGATCGAACTCCTACAGCATTGTCAGAATGATTGTTTTGCTCTTTGTTTAGACGCCTGTCTCCGGTGCCAAGCTGAAAATAAACAAGAGGATTGTGTTGGTGAGTTTTCGTGACAAGCTGTCCCGTCGTATTCTGTCCATTTTGCAATCTTGTCAGGTGTTCCTCATTTTGCAAATCTCTGACTTCAGTTTTGTTAATCGAGAGAAACCTCCAAAGTCCCACAGAACACGAGAAATCCTTGCTTTCTTGAACGCACAATCCACAAAAAGAAAGGTTTGGGACCTTAGCACAGTCTCATTTCAAATTCAAAATGATGCAAAACCCAAATCTACAAAGAGCCGACCTGAAAAATCTAAACAGCTGCTCTGCCAGCGGAGTATGAATCATACAAACGGATGGCACTGCTTGCTGTCCCCACAGGTTCACAGCAAGCCCGCTCCCAGCCGGAATCCGCTATCACACTGGTTCTTTATCAGGCAGGGATAAGCCAATGCATCTGAAAGATCCAGCAGCACGCTCCCTCATTTCCCACCAGCAGATTAGTCATTCCCTGCCAGTGGGTCTTTTTACAGAGGTGAGCGCTTCCCATCAAATCAACACTCGCCTCGTCCATATCTGACTGTGCCAGAGCGGATTTAAACATAGAGCAATTGTTTTCCAAGGCCCGATGAAGCCGGGAGTAGCAACTTGCATTTATGAAGCACGGTGGCACAGTGGTTAGCACTGCTGCCTCACAGCGCCAGGGCCCCGGGTTCGATTCCTGACTTGGGTCACTGTCTGTGTGAAGTTTGTACGTTCTCCCCATCTCTGAGTGGGGTTCCTTCGGGTGCTCCATTTTCCTCCCACGGTCCAAAAATGTGCGGGTTAGGTGGATTGGCCATGCTAAATTGCCCCTTAGTGTCAGGGGAATTAGCAGGGTAAATATGTGGGGTCACGGGAATAGGGCCTGGCTGGGATTGTGGTCAGTGCATACTCGATGGGCCGAATGGCCTCAAAGAACAATACAGCACAGGAACAGGCCCTTCGGTCCTCCAAGCCTGTGCCGCTCATGTGCCCAACTAGACCATTCGTTTGTACCCCTCTATTCCCAGTCTGTTCATGTGGCTATCTAGATAAGTCTTAAACGATCCCAGCGTGTCCGCCTCAATCACCTTGCTTGGGAGTGCATTCCAGGCCCCCACCACCCTCTGTGTAAAATACGTTCCCCTGACATATGTGTTGAACCTTGCCCCCCTCACCTTGAACCTGTGACCCTTGTGTTCGTCACCTCCGACCTGGGAAAAAGCTTCCCACTGTTCACCCTATCTATGCCCTTCATAATTTTATACACCTCTATTAGATTGCCCCTCCTCCGTCTTTCCAGGGAGAACATCCCCAGTTTACCCAATCTCACCTCATAGCTAAGACCCTCCATACCAGGCAACATCCTGGTAAGCCTTTTCTGTACTCTCCACTACCTTCTGGTAGTGTGGCGACCAGAACTGGATGCAGTATTCCAAATGTGGCCTAACCAAAGTTCTATACAGCTGCAACATCATATGCCAACTTTTATATTCTAAGCCCCGTCCAATACAGGCAAGCATGCCATATGCCTTCTTCACCACCCTCTGTGGTGCCACCTTTAAGGATCTGTGGACTTGTACACCCAGGTCCCTCTGTGTGTCTATACTCCTGATGGTTCTGCCATTTATTGTATAGCTGCCCCTTACATTAGATCTACCGAAATGCATCACTTCGCATTTATCTGGATTAAATTCCATCTGCCATTTCTCCGCCCAATGTTCCAGCCTATCTATATCCTGCTGTATTCTCTAACAATGTTCATCACTATCCGCAACTCCAGCAATCTTCCTGTCGTCCGCAAACTTACTGATCACACCAGCTACATCTTCCTCCAAATCATTTATATATATCACAAACAGCAGAGGTCCCAGTACAGAGCCCTGCAGAACTCCACTAGTCACAGACCTCCAACCGGAAAAAGACTCCTCCGCTGCTACCCTCTGTCTTCTATGGCTAAGCCAGTTCTCTACCCATCTAGCTAGCTCACCTTTTATCCCGTGAGATTTAACCTTTTGCACCAGCCTGCCATGAGGGACCTTGTCAAACGCTTTACAAAAATCCATATAGACGACATCCACGGTCCTTCCCTCGTCAATCGTTTTTGTCACCTCCTCAAAAAACTCAACCAAATTTGTGAGGCATGACCTCCCTCGTACAAAACCATGTTGTCTATCACTAATGAGATTATTCAGTTCTAAATGCGCATATATCCTATCTAAGAATCTTCTCCAACAATTTCCCTACCACGGACATCAAGCTCACCGGCCTATAATTACCCGGGTTATCCTTGCTACCCTTCTTAAATAACGGGACCACATTTGCTATCCTCCAATCCTCTGAGACCTCACCTGTGTCCAGTGAAGAGACAAAGATTTCTGTTAGAGGCCCAGCAATTTCATCTCTTGCCTCCCTGAGGAGTCTAGGATAGATGCCATCCGGCCCTGGGGATTTGCCTGTCTTACATTTGTCAACACATCTCTCTGAGACACTACCAATCAACGTGTCCCTCTCCTTTGTGAATACTGATGCAAAGTATTCGTTTAAGATCTCACCTACTTCCTTTGGTTCTAAGCATAATTCCCCTCCTTTGTCCCTGAGAGGTCCGATTCTTTCCCTAACAACCCTCTTGTTCCTAACGTATGTATAAAATGCCTTAGGATTCTCCTTAATCCTGTCTGTCAAGGACATTTCATGACCCCTTTTTGCCTTTCTAACTCCCTGTTTGAGTTCTTTTCTACTTTCTCTGTATTCCTCCAGTGCTCCATCTGTTTTTAGCTGCCTGGACCTCATGTATGCCTCTTTTTTCTTTTTGATTAGACCCACAATTTCACAGGTTATCCACGGCTCTCGAATCCTACCTTTCCTATCCGTCCTCTTTACAGGCACATGCCTGTCCTGCAGTCCTATCAACTGCTCCTTAAAAGACTCCCACATGCCAGATGTGGATTTACCCTCGAACAGCCTCTCCCAATCAACAGCCACCAAATCCTGCCTAATCCGGCTGTAGTTAGCCTTCCCCCAATTCAGCACCTTACCCATAGGACAACACTCATCTTTTTCCATTACTATCCTAAAGTTTACAGAATTGTGGTCACTATTTGCCACATGTTCCCCCACTGAAACTTTGATGACCTGACCAGTACTAGGTCCAGTATAGCCCCCTCTCTAGTTGGACTGTCAACATATTGTTCCAAAGAACATTCCTGTATGCATTTTATAAATTCTTCCCCGTCCAGGCCCCCAGCCCTAAGCGATTTCCAGTCTATGTGAGGGAAATTAAAGTCTCCCACGACAACAACCCTATTTTTTCTGCACCTGTCCAGAATCTCCTTACATATCCGTTCCTCAACTTCCCGTGGGCTGTTGGGGGGCCTGTAGTATACCCCCAGCATAGTGACTGCGCCCTTCCTGTTTCTGAGCTCCACACACAGTGACTCGTTACCTGACCCTTCCAAATTGTCCACCCTCTGTACCGCTGTAATATGCTCCCTAACCAGCATTGCTACTCCCCCACCTCTCCTAGCCCCTCCTCTGTCTCGCCTAAAACACTTATACCCCGGAATATTCAGCTGCCAGTCCTGTCCTTCTTTTAACCAAGTCTCCGTCACTGCAACTACATCCAAGTTCCGTGCAAGCATTAAGGCTCGAAGCTCGTCTGTCTTGCCCGTGACGCTCCTTGCATTGAGGCAGATGCACTCCAGACCTCTAGGCCCACTGAGGTCATCCTCCCCCAGAATGCTCTTCCTCTTAGATAGCACTGTAGGGATTCTCCTTCTGCACTGTAGGGATTCTATGGAGTGTATGATTAAAAGCATGAGATGAGTTGCATCAGGGGATATTAGAGCAGCTATCCAAAAGGTTGGTTAAAGAGGTAAGTTCGAAGGAGCATCTTAAACGCTGAGAAGTTTGGGATAAAAGAAAAGCTGAAGGGGAAATGGAACTGTTGGGATCCAGGGAGACAACTAAAGCAGCCACACTCCCGGACACACGGAATCTGGGTTACATGGGCATGGCAGGATTTCAACAGAAGCCAGATTTAGCCTGTGAGTGAACATCTACTTAAAAGATGCAGATCACTTAGTTTCGGCTGATGGGGAACTTTCATTGGCTCGTTTGCCATCTGAATTCTTATCCTGGGGCTCTAACATTTTAAAGTTTATTGATTAGCGTCACAAATAGGCTTACATTAATACTGCAATGAAGTTACTGTGAAAATCCCCTAGTTGCCACACTCCGGCGCCTGTTCGGGTACACGGAGGGAAAATTTAGCATGGCCAATGCACCTAACTAGCACATCTTTCGGACTGTGGGAGGAAACTGGAGCACACAGAGGAAACCCATGCAGACACGGGGAGAACGTGCAGAATCCGCACAGACAGTGACCCAAGCCGGGAATCAAACCCGAGTCCCTGGCGCTGTGAGGCAGCAGTGCTGTGCCACCATGCCACCACTATTCTCTTATTCTTATGAAAATTCATGGGGAAAGAGCAAAATATTTACCAGGATATGTCTGCAAAGCAATATGCAGAAAGCAATAGTTTGCATAACTGGAAGTCTTAACAGAGCAGCAAATGGTCACCATAGATGGTCTGAGGAAAAGGATTTGCTGAAAGACAGTGTTATGATCCCTACAGAGACTGATAACTGGAAATTATATATTTTTAAAGTTAATAATTGAACAGCTGACACAAGATTTCATGTTTTAAGACATTTTCCGGTCTTGGGGCGAGCGTGACCGGAAAATCCCGCCCTGAAGATTTTATTTCTGGCATTTGCTGGTTTCGTGTAAATGGGTTCCAGTTTATGCCACTATTTAACAAGTTTTTGTATGGCAGTAGCTCAGTGAGAACTCTCCCTACAATTTTTCTTTTGCCTTTATCCTTACAACTGCTCACCAAGAATTTGGATGATGTGCTAAAGGATTAAGAACGTGGACAAAATTATTGCAAACTGACCAGGTGAAAATAAGGTCGGAGAATCGCCCAAGACATATGAGGGTAGAACAGTCGTGAATGGAGACATTCACAGGAGAATCTTCCATCTGCTCGTATGACAGAGGTATTAGCTGATCACCATCCACAGTATGTTTTACAGTGTGGTCAGTAGCTAGTGCAGAACAGTGGTTTTCAAACTGGGGGCAGCAGAGATCTAAGAAAGGATCTCTTAACGCAGGGCCAGCTCTCAGGTGGGCAACCGCCCAGTCACCCTAGTCGGGAGTAGCAGTGGCTGGAGACGTGATTCCCCCTCTTCCTCTGCTAGTGCACATTCCATGCGCCTGGACATTGAGCTCCTGCCCTCCCCGTACTCTTCTCTGTGTCACCGTGATATGCTTCTCCATTGCTCCTGTGCTCCCCGAGTGCTTTCTCTGTGTTTTGTTCTCCCTGAACTGCTGCCAGTAGACTGGCTGCAGTAAGAAGCAGGCGTGGACATCTTACTGCTATCAGTTATCACATACTTGTCTTCTTAAAACCATTATTAAAATATGTTTTACGTGCTTTTTCAATTCTGAGTATTATACAGTATCAGTTAGTTGGGCGGATGTGATTGCTAACCCATTTGAAAAGGGGATTTTGACCAAAAACATTTGAAAGCCACAGCTGTAGAGAATATTACCCACCAATCTTTTAGTGTGCAGATTCAAAGGTCATTATTTATTTGTGTATATTTGTCTGTATATTAAGGGGAGGTGATGACCTGGTGGTATTATCGCCAGACTATTAATCCAGAAACTCAGCTCATGTTCTGGGGACCCGGGTTCAAATTCCAGCAGATGGTGGAATTTGAATTCAATAAAAATATCTGGAATTCAGAATCTACTGATGACCATGAACCCATTGTCGATTGTTGTAAAAACCCATCTGGTTCACTAATGTCGTTTAGGGAAGGAAACCTGCCGTCCTTACCTGGTGTGGCCTACATGTGACTCCAGAACCACAGCAATGTGGCTGACTCAGCTGCCCTCCAAGGGCAGCTCGGGAATATGGAAAATAAATGCTGGCCTAGCCAGCGACGCCCATGTCCCACAAATGACTGAAAAAAAAGACAAGGGAATCATTTTGAGTAATAATTTTTTGTTTCACGTTTGGAAGCACTGACTTTTTTTGTTATTACTTTCCAGTGGTTTGGGGAGAATGCAACCACTCCTTCCACAACTGCTGCATGTCGCTGTGGGTAAAACAGAACAACCGCTGCCCACTTTGCCAGCAGGACTGGGTAGTGCAGAGAATAGGCAAATGAAAACTGTGGAGTGTCCTTTCCCTCCCACCTTTATGGATGTCGATGTGTTTGACTCGGTGGAATCTTGTTCGCTGCCTTTGTGGAGTGAACGCCATGAGAATGGCCTCGGTCTTTTAATACAAAGGTGATCAATTTGTGCTAAATTAACTGAATCACATGCCATTGTTGACCTGTATTTATTTATTAAAAAGCTGGACAGAAATGAATGGTTTCTTACCCTTTTTTCCTTCTTTATCCTGATGCAACTCTGATTGTGAGAGTTACTGCCAAATTGTAATTAAATGAAATAGAGAGGGAAGGTCAGGTGATGTGTTGTTCCTGCTTGATGTGGTTGCTGGTAGACCCCATTGTGGTTCCCAGTGAGCATGTCTGTAGTAAGTGTTGGTTGCTTGAGAAACTCCGGCTCAGAGTGGATGAGCTGGATTCTGAGCTTCGGACGCTGCGACACATTAAGAAGGGGGAGAGATACCTGGACACTGTGTTCCAGGAGGCAGTCACACCCCTTAGATTAAATACCTTGAATTCGGCCAGTGGACAGGGACAGGACGGTGTGGTTGCGAGTGAGGAAGGTAGAGGGATCCAGGAGGTAGGGTTGCAGGAGCCTCAGTCCCTGAACTTGTCCCAACAGGTTCGAGATTCTTGCTCCCTGTGTGGACAGGAACGGGTACTGCAGGGAGGATGAGCAAACTGATCACAGCATCGTGGTACAGGGAGTCGTTCAAGTGGGGGGAGAAAAAAGAAATGTAGTCGTAATTGGGGATAGTATAGTTAGGGGCTTTAACACTGTTCTTTGTGACCAGGATCGAGAATCCCGAAGGTTGTGTTGCCTGCCTGGTGCTCGGGTTCGGGATATCTCATCTGGAGTGGGAGGGTAAAGACCCAGTTGACATGGTCCACGTAGGTACCAAAGACATAGGTCGAACAGGAACAAAGATTCTGCTAAAGGAGTCTGAACAGCTAGGAGCTAAATTAAAAAGCAGAACCAAAAAAGTAATAATCTCTGGATTACTACCTGAGCCACGAGCTAATTGACACAGGGTCAATAAGATTAAGGAGGTAAATGCGTGGCTCAAAGATTGGTGTGGGAGGAATGGGTTTGAATTCATGGGACATTGGCACCAGTATTGGGGAAGAGGGGACCTGTTCTGATGGGACGGTCTTCATCTGAATCGTGCTGGGACCAGGAATCGTATAGGGCTGTAGATAGGGCTTTAAACTAAATAGTGGGGGGGAAGGGTTCAGTTGTATGGAGAATTAGAAAATCAAAGTTAAAGGAGAGGGTAGAAGTGCAGGTTAATGGAGCTGGGGGTTCAGGAGAGGTTTGTAAAGTTTCCAGACCACGTAATAGAACAGAGTATAGAAGGTGGCAGGAATCTAACCTCAGACAGAGCAAAAGTGACAAGTATGAGAAGGGAGGTGGTCAATGCAGGATTGAGGGTGTTGTACCTAAATGTGTGCAGTATACAGAACAAGGTAAATGAGCTTGTTGCACAGATTGAAATTGCCCGGTATGATGTGGGCATCGCAGAGACGTGGCTGCAAAGGGATCAGGACTGGGATCTAAATATCCAAGGATATGTGTCCTATCGGAAGGAGAGGCAGATGGACAAAGGGGGCGGGTTGCATTGGTAGTAAGGAATGAAGTTAAGTCGATAGCAAGAAGTGATATAGGGTCAGAAGCCATAGAATCTCTGTGGGTAGAGTTGAGGAATCGCAAAGGGAAAAAGACCCTGATGGGAGTTATGTACAGGTCCCCTAGCAGTAGTCAGGATGTGGGGCAGAAAATAAATCAGGAGACAGAAAAGGCAATATTACAATAATCATGGGGGACTTCAATATGCAGGTGGACTGAGAAAATCAGGTAGGTACTGGATCCCAAGGAAAGGAATTTGTAGAATGTCTCTGAGATGGTTTTTTTAGAGCAGCTTGTGACAGCCTATTAGGGAACAGGCAATTCTGGATTTGGTGATGTGTAATGAAACAGACTTGATTAGAGAACTTAAGGTGAAGGAATCTTTAGGGAGCAGTGACCACAATATGATAGAATTTACTCTGCATTTGAGAGGGAGAAGCTGGAATTAGATGTAATGGTATTACAATTAAAGGTAACTACAAAGACATGAGGGAGGAGCTGGCCAGAGTTGATTGGAAAGGGAAGACAGTGGAACAGCATTGGCAGGAGTTTTTGGGAGTTATTCGGGAGGTACAACAGAAATTCGTCCCAAGGAGGAGGAAACGTGCAAAGGGGAGGATGAGAGAAGTCAAGGACAGCATAAAAGAAAAAGCAGATAAAGTGGCAAGGATTAGTGGGAAGCCAGAGGATTGGGAAGCCTTTAAAAGCAAGCAGAGGACAACGAAAAAAGCAATTAGGGGGGAGAAGTTGAAATATGAGTGTAAGCTAGCTGGTAATATAAAAGAAGATAGGAAGAGTTTTTTTCAATATATAAAAGGCAAGAGAGAGGCAAAAATAGCCATTGGACCACTGGAAAATGAGATTGGAGAAATAATAGGAAACAAAGCAATGGCAGAGGAACTGAATAGTTACTTTACATCAGTCTTCACAGTGGAAGACACCAGTGGGATGCCAGAGCTCCTGGAGAATCAGGGGGCACAGGTGAGTATAGTGGCCATCACTAAGGAGAAGGTTCTGGGAAAACTGAAAGGTCTAAAGGTGGATAAATCACCTGGATTGGATTGACTACACCCCAGCATTCTAAAAGAGATAGCTGAGGAAATTGTGGAGGCATTGGTGGTGATCTTTCAGGAATCACTGGAGGAAGAGAGGGTGAACACAGTAAGAAGTCTCACAACACCAGGTTAAAGTCCAACAGGTTTATTTGGTAGCAAATACCATAAGCTTTCGGAGCACTGCCCCTTCGTCAGATGGAGTGGAAAGAGAGGGTACCAGAGGACTGGAAAGTAGTTAATGTAACACCGCTGTTTAAGAAGGGAGGGAGGCAGCAGATGGGAAATTATAGGCCGGTTAGCCTGACTTCGGTCATTGGCAAGATTTTAGAGTCCATTATTAATGATTAGATCGTAGAGTACTTGGAAGTGCATGATAAAGTAGGACTGAGTCAGCATGGATTTGTCAAGGGGACGTCATGTCTAACAAATCTATTAGAGTTCTTTGAGGAGGTAACAAGGAATTTAGATAAAGGAGAACCAGTGGACATGATTTATTTAGATTTCCAGAAGGCCTTTGACAAGGTGCCGCATAGGAGACTGTTAAATAAGTTAAGAGCCCATGGTGTTAAGGGTAAGATCCTGGCATGGATAGAGGATTGGCTGACTGGCAGAAGGCAGAAAGTGGGGATAAAGGGGTCTTTTTCAGGATGTCAGCCGGTGACTAGTGGTGTGTCTCAGGGGTCAGTGCTGGGACCACAACCTTTCACAATATATATTAACAATTTGGAGGAAGGAACTGAAGGCATTGTTGCTAAGTTCGTAGATGATACAAAGATATGTAGAGGGACAGGCAATATTGAGGAAGCGGTGGGCTGCAGAAGGACTTGGACAGGTTAGGAGAGTGGGCAAAGAAGTGGCAGATGGAATACAATGTGGAAAAGTGTGAGGTTATGCACTTTGGAAGGAATGGAGGCATAGACTATTTTCTAAATGGGAAAATGCTTAGGAAATCAGAAATACAAAGGACCTTGGCAGTCATTGTTCAAGATTCTCTTAAGGTTAACGTGGAGGTTCAGTCGGCAGTTAGGAAGACAAATGCAATGTTAGCATTCATGTAGAGAGGGCTAGAATACAAGAACAGGGATGTACCTCTGAGGGAGGCTGTATAAAGCTCTAGTCAGACCCCATTTGGAGTATTGTGAGCAGTTTTTGGCCTCATATCTAAGGAAGGATGTGCTGGCCTTGGAAAGGGCATTCGGCCTCTGATATTCGGGTAAGCGTTCTCCAAGGCGGCCTTCGCGACACACGACAGCGCAGTCGCTGAGCAGAAACTGATAGCCAAGTTCCGCACACACGAGGACGACCTCAACCGGGATATTGGGTTCATGTCACACTATTTGTAACTCCCACAGTTGCGTGGACCTGCAGAGTTTCACTGGCTGTCTTGTCTGGAGACAATACACATCTTTTTAGCCTGTCTTGATGCTCTCTCCACTCACATTGTTTCGTTTCTTAAAGACTTGATTAGTTGTAAGTATTCGCATTCCAACCATTATTCATGTAAATTGAGTCTGTGTCTTTATAAGCTCTATTTGTGAACAGAATTCCCACTCACCTGAAGAAGGGGCTTAGAGCTCCGAAAGCTTGTGTGGCTTTTGCTACCAAATAAACCTGTTGGACTTTAACCTGGTGTTGTAAACCTCCTTCCTTGGAAAGGGTCCAGAGGAGGTTCACAAGAATGATCCCTGGAATGAAGAGCTTGTCGTATGGGGAACGGTTGAGGACTCTGGGTCTGTACTTGTTGGAATTTAGAAGGATGAGGGGGGATCTTATTGAAACTTACAGGATACTGCGAGGCCTGGATAGAGTGGACGTGGAGAGCATGTTTCCACTGGTAGGAAAAATTAGAACCAGAGGGCACAAGCTCAGGCTAAAGGGACGATCCTTTAAAACAGAGATGAGGAGGAATTTCTTCAGCCAGAGTGGTGAATCTGTGAAACTCTTTGCCGCAGAAGGCTGTGGAAGCCAGGTCATTGAGTGTCTTTAAGACAGAGATGGATAGGTTCTTGATTAATATGGGTCAAGGATTATGGGGAAAAGACAGGAGAATGAGGATGAGAAAAATATCAGCCATGATTGAATGGCGGAGCAGACTCGATGGGCTGAGTGGCCTAATTCTGCTCCTATGTCTTATGGTCTTACTGTGCAATTCCCCCCCACCCCCCAAAAGATCTGTAACATTTGAGTATTTGGTTCAAAATTAAAATACATGCATTACTTGTGTAGGAAATAGTGAGTGTCTCACCTCTTGCAATTGTATTTAAATTGAGCCCCAGTTTAATTGACTAAAAGATGTGGAGCTGCTGTGTATTTCCGGCATTACCACATTAAAGTTTATTTATTAGTGTCGGAAGTAGGCTTACATTAACACTGCAATGAAGTTGCTGTTAAAATCCCCCAGTCGCCACACTCAGGCGCCCGTTCGGGTACACTGAGGGAGAATTTAGCATGGCCAACGCACCTAACCAGCAGATTTTTCGGACTGTGGGAGGAAACCGGAACACCCCGAGAAATCCCACAGAGACATGGGGAGAATGTGCAAATGAATATAGTAGTATTTCTTTCACCCTTTCAAACTTGAATACAAGTCCCAGTTTGCTATCGATATTTATATCGTGTGCTCTGCAATGGATGATTCCAACTTTCCAGCTGTGTAGTTAGTTCATTAATAATAAAGAGAGAACAGAGTTTGTTTGAAAGGCGGCTGTTTCCTTCGATTGTTACCAGCTCTGAATTTTTGTTAATACTTACCTTGTATTGAACATAGACATAGAACATAGAACAGTACAGCACAGAACAGGCCCTTCGGCCCACGATGTTGTGCCGAGCTTTATCTGAAACCAAGATCAAGCTATCCCACTCCCTATCATCCTGGTGTGCTCCACGTGCCTATCCAATAACTGCTTAAATGTTCCTAAAGTGTCTGACTCCACTATCACTGCAGGCAGTCCATTCCACACCCCAACCACTCTCTGCGTAAAGAACCTACCTCTGATATCCTTCCTATATCTCCCACCACGAACCCTATAGTTATGCCCCCTTGTAATAGCTCCATCCACCCGAGGAAATAGTCTTTGAACATTCACTCGATCTATCCCCTTCATCATTTTATAAACCTCCATTAAGTCTCCCCTCAGCCTCCTCCGCTCCAGAGAGAACAGCCCTAGCTCCCTCAACCTTTCCTCATAAGACCTACTCTGCAAACCAGGCAGCATCCTGGTAAATCTCCTCTGCACTCTTTCCAGCGCTTCCACATCCTTCTTATAGTGAGGTGACCAGAACTGCACACAATATTCCAAATGTGGTCTCACCAAGGTCCTGTACAGTTGCAGCATAACCCCACGGCTCTTAAACTCCAACCCCCTGTTAATAAAAGCTAACACACTATAGGCCTTCTTCACAGCTCTATCCACTTGAGTGGCAACCTTTAGAGATCTGTGGATATGGACCCCAAGATCTCTCTGTTCCTCCACAGTCTTCAGAACCCTACCTTTGACCCTGTAATCTGCATTTAAATTAGTCCTACCAAAATGAATCCACCACTGTAGCATAACTTTCGCACAGTTTCCCCATCATTGGCTTTAACAACAATAAATGGCATTTTGCCCATAAATGTTGCAAAGGTTTCTCACTCCTCCTTTACAGGGTTGGAATGTTCTTGGAAAATAATAAACCTGGACAGGTGACCTGGTAATTTTCTACTTCCCAGATGGCATCACGCTTTACAAATGTGCTTCAGGAGACCTAAGAATCTTGCCTTTACAGGTCACTTAGGCTGATATTATTGAGTCTTACAGGCCATATATTTTACCTTTCATAACATGAGAAGCATAGGAACAGCAGTAGGCCATTCAGTCCATCAAGTCTGCTCTGCTACTCAATACGATCATAGCTGATCAGATGCTTCAATGCCTTTTAAACCCACGATCCTCATAACCCGATCAATCTCTACCACAAACCTACCCAATGGCTGAGCTTCCACCGCCCTCTGGGTTAGTGAATTCCAAATATTCACAACCCCTCTGTGTAAAATAAATTTCTCCTCATCTTGGTCCAAAGTGGCATCCACTTTATTTTGAAGTTATGTCCCCTGGTTCTACACTCTCCAACCAAGGGAAACAACCCGCATCTACCCTGTCTATTCACAACACTGGAAGATATAAACAACTGCCGAATGAAAATAAGATTTTTTTATATTTTGCTTAGGGAGAACCAGGCACCATGGCAAGAGTGACAATTCTTTCTCACAACAGTTTAATTTGTGCTCACTAGAAAAAGCTGAATTAGAGTTGAATTATCCTGGGCAGTAGCTAAAATGTCAGAGATGGACATTGCGATAGGGAGGTATTTCACATTCTTCCAGGACTGCATGGTGTTTTCATAGAAACCCTACAGGGCAGGAAGAGGCTATTCGGCCCATCAAGTCTGCACCAACAATCCCACCCAGGCCCTATCCCTATAATCCCACATATTTACCCCACTAACCTATGCATCCCAGGACACTAACCCACACATTTTTGGACTGTGGGAGGAAACCGGAGCACCTGGAGGAAACCCATACAGACAAGGGGAGAATGTGCAAACTCTGCACAGACAGGACCCAAGCTTGGAATCGAACCCAGGTCCCTGGAGCTGTGAGGCTATAGTGCTAACCACTATGCCACCCTAGAAAATAGAATATATTGGCCTGCACTTAAATAATGAGGAAAGGTTAACTAACACAGTGTTAATTAACATGGTTCC
Organism: Mustelus asterias; assembly: GCF_964213995.1. Classification (NCBI taxonomy): domain Eukaryota; kingdom Metazoa; phylum Chordata; class Chondrichthyes; order Carcharhiniformes; family Triakidae; genus Mustelus; species Mustelus asterias. The sequence continues at coordinate 21,352,899 of NC_135803.1, read as the reverse complement.
TGCTACTTATTAACCCCTCAGTCATGGAACATGGGCCATTTCAAATTGAAAGGGTCAATTTATCTAATGCAATCAATCCCTTGAAGAGGCCTAAGCTGGAAAATTTGCCAACACCATTTCTGGTGTCTTCTAGGTTAAGACAACAGTTTGAAGGCCCCAGTGAATCCCACTTTTGATCTTCCAGTGGCCAAATCACACCAAGAATTGGAAGCTGCAACCAGTGAAATTCATTGAAATAGCACTTTCTAGTATCATTTGAAGTAGTCTTCAATCAATAAATATTGAATAATTTATTCATCTTTCATTGAGTTGGTTAAATGGATACTTTGGAGTATAAAACTTCCTCTATGTATAGGCTGTATTTCCAATAAACATTTTCCTCATTAGTTCACAGCACTACGTAGTGAGCAGCTGGTGAATGATAATAGGATTCAAGTTGTGTTTACACTAAAGGAACATGAGGTATTACTACGCATCTGATTTGTGTCTCCCAGGTAATCAGCTTGTGTAAGTGAATAATCAGCTAAGTAATAGTCACGTAAGCGTCAGCTCTTGCAAAGCAAATTTGGGAGCTTCTAGAATCTACAACTAAGAATGCAACGGACTCAATACTTTTTGGCAGCATCTCGAGAGAGAGAAACAGGATTAACATTTCAGATAGATGACCTTTCGTCAGGACTTTTGACAAATTCTGATAATTTCTTAAGAAAGGACGTCAACCTGAAAGGTTAATTTTCTGTCTCCATAGTAGCTGCCAGACCTGAGTATTTCCAGGATCTTCCAGAGATGAGGGGTTTGTCATAATAAGATAGAATGAACAGTTTAGGCCTATACTCTCGGAATTTACAAGAATGAGGGGAGATCAAATTGAGGTATACAAGATGATAAAAGGTATGGATAAAGTAGACGTGGAGCGGATGCTTCCTCCTGTGGGGCATTCTAGGACGGGAGATCATAGTCTTAGGATAAGGGAGTAGCAAATTTAAAACAGAGTTGAGGAGAAACTGCTTCTCGCAAAGGGTTGTGAATCTGTGGAAATCGCTACCCCAAAGTGCGGTGGATGCTGGGACAGTGAGTAAATTTAAGGAGGAGTTAGACAGATTTTTCATTGGTAATGGGTTGAAGGGTTATGGGGGGAAGGCAGGAAAATGGGGATGAGGAGCATATCAGCCATGATCGAATGGCGGAGTGGACTCGATGGGCCGAATGGCCTAATTCTGCTCCTATATCTTATGAACCTTCTGTTTTTGTTTCCGATTTCCAGGAATTTGCTTTTGTATTTTACTATTTGCTGGTTTCGTTGCACAATGTTGAATTGTGTAAGTATTGTTTTACTTAAGATTAATAGTTGTATCAAAATCAATACTGCCATGAATCCCCCTAGCACTCTCTACCATTGATGTATTTTATTAGTTATGTCAAGACAATTTCATAGAGTACCACAAAGTATAACATGTTGTGATTAGAACTGCAACATGAGACCATGGAGCAAGCGGCCTGTATAGTAGATTGGTAATTGAGCTGCAGGCAGTGCAATATTTTACAGCAGATGTTTAATTGAGTAAAGACCAGAAACTACAGCACAATCCCATCTGTTTTCTGCAAACTATTGTGAATAAATATGCTTGAGTCAACATTCCCCATTTATCAATCTTCTTAATGTATATTTCTGATAGAACATGTACCATTGGCTTTGATTGTCCACACCTCCTTTCACCATGTCCAAGATTCACAAACATTTGGCCGGATTCTCTGACCTCACTTGCAGCCGGGATTATCCCGTCCCGTTGCAGTGAACGGAGATTTGGCTGAGCGCCAAATTCTCCATCCTGGTTGGCAGTGGCGACGGAGCGTGAACGGCCGGAGAATTACGGCAATTACTTTTTCATTGTAAATTTGCTAAGTAAACAAACATCCGTTTCTATTCCTGCCCTTTGAAACCTTGCACGGGCCATCATATAAACGTTGAAAAAGTTACATTCCAAATGGAAGAGGTATATAAGTACAGCAATGCATGCATGGGTGTATTATATACAGTTACAGTTAAAAGGGATAAGTGGTTTCAAGATGCAATAGCAAGTTGTTTGTTTCCTAATACGCTGCAGAGGACATTCCAAGGAAATCCTTGCTTTACATTGCAGTGGGATAGCTTGATCTTGGTTTCAGATAAAGCTCAGCACAACATCGTGGGCCAAACGGCCTGTTCTGTGCTGTACTCTTCTATGTTCTATGTTCTACATTAAGCGTGCAACATTCTATTTCTTTCTCAGAGTTTCTGCTCCAACATTCACGTTCACCAATACTGTTAATGTCTTTTCTATTTTCCATCAGTGTGACAATTTGTTATGTACAATTCATCTGTTTTGTGACACTGATCCTATTTTGCAGTACGGGTTATCATTCACCATTACGTTCAAGGTTTTGATTTGATTTGATTTATTATTGTCGCATGTATTAGCATACAGTGAAAAGTATTGTTTCTTGCGCGCTATACAGCCAAACATACCGTTCATAGAGAAGGAAACGAGAGAGTGCAGGATGTAGTGTTACAGTCATAGTAAGAGATTGAATTGTTTAGAGAGTTTAAAAGAGTTAGAATGAAGTTTTAGAAGCATAGAACAAGAGTAAAAGATAGAATTAGAGGATATGCTGGACACAGCTTGCAAGAAGACACTTTGCTCCGGCGCGCCATCTTGTATTAAAGGTTTTGTTACTCCTGTGGTAACTTGGCCACAAAAGTAGTTGAACACGTTGTTATTTTCAATCTTCCTTACTTAATATTGAAAATATCAAAATACAGCACAGCATGACTCAGAACTAGAGGTAGCTAGTTACACAAGTCCCTCGTGGTAAAACCTAACCCAGTGAAAGCCCGCGCTACCGATGAGTCACTCGCGCATGCTCATACCTGCTAAAGACATCAGTATATACAATCAAATAGAAAGATGCTTACTATAACACTCCATAAAAATTCCACTTGTCTTCTGTTGGTGCTTCTGAGTTATGGTGACAGGGGAACTCCAGTAGCTTATTTAATGACAGAAGTTGTTTACTTTTCTCTCCTCTTTGCAATAGGGTGGGCAAAGTGGAATCCTACTGTGCATGGTTGTCCAACAAATTAATCTTAATTAATATGGATGGATTGTATGGCACAACTGTCCAGTTTAATAATTGGTAAGCCTGGGTGATTCCAATTACAGAATTATTTCTTCAGCACACTAATTACCCATTGACTGCAGCACAACTGCGCAGAGGTTTGTCATTTTAAAAATATTTACCCGATAGGTCAGTTTGTATTGCAGACTAATGCTGCTATCAATTTTTTATTCGTTCATGGGATGTGGGTGCGTCGGATGGGCCAGCATTTACTGGCCATCGCTAATTGCCCTTGAACTGAGTGGGCATTTCAGAGGGCACTTAAAAGTCAACCATATTGTTATGGGTCTGGAGTCACAAGTAGGCCAAAACAAGTAGGCGCAGCAGGTTTCCTTCCCTAAAGGACATTAGTGAACTGGATGGGTTTAATGACAATTGACAATGGATTCATGGTCATCTTTTAATTTTAATTAAAAGTTATTTTAGTAAAATGAAAGTTATAAAAGTTTAATTAAAAAATCACCATCTGCCATGGTAGGACTCAAATCCGGCTCCCCAAAGGATTACCCAGAGATTACTAGGGTAGGCTCATGCACAAGATTAAGATTCATGGATTTGGCCACTTGGATTCAGAATTGGCTTGCCCATAGAAGTCAGAGAGTAGTGGTGGAAGGGTGTTTTTCTGGCTGACAGTCCGTGGCTAGTGGTGTTCCGCAGGGATCCGTACTGGGATCTTTGCTGTTTGTGATATATATATAAATGACTTGGATGAAAACGTAGATGGGTGGGTTAGTAAGTTCGCAGCTAACACAAAGATAGGTGGAATTGTGGATAGTGTAAAAGATTGTCAAAGGAGACAGTGGGACATACATCAGTTGCAGTTATTGGGGGAGAAATGGCAGATGGAGTTTAATCCGTGCAAGTGTGAGGTGCTGCACTTTGGGAGATTAAATGTTCAGGGTAAATACGCAGTTAATGGCAGGACCCTGAACAGCATTGATGTACAGAGGTAATCTTGGAGTTCAAGTCCATAGCCCCCTGAAAGTGGCAAACAAGGTGGTAAACAAGGCATATGGCATGCTTTCCTGTCATGTTGCAGCTTTATAAAACTTTGGTTAGGCTGCAGTTAGAGTATTGCATTCAATTCTGGTCACCACATTACAGGAAGGATGTGGAGGCTTTGGAGAGGGTGCAGTAAAGGTTTACCAGGATGCTGCCTGGACTAGATGGTGTGAGCTATAAGGAGAGGCTGGACAAATGAGGGTTGTTTTCTCTGGAGCGGCGGAGGCTGAGAGGAGACCTGAGAGAAGTCTATAAAATAAGGTTGACAGAATCTTTTTCCTAGAGTCAAAATGTCTAGTACTAGGGAGCATGCACTTAAGGTGAGAGAGGACAGTTCAAAAGAGATGTGAGAGGCAAGTGTTTTTACACAGAGAGTGGTAGGTGTCTAGAAGGTGCTGCCAGGGGTGGTGGAGGCAGATACAATAGGGACATTCAAAGGGCTTTTAGATAAGCAAAGAACAAAGAACAGTACAGCACAGGAAACAGGCCCTTCGGCCCTCCAAGCCTGTGCCGCTCATTGGTCCAACTAAACCATTCGTTTGTATCCCTCCATTCCCAGACTGCTCATGTGACTATCCAGGCAAGTCTTAAACGATGCCAGCGAAGCACATGAATATGCAAGAAATAGAGGTATATCGACCAAGGGCAGGCAGAAGGGATTCGTTTAATTTGGCATCGTTTATGGCACAACATCGTGGGCCGAAGGGTCTGTTCCTGTGCTGCACTATTTTATGTTCTATGTACTAGTTCAGCAACAATACCATTATTCCACTGCATCCCCTTACTTGCATTTATGTAATCCACTTAACATAAAATATCCCAAAGTTCTCCATAGAAGTGTTATCAGACAAAGCTTGGTCAAAGAGGTAGGTTTCAAAGAACATCTTAACAGAGGAGAGCGAGTCAGGAAGTTTAAGAACAGAATTCCAGAGCTTAAAACGCAGGTAGCTGAAGGTATAGCAACTGGTAATGGAGCAATGAAAATCAGAGATCTCTGAGTGTATAGAGATGGGGAGGTTACAGGGATAGGGAGCATTGATGCCATGTGGGAGGATTGGAAACGTACAAAGAAATGTTTAATTGAGTTGTTGGACTGGGGAACAATGTGGATCAGTGAACACAAAGCTGATAGGTAAGTAGGACATGGAGCAAGATGGGATATGGCTACAGAGTTTTGGATGAGCTCAAGTTTAATAAAGGTGCAATGTGGGGAGCCAGCCATGAGAGTATCAGAATAAACATATCTGGAGGTAACAATGGTTTCCGCAGCAGGTGATCTGAGGCAGGGACTGAGAAAGGAATGTTACGGAGGTACAGATAGATGGTTGTGCTGAAAGAAAAGATAGGAGGTTGGAATCTCTGGTCAGGATCAGATGAAATGCCACAGTTGCAAACAGAGGGAAGAGAATGTTTTTCTCTGAGGGTTTTCCTGTTTTGGAACTCTGCCTCAGAAGGTGGGGGTCATTGAATATTTTAAAGATGGAGGTAGATGGACTCTTGTTAGGGAATCAAAGGTTATTGGAGGTAGATGGCAATATAGACTTAGAAACACAAACAGATCAGCTATGATCTTGAAAAATGGCAAAGCAGGCATGAGAGACTCAATGGCTTTATTCTGCTCCTATTTCACATGTTCATATAAACAATCTGGTTCTGTCTCAGACGTGGCCAGAGAGAAGACAAATGTCCTTTGTGAATTAATATTGGTTTAGATAAAGGCCAGTATCTAAACAGATACAGAATTTCAGGCTGTGGATGTCCAGTGGAATATACCAGCATATTGAAAGATAAAATTCTACATTAAAGTGAAGGAATTTGAAAACGTACACTTGTTTTATTTAATACTTAATGTCCAAACAGCACAATGCTCCTTGGAAGCCAATTCCTGCCCTACATATTAATGTATTTTTATTATTATTATCATCATACATTAATAAATGTATTAATCAGTCTAATACATTTTAGACTGGATACATCTGAATTTGAGAAAAAAAACATTCAACCAGTGGCTCAGTTGATATTTTCTCAAAGGCTTTGCCAGATTTTGTGATCTTTTGATCACTTTTCCATTGAAAGGAATTGGAGAAGAAAATATCACGTTGCGCTTTAATGAAAAGGAAGTTAGGGTGTTAATATGTTAATAGTGTTAAATTTGATCATTGATAATATCTCACACTTATTGTATATGGAACTTACCGTTTGATAAAATAGCAATATCTCATCAGTCTTCATTTTTGCTCCTGAACTGCAGGAATAACAGTAACTGAGACGCAGGCAGTAAAGTCCTGCAAATGTTGGGAGGCCAGTCAGTCTTCTATGTCAAAGCCACAGTTGTAACTAAATGGTCTGAAATGTTGCAGGGCAGTTAGAGATCTTTAAATTAAAGAAAATACATGCATGACTGGGGGTGATGTAGCCTGGTCCATTCCTTAGTGTCATTACGTAAAGATAAATTGTACTGATAGCGTGAAGTGAGTTCAATCGAAGCTCACTGTGAGATAAAGCTGTTATTACTTTGTATCAGGCTTTGAGCTGTTGAGCGTTTTCTGGTTTCAGGAAGATTAGAGAAGCATGCGAAGACATGTGCAACAGATTCAAATATCCAGTTCAGGTCAAAAGGTGGAACTATTATTACAGGGTTACATCATCATGCAACTGGATACAGGGTAGCACAAATCAACTCTGATTAAAATGAAGACGCTTACACCACCTGTTAGATTGACTGATGCTACTGAAGCTGAGAAGGTATCAGCAGCAGATCTAAATTTGCAACAGACGCAGTCTCAATTCATCAGCAGTTTACCTTTCTGTACTTGGCCCACCAGTTGCCTTCCAATGGTAATAACCTCATTTTCAACCCTTGATGTCCTTCAGCTTGATTAATTACATATGAAAGAACACCACAATGCCAATTAGAACTCCTCTTGACAGGATTGCACCCATGTATCACATTAATTAGATGTTTCTTTGATGTAAATAGACAGCACATTATTTCTGAAGTATTTTTCAATTTTAAATTGAAGTTAAAGATGCCATCCAAGAGTTGTGGATCTAAGGTTTTAGAGGATTATCCTTTCAGAGTAACCTAGTTTCGTCTCAAGTGCCATGCACTGTTTCTGACTATTTCACACACTAATATTCCTCATAGCAAAATATACTTTGAAAAAGAGACAACATCGCAAACGTTTTTAGTTGTCAACTCATATTAGTGAACAGTTAAGGATTTGTAATGCAGGCAGTGTTTTTGTCTTTTCACTAGGGATAGTTTTTCGAAGGGCATAAGCATCTTATGGGATTGTTTTTCAACATAAGCTTAACTGCAATTTTTACTTATTGATAGGACGAACTAAGACTGATAGCATCATACTTATTATAAGATAGGAGTAAGCATACGTAGCTTGAATCATCAGTTTTATGTAAATTCAGTCGATACCTCGGAGGGAGTCTTGTTATAAGAAAACGCTATCGATGCCCATGTCCCACAAATGAATTTTAAAAATATGCTATTTAATCTTGATAAGTGCGAAGTGATGCACTCTGGAAGAAGTAACAAGACAAAGAAATAATTAATGAATGGAAGGACACGAGGATATTGCGGGTTAGGTGGATTGGCCATGCTAAATTGCCCCTTGTCCAAAGATGTGTAGGTTGGGTGGATTAACCATGGTAAATGTGCAGGGTTATGGGGATAGGGTGGACGGGAGGGCCTGGGTGGGATGCTATTTCAGAGAGTCGGTGCAGTCTCAATGGGCCAAATGGCCTCTTTCTGTACTGTAGGGATTCTATGGTTCTATCATTCACCTTCTCCCTCTGACCCAACCACCTTCTAAACTCTCCTTCTCCCTGAACACCCCCTGTACAAATGCAACCATTTAAAAATTTGTTTTACAGAAATGAAATTCCCTGATGTGTTTCTTCTTGAAGAACAATCTGAAAAAGGCAATTCCCATGTTATCCCATATCGGCATCAGGGCTCCCATTTAGACTGATCATTGAGTTAAATTGTAGTTGTTCCAGCAGTGACAAAGGAATTGTACCGTTAATGGCAGCATCAATTGGCTTTGCTGCTCATAATTTGCCATCATACTCACTGCGCCTCATCTAATTAGAAATGAAGAAAATATGTTGTGACTCCTGTCTGGCAGTCCCTGAAGTACAAGAGGAATCTTGACATAGTTTCCATTTTCAGAGAGGACTAAGGACAACAGCGACCATCCCAAATACTTCAGCCCTAACTTCTGAGTGCTGATGCGAACCATCCCAAATGTGCCACACTAACAAGCACCCTCTCCATCTTCTGGAGTCTGCCTGCAAACCCTTCGAGTAAATGATGTAGCCTCCCCCCCTCCCTTGTTTGTCAGTGTTTCACGCAGTTTTATAGGGGTCCAACTTCCCAGCCCTCTGTCTTCCCTCTGCGTTTCACTGCTCATCATCCTCATCTGCCTCCTTGATCTTCTGCCTGCCATCATGCCCCCTCATCCCCCTGCTGCCCTTGTACAGTCCTTCTTCTACTTTGTCCCTTCCCTTGTGTTTGCCCTTACACCTGACACCCACATCACTCTGCCCTCCTTCTACATTGTCTCCCTTATCCTCGTCAGCCAGCAACCCCCCACCCGCTCACACCCGACACCTCTCACCTCACCCCCTGTCAAACTTTGGTCCATTGGAGTGGAGACAGCATGAATCCTGAGCAGAGTGCTGTCCAGACAGACAATGGTGTGGGGCACTGAAGACCTCTGCACTCCTCAACCCTGGGTGCAGTGGGTGAAACGGGAAGGTCCATGATCCAGCAGCACAGTGCTGCCCATCAAGACCAGGTCAGTGTGGAGTTGGAGGGCAGGAACTGGTCTGCACCAACAGAGTGGCACTGTGTATGTTGCACTCACCACGACGTCTCAAGCGAACTGAGATCCACCTTGTGCATTACACGGGTTTCAGACTGATGTAATTTCCTGTTGGCATGACACAAGATTGGAAGGCTTGAGGAGATTCTGGCGAGCTGCTGCCTTAATGAGCATTCATGAGATGCAAATGAATGCAAATGGTATGCATGCCGCCAGGCAGCGGGGTAACTGATTCGCCATTGGGAGAATTGCAAACTGTTTTTCTGTTGGCGGGATCCAGCTTTTCAGCTTCCGCTGAATTCTCTGCTCCAGCCTGCCACCAAAGCCGAGGTGGGAGAATCCGTTCTATTAATCACCTTGAAGAATCCTTAATGAGCAGCGGAGAGTCTGAACCAGGAAGAATATAAAATTCATTGTCAAATCAGATACAGGCAGTCAATAAAGAAAAGGCAAGGAAAGGTTGGATCAAGAGTAAGAGGGACAAAGTGAGAAGTTAACATAATTGTTTCATTTTTAAATATTTCCTACATTAATTAAAATCCGAGGACCACAGTCGTTAAAAAAATTTCTCAGTCCCGGAGAGGTTGTTTGGCTATAATTAAAGCTTAACATACTGTTAAATGGGTACTTACACTCAAATGGACAAACCCTAACCTTTTCTGAAAAATTTAGTGTGTATGTTTCGGCCTGTTTTATATATTTCAGTGGTGAATGCCAAGATACCAATATCACGCAGTTCTTAAAAAATCCAATTCAATCAAATCAAGTCCAATTCAGAGTCTCAACAAGTTGAGACATTCCCGATCCAAGCTGACAGGATAGGCTCACCACTTCTGTCTTGGGCTTGATCTACATGATCCAAGCCGATTGGAGCATTGCGCCTCCTCCAAGGTTTGACCTCATTTGCATTTTAGCCAAAAGGCCGAGATGCCGCTTTAAAATATTGCTTCAAGTGAAGCCTCAGTGTAACCCCATGACGGCAACCAAGTGCAGGACAACAAAACTACACTTGATATTAGCCAAAAGTCTAGCCTCACCGTTACTGTAAAATTCTGGTCGCTACACTACCAGAAGGATGTGGTGGCTTTGGAGGGAGTACAGAAAGGGTTTACTAGGATGTTGCCTGGTATGGAGGGTATTAGTTATGAGGAGAGATTGAATAAACTGGGATTGTTCTCGCTTCTTGGCCTTTTAGCTAAGATCAAGTGTAGTATGGATTGGATGTTGCGCTTAGTCGAGGTCATTGGGTTGCATTTAAGCTTCATTTTAATATGAAGCAATTTTTTAAAGCGGCATCTCGGCCTTTTGGCTAAGATGCAAATGAGATCAAGCCTTGGAGGAGGAAACCTCCCCCTCCTCCAATCAGCTTGGCTCATGTAGATCAGGCCCAAGACAGGTGTGAAGGCCCTATCTTGTCAGTTTGGATCGGAAATGTCTCAACTTGTTGAGACTCTGAATTGGACTTGATTTGATTGAATTGGAAAAGTATTAAAAAAAACTGGGATTGTTCTCCCTGGAAAGACGAAGCTGAGGGGTGACCTGATAGAAGTTTATAAGATTATGAGGGGCATAGATAAGGTGAACAGTTGGAAGCATTTTCCCAGGGTAGAAATGATAATCACAAGAGGGCACAAGTTTAAGGTAAGGAGGGAAAGGTTCAGTAGAGATGTGTGGGGGAGGTTTTTTACACAGAGGGTGGTGGAGGCCTGGAATACACTGTCAAGTGAGGTTGTTGATGCAGACATGTTAGCGACATTTAAGGCTTATCTGGATAGGCACATGAACAGGTCGGGTATAGAGGGATACAGGCGGTTGGTTTAGTTAGGACAACTGTAATCGGCACAGGCTTGGTGGGCCGAAGGGCCTGTTCCTGTGTTGTACTGTTCTTTGTTCTTTTACTGCAAAATGTTCCCCATTGTGTTACATCATTTCAGTAAATTTACTGCATTAGTGAGTGATGAAAGACTGTTGGGTTTAGGCTGCAGAAGGACTGGTAAATATGTTCCAGGTGAGTGTAGGAGCTCTATTATTTTTAATGAATTATCAGCAGTTTTATGTTGCACAATGGTCAAACTATTTTTCTGAGGACCAAGAACCTTTTGAAACAATTAGGCTCCTTGCTTTTTGTGAGTTGCGAAACCAGCTCCAGCAGGTTCAAAGAAAGCTGGAATCATGGCTTGAGTTTTAATGCTTGCCTTGCTAGTGTTAAGAAAGGGACACATTTAGTAACCAACAACTTCACATCGTATGACACAGATGTAACTAGAAAATGGATTTCCACTTTAACTGCAGACACTTGTTGCCTGATTTACATTTTACATGGGGCGGCATGGTGGCACAGTGGTTAGCACTGCTGCCTCACAGCGCCAGGGACCCGGTTCAATTCCCAGCTTGGGTCACTGTCTGTGCGGAGTCTGCACGTTCTCCCCGTGGCTGCATGGGTTTCCTCCGGGTGCTCCGGTTTCCTCCCACAGTCCAAAGACGTGCTGGTTAAGTGCAATGGCCATGCTCAAGTCTCCCTCAGTGTACCCAAACAGACGCCGGAGTGTGGCAACTAGGGAATTTTCCCAGTAACTTCATTACAGTGTGAATGTAAGTCTACTTGTGACTAATAAATAAACTTTACTTTTTAGACATTTCCAAATGACCAACTGGAAAACTGGGCACTCAAGTCCAGCTGGTCGACAGCCTTAGAAGAGGGACATTTCCATCCCATCAGTTTCAGCTGAATTGAAGCCTGGATTCAGAATCAGTTATTCAGTTTCTTTTGCCTGATGCATTACGTATGTAAAACACGCTTCGATATTGTTGTTTCAATATGCTATGCACGAGTGGCTGGTGATGGCTTAGTGCCAGTGATTGAGAATTCTGGTCACGCAGTCAGCAAGAGGTGCCAGTCAGTGAGTAGGTAATTCCTCAAAGGAAAGGAGAGGAAATTGTAGTGTGAGTCACCATGGGACTCTTCTGGGCATACCCAAACAGCCATTCAAATGTAGGACTGGCAGAAGACCAAGGGCAGATTGCCTGCCACAGCTGTGAGACTCTGCAATGCGTGCGACAGAGAAAGTGGGAATAAATTTTCAAAAGGGTGGCTGAGCGGGTAAGTGTTTAAAGGCATTGAGGACAGAGTCTGACAGCATTAACAATTTTCAAGGTTAGAAAATCATAGAGCATTTAGCACTTGTTCCAAAATCACTGGTGAGTAGGGGGATGGGGCAGGGTGATACAATTGCAATAAATGAATTAATGCCACTGTTAGAATGCCAGGAAATCTCATATGAATATCAGACAGGTAGCAGTAATATGAGATCATAAATGTTTTTAAATTGATTTCAATTCCTCTGTGCTTTTGCTTCCTTTAGCCAATTGTCATATAGTAATGTCAAAATCTATCATGGTTCTTGATTACAGTTCTACTTTTTCGAAGGCAGCTTCACATCTCTTTGGAACAAGCACAAGTTCTCAAGTAATATGGTTGGTGCATTTAGACTGTAACTACTTTGAAGTAGTTTTTCTTTATTTAGAGTTCCAGTATAGCTTCAGAAGGATGGGGACACCCTTTCATGCAACTTGAGCTTTACGTTGCATGCAATGCCAAGTGCTCGAAGGATCTGTTTGTCCCACTGATCTTTAGCCAGAAGTTATTTGTAATGCTTAAAATTACTACCCAAACTGTGTGTACTTAAAAGTCAACTATTGAAATTGCTAGCTACAGTACAACAAAATTCATATACTTTACTATTTTAAAATATTAGTTTTAAAATATTTTGTAGCCACTCATTTTTATAACAAAATCAATTTCAGTCATACTAGTTTCTTAGAATTATTCACAAACTAATAACAATAAGGAGTCTTGCATTAGAGTTGCAATTTGCTTTAAATTAATATATCATTGTAGATTGCTGATGTTTCTATCAACCTTATTCAACAGCTCCCACAGAACATTAGCATGGGATTTAGATACAGTTGCAATAACCTTGTATTAGAATGATCCTTTTCTAAGCCACGTCCATGTGACGAAACAAATTTTGGCATAAGCTTCCAAAATTTATACTCAGATCTTGTTTTCATTTGTTACTTAAAATTTAAATTTCATTGCATACAATGAAAAATTAGTTTTCAAAAATATGTGCTGAACTTCAAAGTTTTCAAAGATATTTTTTGGGTGAAGGGACAAGTTTTGAAAGCTGCTAAACTCAACTAATTCACAGCTAATCAACTCTTTTAAACATGTTATCAAACACATCTCATAAATGCCACTGACAACTTAGCATAGAAAAGTAAAATCTACTTAGATGGAAATATCTTATGCGTCATAATCCCCTGAATAGACACCTAAAGATACTTAGGGAAATCTCTGAGGGATTTAATGGTACAAACACTTGTTCATAGCTACACGAGGCGCAGGCAAACTCTCAGGCATTTTCACAAAGTGAGGATCTACCAAAGAGAGCCAACATGTGTGACATGGGAGCACTCGATAACCTAATTGCCAATACGGTTTACCTGCAAGCCAGGAAAAGCGTGGATGGAGATGTCAAGGAAATGCGAAAGAGGCGACAAAGTTTGGCTTTACCGAGCCATCGACAAAGTGCCTCAGTGAGGGACAAAATGAATATTGTCTTTGAGAATCTGTGTGAAAAGCAACCAATTGGCAAGAAGTTGTTTCATCAGTTTACGGCAACAGTCCCAGAATATCAAGTTGCTGTTGATTTTGTAAATGCAGTTACGGACTTTCATCTGGCTGAAAATGGGGTAAAGGACAAGTTGCAGCAGAACATTGTGACTAACTTCTTGAAAGCCGATTCCAAAAACTACCTCTCCTTCCTCAGTCAGGAGCTGGCTGATAAATGTAAAGATGCAGCAGAAAAGGATGTTGAGGAACTTCTGGCTCTGGCTCAATCAGAAACTAAGACATTCCTTCTGGGACGACCTTTCCAAGACTTTCAAAACAGTCCATTCTTTTCTAAGTTCTTGCAGTGGAAAACCTTTGAACGGCAGCCTATAACTGAAAAGTACTTTTATCAGTTCAGAGTTTTGGGTAAAGGGGGATTTGGGGAGGTAAGATCTCTATTTTTTTTAACAACTTAAAGGGCAGAGGTTTTGATTCTCACTGGAGGTGGGAAATCCCAGCAATTGGCATTGGAAAGCAGCGTGCTGGAATGCCAGCACATTCCAACATCAGACCATTTTCATTCCAGGACAATGGGCAGGTGGGGGGAGGGGGGGGGGGGGGGGGGAGACCCACCTCCCAGTGAGCCCAAACATGACCAGGCGATAGTGGCGGCAGGCCAGGTTGGGGGGGCCCATCACTCCATTCTGCAAGGCAACCCCACCCTTGCTACATGGCCATCGGGCCACAACTGCGGACCCTGCCAGTTCAGTGTACAGATTGTCCCTCCACCATAACAACCTAGCAGCTGTGCCCTTTTGTAACTGATTATTTTTCATAGAATTAAAGAATCCCTACAGTGCAGGAGGAGGCCATTCAGCCCATTGACCCTGCACCGACAGCAATCCCATCCAGACCTATCCCCATAACCCCACATGTTTACCTTGCTAGTTCCCCTGACACTAAGGGGCAATTTAGCATGGCCAATCAACCCAACCTGCACATCTTTGGACTGTGGGAGGAAACTGGAGCACCTGGAGGAAACCCACACAGACACAGGGAGAATGTGCAAACTCCACACAGTTAGTGACCCAAGGCTGGAATTGAACCTGGGTTCCTGGCACTGTGAGGCAGCAGTCTTGAAAAAAGAATTTAAAATTTTTTCTAATGATTAATTAGATTTGATTTAATTTATTATTGTCACATATATTAATATACAGTGAAAAGTATTGTTTCCTGCGGGCTCTACAGACAAAGTATACCGTACCTAAAGAAGGAAAGGAGAGCATGCAGAATGTAGTGTTACAGCCATAGCTAAGGTGTAGAGAAAGATCAACTTAATACAATGTTGGTCTATTCAAAAGTCTGATGGCAGCATGGAAGAATCTGTTCTTGAGTCGGTTGGTACATCTCCTCAGACTTTTGCATCTTTTTCCCGACATAAGAAGAGAGTATGTCCGGGGTGTGTGGGGTCCTTAATCCTGCTGGCTGCTTTTTCGAGGCAGAGGAAGTGTAGACAGTGTCTGTGAGTGGGAAGCTGGTTTGCGTGATGGACTGGGCTTCGTTCACAACCCTTTATAGTTTCTTGCGGTCTTGGGCAGAGCAGGAGCCATACCAAGCTGTGATACAACCAGAAAGAATGCTTTCTATGGTGCATCTGTAAACGTTGGTGGAGGTCATAGCAGACATGCCTAATTTCCTTAGTCTTCTGAGAAAGTAGAAGCGTTGGTGGGCTTTCTTAACTATAGTGTCAGCATGGGGAGACCAGGACAAGTTGTTAGTGATCCGGACACCTAAAAACGTGAAGCTTTCGACCATTTCTACTTCGTCCCCATTGATGTAGACAGGGGCATATCCTCCACAATGCTTCCTGAAGTCGATGACTATCTCCTTCATTTTGTTGACATTGAGGAAGAGATTATTGTTGTCGCACCAGTTCACCAGATTCTCTATCTCATTCCTGTACTCTGTCTTGTCATTGTTTGAGGTCTGACCCATTCCGGTGGTGTCATCAGCAAATTTGAAAATCGAGTTGGAGGGAAATTTGGCCACACAGTCATGGCTGTATAAGGACTATAGTAGGAGGCTGAGAACACAGCCTTGTCGGGCACCGGTGTTGAGGATGATCGTGGAGGAGGTGTTGTTGCCTATCCTTACTAGGATAGTAAGGATCTAGTAATCCTAGATCCTTAGGATCTAGGTTTGTGGGTTAGGAAATTCAGGATCCAGTCGCAGAGGGAGGAGCTGCGCAGAGCTCCTGCGCAGTCGCAGAAGGGGGATCTTACAGAGATCTATGAGATAATGAAGGGGCTGGAAAGGGTAGAGGTGGAGAGATTCTTTCCACTTAGAAAGGAAGCTAGAACTAGAGGGCACAGCCTCAAAATAAAGGGGACAGAGTTGAGGAGGAACTTCTTCTCTCAGAGGGTGGTGAATCTCTGGAATTCTCTGCCCACTGAAGTGGTGGAGGCTACCTCGTTGAATATGTTTAAATCACAGATAGATGGATTCCTGATCGGTAAGGGAATTAGGGGTTATAGGGATCAGGCGGGTAAGTGGAACTGATCCACTTCAGATCAGCCATTATCTTACTGAATGGCGGGGCAGGCTCGAGGGGCTAGATGGCCTACTCCTGCTCCTATTTCTTATGTTCTTATGAACTCCTCATCATCATGGCATTTAGATATGCCCAATCAAATTTTTAAAAATGTATAAAAAGCAATATTTTTTATTTGTTGGTTCAAATATTGTTTAATCTTTTGGTATTTGCACAAGAATTGTCTACGGTGTAAAAAAATGAAATAAGGCATATTATTGTTTGATTTACAAGTGTCAAACTTTGCATTATTCAGGTGTGTGCAATACAGGTCAAAACAAGCGGCAAAATGTATGCCTGTAAACAGTTAGACAAGAAACGACTGAAAAAGAAACAGGGAGATGCAATGGCCCTCCTTGAGAAGGAAATCTTGGAAAAGACAAACAGCCGATTTATTGTCAACCTGGCCTACGCTTATCAAACCCCGGACCGTCTGTGCTTGGTCATGACCTTGATGAATGGAGGAGATCTGAAATTTCATATTTACAACATTGGAGAGAAGGGAATCGAAATGAAGCGTACAATATTTTACACAGCCCAGATTACCTGTGGAATCCTGCACCTTCACTCTTTGAGTATTGTGTACCGCGACATGAAACCTGAGAATGTCCTACTGGATGACAATGGCAACTGCAGGATTTCAGATTTGGGACTTGCAGCCACAATAAAAGAGGGCAAAGGCATCACCCACAAAGTAAGTACAAAGAGGCCTAGTAGACACAGAAAATAGTTGTGATCCAGGAAGTTGTAATTCTCATAAAGGGGCAGCACGGTAGCGCAGTGGTTAGCACTGCTGCCTCACTGCGCCAGGGACCCGGGTTCAATTTCAGCCTTGAGTGACTGTCTGTGTGGAGTTTGCATGTTCTCCCTGTGTCTACGTGGGTTTCCTCCAGATGTTCCGATTTTCTCCTACAGTCCGAAGATGTGCAGGTTAGGTAGATTGATCGTGGTAAAATTGCCGCTTACTGTCCCAAGATGTGTAGGTTAGGGGGATTAGCAGGGTAAATACGTGGGGTTATAGGGACAGGACCTGGGTAAGTTATAAAAAAGGTGGGTCGGTGCAGACTTGATGGGCCAAACGGCCTCCCTCTGCACTGTAGGGATTCTATGGTTTTATGACGTAAAATCCAGTGGCGCAAATGCCAGTAAAACACTTCATTTATTGTAACGTCAACCGAGAGGAGAGATTCGCTAATTACATTACTGGAATTAATTTGAGTGTAAGTCTGCTATAAAACTTACATTGTCCAGATTTTGTAGGAGGAATAGGAAAAAGCTGGAATGTAATTTCTACTGACTGCACACTTGCAGTGCAATGCGGAAATCAGGAAGTTGCCCTGCCCCTTCAAGGGGACCTGATCAAGGTACATAAAATTTGAAAAGGGATTGATAAATGTAGACCAAATATTTCCTCTGATGGTGCAATCTTGAACAAGAGGTCACAGGTATAGGCTGAGAGGTGGTAGATTTAAAGCTGAGATGAGGAGGAATTGCTTCTCGCAGAGGGTGGTGAATTTGTGGAACTCGCTGCCCCATAGCGCGGTGGAGTCTAAATCGTTGAATGATTTCAAGAGGGAGATAGACATATTTTTAATTAAATAAAGGAAAGGTGGATATAGGAAATAGGTGGGGAGGTGGATTTAAGAGCAGGGAGAGATCAGCCATGGTCTAATTGAATGGCAGAGCAGACTTGAAAGGCTGAACTTGCTTATTTCTGCTCCTAATTCCTACATTCCTATGTTCCTGTGAACAATGCTATACCGGTACCTCGCCAATAGATTCAGTATTACAACAGATGAAGGGCTGATGCTGCAGCACTTATCCACTAGATACTAACCAAACAAACCAAAAAATGCAGATTCACAAGTTTTAATTATTACCATTGAAAATTTACTTTACAGTCTCATTCATTCAGATTTTAATTGTTGTTGGAGATTTTTAATCTTTTAACAGTTTGTTTATGGCATGTGGGCATCGGTGGCTAGGCCAGCATTTGTTGCCCATCTTTAATTGCCCTTAAGAAGGTGGTGGTGTACTGCCTTCTTAAACCATTGATGTCCATTTGTTTTAGGAATGCCCACAGTGCTTTTGGAAAGGGAGTTCTGTAATTTTATCCCAGCAAATGTGAAAGAAGGGCAAAATATTTCCAAGTCCAGATGGTGTATGACTTGGACTGGAACTTGTGTTACCATGCATCAGCTGCCCTTGCCCTTCTCGGTGATAATGTTGTGGGTTTAGCAACTGCTGTCAAATGAGCCTTGGTGAATTGCTGCAATGCATCTTGCAAATGGTGCACACTGCTGCCATGGTTGGTGTTGGAAGTGAAGGTTGAAGATGGTGGATGGGATGCCAATCAAATGGGTTGCTTTGTCCTAGATGGTATCAAACTTCTTGAGTGTTGTTAGCATTGCACTCATCCAGGCAAGTGGAGAAAGAGTATTCCATTGCACTTCTAACTTGTGCCTTGTAGATGGTGATCAGGCTTTGGAGAGTCAGAAGGTGAGTTACTCGCTGCAGAAATACCAGCCTTTGACCTGCTCTTGTAGCCACAGTATTTATATAGAACATAGAACATAGAACATTACAGCGCAGAACAGGCCCTTCGGCCCACGATGTTGCACCGACCAGTTAAAAAAAAAAAAAAACTGTGACCCTCCAACCTAAACCAATTTCTTTTCGTCCATGAACCTATCTACGGATCTCTTAAACGCCCCCAAACTAGGCGCATTTACTACTGATGCTGGCAGGGCATTCCAATCCCTCACCACCCTCTGGGTAAAGAACCTACCCCTGACATCGGTTCTATAACTACCCCCCCTCAATTTAAAGCCATGCCCCCTCGTGCTGGATTTCTCCATCAGAGGAAAAAGGCTATCACTATCCACCCTATCTAAACCTCTAATCATCTTATATGTTTCAATAAGATCCCCTCTTAGCCGCCGCCTTTCCAGCGAAAACAATCCCAAATCCCTCAGCCTCTCCTCATAGGATCTCCCCTCCATACCAGGCAACATCCTGGTAAACCTCCTCTGCACCCTCTCCAAAGCCTCCACATCCTTCCTGTAATGTGGGGACCAGAACTGCACACAGTACTCCAAGTGCGGCCGCACCAGAGTTGTGTACAGTTGCAACATAACGCTACGACTCCTAAATTCAATCCCCCTACCAATAAACGCCAAGACACCATATGCCTTCTTAACAACCTTATCTACTTGATTTCCAACTTTCAGGGATCTATGCACACATACACCTAGATCCCTCTGCTCCTCCACACTATTCAAAGTCCTCCCGTTAGCCCTATACTCAACACATCTGTTATTCCTACCAAAGTGAATTACCTCACACTTCTCCGCATTAAACTCCATCCGCCACCTCTCGGCCCAACTTTGCAACCTGTCTAAGTCTTCCTGCAAACTACGACACCCTTCCTCACTGTCTACCACACCACCGACTTTGGTGTCATCAGCAAATTTGCTAATCCACCCAACTATACCCTCATCCAGATCATTAATAAATATTACAAACAGCAGTGGCCCCAAAACAGATCCCTGAGGTACACCACTTGTAACCGCACTCCATGATGAATATTTACTATCAACCACCACCCTCTGTTTCCTATCCGCTAGCCAATTCCTGATCCAATTTCCTAGATCACCCCCAATCCCATACATCTGCATTTTCTGCAGAAGCCTACCATGGTGAACCTTATCAAACGCCTTACTAAAATCCATATATACCACGTCCACTGCCTTGCCCCCATCCACCTCCTTGGTCACTTTCTCAAAAAACTCAATAAGGTTAGTAAGGCACGACCTACCTGCCACAAAACCATGCTGACTATCACCTATCAATTCATTACTCTCCAAATAACTATAAATCCTATCCCTTATAATTTTTTCCAACATCTTGCCGACAACAGAAGTGAGACTCACCGGTCTATAATTCCCGGGGAAGTCTCTGTTCCCCTTCTTAAACAATGGGACAACATTCGCTAACCTCCAATCTTCTGGTACTATACCAGAGGCCAACGACGACCTGAAGATCAGAGCCAGAGGCTCTGCAATCACTTCTCTTGCCTCCCAGAGAATCCTTGGATAAATCCCATCCGGACCAGGGGATTTATCTATTTTCAGACCCTCCAGAATATCCTGCACATCCTCCTTATCAACTGTAATACTGTCTATTCTACTCCCTTGCAACCCAGTGTCCTCCTCAGCTATATTCATGTCCCCTTGCGTGAACACCGAAGAGAAATATTGGTTCAATGCTTCACCAATCTCCTCCGGTTCCACACATAACTTCCCTCTGCCATCTATAACTGGCCCTAAACTTGCCCTAACCAACCTTCTGTTCTTGACATACCTATAGAACGCCTTAGGATTCTCTTTAACCCTATCCGCCAAAGTCTTCTCATGTCCCCTTTTAGCCCTTCTAAGCTCGCTCTTCAACTCCCTCTTAGCCAATCTAAAGCTTTCTAGTGCACTACCCGAGTGCTCACGTCTCATCCGAACATAAGCCTCCTTTTTCTTTTTAACCAACAAAGAAACTTTTTTGGTGCACCACGGTTCCCTAGCCCTACCAATTCCTCCTTGCCTGACAGGGACATACCTATCACAGACTCGCAGTAGCTGCTCCTTGAAAAAACTCCACATGTCGGACGTTCCCAGTCCCTGTAATCTCCTAGTCCAACCTATGTTTCCTAATTCTCTCCTAATAGCCTCATAATTACCCTTCCCCCAGCTAAAACCACTGGCCCGAGGTTCATGCCTATCCCTTTCCATCACTAAGGTGAACGTAACCGAATTGTGGTCACTATCACCAAAATGCACACCAACTTCCAAGTCTAGCACCTGGTCTGGCTCATTTCCCAGCACCAGATCCAATATAGCCTCACCTCTAGTTGGCCTGTCTACATACTGAGTCAAAAAACCTTCCTGCACGCTTTGAACAAAAACTGACCCCTCTAACGAGCTAGAGCTATAACAATTCCAGTCAATATTAGTCAAGTTAAAATCCCCCATAACAATTGCCCTATTACTTTCACTCCTAAGCAGGATTGACTCCGCAATCCTTTCCTCAACCTCTCTAGAACTTTTAGGAGGTCTATAAAAGACTCCCAACAGGGTGACCTCTCCTCTCCTATTTCTAATCTCCGCCCATACTACCTCAACAGATAAGTCCTCATCAAACCTCCTCTCTGACACTGTGATACAATCTCTGACCAATAATGCTACCCCACCCCCTCTTCTACCTCCTTCCCTACTTCGACTAAAACATTTGAACCCCGGGACCTGCAGCATCCATTCCTGCCCCTGCTCTATCCATGTCTCTGAAATAGCCACAACATCGAAGTCCCAGGTACTGATCCACGCTGCAAGTTCACCCACTTTATTGCGAATACTCCTGGCATTGAAGTATACACATTTCAAACCCTGCTCCACCCCACCTCTGCAATGCCGTGCATTGCAGTCCCCATCCATGCATCCCTCACTTTCAGCCCCACTACTCAGGATCCCTCCCCCCCCCCGAATCAGTTTAAACCTCCCTGCATGGCCTTAGCAAATTTATGGCTAATCTCGTTCAACTTCTGTTCATTGGTAAATCCCAGAATGTTGGTAGTGGGGAACTACAATGATGGTAATGCCATTGAAAGTCAAGGGAAGATAGTCAGATTCTCTCTTATTGGAGATGGCCATTGTCAGGCATTTATGTGGCACAAATGTTACTTGCCACTTATCAGCCAAGCCTGAATATTGTCCAGGTCTTGCTGCATTTGGACAAGGACTGCTTCAGTATCTAAGAGTCATGAATGGTGCACAAGTCTTCAGTACTATTGTCGGAATATTGTCAGGTTCCATAGCCTTTGCAATATCCCGTGCCTTCAGCTGTTTCTTGCTTATCACGTGGAGCGAATCAAATTTGCTGAAGACTGGCATCTGTGAGGCCAGGGACCTCAGGAGGTCTGAGATGAATCATCCACTTGGCACTTCTGATTGAAGATGGCTGCAAATGCTTCATTCTTGTATTTGGAGTGATGCGCTGGGCTCCCCCACCACTGGGGACGGGGATGTTTGTGGAGCCTCCTCCTCCAGTGAGTTGCTAAACCATCCACCACCATTCACGATTGGATGTGGCAGGACTGCACAGCTTAGGTCTGATCTGCTGTTGTGGGCTGCTTTTTTTCTGGCTCCATTATCTCTCCTTTAAGCTCAATACTTTGCTGTCTTTTTTATGCGGCAGTGTTGGTGGCAGAAATGGGAGTCAAATCTGAAGATTTTGTGTTGGATTCGCTTCCCAAAGCCGTCCCACCTCTGAGCTCCTTGACTGGCAGTAGGGTCAACACAGCAGCAGCAGGTAGCCAATTAGACTACTTTATGCACT